>NC_138077.1:178115120-178746870 GCF_964212035.1 Myotis nattereri | reverse complement strand
GGCAACCCACTGCTTCACCTTGAACCCGAGGAAGCTGGAGGTGCGCCTCCCCACCCCCAAACTCCAGCCGCATTAGGGGATCTAGTTCAGATATGGGGAGGTTTAGGGTACAACATTTGATCACCCTGGATTAGTTTATCTTCACCCCGTTGCTCTCATATAACCTTGAACCAGGTGTTCCCCATCTCTGGGTGTCCCTGAGGTCCCCACCAGCCTTGACATCCTAGGGGTCTGGATGTTTGTGAAGGGTTTGTGCATCACCTTGAGGTTGGTCCTGACAATGAATGGCAGGGGTCATCTGATTGAGGAGACCCCCCCCACCCCGCCCTGTGTGGGGCTGGAAGGGAGAACCATAGTCATAAAATGACATGCCCATTATATGTAGGAGTGCAAAAACTACTGAAAGAATGAGTGACAGTGGGAGCTCAAAGCAGGCTGAAGTGGTCCCAGAAGGCTTCCTGGAGGAAGAGGCAAGGCTCAGACACAGCTTCAGCCTATTTAGGAGCCACATTTGAACCTCAGTCTCAGCCATGGGCAGATACCCTTAGCGTTCTTAGTCTGTCCTGGAGGACTCTTTATCTTTTAAAACCCGGCTTGGCCATCATTTCCCATTCCAATTCCCACCCTGCCTGCTCCCAGAATTAATGGCATTTCCTTAGGATGTTTTCCTGACTTCAGTTGTTCCCTCCACAAGATTAGCATGTGTCAGGTGCTGAGTACACTGGGACGAACCCAGGCTGTCGTGTGGAGCTACGGCTAATGAGGGAGACCAAGTGAAACGGTAGTCGAAGAAATACAGAAGGAAAACCTGTGAATAATAACAGTAGGATGAGTGTCACGTAAGTGCTAGCTATGTGCCAAGCATGCCTGAACTCAGTAATTCCTTATAACAGCTCGGCAGTAGGTAATAGCTTTGTGCCAGTATTAAAGATGAAACAGACAGAGAGGTTAAGTAACTTGCCCAAGGTCACACAGCCAGTAAGTGGCACTGCTGAGATTAAGCTCGGGCTGTCTGGAGAACAGAGAACAGGAGAGAATAATGAGAGAGGGCAGGAGTTCTCTGAGCAGGTGATAACTGGGTGAAACCTTGCAGTTGAGAAGGAGGCAGCTGTGGGAGGAACTGGGGGAAGAGCATTCCAGGCAGAGGGAACAGCATTATCTGCAGGCTCCCAGCGGGGAGGGGAGGATGGAGCTTGGTGCATCTGAGCAGCTGAATGAGGCCAGTGAGGCTTGGAGTGGAGTGAGTGAGGGCAGCGCAGCTGGAGGGGCTGAGACGCGGCTGCCGCGTAGCAGGCTGGGGGGCTAGGCCCTGTTTTGAGGTCTGGAATACCCTGGGTTGTATAGTCCTGCCCACCAGACCGTGCGCTCCTTGAGGACTCCCTGGCCCCCCAGGCTTGGTGCCACGGTACGCAGTCCTTGCACACCAAGCTCAGGGACCAAGGCAGCCCATCCTCATGGTTCTCCTCTGAATGGCCAGCACCCTGAGGGTCCCAGCCACCGTCCCATCCACCCCTGCTGCTCACAATATGGGCAAGAAGTGAGATGATGTGCCTGGGCTTGCATGGCTGGCGAGGGACTCAGTACCTCTACCAATGAGGCTGGGACCCTTTTCCAGCCCCTGTCTTGACCAGAGAGGCATCTGGGACCTCTGCACCCAAAATGTGGTTTCACTGTCTGTCATCCTCAGACCCACCCACCATCCTTGCCTCCTCTGCCACCTTCACACACTGACAGTGCAGATCCAGGCTGCCCACCTTCCCCCACCTGGTGCACACCAGGTTCCGGGGAGGTGCTCCCTACCCTTCACCTGTGCCTGATCTGGCGGGGCCCAGCTGGCATCCCTGGTGCCCCTGGGTGGCGGGGCTCACCACCACTCTGCTCACCGTGCAAGCGCCCGGAGACCTGCCTTGGAGACACTAACGCACTTCACTCTGGGCCTTTGTTTCCTCATCTGTGAGCCGGTCTTCCTGCAGATCTTGCTAGGTCATTGGTGACATGACAGACTTTGGCGGTTGTAGAACTTGGCACATAATGGGCCCGGTGAACACTGTATTGGCTCTTTTCATCTCATCGGGACCCGTTTCCTCAGTGGGTGGGTAACAGGGTCGGCTGGTCAGCTGAGAAGGGAAGAGCTACCTCTGTGGAGTACCTGCTGAGTGTCAGGCATGTTTAAAACTTCCCACTGCTCTGCCGCCTGCTGGTATTTCTTTTTTTTATTATTAATACAGTATTTATTTGTCTTCCTTCTGTCAAACCCTGAGCCAGCCACTTTCCCCAGGCTGCCTGGGGGGGTATAGGAAAAGGAACACACAGGGCAGACAAGACCCGGGAAAAGGACTATGGGAGGTGGAGACAGCTCCCTCACATGGCGAAGAGGAGGAGAAAGGCCACCATCAGGCAAAGTGCCCCATGGCCTCTGAGAGGGCGAAGCCCAGATGGCGTAGGAGAAGAGCTGTTGCCTCAGAGAAGGGTTCCTGGCATAGCCAATGATGAGGCTCCCAAACACAGGCCCAATTCCAGCCCCAGAGCCTGCCAGCCCTACTGTGGCCGCCCCAGCCCCAATGAACTTGGCTGCTGTGTCGATGTCCCTTGAAAAGGCACTGGTTTGGAAGCTGCGGCTAGAAATAAGCGAGGTCAGGGGACGTGGGGCTGCCAGGCCGCTGAGGCTCTCATCTGCCAGTGTCTCTGGTCGTTCCAGCACCACTGCAGACAGTGACCGGCTCAGCCGGGAGGTGCCCGGACCAAGGAGCGGGTGGAGACAAACTTGGTGCGGGCATACATTTTCAGGGGATGAGGGGAGCTGCTCCCAGTGCAGAGAAGGCAGAGACCCGCCTGCTGGTATCCATCTGGCTGTGCAGACAAGAGCACCAAGGCCCTGGCATGGAGCCGCTTTGAGCCAGTTAGAGAATCCCAGGTCTGACCCCGAGCTGCCGCTGAGCGGGGCGCCGGGGCTGTGGCTCTTGCCCTGGGCCGACCTGGCTGGGCGGAGGCACGGCAGTGCTGCCCTGTGGCCACCGTGTCCTGTGGCTCCAGGGGCAGATGGTGCTGGCGGGCGGCTCTCCTGAAGCTCCCTGGCTGTGGGCCTGTGTGCTCCTCGCGGGTCGGAGGTGGCACCAGGGCAGCGATGGAAAGAACCAGAGTCTGGTGCTTTGGGGACGCAGGGATGAGTCAGAGTGGACCTGTCCTCAGGGGCCCCCATGGATCTTTCCACGGGGAGACAGAGAGGAACAGACTGATGACGACAGCACAGTGTGGCCAGGCTGGGACAGAGGAGGCCCAGAGGTGGCCCCTCCCAGCCTCGGGGACATCTGGGCTCCCTGGAGGAGAGACAGCTGCGTGGGGAGAGAATGCGGCAGTGACCCCTCAGCTGTGTGATACGTACATCCCGCCTGGGCTTCTGGAATAGTAATAATTTGCCCTCAGCAAGCAGACCTTAACTAGTTCATGTCAGATTTAAGCACCTTTTGATTGTGGTAATCATTTCACAATTATATGTATATCTGGTTCTCAACCTTCCTAATGCCTCGACCCTTTAATACAGTTCCTCATGTTGTGGTGACCCCCCAACCATAAAATTATTTTCGTTGTTACTTCATAACTGTAATTTTGCTACTGTTAGGAATCGTAATGTCAATATCTGATATGCAGGATGTATTTTCATTGTTACAGATTGAACATAATTAAAGCAGGGTGATGAATCACAAAAACAATATGTAATTATATATGTGTTTTCCGATGGTCTTAGGCGACCCCTGTGAAAGGGTTGTTTGACCCCCCAGGGGGTCGCGACCCACAGGTTGAGAAGCGCTGATGTATATTAAAACATCACACTGTGCAACCTAAATAATACGTATAATTTTTATTTGTCAACTACATCGAAGTAAAGCTGGGAAATTGTAATGAGACATTGGGACTCCGCAGGGACATGGGACTTGCCCCCTGTCCTCAAGGAGCTTCCTGTCTCCTCATTGGGGCACCACTTACAGCACAGGAAGCAGGTGTACACGCTTTACCTGGTCTGCTTGCTCCTGCCCTGGGGCCGTTACTCAGGATGGGATGCTGGGGCGAGGCATCCACAGACGGGGCCACAGGGGTCCGCCCCTTGCCCGCTGGGGTGAGGGTGCCCTCAGGGCCGGGGGAGTCTTCTCCAAGCAGGGAACCTGTTGCTCACCGTGGGTGGCACTGCCGAGCCCCAGATCTCCCCACTCCTTGGCCTTGCCCTACTTGTGACCTCTAGAGCAGGCTGTGATCCGCCCCTGGGGGTGTGGCCCTGCTCCCAGGCCTGAAGCTGATTAGAGGTCGGAAGGGAGTGGCTCTGGAGCCTTCCTAGAGTAGCCTCAGGTGCCAGCACACTCCAGGCTGAGCTCCACCAGGTGGGTCTCAATTTCCTTGATTCCTTGGGGAGGGAGGGTGTGGAGAGACCTGCTTCTCTCCTTCTCTACGCCTGTGAGCGGTGGCGGGGGGGGGGGGGGGGGCACAGATGGGTGGTCTGGAGTCGGAAGACTCCTGCTGGATTGGTGAGTCTTGATTAGTGAGTAGCAGCACGCCTTTCCCAGCCCGTTTCCTCACCTGTAACTTGGGGACTCGGGGCTAATAATGGTCCTTGTCATTTGAGCCTGTTAAGTGCCAAGCAGGTCTATTCCATGCTGGCAGTTACACAGAGATAAGTTTTATGAGATTAAATGGTGTGCCTACAGGCCTTGAGAGCAGTGGGGTGCGTGGGGAAGGGTGGGGGAGAAGAAGGGGCTGAGGATTAAATGACTTTGGGTCAAGGGGAGGGATTTCTGCCCCCCCCCCCCAAGAAAATGGGGAGGGGACAAGCACAGAATTGCTTCCCCGCTCCCTCCACCGCACCCTGAGGGCCTCCTGAGACGGAGTGTACCGGCCCCACAGGCCACACCTGGCTTCTGAAGATAGAGAGCTTCCGGCAGCCAGGCTCAGGTGTGTCTCGCTGCACAAACCTGATCTCAGCTAGGCAGGTAGGTGGCTGGGAGGCACTTCTGAGCCTGCTCCGCCTGTGGCTAGCCCGCGGTGGGATGACAATGTGGGGGTGCTGCCCAGGTGGGATGGATAGGTCAGAGACCACCCCTTCCAGGTTTTCTCCATACCATCTGGGAGTCAGGGACGCTGGGAGGCAACCCATGGAGGGTCTCCAGAGTGCCAGGCTCTGTCTCAGAAGCCCCCGGTTGGTGACTGGGTTTCCCTCCAACTGGCATCCCTCTCCAGAGTCAGAGAACACAAGTTCAATCTCGCCCTGTCTTTTCCTGGCCTTGTGTCCTTGGGTGGATCTTTCCATGATCCCTGAGTTGTTGTTTTTTTCAACTATAAAGTGAGGACTCCTGCTTCAGAGTGGAGCTGAGAATTAAAGGACCCCCAAGGACTAGGCCTGGCACACAGTAGGCACAATGAATGGCTGCCATCGATATCTGAAAAGGGGTCTTTGAGCTTCTGCGAGGGCAGTTCTTGGGCAGCCCCTGTAATGTAGGCAGCTCTCCGGCTCAGGGGGACCCCCCTCCTACTGGCTCTGTTCCATTAGCAGGCAAATGAGCTCTAATAGCTCCCAGGTAACAGCATCCCTCCCCTGTCCCCATGTCCCCTTCCAACTATTATTTTGTTTCTTTACTCCCCTTCCCCACAAAAATCTCTGAAAGTTTTCTGTGGTCCCTGCTTCCATTCTTTACCTCTCCGCCTTTCTCTAACTCACTCTGCTTGGACTCCTCTCTCTCTCCACCCTCCCTCCTTCTGCTCCCTCATAGCTTTTCTCCCCATCTGCCTTGACTGCCTCTGGACCAGCAGCCCCCTCCTTTGGAGCCCCCCCCTGCCCCCCGCCCCCGCTAGAGGTCCTCTCACCTCACCCAGTGCCCCTTCTCAGTCTCCTTCTCGGGGTCCTCCTCCCACCCTACCTCTAAATAGCTCTGTCTTGGCTCTCTCTTCAGACGATGTGTGTTCTGGTTGCTATGTTGCGTGACAAGCTACCCCCAAAACTTAGTGGCTTAAAAACAAGAACCATTTTATTGTATTTTGAGATTTTGTTTGTTAGGAATTGGGCGGGGCTTAGCTGGGTGACTGTTCTGCTCTACCTGGCGCTGATGGAGATGACGCCATCCAAGATTACTTGCGGGTGTTCAGCTGGTGGGTGGGCTGGACTAGGGAGTCCAAGATGGTATCGCGGGTATCTGGCTGCTTGGCATGGCCGGAAGGCTGGGCCTCGCTGGGACTGTCATTCCCAGCACCAACGTGGGGCCGTTTTTGTATGACGGTCTCAGGGTGGTGAGACTTCCCACCTGGCAGCCGCTGCATGAGAGCAAGGGCTCCGAGAGGCCTGAGTGGAAGCTGCCAGGCTTCTCATGATCCAGCCTCAGAAGTCACCAGGTGAAATGTCACAACCTGTGACATAGATTCAAGGGGGGGAGGGTTAGACTTGACCTGTCCCAGGGAATAGCAGCCATATTTGACCAGCCACAGGATGCAGAGTCCTGTGGATCTTAAATGCCCAAATACTCTCATGTCTCCAGCTGCAGCTCTTCCCCAGTGGCCTCCAATCTTGAACATTGTTGCCTCCCTGACATCTCTCTTGAAGTGTTCAATAGGATATCAAAAATTCTTGATTCCATCCCCTACTCATTTCTCCCCAGTCACCCCCAGCTCAGTAACCAGCACCGTCACTCACCAGCCATGTGTCCAGAACCTGGGTCCTGCCTGCACCCTCCCTTTCTCTCATGCTCAGGTGTGGAATCCGTCAGCACTGCTGGCTCCACCTCCCAGGACTCCCTGGGGCCATCATCTGTCTGCATCTCCAGTGTTACTAGTCCAGCCTGGGCTCCATCTCCTCTCCCTGGACGGCACTGGCCCATGAGGAGGCTCCCTGCTCTCTCTCTCTCCCTCTAATCCACCCCCACACAGCAGCAGGGTGATCTTAATGCAGGTCAGGCCACCTCCCTCCCCACTTACAGCTTCCAGTTCTTCCCGTCACACTTGGAGTAAAATCCAAATCCCACTGGAACCTACGAGGCTTTGGGTGACAATGGCTCTACTTGTCTGTTCCCCTGGCTGCATTTTCCACTTGCCCCCTCCCTGACACCACTCCAGAGCCCTGGCCACCCTGCTATTCCTCTGGCAGCCAGGCCCGTCCTTGTCCCTCCTTGGATCTTTGTACCCTTTGTTCCCCTGACCCAACCTTGTGTCCCCAGAGCCTTGCAAAATCACTCCTTTTTGTCATTCATTCAGATCTGGATTACCCAACCCAAATTAGCTCCTCCCATCCACCACCTTCTCTCTTTGTCACATCCGCCATTTTTATTATTTTTTTTGGTAGCACTTTTCACTCTCTAAAATTATTTTATTCATTTATTTGTTTACTAGAGGCCTAGTGCACAGATTTGTACATGGGTGGGGTCCAGCCTGATTGAGGCCGATCAATGAGTCTCTCTCATCCTTGATGTTTCTATCTCTCTCTCCCTCTCCCTTTCTCTCTGAAATCAATAAAAATATCCTATATAATAAAAGCCTAATATGCTGTGTCCAGTCATCCCGTCAGCTGTTCAACCAATCAAAGCTTAATATGCTAATGATATGCTAAGGCCACTCAATTGCTCACTATGATGTGCACTGACCACCAGGGGGCAGACAGTTGACTGGTTGACCAGTTGCTATGATGTGCACTGACCACCAGGGGGCAGACTCTCAGACCGGTAGGTTAGCTTGCTGCTGGTGTCCAGCTGATCAGGACTGAGCAAGATGGGCCAGACACACCCTGGAGCCCTCCTGCAGTCTCTCCCTGGCTGGCCAACCTCCCATATCCCTCCCCTCCCTGGCCCGATTATGCACTGGTGGGGTCCCTCGGCCTGGCCTGCGCCCTCTCACAATCCAGGACCCCTCAGGGGATGTTGGAAAGCTGGTTTTGGCCCAATGGCAGGAGGACCGGTCGCTATGACACACACTGACCATCAGGGGGCAGACGCTCAACGCAGGAGCTGCCTCCTCATGGTCAGTGCACTCCCACAGGGGGAGCGCCGCTCAGCCAGAAGCCAGGCTCACAGCTGGCGAGCGCAGTGGCGGTGGCGGGAGCCTCTCCCGCCTCTGCAGCAGTGGGATATATCCCGAGGGCTCCCGGACTGTGAGAGGTTGCAAATCGGGCTGAGGGGACCACCCCCCCCCCAGTGCACAAATTTTGTGCACAGGGCCTCTAGTATATGTATAAAAGAAGGATCTATGTTGATGCCCAGCCAGAATTGGCCTCTCTCTAACCTTGTCCATCCCTGTCTGGTCTTGGCTTTATACCTTACTAAGACCCTTCCTGTCCTCTGACCCAGCCAGACCTTAGATTTACAGCGAGAGGCCTGTCCCCCAGGTCAAATGTAGCCCAGCCCCCTCACTGTCCCTCCTGGGGACACTCCCTGTTCCCTCACAGGGCTGGGCCACACCCCAGTGGGGGGCTGTCTTCTCCCGGCTACTAACCCTTTCCTGCCCTAAACATGCCCCCACCGCTCATGACAGCAGACGCTGCAGCAGCCACAGGGTGCTCCTTTACTTACAGCAGGAGTTGTCAGTGTTGAGCTGTGGACAGATGAAATCATGTGGCTGTTTTTGCATAAACAACCATTAAGTTAGAGCCACCCAGCATGCATATAACTTAAAGCAAAGGGATGGCAATAGAAAAAAAAACGTAAATGCGCAGGCTGATACCGTAAATCTTGTTTGTTTTCATCTGCGCGGTGTGATGTTCGTGTTAGGTTTCAGGTGGCCATCAATGTGTCTTTATTCAAGCCATTTGATCCAGTGTTGAACGGAGCGGACAAATGTGCTAGTCCCCAGGAGACACCTCCCAGGGTCTATCGAACACATGGACTGAGCCCTTCACCATGTTCTGGGTCTATGCAAACGCAAACTATGTCTACTCCCGCCCCCGTGACCTCTACCCTTGTGCCTGGAGGCCTGTTCCCAATGAACCTGAGCTGGTTTCTAGTGATTGTCTCCTTCCTTCCCAAGAAGCCATTTCCACAGTGAGGCGTCGTAGGGCTCCCTGAGTTGGTTCGGTTGTGTGGACGTCTGTGTGGGAAGCCACAGACTCCGTCCTGTTCGATGTCTGGATCGGTGGCTGCAGCGAAGCCCTGGTGCTAACAGACTGCACGGCCACCTGGCAGGGTTGTCAGAGAGTGGGGCTGACAGGCCTGCGCACCCCACCGCTGCCGGAAGCTCCCTCAGCTCTCCCATCGACCCGGAAGTGGGCTTCATCCTCAAGCGGGGCGAGGGCTCAGCCACACCGGGCTGTGCAGGCTCTTCCTGGCTCCGATGATTTCCTGCGTCGCTCAATAATGCCTTGCTTTAAAAAAATGTTTTTATAGATTTTTAGAGAGAGAGGAAGTTGGAGGGATAGAGAGATGGAAACATCGATGAGAGAGAAATGTCATCCATCATCTGCCTTCCACATGCCCCCTACTGGGGCTCAAGTCCGCAGCCCAAGCATGTGCCCTGACTGGGAATCAAACTGTGACCTCCTGGTTCATGGGTAAACACTCAACCACTGAGCCACACCGACCCGGCAATGCCTTGCATTTTATTTTATTGATTATTTATTTTAAAAAATATATTATTATTGATTTCAGAGAGGAACGGAGAGGGAGAGAGAGATAGAAACATTAATGATGAGAGAGAATCATTGGTCAGCTGCTTCCTGCATGCCCCCTACTGGGGACAGAGCCTGCAACCCAGGCATGTGCCCTTGACTGGAATTGAACCTGGGACCCTTCAGTTCGAAGGCTGACGCTCTATCCACTGAGTCAAACCAGCTAGGGCAGTGGTTCTCAACCTTGGCTGCACATTAGAATCACCTGGGAATCTTTTTTAAAATCCTGATTTCTGGGCCTCATCCTCTGGAAATTCTGTTTCTTTGTTATGGGTGGGGCCACAACATTAGTAACAAAGAAACAATTTCCAGAGGATGAGGCCCAGAAATCAGGATTTGAAAAAGATTCCCAGGTGATTCTAATGCAGCGGTTCTCAACCTGTGGGTCGCGACCCCTTTGAGGGTCTAACGACCCTTTCACAGGGGTCACCTAAGACCATCGGAAAACACATATATAATTACATATTGTTTTTGTGTTTAATCACTATGCTTTAATTATGTTCAATTTGTAACAATGAAATTGGGGGTCACCACAACATGAGGAACTGTATTAAAGGGTCGCGGCATTAGGAAGGTTGAGAACCACTGTGCTAATGTGCAGCCAAGGTTGAGAACCACTGAGCTAGGGCCATGCCTTGCTTTTTAGCATGAAGTGCTAACACTTTCCAAGCACTTTCGATGGGTCAGACCTTATTCTAAGCAACTTGCACATAAAATCTCACTGAATCCTCTCTGTGAACATTATTGCCACTTTATAGGTCTGCAAAGCGAGGGTCAGTGTGTCTCACATAAATGCTTAAGGTCATTCAGGGAGACGGGGGCGGGGCCAGGATGCCCATGCAGCCTGGGTCAGGGGGGCCTGCTGCCAGCCCCCCGGGCCTTCCTGTTTTTTTCTTTCTTCTCTCTGTGCCCTGCTTATCCTTTCTTCAACAAACCTTGACTGTGGCTGAGAGTCCTCAGACAGTACAGGGCACCCATGGGGTGTGATTGGGACCAGCACACGTGTCTTGCAGCCAGAGCTGGAGGTCAGGGAAAGACTTGGAGCACCGTAAGTGCCGGTGGAGAGCTTGTGGTGCCCCCGCCTCAGAGCGCAGCAGCCCCTGCCACAAATGGTGGGCAGCTGTGGGCCTCACCCTGAGACCTGGTGACTCAGGGCCCCAGAAGCAGCCCTTCCAGGGTTGGTGTCTCCTTGCAAGGCTCATTCTGAGGCCTGGTCTGCTCCTTACTGGTGTAAAGGAATGCGTTCTGCGCACGAAGTCACAGCCCCTGCACTCACCACTTGGCCCTGCTTAGAAAGGTTTCTTGAACACTTTGTATTTATTTGATTTTTTAAATCCTCACCCGAGGATATTTTCCCGTTGATTTTTAGAGAGAGAGGAAGAGAGAGGGAAAGACAGAGAGAAATATCGATGTGAGAGAAACATATCGATTGGTTGCCTCCTGTATGTGCCCTGACCAGGGCCCAGGGCCAGGGAGGAGCCTGCAACCAAGGTACTTGCCCTTGACTGGAATTGAACCGTGGACCCTTGGGTCCGCAGGCTGACATTCTATCCACTGAGCCAAACCAGCGAGGGCCTTGAACACTTTGGGGGAAAAGTCAGTGTGTTGTGTGAGGGGAAGCTGGGAAAGAAGATGAGGACTGCCGACTGGGTAGGCAGGAGAGCTGGGACATCTGGGGCCTCAGGGAGTATAGGGGAGGTCAGTCTGAAGGTGCTGCCTGAGGGGCTGGGGAAGCGGCCTCCCCTGCTGGGCCGGGGTGGGGGTGGGGGTGGGGGTGGGGATGGGGGGCCCCATCCCTCAGAAGGAGGGGCCTGCAGTGGCTGGAGGAGCAGCTGGGCCTGGAAGGGGCCACCCAACATGTGGCTAGCTTCCCAGGGCAGGAAGTCCCAGCTGCAGCCAGAATCCTATAGGGCTGAGAGGAGCAGCTCAGGCCTGAGGAATGTGTGCAGCCTGGGAGGGGAGAGGGGCCCCTTTCCTGCTCCCCTTACTTCCCTCTGGGGAGAGAGAAAGCGAGAGATTGATTTTCTTCCACTTGCTCTCTTCTCCCCCAGCTCCTATTCTTGGACCTCGTGGATTTTCTGTTCTCTGTTTCCCGTCTTTCTCTGCGTCTGTCACCTCTCTCTTCTCCTCCCCGCTTTCCGTCTTCTTGGTCTCTCTCCCTCTCCCTTGCCCTCCGGGAGGGGTTTATGGTACCTGTAGCTGGTGTGCCCAGCTTCAAGGTTAAACAGGGTTGTTGTCAGGATGGCCGGGCCTGACCCATCACCTGGCCACCTGTTGCCATGGTGACCCAGAGGCGGTGTCCAGCAGCGGCCTTGGCTGTCTACTGGGAGGACCTCGCAGGCACTGGCACTTGAGCATCCAGCAGGACAAGCGCCTTGACTCTGGACTGTGCTGGGAGGAGGTACTGAGAGCGGAGCACGTGGGGGTGGGCAGGGAGGGGAGAATCCCTGTATGGGTCCCGGCCTGGCCTGTGGGGTGAGGAAGGGCTGTGCCTGGCCCAATGCCTGGGATGATGAAGTAACTACCTTGCCCATCAAATGAGAAAGCAGTTATTTATGGCAAAGTGGCCAAGCAGCCTCAGCCTTTGAGTTAAATAGACTTGGTTCAAGTCCCATCTCTGTCCTTTACTGACTTTGTGATTGTGTGTGTGTGTAAGTTACTTTCCCTTTCTGAGACTCTGTTTTCCCATCTATAAAATGGGAATACTAACAGCATTCAACTAGTAGGACCGTGTGAAGATTGAATGAGAGAATGCATAGAAAATGCTTAGCACAGTGCCTGGCACATGTTAACTACTTAAGCAAGGGAGAGCGATTGTTCTCAATCTCACCTACACACCCACCCTTTCAATTTTATAAATGAGGAAGCTGGGGCCGGAGACATGAAAGAACTTGCTCATGTCCCATTGATCATTAGTTACGGGGCATACTACTGGGACAGCACCCAAGCAATACAGAGAAGTGGCAGTGAGGATGTTGGCTGAGGTTAATTGAACCCCCTGCCCCACAGGCCAGTTCCTGCCCCTGCAGTCTCCGCACACACTCCCATAGGCTCCTGCCTCCCCTCAGTGTAACAGCACCCCCTAGGCAACCCCAGCTCTCCCACTCAGGCTTGTCCCTCTGGCAGGCTCTGCTCAGATGCTCCGGAATAAAAGGAGGGCAGAACCATTGCAGTCGGCCTAGCACTTTCCATATGCCCCCTCTCTTTGCACTCTGGACAGAGTACCTACGATCTCATTGTACAGACGAGGAAACTGGCCTGTGGGGGGTGCTCACCTGGGGAACATATGAATCACTGGGTGGAAGGGGGTGGAGGGGCGAAGCAAGTCACCTGTGCCCCCGTGTTTCTGAGGGTAGGTCTGGGTTCCCGTGCAGCCTACCTGGCTCTGGAACCCCCGGTCCCATGGTGCCTCCTCCCCCACATTTTCATTTTCCCAAAGCTGAGAAGCGAGGGCTACTGGAATCTCGCGTGGTTTAGGAAAGACAAGGCCCTGTCCAGCCCAAATGCTCTATCCTCTCCAGCCCCTCAAACGGTGCTCCCTAACACGGGCACTCCCTTCATTAGCCGTGCCTCTCCCAGGTCCTCACAGTGCTCTTGGAGGAGATGGGGTGGGTAAGCCCTCCTAAGCTTCTCAGTAACCTTGGACAGAGCTCCCAGTGCCTCAGTTTCCCTAGGCATACGAGCAGCAGGCCGTTGTAATCGATCTCTGACACCCTCCTCACTCTCATGGTGGAGGAAGGGGCTGCAGGGTAGGTGGAGGCAGCAGGCCTGCACTTAAGCTTGAGCCTGGTTCTGTGGTTCAGAACTGGGGGACCTTGGACAGGGCTTGGGACTTCTCTGGGCTTGGGTCCCCTGTGTACCTTGCCAGTGACAACCCCTCCAGTATGTGTCCCTGGGTCAGATGGGACAGGAATGGAAAAGCATTCAGGAAATGCCCTCTCGGCCCCCGCTGCCCCCTGCAGGCTCTTTGTGGGGCAGGGGGAGTTCTCCTGAGGACAGGTGAGGGTAGGTGTCAGATTTCAGACAAGGTTATTTTTACCCTGGGGGTGGAGGCAGGCAGGTGATGCTCAGGCTCTGTTCTAGAATGGGGTGAAGGGGCAGGGAGAAGAGATGGACCTGCAGTGGGGAACCTCGCCTGACCTCATGGCCTGTGTTCTCCCTGCCTTTGTGGGGAGACACTAGTGGGAATCGGGGACCCACTGAGCAAACTCATGCATTTGTTCCTCAACGGGCCAGGCTCTGTGGGCCCTGTGGGCACCAGGAGCAGAAGGAGAAGGCTCCTGCCTGGCCGATCTTCTGGTCCAGTGCCAACCAAATGTGGCCATTAAATAAACGCTGTCATTCATTACAGGGAGAGCATTTAAGAGGCGAGGTACAGGTGCCAGGAGCCTGAGGATGCGGGGAGAGAGAATGGAGCTGAGGGGTGAGTAGGCACTGCAGAAATGGAGAGGAGAGGGAAGAGTGCTCTGGCAGAGGGCATGGCACGGCACAGGCTCTGGGGCGGGCAGTGGCATGATGAGTGTGTGGAAATGACAGAGCCGGGGAGGCTGGGGCACATGGTGTGAGCAGGGGATGTGGCGGGCTGTCTGTGAGGGGCCTTGGCGGCCTTGCTGAGGGCTTCTTCCTGGAAGCCAAGTCTTGGAGACTAGGTAAACGCCCCATTTGGCAGATGAGGAAACTGAGGCCCAGAGAGCTAATAATAAAAGCTGCCCACCATTTTTACTGTGTGCCAGGTACCATGCTAAACAGTCTGCTTCCAACATCATTTTTTGCTAATGGAATTGGCATTTTACATTTCATTTAGGGGGCTTACCTGATACTTATCTAAAATGTTTTTCTGAACAGTTAAACATCTTTTTCAAGGTGAAATATAACATACAATTACCCATTTTATTTATTTATTTTATCCTCATCCGAGGAGATACATACATGTGTACACACACACATACACACACACATATCTCATCTCTCTCTCTCTCTCTCTCTCTCTCTCTCTCTCTCTCTATATATATATATATATATATATAGGAGCATATATATGTGTGTGTGTGTGTGTGTGTGTATATATATATATATATATATATATATATATATATAGAGAGAGAGAGAGAGAGAGAGAGAGAGAGAGAGAGAGAGAGAGAGTTAGGAAGAAACATCAATTGGTTGCCTCCTGTATGTGTCCCAACCAGGGATTGAACCCACAACCTAGGCATGTGCACTGACTGGGAATCAAACCCGAAACCTTTTGGCATATGGGACAATGCTCTAACCAACTGAGCCACCCTGCCAGGGCACAATGACCCATTTTAAAGTGTATAATTCAGTGACATTTAGTACATTCATCATCTTGTACGACCATCACCTCTATCCAGTCCCAAAACGTTTCTGTCACTCCAAAGTAAACCTCCTTCCCTCTAAAGCAGTTTCCCCCAAGGACTGGAGGTCAGACGGGGAGCCCACCGCCTGATCGTCTGTATCAGACTCTGGGCTCTGGACAGGGACTCAGGGCCATGGCCTGTTTTCTCCTCGGCCGTTGACTGGGGTAGTTTGCTCCCCTCTGAGGCTCAGATGGGAAGAATTCCTTCTGTCTTCCCCATCTCTAGGGCCTATGGAAGTGCTACAGAGATGTAAATGTGGACTATGGCTGGTGGGTCTGGGAGTGTCTTAAATTCTACCATTTCCCAGGTGTTCAGAAGCAATGTACCTGTTTCTCTATCAGCCTCGGTTTGCTCATCAGTGCAATGGGTAGAGTAACAATGCCTCACAGGGTAGATATGAGAATTACTGAGATAATACATCTGAAAGCTCTTAGCATAGAACTTGATACATACCAGGTATTCAATAAATCAGTGATGGCGAACCTTTTGAGCTCGGCGTGCCAGCATTTTGAAAAACCCTAACTTAACTCTGGTGCCGTGTCACATATAGAAGTTTTTTGATATTTGCAACCGTAGTAAAACAAAGACTTATATTTTTGATATTTATTTTATATATTTAAATGCCATTTAACAAAGAAAAACCAACCAAAAAAATGAGTTCGCGTGTCACCTCTGACACGCGTGTCATAGGTTCGCCATCACTGCAATAAATGTTAACCAAATGCATAGCATATAGGAGGTCGTAATGAAAATTACTGCTTTTCTCTACCTTTTTCACCCCCAAATTCTGAAAAGTGTCAAATGCCAATTCACCCTGTATCTAGAAGTAAAACGAGGATGTTTGTGTAGGGCACTGGGGACCATTGTTTATCTTCTAGAATGAAGATCTGATCTGATATTATATGAGAATTAGAAGCCTGGAGCAGCCCACTGTGTCCCCCAGCCCTCAGGCTGGCTTCATGGACGGCTGCTCCCTCTTTTCACCTGAGTTTGGAATCCACTGCTACCCGTTTTTGCTTTGTCTGCTGGGACTCTCAAGGCCAAATGCAATTCTCTATGGCAGTATATTTGTGCAGCTGGATTCCTAACATAATTGCGTCTCCCTTATTTGGTTTCTTAGCTCTGTTTGCATCTCGGCTCCCAGTGCACTGTGTCCTGTGTGTGCAGGCCTCAGAGCCTTTTTGGGAGAGAGGTAGGGACCCTGAAGGGGAATTTAGGATGTTGACAAATGTGCCTGCCTTTCTGGGGGGAATCCACCAGAGGCCATCCTGGTCTCTGAGATGCGGAGCCACCCCTCGGGGATGGGGCAGCTCAGAGTGGTCTCACTCAGACAGCCAGGCCCTTCATGGGGCTGGCCCCCGGCTCTGAGGGCGTGGGTCAAAGTCTGCTTCTCGCTGCCCCCCCCCCCCCCCTCAAACCTGCATTTTAGTCCCATGCCTCTAGCGGGAGGGAGGGAGAGTGGGAGGAACAGGGGCTCTCAGTCTCACCCTGGGCTTGAGTCCAGGCTCCAACATCAATGGCTGTTTGAATTCTCACAGAACCTCACAGACGGGCTAATAATCTTGCCCATTAACAGTCTTGCCCCATGAAGTTCTGGTCAGCTCAGAGGTGAGAAAAGGCTGCGCAAAGTCCAGTGTGGATTATATTTGGGCCTTTCCCAGCTGTGTTTCTGTAGGAAGTCGGACCTCAGCTTTAAATACTGACAGTACATGTTCAACAAATGTTAGCCATATGGCCGACATGTCCGAGGAACTTTAAACCCCTGATCTCATTTCCTTTCATCCTTCGGATGACCCCTGCAGGTAGGCACTATTTCCCCATTTTTTACAGATGAAACTAAGGCCCACAGAGCAGCTTGCCCTGAGGTCATACAAGTTCCTTGTGGAACCAGATTTGAACCCTGGCCAGGTCAGCTTCAAGGCCTCCCCTGCCCTGGCCTGCTGTTCCTGGTGGTTCCTGCAGCACCGAGCTCTCTCCTCTGCTGTTCCTGCAGCACCGAGCTCTCTCCTCTGCTGTCCCTGCAGCACTGAGCTCTCTGCTGGCTGTCGCTGCAGCACTGAGCTCTCTCCTCTGCTGTCCCTGCAGCACTGAGCTCTCTCCTCTGCTGTCGCCGCAGCACTGAGCTCTCTCCTCTGCTGTCCCTGCAGCACTGAGCTCTCTCCTCTGCTGTTGCTGCAGCACTGAGCTCTCTGCTGGCTGTCGCCTTTTCGGGGCAGTCGCTGTAGGGACTCCCTGGCCCCTTTCCCTCTGTCTCTACCCACACCAGTACCTAGCACTTGACCCCAGGCTTTCCTTTGCCACGCAGTGCCCATCACCGAGGCACCACTGTTCCTGCTCGCCCTCTGTGCTGTCTGCACGTCCTCTCTGCACCTGCGACCTTCCTGTCCTCAAGTCTCAGCCCCTGTCACCAGCCCCTTGCATAGGTGTTTATTCGGCACCTGCTCTGTGAGGCTGCATTGCCCCTGTCTGGCGGGAATGACTGTCTGGCGGGAGAAGCGTCTAGGAATACAGTGACTGCACAGCTTCACTGTGATGGAGGCCGGCGAGGCTGTGGGGGCTGGGGGGACCTAAGTCCCTGGGGAAGAGGCAGGGTGGGGGAACTTGAAGAAGGAGGAGGAAGGACTCACCTGGGAGATAGGGCAGATAGAGGGAACCTAGGCAGGAGCAGCCCCGCGTGGCAGAGGATGGAGGAGGATGAGGGTGGTGCTCTGAGGAACCTCCTGGGGTTGTTCTGGGAGGGCAGGTGCTGGAGGCCAGAAGGAGGTGGAGACGGGAGGCCTGTGAACAGGCTCTGGAAACATGCAGCAAGCCCCAGTGCGGGGCCCCAAGCCCGAGGGCGGTGGGTAGGCTGAGAGCGTCCGGGGTTGGATCCCCGTTACTTGGCTCAGTGGGGGAGGGAGGAAATCCAGGTCAGGTGCGTGAGCGTGGGGCTGCGGTCGAACTGCCTTGAAGGAGCCCCTCTGCGTCCCAGGGGGGCTCTTCCTGGCTCCCCAGCTGTGTGACCCCGGACCAGCCTTTCTTTCCTGTGCCTCAGGGTCCCCATCAATGAAGGGATTGGACGAGGGGGCCTCTCCTGCTCTGACCAGCAGGTCTGGGACATGGATGGCCCAGGAGGAGGGACACAGGACCCTGGTGTAGCCAGCTGAGGCCTAGCCTGGCAGTATCAAACCTGGCCGGTCCTGCTGTGTGTGGGGCCAGAGCCTGGCACGGCTGCCTTCTGAGAGGGCACGTCTCTGACCCCATGACCCCATCTGTGGAGTGGGCTCTGCCTCCCTGTCAGCTGTCTTGGCTCAGCCAGCCTGGCCGCCCCAGGACCTGCTCCATCCAGGGCCTCCGTGCTGTCTGTGACTGGCCCCGGGAGGAGTGTCCCAGCTCTAGAGCCCCATTGGCCAAGCCTCCTGCGCCCCGGCTGGCTGCCCGCCCACCCTGGGACAAGAAGGAGGCCTGGCCGGGCCTGACGTGGGCAGGCTGTCTTAGAGCCAAGGGAGGAGTTGGCGTCTGAGAGGCCATGTCCTGGGCCACTGCTGCTCTGTCCCTTTTGCTGGTGCCACGGACCAGGGCTCTGCACGCCTCTCTCTGAGGGGCATGGGGAGATAGCCATCGTGGGGCTTGTCCCACAGCCTGCAGGGGTGGGGAGGTGGGAGCTCAGCCCTGCTGGGAGGAGCTCAGTATTTCCTGTCTGACAGGTCACCGGGCTCCTTAGCTTCCTCACTGGAAATCTCAGCTCAGCACGCCAGAGCCCTGCAGGGTTAAACCCCAGAATCCCGGAACCAGGGCTGGGGATACCTTGGGGGTTGGCAATCTCCCACTGCCCCTGCCCACCTTGTGAGTGAGAGATGAGGTTCAGGAGGAGGGGGGCTTGCTCAGGATCACATAGCACCTGAGGGACAGGGCTAGGATTTAAACTCAAGTCCGGCCCTAGCTGGTTTGGCTCAGTGGATAAAGAGTTGGCCTGCAGACTGAGGAGTCCCAAGTTTGATTCCAGTCAAGGGCACATGCCTGGGTTGTGGGCTCAATCCCCAGTAGGGGGCGTGCAAGAGGCAGCCGGTCAATGATTCTCCTCATTGGTGTTTCTATCTCAGTCTCCCTCTCCTTTCCTCTCTGAAATCAATATATATATATAGTTAAACTCCAGTCTGTCTCTGCTTGTCCCTCCACAAACCTTTGATGAGGTCCTACTGCGTGCCAGGCCCTTCTAGACACGAGCACTAGAGCAGAGCTTCTCAAAGGGATTGGCCCGACTTACCTTTGCATTCTCAGTGTTTGGCCCAGGGCCTAGTGCAGAGAAAGGAGATGCTTGGTGAATGAATGAATGAATGAATGAATGAGGCAAAGATCCTGCCTTCAGGCATGAAGAGTCCATTGGGAAGGTAGGGACTCCTTTACATTGAACAGGAAATAGGAGGCTGGTGGGGGTGGGGATTGACCAGGTGAGAAGCAGAGAGAAGATTAGAACTCAGGTGTCCTGGTCTAGATCTTTTCCCATCCTCACTTTCCTCAGCTGTAAAAATGGGGTCTGCCTTCCTTGTGAGGATCCAGGGAGGCGGTGGGTGTGAGAATAGGCTTGTGAAGCTGGGACATTGTGTGTGCATGCCCGGAACCGCTCAGAAACCCACGAATCTGCCCCCTTTCTTCCCGCTTACCCTGTGCATCTTGCCCCCCCCGCCCCCTCCATTTCCCTAGCTTTCTCCAGGCTTCTTGCTGGAATGTTCTGGCCAGGACCCCTGGCTGAGGGAGGGGGTTGGGAAGAGTAGGTGAACAGTCTGCCTGCTTCCTCCCTCTCCCGTCTCCCACACCCAGAAAGGCAGCCACCCGCATCCACATCCATGCAGGCCCCCAGTGCACACTAGGCTGGAAGTGCCTTGGCAGTGGTTACCATGGTGATAGCCCTGCTTAGACCACAAGGCCTGTGAGATGCCTGCAAGATTCTGCAAGCCTGGCAGCCTGGCACCTCGAAGGATTCCCGCCCGCACTGAGAGCTCCTGGATCGGCTGCCCTCCTCTCTCTCCCCTCAGTGCCCAGCACTGTATGTGGTACCCAGGGCCGCTCTGGGGACCTACAAGCTGTTTTGGTTTAGACGGGCCCTGTTCAAATCCCACATGTTCCATTTACGAGTCAGCGACCTTGACTCAGTCACATCGGTGTGTTTTGAATGTAGTGAATTAGCTACAGAGCCTCATGGGGGCAACTATCGAAGGAGTGCCCCTCCCCCCGCACGAGGGCCATCACTGGCCTGAGATGTCGCTGCCCCCATCTGAGCAGTGGCAGGGTCAGCCTCGGGGTCGTATCACTCTTTGCTGCTGAATCCGGGCCCAGAGCTCTGGCTTCCTTCTCATCTGGGCCCAGGAGCCCCTGCAGGCAGTGCAGGGTGATGGGTGGGGCCTCAGACTGCAGCCAGACCTCTGCGGTCACAGCTAAGCTTTGCCACTTACTTGGGCCTCAGTTTCCCCCACTGTGAAGTGAGGATAATCTTGAACCTACCTCAGAGTTTTGTTGTGCGGGTACACTTTAATTAGCACAGGGACGTGCTTAGAAGCGCGCTTGATGTCTAATAAGTGCTATGTATATGTTGGCGTCAACTGTTACCCTGCCGTTGGCATTGGCCATGAGAACTGGAACTCCTCCTGCCCCTCCTGTCAGTTTTCTCACACATGCAGGTGTGCCCGGCTCTTGTTCACAGTCCGATTAGGGAGAGAAGGGATGGCGGGTCGACTCCACCTCCTCCGTCCCACCCCATCCAAGGGACTGCACTCGCCACCTCTTCTGCCCGGGGACTAAGAAAAGCTGGGCTCTGGGCAGAAACTCCACCTCTAATTCATGAGTTTGAGGATTTTCTCAGCTGGTTCTCCAGCTGGCAGCTGCCTGGATCACACAGCTGCTCAGGCACTGCCCAGAGCCCTCCCGGCCAGGAGAGCTAAGTGCTAAAGACAAATGAGCACCCAGCAGAGGTGTCAACTGCAGAGCGAGAAGCCCGGGGAAGGGGCCTTTGGGGGCTGAAATAGGACCTGCTTCTTGAAGCACTTCATTGGGAACAAATCCCCAGGCTTGCCTGCGAGGGGCTCTCGGGGCCTCTGCACAGAGAGGGGACATCTTTCGGGCATCAAGGCCAATCAGAAGCAAAACTGTAAAAAGCAAACCCTCAAACTGAAGCTCGGAGAACTGAGTTCTCTGCACGATTCCCTTCTCCCCTCCCCGTTCCTCGGGCCCCAGGCCGTGTTAACGTGGAGATGTTGGCCAAAAGGAACCTGAGCCAGAGTGACATCCTGGGTCTGAGCTCTGGGCTGGAGGGCGGTGACCACTCTTGGAGTTGGGGTCTGGAGGGAGGTGGCCCTGGGGCGCTCCCTCCTCTCCCCCCCCCCGCCCTCAGGTCTCAGGGAGGGGCAGACTCAGGGGACCCTGCAGCGAGCTGACTCTCTGGTCCCACCTGTTCCCCAGGGCTTTGCCTCCGTGTTCTCGGGCCGTCAGTCCCGGAAGTCAGCCTCCCGCACAGAGAAGACCATGGCGGATGGCGAGGAGTACCGGAACCCCACCGAGGTGCAGATGAGCCAGCTGGTGCTGCCCTGCCACACCAATCAGCGTGGCGAGCTGAGCGTCGGGCAGCTGCTCAAGTGGATTGACACCACGGCCTGCCTGTCTGGTGAGACTGCCATCCTCCCACCCCCTGGCCCACCCCCGGGGGAGAGGCCTCACTTATGCTGAGACGTCTGTTCCCCACTCGTCCCTCATCCCAGCCGGCCTGCCTGCAGTGCCCTCCAATTTCCTGATGCTCAGCTCTGGCCCACCCTCTCCCCAGAGGTCCCAGTTCTCAGTGCCCTTAGGTCCCTGCTCCAACACAGCGCTGCCTTCAACGCGGCTGCTCCGGGGCTGGCTCAGGAGTGCTGTGAGCAAGCACCGTGCTGTCTGCCTTAAAGGGCTCCCTACATTAAGTTGAGGAGTTGAGTTGACCTTTCGTCATTCCTTTGATGTCCCAGTATTCTCCAACCCACAGGAAGCTCACAGTCTGATGGGGGTGGGGGGGGAGGGGAGGGGGGGGACACAGGTGACCCAACTGCTCCAGCACTGTTTTGTGGGGACTGGGAAGGGGAGGGAGGACAGACCAGAGGCCGTGACCCAGCCCTGGGGACAGAGAAGGGACTCTAGAGGGACTAAGGCAGTGAGCAGGGTCCTGAAGGAAAGACTCAGCAAACAAAGATGCATGAAGTAGACTGGGCAGACCTGAGGCCACTTTACAAGGCCGGGAGCTAGCATAGCATGGTGTGACCATTCATTTATTCCATAGCTGCTTGTTGAGTGTCTACTATGTGCCAGACACTCTTCTGGGACTGGGATACGCCTATGAGCTAGGCAGGCAAACATCCTCGCCCTCAAGCAACTTGCAGTTGAACAGAAGAGAGAGATACTAGACAGACAAAACTCCGATATATGAAGCAGGGGGCGGCAACTTTGAGGAAAAATAAAGAAGGCTGTGGGTGAGGAGGCACGGCCTGAGCTCGGGGGTCTGACATTTGATCAGAGGCCTGCGTAACATGGGAGGCAGCTAACGCACGGCTTTCTTCTCCCGGTGCCAGCGGAGAGGCATGCTGGCTGTCCCTGCGTCACGGCCTCCATGGATGACATCTATTTTGAGCACACCATTAGGTGAGTGGCCCCAGCTGCCGCTAGGTCCTTCTGGGCTCCCCACCAAGGCCTGGGGACCCCTCCCCTGCCTCTCCTGCCTGGAACCTGCCAGCCTTGGCAGGTGGAGTGGGGGAAACCCCCCAGAAGCAGTGACCCGTCTGCAGTGTCTCTGGACAGCGCTGGGCTGGGAGCTGGCTTGCTGCTAGTTGCCGTGGGGTGGGTGCCCTCAGCCAGTGTGGAGCCAAGGAAGTTGCTTCAAGTTTAGAGTTGGATGGGGTGCAATGTGACTTTGGGGAAGTCAGACATTTTCTCTGGGCCTCAGTTTCCTTATCTGCAGATGGGAGGGATTAGACTTAATCAATGAATGCCTTTTGGAACTGGAACATTCTCTGTGGGTCATGGGTTGCTGGTTGGTGGGGGGGTCCCTAGATAAGGTACCTTGGCAAAGCCTGAGCCAGAATCTTGGGTCATTCAGTCTCTGCTTACATACCTCCAGAGACGAGGCGCTCACTACCTCACAGTGAGCTGTACTGGTTAGAAAGTCTTCATTACACTGTGTTGGGCTTTGTTTCTGCAGAGCTTTGCTGGGACCCAAGGGCCATACCAGGCCCCCAGCTCAGGCCAGGCTGTAGGGACTGCGACAGTGCTCTGGCCTGTGGGCCTGCTCCTGAACTCTCCGCCATCGCCTAGGCCAGTGGTCGGCAAACTCATTAGTCAGCAGAGCCAAATATCAACAGTACAATGATTGAAATTTCTTTTGAGAGCCAAATTTTTTAATCTTAAACTATATAGGTAGGTACATTGTTATTAACTTAATTAGGGTACTTCTAAGGCTTAGGAAGAGCCACACTGAAGGGGCCAAAGAGCCGCAGGTGGCTCGCGAGCAGCAGTTTGCCGACCACGGGCCTAGGACATCGAGTGCCAAGGGCTTTCTCAGGGCTTCCTTGGTGCCCAGAGTGCTGTGGTTAAGGAAGAAGTTCAGCCAGTTGCTGTACTCATTGTTCAGTCATTCATCACTACTGGCACTTTTCTGGGCCAGGGCCCATGCTGGGTTTGTGGTACAAAAGGTCCCGGTGCCCAGTAGCTCCTAGACTGCAGGGAGGCCGATTGTAGATTAGTTTTTGATGTACACTCTGGCTGTAGATAGTACAGAGAGTCCCCATATACCCCACATCCAGTTCCTCCATTAACATTTTACATTCATGTGGGGGTACCTTTGTCACAATTGATGAACCGATACGGATGCAATAAATGCGGAACGGATTCATTTAGTAGGCCACTAATTGTGGAGGAGCTGCCCGGTGCCCTGTGCCAAGCCTTGCCCCAGTGGAGCTTATAGGTTGTGAGGTCGACCTGCTGGAAGAAGTGTTAGGAAGGTGGACCTTACAGAGCGACAGGGTGCAGGGAGGGCTCCCTGGAGAGGGGACCGGTCAACAGGAGCAAAAAGAAGCTTGAGCCTTCACTGGACAAGGAGGAGTGGGGGAGGGGGCAGATAAATGCAATTATCCCCCTTCTCTCAGCCTCCTGGGAAAGGGGTGCTAGCACTATCTTGCTGTCTTGCTTTGAGGACTCGGTTGACATCCATATGTGAATACACGCTGTAAAGTAACATTCTCCTAACAGCTCCCCTCAGTAGAGGCTCCCCAAGTGTCTGGGGCCCCTGCTCCCCGCCTCTGCCCCCTCTGAAAGGCTCACCTCCGGCTTTTCTCTCCCAGAGTCGGACAAGTGGTGAATATCAAGGCCAAGGTGAACCGGGCCTTCAACAGCAGCATGGAGGTGTGTGGGGCAGGTGCTGCCTGGGGATGCGTGGGTGCTGGGTGGGTTTTCTGCCTCCTCTCCATCTCTGCCCCCAGCCCAGGCATACTCACACTGGCAAAGCCCTGCTTGAGGCGGCAGAGATCTGGACCAGCTGGCAGGGCTGGGCAGAGCCTAAGGATCTTCCGGTTCAACACCCCATAACACAGAAGGGAAACTGAGGCCCAGGGAGGGAAAGGGATTTGCACCAGGTCACCCAGCCACGTAGATCCCAATGTGGGACTTAACTTCTGGCCTCCTGGTCTTCACGCCGAGACCCAGACCCTGTCTTCAGCAGCCTGGTGGCTGTGCAGATTTGAGGATGACAGCCACCTGGAGGCAGTGGGGCTGGAGCCGGGATAGCACTGGACTTCAGTCCTGTAGCTTACGTGCCATGACTCTGTCTTCCCATCTGTAAAGTGGGAGCATGACTTCTGTGCCTCAGGGCTGTAGAAGGACTCGTGGTGAAGCACAGGCTCGTGAGCTCTGGGGAAGAGACTCTATTTGCCACCAATGGACGTAGGATGGAGACAACTTCCACCCAGTGGTTGCTGAGGGACTACTGAGGCTGAGATAGCGGCACCCCATAAAGGCACAGGGTCCCTGGGCACCCTCACATGTCTGCCCTTTCAATTTAGCCAGCACTTTACTTACACAGTCTCATGCTAATCCTCTCAATAGCCCTTCGAGGGTGGGTTTGGTCATCCCCACTTTACAGATGAGGAAACTGAGGCCCAGAGAAGGGAAGTGACTTGCCTAAAGTTTCCCAGGGAACCAGGGGCAGAATCAGAACCTACCCCAGGTCCCTAGCCTCCTAGACTTGGTGGGTGATACTGGAATAGCAGAGGGGGACTTCCTGTGTCACTAGACTGTGGGCCTCGGGTTTGTGAGCTCTATGTCTTCCTTCCTCACTCCTCCTCCTACTCTTCCCCTCCAGGTGGGCATCCAGGTGGCCTCCGAGGACACTTGCTCTGAGAAGCAGTGGAGCGTGTGCAAGGCCTTGGCCACCTTTGTGGCCCACCGTGAGCTCTCCAAGGTAGGTGGCCACACCTGGCTGCCAGTCACGATGGGCCGGGACCAGGGTGGTGAGGCTGGGGTTAGGCAGGGGAGTGGAGGTGGGGTGTGGCAGGGAATCATAGCCCCTAGAGCAGCTGTGGGCAAACTACGGCCCGCAGGCTGGATCTGGCCCATTTGAAATGAATAAAACTAAAAAAAAAAAAAGACCGTACCCTTTTATGTAATGATGTTTACTTTGAATTTATATTAGTTCACACAAACACTCCATCCATGCTTTTGTTCCGGCCCTCCGGTCCAGTTTAAGAACCCATTGTGGCCCTCGAGTCAAAAAGTTTGTCCAGCCCTGTTCTAGAGGAAGGCCCATCCCTCGCTGCCACCGGGCCCCAGGCGCCCTCCCTCTCTCCTTTCCCCACCTCTCCCTGTGCATCTCACATGGGGAGTCTTCAGGTCTCACCATCCTCTTTCACGCCCTGCAGTGACCCCTACCCCCATCCTCTGTGCCTTTGCCCCAGAAGGGAGCCTAGGGTTATTGGAGGATGAAGATGATGGATCAGTCAACATGGAGACGGGAAAATGTGGGCAAAGAGGGACAAAGACTTATAACCATCCAGCAGCCCCGGGCGTGTGATGGCAGCTGCGGGGACAGGCCCTGGCACTATTTCAGGGAACCCCACCCCTGCCCACAGGTGAAGCTGAAGCAGATCTCGCCACGCACGGAGGAGGAAAAGACTGAGCACAGTGTGGCCGCCGAGCGCCGACGCATGCGGCTGGTCTACGCGGACACCATCAAGGACCTCCTGGCCAACTGCGCCATTCAGTATGGTGAGAGGCTGGGGGCAGGGAGGCAGCAGGTGCCCCCCTTGTGCCCTGGGCCCCACTGGGCAGAGGGAGGAGAGGCATTTCCTTGGGATGTCTACCCACTGGTGGCCGCAGGCCTGGCTGGCCCTCTTGCCTCAAGGCCTCCTTCAGGGAAAAGGGAGTGCCTCTTGCCCAGCTCCCAGCAGCCAGAGGAAAACGCTTTGTTAGCCACAAACTGTGTTTGCGTCTCTAGGACTTAAGGTATTTGGGAAGGCAGTATTGAGCTTGGCCTTGAAGACTCAAGGATTTTTTTAAAATATATTTTTATTGATTTCAGAGAGGATGGGGGAGGGAAGAGAGAGAGAAATATCAATGATGAGAAGGAATCACTGATCAGCTGCCTAATGCATGCCCCCTACTGGGGACAGAGCCTGCAATCCGGGCATGTGCCCTTGGCAGGAATTGAACCCAGGACCCTTCAGTCCGCAGGCCTACCTCTATCCACTGAGCCAAACTGGCTAGGGCATGACTCTAGGATTTTTAAAAAGCATATAGGTAGGTAGATTGGTAGGTAGATATAGATGTAGGCATCGGTGTAGGCATAGATCTAGAGCTAGAGATAAAAACAAGACCCGCCTACCCCAGAACCCAGGTCCCCTCCGGAGGCACCTCCTGTGCCTCATTTTTGGGCATCTTTCCAGAAGCATTCCCTGCACATTCCCCCCTGTGTCTAATTTTGCCCCCTTTTTTACCTAAACGGGAAGACACGGTACATACTGTTCTGTATCTCGCTTCTTCCCCCTTCAAGTGCATCTTGCAGCTTGTTCTGTACCAGGGCCTCACATCTCCTGTGGACTGGCAGGGCTTATCAGGGGGAGATAAGGAAAGAGACTCCTGGTGGAGGGCATAGTCTGGGCAAAGGGTCAGAGGGGTGACCTTGGATTTGCTCACTGATCTGCAGAGCATTAGGATGTGGAGCCTTCCTTGAAACTTCAAGGAGGCAATTTTAGGACAAGTCGAAAATAGTTCAGCTGCCAGAGTGGGGAGGGGTGCAGGCGGAACTAGCCACCCCCTGTGGAAGCAGCTGGCTGTGCTTCGAATTCCGTGCACCCTATTTACTCTGTGCCTGGGGGCTGTAGCTGGGCAGGTCCAGCTCTCCCTCCTGTAGCCAAGGCCCCCTGGAGCCATCCATCCCACTGCAGCCCTCCGAAATCCCTCCTGCCCAAGGGTCAGTCCAGATGCCCTAGCCGGCCTCCAGGCCCTTGGCTGACCGCTCAGCCTCGTCTGGCGCTGTCCCTTACTTGCCCTCTGCTCCAGCTGAGCCAAGGCCTGATTCTCCCCGTGACTGTGACTGTCTGCCTCCAGACCGTGGCTCAGGCCTGTAACCTCCCCTACCCGTGTCTGTGGCATCTGAGCAGCCTGCAAGCCATGCAAAATGTTGCCTATTTGATGGGTCCTTCCCGGTGAGGTCTTTCTCCCTGGGAGATGGCGCTTCCTTGGGTTGGGTGGGCACGTCAGCATCCGATTCCCTGACCTCTCTGGCCTCCCCTACTGAGGCTATCCTATGCCATTGCCCCTGAGGCACAGCGCATGCCAGGCAGTGGGAGGGAAGAACTCTCCTTCTTGAGAGCGTGCCTCCTGAGTTTGGCGCCAGGCACTCTAGAGCGGAGATCGCATTTCATCTTCACTGTCCTTTCCGGTTGAGTTTGATGTCTGCCCTTTACACGTGGGAAATTGAGGTTCAGAAAGGGCATTGACTTGCCCAAGGAAATACAGCCTGTATGGGGTGGAGCTGAGTTGCAGACCCAGGTGTGTGTTGTCTCAAAGCTAGTGTTCTGCCCTTTGCTCGGTGCCAGCCTCATCTCTCTCATCCAGTTTCCCCCCATTTCTCGTGTAGGTCCAGCACACTAGGTGCTGAGTAAATAAAAGAAGGTGGGTGGGGCAGAGAGGTGGTGGAGGGGTCCTGGGCTGCCCTTGGAAAGCCTCTCACCTCCCCCCTCCCTCCCTCTGCCCCTCCTTGGTCAGATCTGGAGAGCAGAGACTGCAGCCATGTGGTGCCAGCCGAGAAGACGCGGGTGGAGAGTGTGGAGCTGGTTCTGCCTCCCCACGCCAATCACCAGGGCAATACCTTTGGGGGCCAGATCATGGCCTGGATGGAGAATGTGGCCACCATTGCAGCCAGGTGAGGGGAGAGTGTCCTGCTTGTGCCTCCCTTCCTGTCTCCCCTCCGTCCCTTAGCCACAATATATCAGCAGTGCCCTATGAGTGCAATAAGATCGCAGAGAAAAGTCAGAGCCTGGATAGTCCGGGAAGGCTTCCTGGAGGAAGAGCACTTCAGCTGGGCTTTGAATGACAAGTAGCTTTGGGTAAGGGGAGGACTTCCAGGTAGCAGGGACAGCAGGTGCTAAGATACGAAGGTTGGAAGGGCTTGGTTGGATTGCCCCAAGCCCTGCCCTAGGCTTTCCTCTGTCACCGCAGACTCAGCTGCTCCCTAGCCATGCACATCGACCTCAGTACTCGCAGCTCAGAAATGGGACTCAGTTCTGTCCCTCTAGGCAGAGCTGTCACTGAGTGGAGTGGGTGGGCCTGAAGGTGGTGCGTGTGGTTTGGGCTAGGTCTGGGGACGGGGGTAGGGGTAGAGGCTGGTTTAAGCCAGTGGCTAAAGCACTAGGGGCATTTCTCCTGTCCCCAACCCCTGGCCTCCTCCAGCCGGCTGTGTCGTGCCCACCCTACGCTGAAGGCCATTGAGATGTTTCACTTCCGGGGACCCTCCCAGGTTGGGGACCGCCTGGTGCTCAAGGCCATTGTGAACAACGCCTTCAAACATAGGTGAGGGGCTGGGATGGGCAGGATCGGGGTTCCTGGGGGCTGAGGGCTCTTCCTGACCTGAGAACGGACTCTACTGCAAACCTGCTCCGTCCTTTCACCTTCATCAAGATTCAGCTCTGATGTTCCCTGCTCTGGGCGCCCCAGCCCTGTGTCTCCTGCTGTCTCGGATAGTACCACGTGATCATTCTGTCTCTCTCTCCCTGCCTCCTGCCTCCAGGCCTGCACACTGTGGATCACAGGGCCACCTTTTGCCAGTATTCTGTTGTCATCATACCTTTTCCCACCCTTTGTCCAAAACGAAACTTAGTCCCCAGAGCCCTTACCTTTGAAATGAATCCTGACATCTATGCCCATGAAAGCTTATTTTAAATATCTTTTTTGGTGATTCCAAAGATCATATAGTATAGTCGATAAAAGCAAAGGCTCTGGAGCCAGGCTGCCTAGGTTCAAGTTTGGCTCACCTCTTACTAGCTGTGTGACTTTGGGCAAGTTACTTAACCTCTCTGAGCCTCAGTTCATGTAAAATGGGGCTCACCACAACTATCTTATAGTTTTAAGGATTCAATGACCTGTTACTAGAACGCCACAGAACATGTTTAGCGAAGGTTAGCCATTGCTGCTGATGCTATTATCATTATTATTATTATTATTATTATTATTATTATTCACAGCCTGACCAGCACGTATTCTGCTGCCATGCAGGGGGAAAGCTGTGAGGCCTGGTTTCTAGCCCAGGTTCTCTCCTGACTGTTGTGTGACTTTACTTACTGCCCTGTTCTAGGTCTTAGTGTCCCCTCTGTATGATGTCTACATTATGGGGTCAAGACCTTCTTAACTGAGGGGGATGGCGGTGGCTGCTATTTTATAATTATTAAAGACAGTCAGATATAGAGAAACAGCAGCCACTGAGCTGTTATAAAGTGCTGACGATTGGGTGTATAATGAACACTATTTCTAATTGGGCTCAGCACCTCCCTCTCCTTGCCTGTATTCTTCCATAACATAGTTTCATAACATACTATCATCATATGTATATATTTGTGGCTGCAACCCCCAGCTATTAGTCCATGAGAACATGGACCGGACAGGTTTATTCATTTCTGAGTCCCCAGTGACTGGCATAGGGCCAAGCACGCAGTAGGTGCTCTGCAGACACTGACCAAAGGGAGCAGCTCTGGGTTTCCTGCCAGAGGGGCTCTGACCCAGGAGGAACTGCAGGAGTGCATGTGTGTGCCTGCACATGTGCGTGTGCATGTGTGTTGGGAGGGGCGAGGCCGTGGGAAGGTCTGTCCAGCATGAGAGCAGCCCTCCCTCGCCCTCAGCATGGAGGTGGGCGTGTGCGTGGAGGCCTACCGCCAGGAGGCCGAGGCCCATCGGCGGCACATCAACAGCGCCTTCATGACCTTTGTGGTCCTGGACCCAAATGACCAGCCCCAGATGCTGCCCTGGATTCGGCCCCAGCCTGGGGTGAGTGGGTGCAGCACCCTGCCCTCCCCCCAGCTCCCTCTCCCCTCTCTGCCCAGGGTGGGGGTGCCTGCCAGCTCCTGATAGGCCCGAGAGCAACAAGCCCCGCTTTGCCCATCTGCTGGGTGCCCTTGTGTGGCCCCTGGAAATGCCCCTTGTGCCAGGTGGAAACCTTGTTCTGCCTGAAAGAATTCAGGCCGTGCATGCGGGCCTGGCTCATCGTGGGTGTTAACAGCGTTGGAAGAGCACTGGCTTTGGGGCAACATGTGTTGGAACCAGCTCTGCTGCATTCTAGTGGGTGCCTCTGTGAGCTCTGGGTCCCCACCCGTAAAGCGGTGCGCCTGCATTCCAGTCCTCATGGGGCTGTGGGGTCTATGGGATATTGACCCTGGGCCTGGGTCAGGCCTGCAGACATTCAGGAAGTGCTGACAGTGATGACGATGGTGACAGGAGAGCAAGGAGGCAGGAAGGAGAATCAGGGCCTGGATTCAAAGGCTGTCCCTTCAGGTCATGCTCCATTGTGCCTCCACTGGGCTAGGCCTGGCTTGCTCTGGAGGATCAGGGAGTGAGCTCTCACTGGGAAGGTCCCTGTCCTGCCTGCCTCACAAGGCTGAGCCTGGCTGTGGCATTCCCTGCTCGTAGCTGGGTATTGGCCAGCCGAGAGTGGGTGGTCTGCGGAGGAGTGGGAGCCTAGGAGATGGGCGATGCAGTGCACAGGCCCCAGATGCTTTCAGGCCTTTGCCGTTTAATGCTCCCGAGTGAGGACACCTTAGAAGTAGAAGTTAAGAGTCAGGCTCTGAGTCAGCCCGTCAGTGCTTGTTCCTGTGTCCTTGGGCAAGTCCCCTAATCTTTCTGTGCCTCAATTTCCCCCTCTGTAAAGTGGGATTATACTAGTCCCAACCTCAGAGGGTTGCTGTAAGGATTAAATGAAATTTTGCATGGAAAGCACTTTAGCTGAATGCCTGGCACGTAGTAAGTGCTCAATAAATATGTGTTCTTATTACCATTGTAAGTGCCCTTAGGGATCCCATTCTACCGGGGGGGAAACCGAGGTCTGGTGAGGGCAGTGGTTCCCAGGGCCACTCGGAGAGCTTGAGGGGAAGCTGGGGCTCAGTGACCTGGCGTGTTCCTGTTCAGGTTGCTTTGACTCTGGCTGCCCCGGTGGGGCCAGAACACCTCAGGGCTGCAGGACCTCCTTGGGCCCTTGGGAGGGGGGGCCGTGGTCAGACAGTAACAGGGATGGGGGGCAAGTTGTTGTCCCATCTGTACCATCGTCTGTCCCTGCTTCTCTCCCCAGGACGGTGAGCGGCGGTACCGAGAGGCCAGTGCCAGGAGGAAGATCCGCCTGGACAGGCAAGTTGGGGCTGGGTGGTGGGAGGGGACACAGGGTGCAGGGCTGTCCACCTGCTCCCCGGCCTCAGGGACTTGCATTTCTTCGATGCGGCCCCTGTGCTGGGCACTAGCTGGGCCCTTTACATCCGTGCCACCTCATTCCACATCCCATGTCTGACTGGCCCATTGTACAGGCGAGGACACTGAGAACAGAGGAATTGTGGCCACGGGCACACAGGAGTGATGGGCAGAGTGAGAATTTGAACCTGGCCGGGTCTGGCCAATTTAAAATCTTTTGTTCCTTCCATGGACTCTGATGTCCATTTGGCACATGAAGAAAGAAAGGCCCGGAGAGGAGAAGCGATGGCTCAAGGAAGCACTGTATCATCATTTGTTGTTAGTAAGAAAAGTGTGTGTTTATGGAGCATTTACATGCCAAGGCGGTTCTTGTGATGAGCCTCTGAGGCAGGGGTGACTGCAGATCCCATTTCACAGATGAGGACACCGGGGCACAGTGGCGAAGTCGCTTTAGCTCAGCCAGGGTGTGGGGCACGGAGCCTTCACTAGGCACCCTCCCCTCGTCCTGTCCTACCTCCGACTGAGTTTGTATGTTCTCGCTGCTGTGTTCTGTGTGCCCATCCCGTCTTCCTGGCCAGACAGTGGTCTCTCCTGCCCTCTGGGCTGAGCACAGGGCCTGGCACACAGTTGGCATGCGGTGAAGCCTGTTCAAAGAGATGGGCTCCCGAGGGATCAAGGTTGTCACCTTTCCTCTCTCCCAGGAAGTACATTGTGTCCTGCAAGCAGGAGGAGATGCCTCTCTCTGTGCCCTGGGACCCTAGCAACCAGGTAAGGCCCCAGCTCTGAGGGGAGAGTCCTCAGGCCCACCCGTCCCGTTGTCAGAGTGGGGTTGGAGGTAGGCCTGAAGGGGACAGGATGCTAATGCCTCAAGATGCATACAGTTAGCAAAGGGCTCTCCTGATGTCCGTGCTTGGCAGGAGGGAGCTGAGGCCCTGAGAGGAGGAGTGGCTTGTCCAGGGTTGCTGGTCGAGTCTGGCGCCCACCCTCCTTCACCACCAAAGCCCAGCGCCCACCCTCCTTCACCACCCCTGCCCCTCCCCCGCCCCAGCATGGCCTCGGCACCAAGCCTGCGGGAGGGGAGAAGGCGAGGTTTCTCTGTGTGCCCTGTCCAGGTGTATCTGAGCTACAACAACATCTCCTCCCTGAAGATGCTCGCGGCCAAGGACAACTGGGCGCTGTCCTCGGAGATCAACCAGGTAGCTGACCGCACCCACCCACCATTGTCTTCTGAGCAGCCAGAGGTGGCGGGCTGCAAGCCACAGAAAGTCTCTCAACTCACTCCTGTCAGAAGGGCATTTCTTTTTTTGCTTTTTGTTTTTGTTAATCCTCGCCCGAGGATATTTTTTTCATTGAGAGAGAGTGGAAGGAATGAGGGAGAGAGAGAAACATCGATGTTAGAGAGACACACTAATTGGTTGCCTCCTGGACGTGCTAGGACTGGGGCCAGGGAGGGAACCCACAACTGAGATATGTGCCCTTGACCGGGAATTGAACCCAAGGCCCTACGGTTCGCAGGGCGACACTGACCACTGAGAAACACCGGCCAGGGCAGAAGGGGATTTAAAATATATATATATATATATATATATATATATATATATATATATAATATTTATTGATTTTAGAGAGGAAGGGAGAGGGAGAGAGAGATAGAAACATCAATGATGAGAGAGAATCATTGATCGGCTGCCTCCTGCCCATCCCCCACTGGGGGTCAAGCCTGCAACCTGGGCATGTGGCCTGACCGGGAATCGAACCGTGACCTCCTGGTTCATAGGTTGAAGCTCAACCACTGAGTCATGCTGGCCAGGCAAATCACTGCTTCTTAAAACACCTTTCTGTCCACTTGTGCTGAATTATCTCAACAGCCACTTTCATAGGGGTGTGACTGAGGCTCACAGAGCTTGAGTCACTTAATTGCAGTCACACAGCAAGTCAGAGGCAGTGCTGAGCTTCTAGCCCTGGCCTCCAGCATCCCAGTCAGCCCATCCCACTCCCCGCATAGTCTGGGGAGGGGATACACGAATGAGGCCACCCTCTGTCCCACGCAGGTCGGCCTGTACACCCTGGAGGATGACAAGTACCTCTCCTTCCACATGGAGATGTTGGTGAATGTGGATGCGGCCCACGCCTTCCTGCTACTCTCAGACCTGCGTCGGAGGCCTGAGTGGGACAAGCATTACCGGTGAGGGCCAGGGCCCAGGTGGGGCCAGTTTCCGTCTCAGGCCTGGTGGGGAGGGCAGGTCCTCAGGTGTCCTTCGGCTGAGCTATTCCTTATTATGCTCAGCCCGGCTGGCCTTTATGGTGTTTGGGGTGTGGGGGTGGGGGGAGTTGGGGTGGAGGTGGAGGGGGTAGGGGACTGTAGTCATGGGTTAGGTGGGAGTCAGGGTCAGGGTCATTCTGAGCCTTCAGAGAAGGACTGAGCCTGGAATTGAAGTTGAGGGCCTGGTCCTGTTTCTGGTCCAATAGCTGTGTGACCTTGGGCAAGTCATTTCCATTTCATTCCTGGGCTTAGTTTTCTTCCTCTTAATATGTGTGCTTCAGAGGTGAGTCTTAGCTTTACCCTCAGGGATAGATCAGTGATTTTCTATCTGTGTTCTGTGGAGTTTTCTGTTCCCAAGAGAGTTCCAGATACTGCTTGGGGTGGGGGATGGAAGGCTGAAAGTCTGGCTGGGACCCCCTCCCCGATTCAGGCCTACTAGTAGAGTGGCCAATTTGCTGAATTTACCGTGTGTTAGCTCTACATCTGGGTATGGATATAAATAGCCAGGATTTCAGTGTTTAGTATGAATGTTAAATTGAAAGTGGTTTTTGTCAAGTGCCTGTGAAATCATTGTCTGTTATGCCAACACCCTGCTTTGGGGGGCGCCTCTTTGATCATTTCTCCACTGGCTTCTTACGAGGAGCCTCTATTTCCGAGTCTGTCCACAAGGAGGACCTGTGCTCCTAGAAATCCAGTGAGCAGGCCATCTGAGTTTTGATAAATTGGCCTTCTCCCTCCTACCTCCACGTGTCCTCACTTGAGCAGGTCCACTTGCAGCTGTTTACACACGGGCTTTCTGCTTAAGATTTCTTTGCAAAAAGGGAGGTGCTGCTTTAAAAAAAGCCCTGGTCTAGGTGACCCGAGGCCTGCTGGCAGTGCCGTTCGAGAAGCCTGAGAGGTGATTTGCTGGTGGGCACTGGGGAAGCTGGCTATATGGTAGGAAGTGGGCTGGGGTGGGCCTTGAAGGCCAGGCCAGATCTCGCTGTTTGATGGGATTTGGAGGAAGTAGCTTGAGGGGAAAGAGAACCCCACACTGCTTCTCCCCACCCTGCTCCTGAGACAGCCTCTGTGGAGGGCAGAGGAGCAGGGGAGGTGACAGGTTTGGACATGGTCATGTGTACCTCTGTGTATGTCCTCATGTGTGTGTGTGTGTGTGTGTGTGTGTGCATGCATATGTGTGAGTATGTGTGCATGTGTTGGTATAAGCCAGGGGTGGGGAACATCGGGCCTGTGGGCTGTGTAAGGTCCACGAAATTATTTGGTCTGGCCCTGCCAAGGCATTAGGGGTGAGTTAATGAAATGTCTGACCAAATAGAGCAGGCTAATTTTTAAGTTGACAGTTTTGTGTGGCTTGTGAATGATGTCATAAATATCCGCATGGTCCTTGGCAGAAGAAAGATTCCCCACCCTTGGTAGCCTACATGTATGTACAGGCACATGGGTACAGTGTACCCAGGCTAAGGGGCACAGGCCTGGCACCCGATGGCTGGGCACATTCCAGCTCTGCTTCTCTATTAGCTCTGTGGCTGTGGACAGGTTGTTTCCCCTATGAAGAGGGGCTGCTAAGAGTACCTGCCACCTGGGCTGAAATGCATGGTACACCTGAAGCCCTTAGAGTGGTGCCTGGCACACAGTGGGTACTCACTAAATGTTCAGTACAACCAGGAAATCAGCACACCTCTGAGTCAGCACGTGCACCTGCCCTGCACAGACTGTCCAGACACGCATGGGTCTGTGTGTGCACGGTAGGTGTCTATCCATGTGTCTGAGCATGCAGCTATGCCCACAGGTTTGTGTCTGTGCAGGTGTATTTGTGTGCGTGTGTATGCATGCACCCACATGTGTGTGCATACGTGTGTTGCGTGCATGCATCTTGGCCGGGCCTTTCTGCCCACCTGTGGGCCCTGCTGAGTGTGTAGGGGCTGAAGTGTCCCCCAAGCATTGGCTCAGGGAGGCCAGACCTGCTTTCCTACAAGGAGCTGGTGTGACCCTCTTGGGCCCTGTGGTCTGGGCCTCCTCACAGGAATGTGGAACTAGTGCAGCAGGTGGATGAAGACGATGCCATCTACCATGTCATCAGCCCCACTCTCGGCACTGACCCCAAGCCCCAGGACTTCGTGATCCTGGCCTCTCGGCGGAAGCCTTGCGACCACGGGTGGGTGCCTGCCTGCTGGGTGGGATGTGGGCAGGACAGGGAGTGGACATCAGCTAGAGTCGGCTCTCTGCCTTCTCCTGGCTTTTCGGAGCTGCCATGGAGGACAGGGAACACCCTCCCCTCTGGTTGCTCCCTCTAAAGGAGGGTAATCCCTGACCCGGAGGTGGCAAGGCCATTTCTCACAAGGCACTGCCTTGGCCGCCATCTCTGACAGCCCTGGTGAGGATGCCGGACAGACGGCTCACTTCTGCTGGACAGGCACAGAAAGAGGAAGCGGACAAATCCCAAAGCCCACACTGCTTCCTCAGGGGCTTTTCCAGAAAATCTGCAGTTGAGTCTCGCTGGCTCCTGGCAAATGCAGGGCTGTTAACGTACAGGTGCCTCCCTCCAGCCTGGCCCAGAGCCAGACATGGGCCCTCTAAGAGTTTACATGACTTTAGACTCTGGTGTCAGTGCCTAGGGGAGCTCCAGAGGCTGGGTCAGAGCCAGAGGGGGTTCCAGAGCCTGGGCTGGCAAGACAACCCTCATCTTCTTCTGTGCTCCCTCCCTTCACTGCAGGGACCCCTATGTCATTGCACTACGGTCAGTTACACTGCCCACCCACCCCGAGATGCCAGAGTACAGGCGTGGGGAGACCCTATGCTCAGGCTTCTGTGTCTGGCGCGAAGGGGACCAGATGACCAAGGTGAGGCCAAGTGACCCCTTCCCTCACCCGAGCCACCCCAACCCACATGCACGGAGCTCAGCACTGCCCGGCTCACAGTTGTCAGCCGTGGGCTCCCACCCCTTGCGCGACAGTGGGCTCTTCCAGCTTGGGGGGGGGGGGGGCGCGGACCTAAGCATGTCAGGGGCTAGAAGTGAGCCTTCATTAAAATCTAATCTGTGCGGAAAAGTCCGAGGCCCCTGCAGGGTCTTGGGAAAAGCTCTGCCCGCTGAGGGCAGAAGCCCCGGTTCTCATCTAACGGTCATTTAGCATATGCTTTCTTGTCTGGGAAGGCTTTCTCTGGTTCTCAGGGCCCACCTGACTCAGCAGGGCAGTCGGTGTTGGAAATGTGGGGGAGGGGCTGAGAGCGAGGAGGGAGGGTCTGCGCAGCTGCCCTCCTTGGCCCAGAGCCGTGGGGGGTGGGGGTGTGTGTGGGGGTGGCCGGGGGAGGGGGGCCCTGAGACTTGCCCGGTAACACACTTCCCTGATGAGCTTCTCAGGATAATCTCTGGGCGTAATTGTCATTCGTCTCTAAGACCCTAATAGACCTTCACTGAAACAGGATTCTGTGTTGGGCTCTGCTCCTTGTCTCACAGGGCTTCCCTGCTGGCAGGGAGCCACCCGATGACAGGACAGTGTGTGGTGGCAGGGACCCTAGGGTTGTCAGTACCCAGAGGGAGGGACCAGGGGAACTGCCTGAGGAGGCCACGCCTGCCAGCCACGTAGCCTTTGAAGACCCCAGGCTGCTGCCCTCCCGCTCAGGCCCAGCGCCCCTGAGTGTGGCTTCCTGTCCTGCAGGTGTCCTACTACAACCAGGCCACCTCGGGCTTTCTCAATTATGTGACCACCAACGTGGCCGGCCTCTCTTTGGAGTTCTACAACACCTTCAAGGCCTGTGAGAAGTTCCTTTTGGACAACCGAAATGACCTGGCGCCCAGCCTCCAGACCCTCTAGGCACCGCAGCAGCTACCACACGCCCACACCACCCCGCCCAGGACACATGTGCAGCGCGCTGAGGAAGGCAGGGCGTTTATTTCTCCCTCCTCCCCCACGGGAAGCCTGCCCCAGGGACCTCCTGTCCAGCACCACCGGGCGGTCAGTTTCTGCCAACATCTGCCAGCAGGTCTTCGCGATAACTCCGGGGCAGCATGTAGTAGACCCGGGTCTTGTCCACGGCCCTGGCCGCCAGCAGCCCTTTCCGCACAGATGTATAGCTGCCCGCCCAAGGGCTGTGCTGCACTGTGACGGTGGCCCTGGGGGAGGCTGCCAATAACCTGGCCACCACCTCAGCCGTGCTCTGGCCCAGAGACCCAGCCTGGAGCTGGAAAGACACAGGCTGCCAGAGGCCCTTGCTCAGCTCCAGCATATCCGTGAGCAGCTGCTCCTCATAGCCATTGCCCAGTACCTCCTGAGGCCAGCCCAGGGCCACTGTCACGTGGGGGAAAACCTCAGCCACAGCGGTAAGCAGCTCCTTGCCGGGCACGTAGCCAGGCACTGCAAAGCTCCCATGGGAGACTGTGGCCCCCACCCACACAGGCAGAGAGAGGCGATTGAGGTTGGAGAGGTGGGCCAGCACGGCCAGGGCTGGCCGAAGGGCCGTGGGCTCTACTATGTGCAAATAGACTCCCCAGCGTCCAGGGTATGTGGCGAGCTGCAGCAGGCACGACTCCAGCGCCAGGGCAGAGTCACGCGAGGCATACACGATGGGCACGGCATCTCCAGCGCCAGACTCCTGGAGGCTGATGTTCAGCAGGATCATGCCTTCTTTTCCTGGGAGAGGCGGCGGAGGCCACAATGACTGTGCCTGCCTCTCTCATAGCTCAGTGTGGCTAAGGGCTCAAGGGTGCTGGTCCGAAGGCCAGGAACCCCATCCCCTTGGCAACACTGTCCTCCCCCACCTCCTAGCTGCTATGTTCCAAGGTAACAGAGTCCCTGCCCCAAGCAAAGGAAAACCCCTGCAGATTATCTGGGAGCACAGGGGCTGCAGCCCTCACCTGAGAGTTGAACTGTTGCATTGCCCTGGATGTCAGGAACCTGCCACTCCACGCTCAGAGCGTCGCCCCCGGGGAGCTGGAGAAGGGGGATCAGGCTGCCTCCTGTATAGTAACTTTGCTTCCGTGTGGCGTTCACTGTGGGACCCCAAATTGTCATAATGAAGCGCTGCCGTTCACAGAGCGCCTTCTGTGTGCCACAGCTACCCACACTTCTATCCTACAGCCAATGGCAGAGTTGCTGGGATTGGAACCGGTTGGAGCCAGGTTTGTCTGGTTCCCCTTCACCTGGGTGGCTCCCAGGAGAGGAATGTTGAATCTGATGGGTCCATGGCCTAACTGCAGGCTCTCCTAGGTTTGGAGTCAGGGAATGAGGGGTTTGAACAAGGGAACAGGCAGCATCTGGGTCATTGGTGAGTGGGTGCAGCAGAGGGGCCGCTCTCTGAAGTGTTAGCGTAACCCACAGAGAAGCTAGGTTGCCAGTGCAGGCACATGGGTTTGGAATTTTCTGGGTTCCAATCTGAGCTGTGCCACGGACAAGCTGGATGGCTGTATTAGTTCCTTCACTGCTCTGAACCCCCGTTTTCCCGCGTATGGAAATGGAACCTCTGCTCCATGGACGGATGCAGCTTAGGTAGCACGCGGCACCAGGACTGGCACACGATCGGTGCTGAGTGGTTCCTTCTCCCTACTCCACCCAGGACTTCCCCTTCCGATGCCCCTGCAGAAGCCAGCCCACCCTCCAGACCACTCCCTACTTGCAAGCTGCTTGAACTGCGACAGGACAGGCTCGAAGAGGTCATAGTAGATTTGGTGGTTGGCACAGTTGTCCCGGATGTAGAGGAGATCGTCCACTGACACGGGGTCCGTGACACCCTGCCACAGTGTCAGGCTGTACCTGGGGCCCAGAGAGCAGGCTCAGCGTCGGCCTAGGCCCACCTGGGTCCTCAGTCCCTGTGCTCGGAATTGGACCCTAGCTGGGTAGGAGTGCGGCCTCTGACTTCCCACCAGCCCCTTCTTCCAGAGCTACCCGCTTCCTGGGGGCAGAAGAAGCCGCAGAGGCTTTGGGGAGGATAACTGGAAGCAGAAGCCCAGAAGGAGGGAGAGGGTGCCTCTTTTCTGTTTTAGGAAAGAGGACGGGCACAGGGGAGAGGGGAGCAGTGTGGATGAAGGTGTGGATGAAGGGGGAAGCCTCAGGACTCCTGTGGGGAGCTGCTGAAGGTGGGGCTGGGTAGCCGGGGCAGAGGTTGCAGGGACAATCTGTGCAGCCCACAGCTGGCTCCCCTGGGAGGAAGCTGTGGGGAGGCAAGTTATGTCTTAGTGTAAACTCAACAGGCAGGAAGTCAGTTATCCACCAATGGACGGGTTGCCTGTCACCAGAAGTATACAAGCAGAAAGGGATGCTCTGTAGGATGTGAGCGCCAATGGGGGTTAGACTAGAATCTTTAAGACCAGCCATGAGCATCTGGGATCTTCCTGGGGGCATCAGTGCCTCGGGGTGGGTTGAGCAGGAGCAGCGGCTGGGCCAGGGGCGGGGCGTTCTCACCTGTCCGACTGGCCCAGCAGCCAGCTGAAATGGGGCCAGGCAGCACGCGCCATGACAGCCCGCACGGGGAAGGTGACCCTCTGCGGCAGCGCTCCCACCAGCTCCTGCATCTTCTCTATCATGGCTCGGGTGTATGTGCTTTTCGGGAACAGGGGCACGTAGAGGGTGGTCCAGCCTGGAGACAGGGTGGCCTCAGGATACTTCTCCTGGACCAAGGCCAGGAACCTGCAGAGAATCAGAGACACGTCTTTCAGAGCCTCGCTGGCCCCGTCCTCGCCTCCTGGGTTCCCATTGCTGTGCTGGAATGTGGCAGGGCCTGCTGAGTCTATGATGTAAAGGCAGAAGCAGAGTCCTGAAGAGCAGGAGTGGCTTGTTCAAGGCCCCACAGGTAGGCATGGATTTTAGAGTCAGAGGGTCTGGGTTCAGGTCCTGACTGTGACCTTGGGCCGCTTTGATTCTCAGAGAAGGCATCCCTGGGGGCAGGGCCTCTTCAGCATCCCCTTATAGACAGAAGCAATGAAACCCAGAGCCCCAGGGGTCTGGGCTCTGCCTTCTGTGAGAGTCTCTGAAGCTTCAGATTTTATTTTAAAATTTCATTCGGATTTTGCCCTGATGCAAATTTTAATAGGCAAATAATGTTCCCTTCTCTCTCCCCAACTACTGAGTAAAATCAATACTCCAAGAAGAGAAAGATATATTTCTCTTGTGCCACTGACTACAATTTTCAAACTACTGCTTTCCAAATGCACCTCAGTTTGAGAATCACAAATATTGGATGAATGGATTGTTGGCTGGTTGGCTGGACAGATGGATGGAGAGATGGATGATAAGGAGTGTGGGGCTTAGACTCCAAGGCTTGGCTTTGAAATCTTTGCTCTGCCAAGTGCTAGACTTAGGCAGGCCCTTTCACTTTGATGAGATAGTTCCTATACTAATAAAATGAAAATAATAGTACCTACCTCATTCTCATTGTAAGAGTTAAATGGGCCCTGGCCGGTTGCTCAGTGGTCGGAGCATGAGCTTTAGCCTGCACACCAAAGGGTTGCAGGTTTGATTCCCAGTCAAGGGCATGTACCTTGGTTGCAGGCTGGATTCCCTGCCCTGTAGGTGCGCGTGCAAAAGGCAACCAATTCCCGCCCCTCCCCCCCCCCCGGCCCCACCTCCCTTCCACTCTATCAAAAAGCAATGAAAAATCCTCCGGTGAGGATTTAAAAAGAATTAAAGTGTATTCTTCAACTAAAGTGCCTGGGGCACATAATAAACATTCAATAAATTAAGCCTCAATTGCTGTCAGCTTTCTTATCTGTAAAATGGGGGGGAATACTCCTAGCCTAGTGATGCTGCATAGGAATTAAATCAGTAATATCCTATCCTTTTATGGGACCCTCTTTTGTAAGCTGTAGAGTAGCATGCAGTGGTTTGAAGGCTGTTGGTGGCAGTGCTGGGATTTCATGGGGGCTGGGCAAGGAGTCAGCAGTTTAGACTTTCCTAGCAGGTCAAGCCCTGTCCTGGTCACTGGGGATACAGAGCATACCCAGAGGAATCAGGGCTGTGGGAGGAGGAGGTGTGCTTTCAGCCTGGGTGTTGGGGCTCTTTTGGAGGAGGTAATGACTGGGCAAAGGTTCATCAGGAAATGGGAGAAAAGCATTCGAGGCAAAGGGAACAGCCTGTGTGAAGGCTCAGAGGTCAGACTGTATGGTATTTCTGGAGGCAAAGGCAGGAAAGGCCCCCTGAGCACTTCCTGTGCCAGATGTGGAAGAAAGGGGGCTGGGTACAGTTGGGGCAGAGATGGGAACACTCACTGTGTGGCATTGACTTGGATGGAGATGGGCACGTTGGGGCCCTTCAGGATGTCGGCGTTGATCCATACAGGCCTCCGGACTTTCCCAGCATCTGTCAGTCTCCGCAGGAGGTCCAGGGAGGGGCCCACAGCCTTGATACTCTTAAAGTCTAGCTTGATACCTGCGGGAGGAGGCCGAGGGCTTGGGGAACTGGCTTCTCATGCTCAGGGCAGAAGGAAATGGAAGACATGACTTCCTGGGGCTGAAAGAGCAGGTATGGTATGTGTGTGTGTGGGTGGGGAGAGGATTGGGGGTGGGGGCGAGGATGAGGATGGGGGAAGAAAGAAAGGGACCGGATTCTGGCTGAGTGTGAAGAAGGGCTTTCAAACAGGCAGAACTAACCCAGGCAGGAAGGACCCCTGTAGGAGGGAGAGACATCCTCCATCTCCCCTGTGTCCAAGAGACCACCCAGATCACACCCAGGATGTACTCTTTCACATCCCCATCTCGCCTGGAATTCCCTCGGCCTGGACCTCGGGAACTCCGGGCTGGAAAACCAAGGCAATGAGCAGCTCATGACAGCAACTGGACTTGCCTCCCAGGGGAGCGGTCCCTGCTGACGCTGAGGACTAGAGGGCTGGGAGCTGGGGAGGGGCGGAGAGGTGCTCACCCTTCTGGGAAGAGGCCAGCACAGCATCCAGCCACTGCTCCAGGGTGTTGTCACTATAGATGAGTGGGGGGTGCGCCATGATGGGGACCCCTGTCTCGTTGGCCGTGTTGAGCCCTTCTAGGTTGACATCCGCCTCTAGGACCATGACGTCGCCTGGATAAGACACAGAACTCAATCAGTTCTTGATTGTTTTTAAACAGTCGTTGCTCATCATAAAACCTGTTGCATGTTTATGATCGAACACTCGGAAAATACAGAAAAGCAGGACGAAGGGAACTGTCCATCCACATTTCCACCATAGTTCATGTTTTGATATATTTTCTTTCGTTTTTGCCACTGTATAGTTTTTACACAGTTGAGACCACACTGCATGTCTAATGTTTAATCTCTTTCAACAATATGATACATTTTCACAAACTTTTATATGCTTCGTTAAAGAAAAAAAGGAGACAAAAGGCCTTGTCGATTTAGATACCCCCTCCTATTCCTGAGGCATTCCTGTAGTTTCTAATTTTTTCTACTAATAAATAATGATGCAACATTTGGGGACTTTTTACACAGGAATGGCTGTAGGCCATCTGCCACCATGAGCCCTTTCCCCTGCGGGCTCAATATCCACGCCCTGCTCTCTGGGCTGCCTGGCTCTTGGGCAGCAGGGTTCCTGGCTGTCTGCTGCCACTTCAGGGACATGATTCTCGACCTCCTCGGTGCTCCAGGAGGCACTCCCTACACCTCGGTCCACCTCGGACGCCCAGTGACACCCCGGCTGGGATGGGTCTGAGAGCACTAGGGCTAAGTGAAAAAAGTCAGATGGGAAAGACAAGAACCATTTGATTTCACTCCTCTGCAGGATACAAAACGAAAACAACAAGTGAGCGAAGAAAACAAACTCATAGAAACAGACAACACCAGTCTTTATCAGAGGGGAGGCGCTTGAGGGGAGGACAGAGGGTAAAGGGGGTCAAATATAGGGTGATGGAAGGAGACGAGCCTGGGATGTTCAGACACAATAGAGTACACGGATGTTGTATTGCAAAGTTTTACACCTGAAATTCACATAATATTATTTATTAACCAACATTATCCCAATCAATTTAATTTTTTTAGAAAAATATTTTTGTTGATTTCAGAGAAGAAGGGAGTGGGAGAGGGAGATAGAAACATCAATGATGAGAGAGAATCATTGATCAGCTGCCTCCTTCACACCCCACAATGGGGATCAAGTGCACAAACTAGGCATGTGCCCTGACTGGGAATGGAACTGTGACCTCCTGGTTCATAGGTTTTTTTTTTTTTTAAAGAAAGAGACTAAAAAAAGTTTGTTGAATGAATGAATGATCAAACAGCCCAGGTCCAGAAAAATGAAAGACTGCCCAAAGTCACAGAGAATTTTCAGATTTCTCTAAAATCTGGTGTCTACAGATTTTAGGGCAAGAGAGACTAAGGAGAAAATAAACAAATGGGACTACATCAAAATTAAAAGCTTCTGCACAGCAAAAGAAACCATCAACAAAACAAGAAAGCCCACTGCTTGGGAGAACATATTTGCCAATGCTATCACTGATAAGAGTTTAATCTCCAACATTTACAGGGAACTCATACAACAAAAGGAAGATAATCCAATCAAAAAATGGGCAAAGAACCTAACTAGATACTTTTCGAAAGAGGAAATTCAGAAAGCCAAGAGACACATGAAAACATGCTCAAAGTCACTAAGCGTCTGAGAGATGCAAATTAAAAGAACAATCAGCCGAAACCGGTTTGGCTCAGTGGATAGAGCGTCGGCTTGCATACTGAAAGGTCCCAGGTTCGATTCTGGTCAAGGGCATGTACCTTGGTTGCGGGCACATCCCCAGTAGGAGATGTGCAGGAGGCAGCTGATCGATGTTTCTCTCTCTCTCCCTTCCTCTCTGTAAAAAATCAATAAAATATATTAAAAAAAAATAAAGTTGACATTTAAAAAAAAAAAAAAAGAACAATCAGGTACCACCTCACACTGGTCAGAATGGCTATCGTCAACAAATCAACAAATGACAATTGCTGGAGAGGAGGCGGAGAAAAAGGCACTGCTGGTGGGAATGCAGACTGGTGCAGCCATTGTGGAAAACAGTATGGTGTTTCCTCAAAGATTTAAAAATGGAACTGCTATTTGACCTAGTGATCCCACTTCTAGGAATATATCCCAAGAAAACAGAAACACCAATCAGAAAGGATATATGCACCCCTATGTTCATAGCAGCACAATTCACCATAGCTAAGATCTGGAAACAGCCTAAGTGCCCATCAGCAGATGAATGGATTAGAAAACTGTGGTACATCTACACGATGGAATACTATGCTGCTGTATACAGGAAGGAACTCTTACCATTTGCAATGGCATGGATGGAACTGGAGAGCATTATGTTAAGTGAAATAAGCCAGGCAGAGAAAGAAAAATACCACATGATCTCACTCATTCATGGATAATAGAGAACATTATAATCTAATGAACAAAAAGATAGATACAGAGGCAGAGAAGCATCGAACAGACTGTCAAATTACAGTGGGAGGGCTGGGGAGGGTTGCGGGCGCGGGGAGGTAAGAGATCAACTGAAGGACTTGTATGCATAACCAATGGACACAAGACACTGGATGGGGCGGGGGGGCCTGTGCTGGGGGGTTGGGGAGGGGTGTGGGGAAGGTCAACGGGGAAAAAAAGGAGACACATGTACTATTTGTAATACTTTAAATAAAATAAAATAAAAATAAATAAATAAATAGAATCTCGGTAAGTTTCCAGGAAGGGAAGGAAGCAGAGTGCAGATGGTCCCTGGCACCAAGCCTGGCACTTTGCATCACCCGCTTTCATCCCACTTTGCATCCTGCCCAGAGCTCCCGTCTCCCTGGTTTCCTCACTGGCATAATGGGGATGAGCCTCCCCAGGCCACGAACACAGGACATGGACATCAAACCACATTGTACACTGAGGGGCTTCATGAGGGTAGCCTTAATTTGTATGGCTTGAACACAAATAACTGGTTACCTGGGAATACAGAGAGGTCCGAAGGGTTGGCCTCCAGTGAGGCCCAGAGAAGCCGGGTCCACCGGGACAGCTGGGCAGATACAAGGGTACACAAGCCAATGGGTCTGAGGGGTCTCCTACCCCATCTAGCTGCCAGTTCCCATCTGGGGGCAGTGGGGTGCATCGGGAGGGAGCCGGGACTGGAGTCTGGACTGCTGCTGCCTCCCTGATTTGCACTAGCTGCTTCCCCTGTGACACTGTGAGCCCCTTACAGACAGGGCCACCTCTTACTTCTGTCTTCCTCCTGAGACTGGCCCAGAGCAGGGGCCCAGCAAATGCTCAGCAAAGTGGACTAAGAACGGATGGAGAGTGCGTTGTGGCCCTAACCCGACTCCTTGTGATTGCCACCTGGGTCCAGCTTCCTTCTGGAAAAACCTCCCTTATCATTAAAACTGTTACTCGCAGAGCTGTGTGCGCCTGACCTCTCAGGTTACTTGACCTCTCTGTATCTCCTTCTCATTTACTAGAATTAGACAATAAAATATCCCTGGTTAGGCATTCACTGGGTGTTAATTATTATTTACATGGAGTAGCTCACTTAACTAGGTGACACAATGTCCCTGTTTGCCTGGGATAGTCTAGTCTATTTCTGTTACCTCTGCATAATCCTTTTCTTTTTTTTGATCCTCACCCGAGGATATTTTTCCATTGAATCCTTAGAGAGTGTGGAAGGGAGAGGGAAAGACAGAGAAGTATCCATGTGAGAGAAACACAGATTGGTTGCCTCCTGCACACGCCCTGACTAGGGCCTGGGCCGAGGAGGGTCTTGCAACCGAGGTACGTGCCCTTGACAGGAGTCGAACGTGGGACCCTTCGGTCCGCAGGCTGACACTCTATCCACTGGCCAAACCGGCTAGGACTGCATAATTATTAATAATGATCTCTTCCACTATCCAAAGTGCCCTGGTTGGAATAATAAATGAGGCAGTCCTCCTACCAAGACGCCTTTTGTAGAGGGAAAAACTGAGCTGCAGGCAGGTGAAGTCACTTACTCCAAATCACTTCGCTGGTAAAGAGCCAAGGTAAAATTTGAATTTAGTTGTCTTGCCTCCCAGGCCTTCACTCTGGCCCCTCTTTTCCGCATGGACGTTGGTCATGTCTAAGATGACTTCACCAGTTTAACCCTACCACTGGCTCTCCGTCAGGATGCCCACCCCATGTTGGCACCGCCCTCCTCCCAGGGGCCCACCACAGGGCCCTCAGGAAGAAGCCATGCCTGGGGTCCTCGCTGGACCCCTGAAGCTATGCTGTTGGCACTGCTTGGGTGGGGCCCTTGGCTTTCTTCTTGGCCAATGTCACAGCTTGGTAGGGCTGGATCTGTCAGCTGCTCTTGGGCTGACATGGGATGAGCCCAGGGGGGGGGTGAGTCCTGTTCACCCCAGGTCTTATCTCCCAGATAGGAGTCCTCCCTCTCTGGCCTGGCTCTCTCATCAGCGGGAGGGATGTTTTTCTTATCACCAAGGTCTGGCAATCTGCCTTTTAATCAGAGATTCCTGAAGCACAGCAAACTGGCTCTTCCCAGCCTGTGGTGGCCTTTCCTCTCCACCACGCCTGCCTCCTCCAAGAAGTGCTCCCTAACCATTCATTCACTCAGCAAGCTTTCCCCAGGCACTCACACCCAGGCCCTCTGGTGTGGTGACCCTATAGGATTAAGAGCTAGAGGCCTGGTGCCTACCCCTTGTTCTGTGTGACCTTGGACAAGACGGCCTCCCACTCTGGGCCCCAGTTTCCTCTTCTGAAATGGAGAGATTTTGGTTGTGGGGCCGGCAGCATCAGCACTGCCTGGGAACTTATCAGAAATGCAAGTTCTCAGACCCCACCCCAGACTCACTGAATCAGAAGCTCGGGGTGGGGTCAGCAATCTGAAGCGTGCTCCAATCTGAGGGCCATGCCTTTCATTTTGGATGGTTACTGCTTTAGTTTTATTTCTTCCTTATTGAACTGGGTCGGGCGTAGGGCAGTGGCCAGGAGTGTGGGGCCAACCACTCTGGGTTCCTATGTTGGTGTCACCCTGGGTGAGTCACCCAACTTTTCTGAGCCTCCTTTTTACTTTTGCCACATGGTACCCATGAAACTGCTTGCAGATCCAGGAGAACCCATGTGGAACCTGTGTGCCCGTCCCTACAGTGAGCCGTCGCTGACGGGCTGCCATAATCACTCTCAGTTGGAGACTCCGAGGAGCTGCACTATTTGCTCGGGTTTTTACAGCTTGGTAGCGCTGGGCCTCAAGCACACGTTTTCTGGTTTCCTTAGGTGTTGAGGGCAAAGGCCTCCTCAGCAGGGACAGTTGTCACTGACGGGTCATGGGAGGGGTAGCAGGGAGGGCGGGCAGGACATGATGACTTTGGAATCAGACTTCTGGTTCAAGCCCGAGGCTCAGAGCTTATCAGCTGCACAGCCTGAGCCAGTCCCTCCACCTCTGAGCCCCCACTCCCTAGTCTGACAAGCCAGGTGAGTAGCCACCATCGTGCCACGGGATAGGCAGTGCTGTCTAACCCCCACCTCTGCTCTCCCTGAGACAGGCCAGTCAGCCAGGACCAGAAGTAGGGAAACAGATGATAGTTAAACAAGCAGTTTGCAGCCACGCAGTGAATCCTACCTTCCCTAAACCAGGGACACTTCCTCCCCCACCGGCATGCGTCTCCTAAACTCTAAGGGACCCCACAAGGCTTGCAACCAGGGGAGCAGTGTCCCCAAAGCCCCTTTCCTCTGACTTCTTGGGAAGCCAAAGCAGACCAGCCTAGACTCATGTCTTCAGCCCGTTCCTGTTTCGCTGCCCCCAGCTTTAATAGACATCCTCTAAAATTCACCTGGACTCGTGTTGTGAAACGTTTCCTGCACTATGGCAAGAACCCACACACTGCCCTAGCTGGTTTGGCTCAGTGGAGTAACGGTCCTGGGTTCAATTCTGGTCAAGGGCATGTACCTTGGTTGCAGGAGGCAACCAATCGATGTGTCTCTCTCACATCGATGTTTCTCTGTTTCTCCCCCTCCCTTCCACTCTCTCTAACAATCAATTGAAAAATATTCTTGGGTGAGGATTAACACACACACAAAGAACCCACACACTACTGGCTGTCCTAGGCAGACACGCCAAGGGCCAGGTCCCCTTTCGGGGAACACCACCATCTCCCCCACTCCTGCCCTGGCCTGTCTCTGTCCACACAGCTGGACTTACTTTCCAGGGCTGCCCTCATGTCCTTCTGGCTGTTGGCAGCATGGTGCCAGGTGACCAGCAGGCCATCCCGCTGGCTGATCTGGCCCAGGCTCAGCAAGTAGTCCAGCATGTCTGCATCTGGGCGACAAACTGCATCCTCCTTACAGCCTAGAAGGAAGGCCAAGGTGCTGTTAGCCACAGGACCCCTGTCCACTCACCCACCCTCCCTCTCTAGGCTCCAGGGTGTGTCCAGCATGCCAGCTAGCAGAGAGACAGTGGGACCCCAGTCACCAGTGCTGCGGGAGAGGGCAGTACGTGGGCTCCTGGGTGCAAGGAGGCTCCAAACCAGCCTGGGGCAGTCAAGAAATTTACAGAGAAGGGAACATGTATGGGGCACAGGACATTAGAAGCAAAGGCTTGACTGTAGGAAGAGGGCCGCCTGAAGGACTGAACTTTGGCTTGTTGCAGGTGGAATGTAGAGAAAAGGAAGTGGCAAGAGCGATAAAAGCTTTGTGACCAGGTTGTAAATGGCCTTGACTGACAGCAAAGGAGTTGGGCGTGCGCTGAGGGCAGGGAGTGAGTTCTGTGGTTAGAAAGGTCTCCCTGGTGGCAGAGACCCTGTGGGAGGGAGCAGGCCACTTCAGGGGCCCGGGAGGAGCCGGCAGCCTAGGAAAGCCGGAGGAGCCTGGGAAGGTGGTAGGCAGCCCATGGAGGGAGAAGGCAGATGCCTCAAGGTGAAGGGCCTGAGAAGAAAGGCCTGAGGCAGAAGGATGAGGAGGCTGCTCCCAGGGGGCAAGGGTGAATTTGGCTCAATGCACCGTTCGAGATGCCCAAATCACTGCTAGGAAGGAATGCCTATTGGGGGCACGGGGCGGGGGGCGCGTGGTCTGGGCTGAAGACCAAGATTTAGTGTGATTTTCAGGCAACGGAAGCCTGGTGAAGGAGGGAGGGAAAGAAGGCCAAAGTAACCTTCCTCAGGGGAGCGGTCTTGGGGTGGTTGGGAATGGGAGAGGCAAATGGAGCTGAATCTTGGTGGGGATGTGGGATGGGAGAGAAGGCCATCACGGCTGTGGCTGAGGACCAGGAGGGTGGGTGACGAGGACAGATTAGATCTGCCTTGGTGGGGACAAGGAGTGAGGGATGAGGGGAGCTAAGCTAATGGCATGGTGGGGAGGGACCTACCTGGCTGGCTCACCCCCAGCATCATGTAGCCCAGGACCAATCCGATGGCACACACGATGATCACACTGGCAACGCCGGCAAAGCACCACTTGTTTGAGCACTTCTCGCAGGCCATGGCAGCCTCTCTGGAGAGTGTCTCCCAACTCCTCACGGCCCAGAGTCCTGAGTGCTCTGCAGCTGGGATTGGGTGGGAGGCAGGAGCTCCCAAGAGCACCTTTTTCTATCCAGGGCAGGGCAGCTCCTCTGGCAGTTGTGGAGGGTGGAGCTCCTCCTCCCTCCCCACCCTCCGCTTCTTCCCTCTCCCTCCCAGGATCTTAACGGGTCAAGCAGAAAATCCTGTCACCCTGAATATGAACTTTGAGCACATGAAGAGGCAGCCGAGGATGTTGGCCTGAGCCCCCACCCCCGGCCTATCTGCCCTGCCTGGGAGTTGGGAAACCAGGGATCTACAGACCTACAACAAGCGCCTTCCCTTCTCTGGCCCTGGTTCCCCATTGGTAAAAGGAGGCAGGTGGATTGTCCCTTCCTCTTTCTGCCCTGCCCTAGGGAGTAAAGAAGATCTGGCCAGGGCTGGTGACAAGGACAGATTAGGTCTGCCTAAGGAGCTGACTTTTTCTTCCACCCAGATTGTGGCTGATAGTCTATCTACCTGAGATAAACCGATAGGCCTGGCATGCTGCTGGCCTGGGTCATGCAGGTCACGCCTGGGACAACAAGTCCATGCAGAGAGATTGAGTTACCATCTCCAGCAGAGGGTGTCCTGGGGCCCCTGGCAGGGGAAGGAAGTTAGAGACTGTCCCGACTTTAGCTCCCTGGAGTTTACATGAGTCCAAAAATCACCTGTAATGGGCACAAGGACTTCAGCTTGCAGAGGTTCACAGAGAAATCAGCAGGGCCCCTGGGGACTGATTCAGGTGTATGTATGTGGGTAAGAGTGTAGATGGAAGAATGAATGACGGGCAAATGGAGGGAGCCTGGGAGTGGGGAGCAAGTTGGGAGTTTGGTTCAGGTCCGGTGGAGTCCTGAGCTGTGGGTCATCCCCTAGGAGCTACCCAGGAGGACACTAAATATAGGGGTCTGGGGCTCGGGGCCAAAGACAAGGATGTGAGCATCATTTCCTGTCTAAGGCACAGAGAGGAGTGGACGCAGACCACGGGGAACCGGGGAAGCGGTCAAGAAGAGTGGGGCAGAATGAAGAGGGTGGAAAGGGTCCCAGGAGCGAATGCAAGGATCACTTCAAGAAGAAAGGGTGGTCAGTTATGCCAGGAGCAGAGTCCCGTAAGGTCAGCAAAGTGCCGCCAGATTTTTTAAAATATATTTTATTGATTTTTTACAGAGGAAGGGAGAGGGATAGAGAGTTAGAAACATCGATGAGAGAGAAACATCCATCAGCTGCCTCTTGCACACCTCCCACTGGGGATGTGCCCGCAACCAAGGTACATGCCCTTGACTGGAATCAAACCTGGGACCCTTCAGTCCACAGGCCGAAGGGTCTACAGGTTTCCTGAAGTTGGAGCAAACACAAAGCCCTGTCCCGGCTTCAGGTCCATGCCCGCTGTGGCAAAGTCCAGTATGGTCTGCACCGGCCCAGAAAGAGGGCCGGCGTCCAGAACTTCCGGGCCAGGCCGTGCTGTCCCCATCGGGCCGGCTCAGTCCGCTCGCTCCCGGCGGTGCTTCGGCTGGTGCTGCGCCCAGGCCCACAGTTGGAGTCCGCGTGGCTGCCAGACCCCAGGCAGCGGCTGGGCCCAGGTGCCCGCTATGTAGAGAGAGCACGTGAGTGCACGGCCAAGCGCATGTAAAGGCAGAGAGCGCGCACGCTCTTTGTTAAGCTGGGATTATATTATCTGGGGCTTGGGAAGGACCAGGCCCCCTTTCAAAATAACCCGTCCATTTCCCAGTCCCTCCTGTGCTTGGGTGGGGTCCTTCCCCTCACAACTCATTTCCTAGATCTTCTGGGGTCTGTCTCCCTCATCCAATCTGATCCTTTCTCCAGGCTAAGCTCTGCCCCTTAGTTCCTGCTGCCCACGCCTCCTAGTGGGAGCGCCTCCCCTGTGCCAGCGTGGCTTCTACTGCACATGCACCCAGCAGAGGAATTTCCCCTTTACTGTTCACTCCTTCGCCCTCCCCCCCAAAGTCTGGGTGAGTGGACTGACTGTACCCTGGGAGACTGAAAAGCCAGGGGAGGGAGGGTGTGAAGCCCTTTGGTGGGGCAATGCTGCAACTGCCTAGTAAAGCAAGCCCCATTGGGTTCAGCTCCCCAGGCCATCCAACTCAACCATGCCTAGCTACTTACACCAACAGGGGTGCTCTGGGAGGTGAGCCGGCCTGGGTTGCCCCAATAGCGAGCTTGGCGCCAACTGTTGGTGGTGAAACAGCACCAGGTGTTAGACTGGTGGAGTCAGATGGACCTCGGTTTAGCAATCGGTACTTGAGTTCTGGCTGAGAATTCTGAGTCGAGACTCAAACTATAGAGAGGTCATTTAGAAAGTCACAGATGTAGAAGTGAGCTGTAGAAGAAATGGCGTCAGGAAACAAGCTAGAGAGGCAAAGGAAGGGCTCTTGGAGTTTAAGAGAAAGGCAAGGAAAACGTGCCTGGGGGGAGGGGGCGGGGAAAGGTGGCCCCTGCTCTCTAAAGAGAACTCAGATTGGGTTCTTTATTTTGAAGGCTTTTATCTGCTCCCCAGAGGTAGAGAGTTTAGGACGGTCCCAGGGAGGGTCTCAGTGGAATATTCATTAGCTTTCCAGGGGTGTCCCCTCAGGCTCCTGGCTTCCACTGATTGGTCCCTGCTAGGGGAGGGAGTCATTAATCAATGCAGCTGGTCAGCTGTGGTGTAGCTCCCTCTGGTTTTGCTGCTTTTCTGGGCCTGGAGCTGAAACACAGCTGAGGCCTAGATGTCATCTCTAGGGCTTAATGCTTAAGGGAGTGGTTGTGCAAGGGCTTGTGTGTGTGTGTGTGTGTGGGGGGATCCCACGAGGCTATTTCCAGGCCCCCTTGTTCCTCCTCTAAGGGGATCTACCACGTGACTAGTGACATGTGGTCCAAACCACATGACCAGCGACATGAAAGGTCAGGGGGCCTAACCCGAATGACGAGCAATACGCCAGGGGAGGAAAGGTTACCTTGGGGCAAGGTCTTTGTTTTCCCAGTTCTGCCCATTGCTAGGCACTCAGGGCTTTCCAACCTGGTGCCCTTCTGGTGTACCTGGCCCATTGTCCTTGCTGTGCTCATGTCTGCCTAACAGCCTGCCACACACCTGGAGGTGACGGGGAGCCTTCACCTATGAGATAAGCAGAAAACCCCGGCCCCAAATAACGTCACTCACGCTGGAAGTCCTCTATACCAAACCTAGATGTAATACCCGATGTAACTGTAATGTCAACCTTTCCCAGAAACATTAAATCTTAATCAACCAGTATGGAATTTTCTGGTCAAGCACCTGTAAGTAAGGTCATCTGTCACCCCGGCCCTCTCCATTCCCGTAGAGCAGCGGTTCTCAACCTGTGGGTCGCAACCCCTTTGGCAGTCGAACGACCCTTTCACAGGGGTCGCCTAAGACAGTGATGGAGAACCTCTTGAGCTCAGCATGTCAGCATTTTGAAAAACCCTAACTTAACTCTGGTGCCATGTCACATATAGAAATTTTTTGATATTTGCAACCATAGTAAAACAAAGATTTATATTTTTGATATTTATTTTATATATTTAAATGCCATTTAACAAAGAAAAATCAACCAAAAAAATGAGTGTCATAGGTTCGCCATCACTGGCCTAAGACCATCCTGCATATCAGATATTTACATTACAATTCATAACAGTAGCAACATTACAGTTAAGAAGTAGCAACAAAAATAATTTTATGGTTAGGTCAGAACATGAGGAACTGTGTTTAAGGGCCAGAAGGTTGAGAACCACTGCCCTAGAGGCAGTCTGCTTGATGAAACCCCCTCCCTTCTTTTCCTCAAAGACAAGGCTCATGGCCCTGAAGTAATCCTTTCTTTTCTTTCCCTAATAGCTCCCTTTCCCCACCCTGCTGCCTATCAAGCCTTCCTAATAAAATCTCCTGCCTTCCCCTAAGAAATAATCCACTTTGCCTGAAATAATCCACTCTTTGAAAGTCTGAGTCCCACCCTTTTTTTTTGCCCAAAAAAACCTTCCATTTTGTACAACCCCCTAGTACAGTAATGGCGAACCTGTGACACGCGTGTCAGAGGTGACACGCGAACTCTAATTGCTTGATGGGCTGCAGCTGGTTCCCGAATTGCTTAATCAAGTTAATTAGACCTCAAGTTTATGCAGGCAGGTGGAATTCGTCTTTTGACACGAGATGCACTCAGCTTTGCATTTTGGAGGGTGACTCTGGAAGCTGGTATTGAAAAATGGGAAACTAGATACTGTGTGCCCTGGCCGGTTTGGCTCAGTGGACAGAGCACCAGCCTGCAGACTGAAGGGTCCCAGGTTCGATTCCGGACAAGGGCACATGCCTGGGTTTTGGGCTCCATCCCTAGTAGGAGGCTGGTCTCTTCTGGCTCTTCCACAGCCTTCCCTGGGCCCAAATCTTAGCACCATGGATTCTGGAAGTGGACATAGAGACAGAAACTCGGCAGATAAATGCAGCCTCTTTGGACCAAGATCCCTCCAGAAGTCTGATCTGGAGGCATTGCCACCAGCCCTACGGAGGAGCCCAGAAGCCTCCAGTGGAACTGAAGCGCATGCAGGCCACCCGAAGGCGGAAGAGCCAGCAACCTTCACGCCGCCCAAGATGGACCTCCCAGCGATGGGAGGGAAGAAGCAACCACCTCGGACCCACAATCTCAAACCCCATGACTTGAATGTGCTCACACCCACTGGCTTCTAGAGCTTTCTCTTCCAATGACTCTGAAGACGGGGTGTCTGGCACCCACTTCCTTTATTACCCTGGCTCTGACATAGGGATGGGTTGGGTTTGTTGTTTTTAAACCTCTTTTTTTAAAAATTAATTAATTAATTTATTTATTTATTTATTTTTTAATATATTTTTTATTGATTAAGATATTACATATGTGTCCTTGTCCCCACGTTACCCTCTACCCCCCCCCCCCACTCATGCCCTCACCCCCCTGTTGTCCGTGTCCATTGGTTAGGCCTATATGCTTGCATATAAGTCCTTTGGTTGATCTTTCCCCCTTACCCCTACCCTCCCCTACCTTCCCTCCAAGGCCCGACAGTCCAATCAATGCCTCTCCGTCTCTGGATCAGTCCTTGTTCATCAGTTTATGTTGTTCATTATATTCCACAAATGAGTGAGATCCTGTGGTATTTATCCGCTCTCCAGTTCCATCCATGCTGTGGCAAATGGTAAGAGTTCCTTTTTCTTCTTCCTCTTCTTAAAGAATACCTTTCAGCATTTCATATAATGCTGGTTTGGTGGTGATGAACTCCTTTAGCTTTTTCTTATCCGTGAAGCTCTTTATCTGACCTTCTATTCTGAATGATAGCTTTGCTGGATAAAGTAATCTTGGCTGCAGGTTCTTGCTATTCATCACTTTGAATATTTCTTGCCACTCTCTTCTGGCCTGCATGGTTTCTGTTGAGAAATCAGCTGACAGTCGTATGGGTACTCCCTTGTAGGTAACTGACTGTCTTTCTCTTGCTGCTTTTAAGATTTTCTCTTTATCTTTTGCTCTTGGCATTTTAATTATGATGTGTCTTGGTGTGGTCCTCTTTGGATTCCTTTTGTTTGGGGTTCTCTGCGCTTCCTGGACTTGTAAGTCCATTTCTTTCACCCGGTAGGGGAAGTTTTCTGTCATTATTTCTTCAAAAAGGTTTTCAATATCTTGCCCTCTCTCTCCTTCTGGTACCCCTATAATTCTGATGTTGGTACGCTTGAAGTTGTCCCAGAGGTTCCTTACACTATCTTCATATTTTTGGAATCTCTTTTCTTTTTTCTTTTTCGGTTGGGTATTTTTTGTTTCTTTGTATTTCAAATCTTTGACTTGATTCTTGGGATCCTCTTGTCTGCTGTTGGATCTCTGTAAATTATTCTTTATTTCAGTCAGTGTATGCTTAATTTCTAGTTGGTCCTTTTTCATGTCCTCCATGGTCTCACTATACTTATTGAGGGATTCATTAAATTTATCGGCGGTTTCCATAAAATTCTTGAAAAACCTTATAAACGTGGCCTTGAACTCTATATCCAGTCGTTTGCTTTCCTCCATTTCTGCCATTTGTGACCTGTTTCTTTGTCTCTGCATTTTGGCTGCTTCCCTGTGTTGATAGAGTGGCCCTGCGCGCCAGGTGTCCTGTAGGGCCCAGTGGCTCAGCCTCCCTAGTTACCTGAGGTGGATACTCTTGGTGCATTCTTGGTGCCTTGGTTGTTGTAGGATCACTGGGAGGAATTGACCTCCAGGCCAATTGGCTGTGAGAATCAGCTGTGTCTGAAGTGGGAGAACTTCTGTGCTGAAGACACCCTTCTGGGGCAAGACTTGCTTCAGTGGGGCTTTGGTGCTCACTGAGTCTGCTCCCTGAGTGTGTCCCTTATGGATCTGAGGAGTTGCAATCTGGATGGTCCCCCTCTGACCACTGGGTACAGTGGCTCCTGGATCTAAGGAGGTGCTAATTCAGCCTCTGCCTGAGGCCACACAGCAGGAGCCACGAAGAGGCTCAGCTGTGAAGCAATGCAAGCTGCTGCGGGGCCTTGGGCCTTCTCTTGGAAGTTCCGGGTCTGCCTGGCTCGGCTGCAGTTAGGTCCATTCACATGCAAAAGCCTCTGCCACAGCCTGGGTGGGGCGGGGTCTCAGGGAGTCAAAGGGCGGAGCAAGCAGCTATGGCTGATTCTCCTAAGGAGTCACGCGTCTCAGTGACCCGATAATTGCTGCAAGCACCTCTGAGGGAAAGCCGCACTCAAGTTCGCCCGCTGCCCGACAGTCCAGCTTCTCCCCGTATGAGTCCTGGGTCCCCAGAGACTTCCCGGAACCGGAGTTCAGAGCAGTCGGGAGCTTGTGATTCAAAAAAACAGCTGTGTCCTCAGGTGCCACCCCCTTTCCGCGCGTGCGTGAGCCGCCGTACCTCTGCATTTCACCTCCGCAGCTCCTCTGGCTCTCAGTGTGCTTTTCTTTTCTTCTAGTTGTAGAAATTACACTCAGCCAGCTTTCCTGTCGTTCTGGATGATGTCTGCTCTGTCCTTTGCGGTATTTTTCAATTGTTGTGGAGGGCGGCAATTTCCTGGTGTTTATCTATGCCGCCATCGTAGTTTCTCCTGTTTTTAAACCTCTTAACCTGGGGCTAGAACTGGAGGCATAGTTGGTTTTTGAGAAACATTAGTGCAAAGCTTGTCCTTGTGTGGAAGAAACCATTGTGCATTGCTTTAATTTAACGTTAGACTAAATACTCTCAGCAGTGATGTATGGGGGGCCTCATCAACAATTTTTGCATTTTTAGCCTAGACAAGAACTCAGTCATTGCTTACGAGGTAGAAAATGTTTGTGTTGCTCCCAAACCAAGGCCCCCCCCCCGCCCCCCCCCCAAACCAAGGCTTCTTTTTTTCTTTTTCTTTTTCTTTTAAATATCATGGATTTTTACAGAGAGGAAGGGAGAGGAGATAGAGAGTTAGAAACATTGATGAGAGAGACACGTCGATCAGCTGCCTCCTGTACACCCCCTACTGGGGATGTGCCTGCAACCAAGGTACATGCCCTTGACCGGAATCGCACCAGGGACGTTTCAGCCTGCAGGCTGATGCTCTATCCACTGAGCCAAACCGGTTAGGGCTAAACCAAGGCTTCTTGATTCCTTTACCAGGGTCAGCGAGGGCATGGACCAGTTGGGGAGCAGAGGTACTCACTGACTAGTTTCTGGCCCTCTCGGCGGCTGGTGCTGTGTGCTCCAGACTTGTTGGTTCGGGGACCTAAAATCTGCTTGAGATCTGGGCGTGAAGAAAAGCCGGGTTTGGCAGGGACCCTTCTCCTGCGTGGAGACCAGAGCCCTGGCTATGGCTGTTGGGGAGAGCCGGTTTCTCTTTTTTTAAAAAAATATTTTTATTGATTTCAGCGAGGGAGGGTGAGGGAGAGAGAGAATAGAAACATCAATGATGAGAGAGAATCATTGACTGGTTGCCTCCTGCATGTCTCACACCAGGGGTTTAGCCCACAACCCGGGCATGTGCCCTGCCTGGGAATCGAACCTGACGCTCAACCACTGCGCCATGCTGGCTGGGCAAGAGGCACTTCCTACTGTGGTGCCTCCAGGGCAGTTCTGCGGGGCAGGGCTTCTCTTTCACGTGTCAACAAACAATTTATTTGTGTCTTCTGTTATGCTCACGTCTCTTACTTGTTTTGACAATAAAAGTCCTTCCTACTTTCTTAAAAAAAGAGAGAGAACAAATAAACTTAACTATCCTGTAATCCAGTTCCTACCTTGCCTTCCCCATTCTTCCTTACATCCTCTCCTGAATTTCAAATTCATAAAAGAAACTCCAAACTTTTTCTCTGGAGCATTTGAGATCTTGCTCTCCCACTTTGGGCTCAGATAAACTCTTATAAAAATTTTCTACAGGTTCGGACATTTCTCACATCTACATTGTCAATTACATTATTGTTTTGGGTGGTACCCAGTGACATTTTTGTTGTTAATCCTCACCAGAGGATATTTTTCCATTGATTTTTAGAGAGAATGGAAGGAAGGGATGGGAAGAGAGAGAAACATCAATGTGAAAGAAACACATCAATTGGTTGTCTCCTGCACTTACCTTGACTCCCAACCGGGGCCTGGGATTGAACCTGCAACCCAGGTTTGTGACCTTGACAGGGACTCAAACATGTGACTTCATTGCTCTGGTTGATGCTCCAATCACTGAGCCACACTATCCAGGGCCCAGTGACGTTTTTCTATCTAGTCATAGGTAATCTTAATTAGCTTAGTTATTGTTCGTCCTTATCATGGAATCTAGGTTTCACTTTGAGTCTCCCGGCCCGCCCTCATTCCCTTCCTGTTCCACCCTTACCTGTGTGTGTGTGTGGGGGGTGGGGGTGGGGGGGGTGGGAGGCAGGGTGGAGGAGGAGGAAGGTGAGACACCCCAGGCAGTGTCCTAGCTTCTGACTTTGGGCCAGTCCTTTACCTCCTCACAGACTCCCTGGTTGGGACGCTCTTTGCCCTCACCCCCCTATGCATGGGACTCCACCTCAGGTCTGCTGCACCCCAAGCCTTCATGGTCCTGAGACCCAGGCAAACAGAGGCATAAAGTCAGTGGGGCTTTTATGGAGAGGCTTGGGCACAGGTCAAGGAATTCTGTCTTCACTTGAGTGAGGTCATTTCCAGGCAGTGGTGGAGGGTCTGAAGATAGATCCTTCTTTGGATTCATAACCAGTAATGTTGGTGGTGAAACTGTACCTCAGTTCTTAAAAAGAAAAAAAAAAAAGAAAAAAAATATATATATTGATTTCAGAGAGGAAGGGGAGAGAGAGAAACATCAATGATGAGAGAGAATCATTGATTAGCTGCCTCCTGAATGCCCCCTCCTGGGGATCAAGCCCACAACCCAGGGATGTGCCCTTGACTGGAATTGAACCCAGGACCCTTCAGTCTGCAGGCCGACGCTCTAGTCACTGAGCCAAACCAGCTAGTGCAGTGATGGTGAACCTTTTGAGCTCGGCCTGTCAGCATTTTGAAAAACCCTAACTTAACTCTGGTGCCGTGTCACATATAGAAATTTTTTGATATTTGCAACCATAGTAAAACAAAGACATATTTTTGATATTTATTTTATATATTTAAATGCCATTTAACAAAGAAAAACCAACCAAAAAAATGAGTTCGCGTGTCACCTCTGACAAGCGTGTCATAGGTTCACCATCACTGGGCTAGGGCCTCAGTTCTTTTTTAAAAAAATATATATTGACTTCAGAGAGGAAGGGAGAGGGAGAGAGAGATAGAAACATCTACACTAATAAAAGAGAAACATGGTAATTGGCGTACGACCGCTACCCTTTTCATTGGCTAATCAGCCAGATATGCAAATTAACTGTCAGCCAAGATGGCGGCCGGCAGCCAGGCAGCTTGAAACTAACATGAGGCTTGGTTGCCTCAGTGATGGAGGAAACCAACGTTCCCCGCCTGCGGCTGCAGGCCTCTGAACCTGAAGTTTGAAACATTTTAACAAATACCGCCAGCAGATTCGCAACATTGTATGCAAAGGCCAGTAACCTACTTTCAGGAGCGGAGGCCTAAGAGCTGGAGCCAAGCCTCAAGCTAAAGCTGGCCCAGAATAAAAAAAAAAAAAAAAAAAAGGAAAAAAGGAGCGTTTGGGAGTTCAGTCACCCCCAGCCTGAAAACAGCCCTCAGCCCCTCACCCAGACTGGCCAGGCACCCCAGTGGGGACCCCCACCCTGAAGGGTGTGTGACCAGCTGCAAACAGCCATCATCCCCTCACCCAGGCTGGCCAGGCACCCCAGTGGGGACCCCCACCCTGATCCAGGACACCCTTCAGGGCAAACGAGCTGGCCCCGACCCGTGCACCAGGCCTCTGCCTTATATAGTAAAAGGGTAATATGCCTCCCAGCACCGGGATCAGCAGAGCCGCGAGGCCTCCTGGCACCGGGATCAGCATGACAGGGGGCAGCGCCCAAACACCCTGATCGGCCCTGCTCTGTGTGTGACAGGGGGTGGGGCCACAACCCCCCCACGCCCACGGGCCCTGCTCTGTGTGTGACAGGGTAGAGCCATAACCTCCCCATCAGCCCTGCCCTGAGTGTGACAGTGGCGGCGCCCCAATCCCCTGATTGGCCCTGCTCTGTGGATGATAGAGGGCGGTGCCCCAACCCACTGATCTGCCCTGCTCTGTGTGTGACAGGGGACGGTGCCCCAACTCCCCTATCGGACCTACTCTGTGAGTGACAGGGGGGAGCTCCTCAACCCCCGGATTGGCCCTGCTCTGTGTGTGACAGGGGGTCGTGCCGCAACCTCCCCATCGACCCTGCCTTGAGTGTGACAGGGGGTGGTTCCCCAACCCTCCAATCGGCCCTGCTCTGAGCCTGACCAGGAGCTGCACCTAGGGATTGGGCCTGCCTCTGCCACCCGGGAGCAGGCCTAAGCCAGCAGGTCGTTATCTCCTGAGGGGTCCCAGACTGCGAGAGGGCACAGGCCGGGCTGAGGGACCCCCCCTTCCCCCCGAGTGCACAAATTTTTGTGCACCGGGCCTCTAGTCAATGATGAGAGAGACACATCAATTGGTTGCCTCCTGCAGGCACCCTGACTGGGGCCTGGGGTTTGAGCCTGCAACCGATGGACCTTGGTTCGTGAGTTCAGCAAAGAAAGATTCAGAGCCAAGAGCTCAAATACAGAGGTAGAACGGAGCCACAGAAGAAATGGGCTCAGGAAACCAGTTACAGAAGCAAAGGATGGACCCTTGAAGCTCAGAAGAGGGAAAGAAAACGGCAACATGCCTGAGGGTTAAGGAGAGGGGGACCAGAAAGGTGCAGGTGTGACCTGGGGGGAGAGAGTGCTGGGTCCTGCCGCTTGAGGTTTTTTTTTTTATTAAGTATGGAAAACTTTATGAATTTGTGTGTCATCCTTGTGCAGGGGCCATGCTAACCTCCGTATTGTTCCAATTTTAGTATCTGTGCTGCTGAAGCGAGAACTTCTTGAGGGTTTTAAAGCTGGGACTTGCTCTCGCTGGTTTGGCTCAGTGGATAGAGAGTACGCCTATGTACTGAAGGGTCCCAGGTTTGATTCTGGTCAAGGGCACATGCCCAGGTTGTGGGCTTGATCCCCAGTAGGGGGTGTGCAGGAGGCAGCCAATCAATGATTCTCATCATTGATGTTTCTATCTCTCTCTTCCTCTCCTTCCCTCTCTGAAATCTATTATATCCTATATAATAAAAGGCTAATATGCAAATAGACCGAACGGCAGAACCACCGGAAAAAACCAAACAACCAGTCGCTATGATGTGCACCGACCACCAGGGGGTGTGTGCGGAACATGGCGGGCATTGGCTGCAGTGGGATGGTGGAGCAAGTGAGCGGGGGGTGCCAGACCAAGGCACGGCACTGGTTGCTGTCATTGGGGCTAGCCTCTGGTGGTTACTGAAAATTCTTTGCTCCTGTGCTCTACAGTTCCACCCGATGCTCGCACCTGCTGCGGCTCTGGCCCTGCTCGCACCACTGCCAGCGCTGGAGCTGCCACTCAAGCCCACTGCCAGCGCTGGAGCTGCCACTCACACCCACTGCCAGCGCCGGCCCTTCCCACACCTGCTGCCCGTGCCCAGCACTGGTCCCGATCACTCAGCACCATCAGCAGGTGTGAGTGGCGGCTGCTGACCCTGATTACCCCTGAGAACTTTTCCACCTCCCCCTGCTCTTGAGGGGCGATTGAGGCAGCAGCAGCCGCTTACACCCACTGATGGTGCCGCCCCACTTGCACCCGCTGCTGGCGCTGGCCAATTGCTCCGGTGGGTGTGAGTGGGGCCGGCGCTGTCAGTGTGTGGGAGCGGTGGTGGTGGTGGTGGCGGGAGCAGGGCTGCCAGCAGATAGGACCGGGGCCGCGGCAGGAGGGACCGGGCGGGGGCGTGGAGGATGGGCTGAGACCTGCCCTTGTGCCTACTGCAGCCTTGCGGCCCACAGTTCCTTTCAAGGTACACGAATTTGTGCACTGGGCCCCTAGAGTATATATATAAAAGCCTAAGCGACTGGCTGACCGGCTGACCATCTGATAGCTATGATGCACGCTGACCACCAGGGGGCAGATGCTCAATGCCGGAGCAGAAACCACAGGCATGGAAACATGGAACAGACTGATGAATCTCAGAGGGAAGAGGGGAGGGGAGAGGATGGGAAGAGATTAACCAAAGATTTTATGTGTATACTAGGGTTCCTTGGCCTGGCCATGGGGATCGGGCTGAAACCAGCAGTCTGAATCCCCAAGGGGTCCCGGATTGTGAGAGAGCACAGGCCAGGCTGAGGGACCCCACTGGTGCAAGAATCTGTGCACCAAGCCTCTAGTCCAGTGGTCGGCAAACTGCGGCTCACGAGCCACATGCGGCTCTGTGGCCCCTTGAGTGTGGCTCTTCCACAAAATACCACATGCGGGCACGCATGTACAGTGCGATTGAAACTTCGTGGCCCATGCACAAAAGTCAGTATTTTGTGGAAGAGCCACACACTCAAGGGGCCAAAGAGCCACATGTGGCTTGTGAGCCGCAGTTTGCCTACCACTGTGAAACAAGTATACAAGATGAGTGTGGATGGGAGAGTTGGAAGGGGTCGACCTCAGCGAACACACCTCAATCAGATTGAGGACGTTCTTAGCAAAGGCCAGCTTAGGAGTACCCTAATTAAGTTAACACATTTTGTACCGCTCAGGAGTTTTCTCGTGTTTCGCGCGCCATCTGTTAAGGACCGCTCACGAGTGTTCTCGTTTTTCACGCCCATGGAAAAAGGAGCGAATCTAGATACTTATGTAAATTTTGTTTGTTCCCTCTTCATAGAGGAAAATGTTTTACGCAGTGCCATACGTTAAAAAAGTACTAGGAGCTTTAATTGTTTAATTGTTTTTGTAAATAAAAATGTTATAATTATTGAAAAACAACATCTAAACTGCATTATGATGATTTAAATAACGTGCAGTTTGCCCGAAAACGTGCGGTCCCTGGCGTATGTCTTAGAGAATTCTATGCGGTACGCAATGTGTTAATAACAATGTACCCACCTATACAGTTTAAGTTTAAAAAATTTGGCTCTCAAAAGAAATTTCAATCATTGTACTGTTGATATTTGGCTTTGTTGACTAATGAGTTTGCTGACCCCTGCTCTAGTCCATATATATAAAAGGCTAATATGCTAAGTGTCCAACCATCTGACTGGTTGCTATTATGCACACCACCAGGGGGCAGACGCTCAATGCAAGAGCTGGCAGCAGTGGTTCTCAGGTGATACACCCCAAAACCAGAGAGGAGGAAGCCTGATTCCTCAAGGGGCTGCACGATTCCACCTTTGGCCATGGTTACATTGTTGCTGGGACACCGTCAGCCCCGAATCTGGTTTACTGCACACTTGCGTTTGCATTCCTCACCCTGTATGACAGCAACTTTGCAGAGTGCCCTCTCATACTCCGGGACCCCTTGGGGGATGTCAGAGGGACAGTTTCGGCCCAATCCTCACAGGCCAGGCCGAGGCACCCCACCTGCCAGAGGTATCCTGCTTACTCCGCAGAAGCCCTTTGAGCGATGGTGCCACCCTAGGTGTGGGCAGCGGTTGGCTGTGGGGCGGGTCTGGGCGAGACAGACAGGCCACCTTCTAATTAATTGTCTTTCAATGTGCATGGATTCGTGCACCAGGCCACTAGTACATATACAATAGAGGAGATCTTAGGGGCTGATCTCAATAGAATATTTATCAGCTTTATGCTGATGGGGCAAAATGAGATTTATTCCCTTAACTTCATTGTCCTTGGGTGTGGCTGGCACAAATGGCACTAATTGGATATCTGCTATCTATCTCCCTGAGTAATTTAAGCTATTTATCCTCTGGTTGGGAGGAGATGTGTAAACCATTTACTCTTAAGTGTCCTTGGTTAGGAAAGATAGGCTTTTGTGATTTACTAGATGGCTGTAAACTGCTTGGCCCTTTAACTATGTGTTTCCCTATTCCACTCGCCTGGCTCACCAGCCTGTCTCAGAACACCTAGCTGCTTCTCCCTTCAGTGCCAGGGCCCCATTGGCTGGGAACTCCTGAGTCCTGGTGACCTCACAAAGACGGTGACACCGGGCTGGGCTCGGGGAGCCTAGGTAAGTTGAGAGGTGGCTCTGGGAGAGTCCCCGGGGTGAGGGCCTTCACAGTCCACAGGTTACCACCTAGACCCCACCCCCTGGGTAGACCTCTCTCCCCTCTGGCTGTAATTCCACAGTTAGAACTTCATACCTTTGGCTTACAGATAAATTTTCTATTACCGTGTGGATGCCCCAGGTGGAGGTAACACATTCAACTTCCCATCAGCAGCTCAAGCCTCTTGGAGAAAGTTTAGACTTTCAAGTTCTCAGAGAGTGGCGGGTGGGAATTGGGGGCAGGGGAAGGAGAAGAGAGTGAGAAGACGAGGAAGGGAGCATCATTGCCCGGGGGAAAGAGGAGGCAGATGACCTGGAAGCACCATACAGAGTTATCGCAATATTATTAACCGTATTCCTTATGCTTTATATCCTGTGACTATTTTGTAACTACCGATTTGTGTTGAAAGAAATTTTAAAGGAAGATCTTTGTGGCTCAATTTGGGACCATTGTCAAGAGGGGAGAGGGCAATTCCAAAACCAGCTCCGAGGCAATGGGGGCTTCACTGGGGTCTGGCAGTAGTGAGAGAGACATGGGAATATTAGATCTATCTATCTATCATCTATCTATCTATCTATCTATCTATCTATCTATCTATCTATCATCTATCTATCCATCTGTTTTTTTTACATGGGAAGATATTTAGGAACTTTTCTGGAGCCAGAATGAGCAGAACTTGGCTAAATCAAATGCAGCAAGTGAGGGAGAGAGCTGTCAAGGATACTGTTTCTGGCTTGGTTAGTGGTGCCAGTTTCTTTCAGTGGAAGAGAATAGAAGAATCCAATTTGGGGAAAAGATGGCATGTTCTGGTTTGGATTGTCTAGATCTGAGGTGTCCTCATGCCAGATGTATGTGTGCACTGGCATGCGTGTGTGTACACATACTCACACGAGTGCCTAACATTCTGGGCCCATCCACCTCATAATCATGTTCTCAGCGAGGAACTGGAAGACCCACTGAGAGCGTCTCCTCCTGAGGGACCAGCAAGGGCTGGAGGGCTCCCTGAGGTGGGGAAGGCAGGATGGGAATCAGCCAATGGTTCTCCAATCATGGACAGGACTGGCTGTTTTATGACCGTCCTCTGCCCTCCCCGTTTGCGGCCCTGGCTTTGGAGCAAAGGCCAAAAGGTAGCATGTGGCTGTCAAGACAGTAGTGAGTTCCTTTCGCTCCCCTGGGACCCACCCAAGTCCCTCAAGAACCATCACTCCTTTCAGTGCACAGTGGCCTTTAAAAAAAATCTTTTAAAATGTTTTTATTTTATTTTATTTTTAGAGAGAGAAAGGGAGAGGGTGAGAGAGATCGAAACATCGATGAGAGAGAAACATCATCAATCGGCTTCCTCCCACACGCCCCCTACTGGGAATTGAACTGGAAACCCTGGCATGTGCCCTGACCAGGAATCAAACTAGTAACCTTTTGGTGCAGGGGACCATGCTCAACCAACTGAACCACACTGGTTGGGCCTTTTTAATTGATTTAGATTTAATTGACAGAGAGAGAGAGAGAGAGAGAGAGAGAGAGAGAGAGAGAGAGATTATGGTTGCCTCCCTGAACCTGCCACCTTCTGGTACACAGGATGACATTCCAACCAACTGAGCCACACCTGACCGGGCACACATGGCCCTTTAATGGAGGGCAAATGTGGGCTGCCTCAGTAATGGTCAGGCTGCTCTGAGGTCCCTGCAGGATGGAGGGGGTTGAAGGAATAGGAGAAAGTGTGTGCGTGTGGGGAGAGAGCTGCTCTTTTCTCATGGAAGGGGGAGAGGCAGCCAGGGCTGAGACCTGTGGTTTCCGCCCAGTGACCTGGTTTTGTGCATCTGCTGTGTCAGAGGGTATAGGTCACACTCTCCCACAGCCCACGCCAGCTAGGCTTTCCAGCACCTTTTCACTCTCCGGGCTGGATCTGGCTCCTATTTTTTCTAGGTTGAAAATCCTCTCTTTGATAACCACGGTGTGTGTGTGTGTGTGTGTGTAAACAGGTGGAAGGGGAGATCAAGGGATGATCCAGGGCTTTTTGGAGCCTAAAGTGTTTTTTTGTTTTTTGTGTTTTTTTTTATAATTATGAGACTCCCCTTTAAGTTAAAGAAGACAACATTGTGAATGCAAAATGAAGCACGGTCCCTTTGTAAAGGGGTTGCAAGCAAGGAGCCCTGGCATTTTAAACTGAATTAGCTTCAGGGTAAAAGTGCTTCTGGTGCCGATGGTGAGTGAGCCTTTCCTGCTCCGGAGGCAGGACGCAAGGCTGCGCACAAACTGCTTGCTGGGAATGAAGGCAGCTCCCCCTGTGCTCCGCCTCACTTTCCCCACCGCACAACCGGCCTTCCTCCTCTCTGCCCAGTGCCTGGCGGGAGGCATAGAACACATAGCAACCATTATAGAAGGCCTTCGGTGGCTGTGTGAATGACCCCAGGCGGCAGGCTTTGTGCTCCCATCTTAGAGACAGGGAAGAGGGGGTCAGAGGGGGAAAGTCCCTTATTACCCAAGTTCACTAATATTAGTAAGAGGATGAGGTGGGATTTGAACCTGGGACAGCATGACTCCAAATCTATGGTCTTTCCAAAGCCAAGTTATAAAGATGCACAGCAAAGTTTGTGGAACAAATGATTCAGTGAGTGAGTGCATGAATTAATAATGAATGAATAAGTGATCAAATCAGCTAGTGGGAGAATGGCTGGGCGAATGAAGAAGAGATAAGAGGATGGAACAACAAGCTTATTTGTTGAACACTTACTGGTGTAGACTCATAGGGATCGTATTGTCCAGAGGGGGAACCAGATGCTGTGTGCCGAGAAGGGGGAAGTGGACCAGAGGCCTTGGGGACTCACAAGTGGACCTCACTTGTTTGGGGGACCTGGAAGGCTTTTAACATTTGAGCTGAAACCTGAGGTGGTGAAGCTGTGGGTGCTAGCCAGGGAAGGAGGCTGGAGAAAGGGGTGCCCAATGCCCGAAGGCCCAGACTTAACCCAGGAGCCTGACTCCTTGGAAAAACTAAAGGAGCTGAGGGGATAGAGAGGAGTGGGGAAGGGAGTGTGGATGGGCAAGAAGGGTGAACAGGGAGTTGGGGCAGACACAGAACGGCCTTTTGCTAAGGATTGAGGGTGCTGTCCTGAAGACAACGGGAAGCGATGGGGTAGGCAGACAGGCGGCATAAACAGATGGTCTTGGCTGCCCTGAGGGTCATTGGGGTGGGTGACCTTCCTCCCCTTGGCCGCCATTTCAAGTGTATAGTGCAGCAACAATGTCTAACTTCTGGACTCTGTGTGTGTGTGCCTGCCTTGTAGGCTTTGCTCAGTAAGTATTGAAAAAGCCGCTCTTCACCTGACTTGATCTGCTTCTGTGTCTCCTTCCAGGGGCCCACTCCTGCCTAAGAACACCATGCATGCAGGTGAGCTATGTCTAGGGGAGGGGGTGGAGTGGGGTGGGGGGGAATTAGGGAGTTGGCCCCGCAGTCAGACTGCTGGGTTGAGGCAAGGCTGTGCTTTTGACGATGATCTCAGGGTCTCTTCTACGTAGCCTGCCCCACTCGGAACAGGCAAACTTTAGCGGGAGCAGGCAGCTCTGCCAAGGCTGCTGTGGGAACCTTGGGCCATAGTCATTTGCAGAGTAGTTTTAGCAAGTTGGGGGTTGGCTGGGAGCAGTGTGACCAATAAGGTGCTCCTTCTCCCCTTTTTCTCCCTCAGGCGGGAGAAGTTCCTCATCTGTCTGTATTTGTGGACTTCCTACTGTGCACTTGGCACAGTGCTAGGTGCTGGGGATGCCCCAGGGACTAAGATATGCATGGTTCTTGCCCGAGTGGAGTTCAGGTCTGGCAGGGGCGAGACCACTAATTGAGTCATTGGAATAAAGTGCACTGAATATTTTGTCGTGGAGGTTGGGGCTGGAAAGGTGGGCTGGGTGTGGTCATGGAGAACCTTGTAAGTGACACAGGGGCCTCATTTTAAAGAGAGCAGGGGTCCTTGGAAAGATTGTAACAGGTGAGGCTTGGCTGAATTTGCCTTCTCTCTCTCAGGAACACTGCGGGGAGCCCAACAGTCAGCTGTCAGAGAGAAGGGGCAGTGGCATTGACAGACCTCTAGACGGGCATGGCTCTGAGTCAGAGGGCTAGTGTGGTCCTCTGTGAAGACCCAAAGAAGACACCCAGTTTCAACTCCACTGGGGCCCCAGGTTTAGGCTCTGACACCATCTCTGGGCCAAACCCAGACACAGACCTTGTTCCTGCCCTGAATGTCCCCCCGAATCCTGGCTTGGCTCTTGTCCCAGACCTTCATCCAATTCTGAGTCCTGTCTCCGAGGAGGCCCCTGGCCTCGTGTCTGATAGCACCCCCAGTCCTGATGAGAGCGGGGCCGTGGCTCCAGCCGCCCTCCAGACCACCCCTTCCCCCTCCGGCGAGGCCCTGGGACTGGAGCTGAATCACATCTCGAGGCCCAACTCACAGGGGGCCCTACATCCAGCCTCACCGCTCGTTCCGAGCCCTGACTCTGCCGAGGCCCAGGGTCCGAGCTCGGACAACCACTCTGGGCTGAAGTCTGAGGAGGCCTTCAATCCCCACTCAAGCAAGGTTTTTGAGTTGGGTCAGAATAACTCCAATCCTTCCAGGTCTGAATCCAACCCATTTTTAAGGACCTTTTCAAGAGAAGCCCTCGTTCTGGGCCACTGCCTCTCCAGGCCATGCTCCAAAGCGCTCCTTATCCCAGCCTCAGGCTCGACGGATTCCCCCTCCAATCACCTGCTCAGTGTGGGCTCAAGAACCATCTCCAAGCTGGACCTGAAAGGGGCTCCAGGTTCCTGTGGGACCCTCAGCCCAAACACCAACGAGACCGTCAAGTTGGTTTCCCAGGACATTTCTGGGTCTGTTTCAAAAGGATCCTTTGGTGCAACCTGGAACACAAGTTCCAAGGGAAACATCAATGTGGCTTTAAATAGCAATTCCAGGTCTGATTTGAACATGACCGTCACTCAGGCCTCCTGCTTGGCCCTGATTCCTGGCTTCCAGGATGATATCAGCCTGCGTTCCAGCACCCATAGACCCAACTCGGTCCTTTCTCCAACCTCGTGCATGACCTTGATAATGGGCTCCAAGGAGACCCTGAGCCTGAGCTCTAGCCTCATCTTTAGCGATACGTCCACCCTGACCCTGAGCAGCCAGCAGGAGGATTCTGAGGACAACACCATCCACACCGTGCCCCTGGAGGAAAGCCAGAGCTGGAGCGAGATGGCCAACGCCGAGATGAGCCGGTTCCCGCTGGTGTTCCCCACCTGCAACACCTCAGACAAGGGCACCGCAGCCTTCCACAGCGTCCCTGAGCGTGAGTATGGCCAGGGCGACAGCCCGAGAGCGGGCACTGTCCTGGGAGAACCTTGTATTCAGACTTGTGGGGCGGGAGGGGGGAGAGGGAGAGGAAGGGAGCGGCATTCAGTGGATAACATGCAACATATTCATTATGCCCAAGAGACCCAGTGCTCAGCTTCTGTTTGTTGGGCGACTTGGGACAAGCTGCTCAATCTCTCCGAACTTCAGTACCCTTAACTTTAATAATCTCCATAGGATAATACTTTTATTATGTCCTAATTACAAGTCGACTAACTTTATCTTCCCTTCCAAATGCATGCGTCTTTCTTTCTTGATAAATTTCAGACCTGGCTGTTCGGGTCAACATTTTTTTTTTTCCTTTTCTTTGTTCAGGTCAACATTTGACCCGTGGAGTAGGCAGGCTTAGCTCATCTCTATTGAGTTTTGAGGTTCCTCTCTGAGCAAAGCCTTGGGGTTCTACCTGGAACCAGCGCTCACTCTGACATGCCAGTGTTCTGTAAATTAATCTCCTAACAGTTTTTGATGCTGTAAAGATTTCCTTTCATTTATTTATACCCCCAAATAGTTTTGTTTGTTCATGGACCAATACCATATTGCAATGAAAAAAATTTACCATGGCTTTGTAAATATGTATTCATATCTGGTAGGGTAAGAATAGCCTCTTAAAAGTTCTTAAAACTATTCTGAGGACAACAGCATCCAAACCGTGCCCTGGAGTCTGTTAGTAAGCCCTCATTCTTCCATACACATTTTAGAATATTTTTGTCTAGGCCTAGGTCCTCAAAAAATTTTCTATCATTTTTTTTGGAATGCTATTAATTTATCTATCAAAGTTTTCCTTTATATAGGATACTAGAGGCCCGGTGCACAAAATTTGTGCACTCGGGGGGGGGGGGTGTCCCTCAGCCTGGTCTGCACCCTTTCACAGTCTAGGAGCCCTTGGGGGATGTCTGACTGATGGCTTAGGGGAGCGGGCCTAAGCTGGCAGTCAGACATCTTTAGTGCTGCTGGGGAGGCGGGAGAGGCTCCCGCCACTGCTGCTATGCTTGCCAGCTATGAGCCCAGCTTCTGGCTGAGTGGCGCTCCCGATGTGGGAGTGCACTGACCACCAGGGGGCAGCTCCTGCATTGAGTGTCTTTCCCCTGGTGGTTAGTGCACATCATAGCAACCGGTCATTCCACAGTTCAGTCATTTTGCATATTAGCCTTTTATTAGCTAGGATATCCTTTACTAGAATTAACAAAAACTCTCTATCAAAATGTATTGCTGTTTTGTTTTGTGTTGTTAATCCTCACTCGAGGATATTTTTCCCATTGCTTTTTTAGAGAGAGTGGAAAGGAGGGAGAGGGAGAGAGAAAAGGAGAGAGAGAGAGAGAGAGAGAGAGAGAGAGAGAGAGAGAGAGAGAAACATCGATGTGAGACACATCAATTGGTTATCTCCCACATGCGCTCCTACCAGTGTGGGGATGGAGCCTGAAACCCAGGTATGTGCCCTTGACCGGAAATCAAACCTGAGACCCTTCAGTGCATGGGCTGATGCTCTAACCTCTGAACCACACTGGCCAAGGCCTATTGCACTTTTTAATTGGCTAATTCCTAGGTATTTTATTGTTTTTATTGCTATTATGAATCATATCTTATTTTCTAATACAATTCTTATTTTGTACTGATGATGCTAATGATGTAGAGAAATTTTGTTTTTGCATGTTGAACTTTAAAAAAACCCCAGCTTGAGATATAATTTACATATCTTAAAATTTACCCACTTTAAGTGTACAACTTAATGTTATTAAAATATACACAGAATTGTGCAATCATCACCATAATCAATTTTAGAACATTTTCATCACCCCCCAAAGAAACCCCAAACCTAATTTAGGTATCACCACCAACCCATGCCCTCCAGCTCTGGGAACCTACTATTCTACTCTCTGTCTGTAGAGATTTGCCTGCTTGGCATTTTATATAAATACTAGAGGCCCGGTGCACAAAAATTTGTGCACTCTGGAAGGGTGTCCCTCAGCCCGGCCTGTGCCCTCTCGCAGTCTTGGACCCCTCAGGGGATGACCATCTGCTGGTTTAGGCCTGCTTCCTGGGGGATTGGGCCTAAGCTGGCAATCATACATCCCTCTGGTAGCCCAGGAGCCGTCAGGGGATGTCCGCTTGCCACCAGGGAGCAGGCCTAAGCTGCAGTCGGACATCCTTAGCGCTGCTGAGGAGGCGGGAGAGGCTCCCACCACCACCTCTGTACTAGCAGCAGTCAGCCTGGCTTGTGGCTGAGCAGAGCTCCCTCTGTGGGAGTGCACTGACCACCAAGGGGCAGCTCCTGCATTGAGCGTCTGGCCCCTGGTGGTCAGTGTGTGTCATAGTAACCAGACATTCCCAGTCATTCTGCTGTTAGGGTCAATTTGCATATTACCTTTTTATTATATAGGATGTGGTCTTCTGTGATTGGAATACTTTAACCCTGTTTCATCCCTCCTTTCAATTTATATGTCATCCTGGTGATGCATATTCATTCTTTCTTAACCCTATACATATTATTTTATGTAGTTAATGTTCTTATATTAACCCCAATATGAGCCTCTTTATTTGCCTTCATTGCTTATTGCATCTCAGACCTTCCCTCTGCCATTGATTTCCTTGAGCCTGAAGTATGTCCTTTAGACTTTCCTTTAGTGATTCTGCTGGTGATGAACTTGGTCATTTGTCTCTGAAAAATGCCTCTAGTTCCTTTCATTCTTTTTAAAAAATCTAAAACAATAAAAACTTGTGGAAAAGTTGAAAGCACTATATAAAACTTGTGAATGATTGGATAAGTTGCCAAATGATGCCCCATCACCCCTGAATTTTAGTTTTTATTTCTTACAAAAGAGGACAAAAGGTAACCATCAAAATCATGAAATCAGTATTCATACACGGGTCCCATTTCATTCCCAGACCCCACTCTGATGTCGCTGACCGTCTCAGGAATGTTTTTCTGGAAAAGGAGATCAGCTCCAAGTCACTCATTGCGCCTTTTTGTCTCGTCTGTTTTGTTTCCTCAGTCCTTAGCCTTTCCTTGACTTTCTTGTTCTTTTCTTTTTATTTTGAATATGAGGCATCCGGCCAAGGGGGCAGCAGCTGATCCGAGCTCAGGGCTTGGAGGGGAGTCATCCATCGATCCCTTTTGTCATTTCAGGAGGCCTCATCCACCGCACCCCCCCCCCCCCAAAAAAAAAACAACCAACAAAACAAAACAAAAACACACACACACAAACAAACCTGAGAAAGTCTCAGAGGCTTGGTTAGCAGTCTTGTCGATGGGTTCCTGGCTAGATTCAGTCACTGGTCCATGGTGGCATCCTGGGCAACCCCTTCCACTCGCTGCTTCAGGCCGGGCAAGCCCTTGCGGGCCACGGCTGCGGGGCCTGCGAGGTCGTCAAGGGGAGCCAGGCGATGGTGATCTCCTGACGTTGCAGATTATGGGCCAGCTGTTCTGTAAGTTGTGCCTTAGTTTGGGTTTGTCTGTTTCCTCATGAGCACGCCCCGCCATGCACTCCTGGCAGGAAAAGCACAGGAGTGGTGCTGGCTTTCTCGCATTGCCTGCTATGCAATGGTGGCGCGTGCTTTGACTTGCTCCATTACTGATGATGGTCATGTCAATCACTTGAGTGAGATGGTGGCTGCCAAGGTTCTCCTCCGTAAAGTCACTGTTTACCCCTTTGTCATAAACATCATGTGGGGAGCTACTCTGAAACAGTGTAAATATCCCCATCAGACTTTCAATTTACTCATTTACTTATTTACATCAATGTAGAGTCGTGGATTCCTAGTTTATTCAATGGACTACGTCATCTGTTGCTGCCATGACTTATTGTGATACTCAAACTTCCCCCAATTTGACCAGTGGACTCCCTTCCAGCAAGCTTTTGTGTCCCGGTGACAGATCCCCATTGTTCTGTGAGCTCCCTTCCTTATTTCCAGTATAAGATGTCTCTTTTTTGGTTTCTGGCTGGTCTTATACTTTCTCTGCCCAACGCCTAGAGTCAGCCATTTCTCCAAGGAGCCTTGTCCCTTTTAGTGGAGAATGGTACCCTTGGTGCTAGCTGTTTTCACGGCTATTGGGATACCTCTGTGTTTCCTATTGGCTCCATCTTCCAGCAGCTTCTGGTAGCCAAGATGGCCCTGAAGTTCCAGGCTCATCAGAAGGAGATACACTCTCTTAAATAAAGACCTCCATTGCCCTGCTCGCCCAGGAGCCCACCCTTGGACAAACCCCTGTGGCTGAGGGCACGGGACTCTATTGGCCACGCTTGGGTTGCAGACCCACCCTATGTGAAGAGGGGTGATGGGTGGGGCTTGAAGAATTCCGCCTCACCTAGCCTCATGGAATGGGGAACCCACAGGGAAGGCAGGAACTCTGTCACCAAAAGGAGGAGGAGGAAGTCTGGGGCTGACAAAACAGCAGGTATCTACTACAACAGATAAGAGTTTAATTACGAAATGTGATGACGGTTGAAAAGAGAGTACGCTGGTGCACAAGAGGGTCACAGTGGGGCCCCTGTTCGCCTGGAGGTTAAGGGAAGCCTCTTGGAGAAGTGACAAGCAAGCTTAGACCCGAAGGGCAGCACGAGACCTGGGCGAGGGGGCGTGGCAGTGGGTTGGCCCAGGCCGAGGAAGATGCCTGTGCAAAGGCCCCTGGGAGGAAGCGTGTCTGGGTCTGAAAGCCTGTGGCCAGTGTGGCCAGAGCATGGTGAGTGAGGGGAGAATGTGGGGGCAGGGCCCAGACAGGGAGGAAGGCTGCCCTGCAGGGCCCTGACAAGGATGCTCTGTGAAATGAGGTGCCACCGACGGTTTTAGGGAAGGGAGCCAGTCTGGCTGCTGGGGGAGTCAGGATTGGAGTAGCCCAGTGGGGAGGAGAGATGGGACTATGGCACCCCAGGTATACTGTATCTTTCTCCCCTCTTCTCTTCTATTGAAATGATGACATGCAGGAACCTTCAGTGACGAGACCTCATGCCTGGTGAACGCACCAGGGAAGAGAGAGGATGACAACAAAATGACGCTGGTATGCTTCCTGCCCAGCCAGCAGTGGACTTCCTGGGATGCCCTCCCCCCGCCCCCAGCCCCAGCCTGACACTCCCTGTTTCTCCCCCGGCTCCTCTTTTCTCCATGGTGCCCATCACCATCTGATGCACCGTGTGCTTTACTTCTTCATCTTCTTTCTTGTTCGTCTCTCCCACTATAACGTTTCCCCTGTGAACCGGCAATTTCTGTCGGTCTTATTCACATCTGTTTTCCCAGCACCCAGGGCACTGCCTGGCGCACCATAGGTGCTCAGTAAGATATCTAAGCAACTGAATGAATTGTGAGAGGGTCTCTAAAGGAGACAGAAAGGCTGCACAGGCCGGACACAGGTCTTGAAGCAGGCCTCAGGTGGCCAGAGAAAGCCAGTGTCTGCAGCACTTGGTGAAGGCCAGTGGGGCAGACTGGACAGGCTGGTGGACATGCGTATGACACACAGAGTGTGGGCAAGACAGGTTGATGGACAGTCTGGAGGTTGGGGATCCATCCAGGCCAGGATTCCTAGGAGGGAGGCCTGCCCCCTGGCAGCTTCGAGGCCAGCTCCCGTCTCTGAGGCAATGCAGGGTGAGGGTGGGGGTGGGGAGGTGGTGGCAGGACTAAGAAGAGGTCTTGCATTTGGGGAGCATCCGTCCTTATCCCACGATACCCCTCTAGTTGTCCACCTTGCTCTGGCCACACTACCTTTTTCTGTTTCTCACACATGCCAAACCCATTCTTACCTGAGGGCCTTTGCATTTGTTACTTCTGCCAGGAAGGTTCTTCTACCTATAAGAGAGGCATAATAAAGCCGAAGTGAGGTCTATCTCTTTATCTGTCTAAAAGCCTAAGCGACCATCTGACCGTCCGACTGGTAGCTGCCACCAGGGGGCGGTGCTCAACGCAGGAGCTGCCGAGCTGTAGTGACTTGGCAGCTGTGGTTCTCGGGTGATGCCACAGAGAGGAGGGAGCCCAATTCTGGGGTGTGTCACCTGAGAACTGCCCTCTTGCAATCTGGGACCCCTCAGGGGATGTCGGAGAGCCGCTTTCGGCCTGATCCCCACAGGCCAGGCCAAAGACCCCACCAGTGCACGAATCTGTGCACCAGGCCTCTAGTGTTACATAATGTATGCACAGCCCTGAGCACAGTCCCTGCACAGAAAGGGTTTATTACTGCGGCCACTCAACACATTTAATCGAGTTCCTACTACGTGCTAGGCACCAGAGATCCAATAGTGAAGTGACATTCTAGTTTGGGAAGACAGGTAGACCCTCCTTCTAGTTCTTCACATGGCTATCTCTTGTCATTCAGGACTCGGCTCAAATATTATCTCCTCTGAGAGGCCTTCCTTGACTGTTCAGTCTGAACGAGCCATGTCTCTCCCATCACTTTTGCACCTGAAGTTATCAACCTCTGTATAACAAACCACCCCAAAACTTAGTGGTTTAAAAGTTCACTCTGGCAACTGGGGAAGGATGGAAAGGGCCCAATGTCTCATGATTCTAAAATTTGACTGGTCTCAGCAGGTGGTTCTTCCGCTATGTGTGGTGTAGACTGAGATCACCCGGGGAGGGGGGGTTGGAACATCCAAATGACCCCATATTCCAGCGTCTCTCTCCACATGGTGTCATCATTCCATGGCAGCTGGGTTCCAGAGGGGAAGAGTTGCCAGTTCCTTTAAGGGTTAGGCCAGGAACTGCACAGCATTCTATGGTCCAAACAAGTGGTGAGATGAACCCAGATTCAAGGGCCATCTGTCCTGTTGGTAGGAGTGGAAAAGAACGTGTGGGACCTTTAACCCACCACACTGCCCATCTGATTACTTTGTTTTGCTTTCTTTATTATATGAAGTTACTTTATTTCGTGTTTTCTTTCTTCTTCTGCTTTAAGATAACGAGAATGAATAGATTAATTGGTTAATGTATTCCCTCTCTCAGGTAGCAGAATACCTTAATCTGACTAGGATGTGCCCTTAAGAAGGTAGATAGCAGAGGACCTTAAGAGGTATTACTGCCCCTGTGTGGCTCAGTTGGTTGAGCATCATCTAGCAGTGGTTCTCAAACTTCTGGCCCGTTAAATACAGTTCCTCATGTTGCGACCCAACCACAAAATTATTTTCGTTGCTACTTCATAACTGTAATGTTGCTACTGTTATGAATCGTAATGTAAATATCTGATATACAGGATGGTCTTAGGCGACCCCTGTGAAAGGGTCTTTCGACCACCAAAGGGGTCGCGACCCACAGGTTGAGAACTGCTAATTAATGCATCAGGAGGTTGCATTGGATGCAACGAGTTCCTGGTCAGGGCACATGCCTGGGTTGCAGGCTCCAGTAGGGGACATGCAGGAGGCAGTTGATGAATGTTTCTCTCTCACAGATGTTTCTCTCACTCTCTCACTCTCTCTTTGAAATAAATAAAAGCACATTTTATAAAAAGAGGTATTGCTCATGGTGAGATTTCAGCTTGAGGTATTGGGACCCTTTCTGTCTCCCCAGCTGCGACCTCTTCTCCCTTAGTTGACTGGTCAGGGGGAGAGTTTAGCAGTTGCTCATATCTGTCCTCCCCCAAATGCTGTTCTTCAAGGACTATCCACACCCTCCTGTTGTCACCTTCTCAAGTCTCACCCTGCCCCCCAGGAGTTCCCCTTGTGGTTCCTCATTTCTCTCGAGTGATGCTGGGGGCTGGCAGCTGGGGAGGAGCAGCTGGCATGCCTGCAGGTGGCAGCGGCTGATGCAGGGGTAGGGACAGCCCCTGCAAGCCGGCTCAGTGTGGGGCTCACCCTGCGGCTTTGCCCTTTGTGCCCCCCCCGAGGTCGAGAATGTCATCACCCTCCAGAAGAGCCAGGATGTGCCGGAAGGTGACGGAGAGAAGAAGACCATGATGAAGAAGATGATGGTGTGGGAGCCGCATCCGATCTGTGGCTTTGGGGTGGGGAGGGAGTGGAAGTCCTGAGTCCACCCGCTGATGAGATGGGGGCTGAGGTGGTGAGAGGACAGATGAGGAGGCAGGAACTTGGACTTGAGTCCCAGCTCCACCTCTAGCTGTCCTCTGGCTATGGGGGAGCTCAGGCAAGTCATTCCCCTTCTCCGAGCCTCACTCTTCTCATCCTGATAATACCCGAGTCACTGCTTGTTGGGAGGACACAAGCCAATGGTTAGTTCCCTGGAAAGCATTATACACCCGGGAGCAGTTATTTAATACCAGCAATTCCTCCTGGTGGGGAGGGAATTTCCTTGTATTTTGCAAAATATAATCACTTCTCAGTTATCCACAGAATGGGCTGGGTTTCCAAAATTGTATTTAGCTTTGGGTCCCTTAAAGAGAGGAAGCATCCTTGCCCTTGATACCTCCGTTTAACTAGCATGAATTGCGCACCTATTGTGTGCAGGTACCAGATCAAAAGTGAGACATCATTAGACCATCTTTAAAGGAATCCAACTGGATTTCTTTCAGGAGCCCTTCGCTGAGTTTTTGCTTTGGGCCAGTCCATGATTTAAATATTCCTCCCCACGATGAGGCTTCAGAAACGGTTCTTGCTGAGCCCCCATGCTGTGGCTAAGTGGATTTCTGGGTGCAGCTGGTTAGAGCGGGGGTGTTCTTGGTGGCGTTGAACTGAGTGCTCAGGGCAGGTTTGGGCAGCGAGCAGGCTCCCCTCACTGGAGGCCTATGGGAGTGGAGGCGGGGAGTTCTGCCCAGACGAGGGGCTCTGCCGCCCGCTCCTTGTAAGGAGGGTGGTCACGGCCCTGTGGTCTGCAGCGGCCTGCCCCCCTCATTGGCCCAACTGTGGTCCCCTGTCCAGAGGCAGATCCAGGAGGAGCCGCTGGATTCCCTCTCCAGCTCCGTCCGTCAGGAGGCCATGGAGACCCTGACGCAGCTGAGGTGCCCACACCCCCTCCCCAACCCCATGTCCTTCTTCCCATGGGCTCTGCCTCTCTCCTTTGGGGTCTCCCTGCTGTGCCCCAACCCCACCCCCATGCCTTCTCCTCTCCCCTTGCCCAGTCCCTCCTCCCCTACCTCCTCTCCCCCTTTGTGGGTCTGACTCTCAGACCCACCCCTAAACCTCCATCCTCCCAGCTCTGCATGCACAGCCCAGCCTCCGGCCACAGGGCCCCCCTCACTCCACGCCTTTGCTTTCTGTCGCTGCACCAGCCACACCCAGCCGGCCCTGGGTGCCCGGGAGCGGTCCGAGCTGGTGAACACGTGCGTGAGGAGTGTGTTCTCCCTGCCCTCCGTGCAGGCCATGCAGGAGAAAGATGAGGCCAAGGCTGAGAGCATACAGGTGAGCAGGGCCCTCCCCAGCAGGCCCCGCGGCTGCCCAGGGCCCTCGGAGTGAGGCACATTCCAGGGGATGGGGAAGTCCACCCTCCTGCTCAGGCCTCGGGGCCTCGGGCAGTTTGCTGACCCTCTCTTGGCCTGAGAGGGATGTTTGGTGAATGAATGAATCTTTGGAATGGGGATCAGCGCCTCCTCTGAAGTGTTCTGTCCGCTTCTGGGCCCGGCCCTGCCCTGTGAGAGGGATGTGGGCAGATGTTGGCCTGGCCAGAGGAGGTGGCCAGGATTGAGAGGAGGAGGACTGAGGACTGGGCCACGATGCAGAAAGACTGGGCTGAGGCCTGGAGAAGTAGAACCTCCAGGAGCTCATTCACACGAGCGTCTTAAGCCTCTGCAGGCCTGTCCTAGGAGGAGTGGGCAGAGGTGACCCTCAGTGTAGGATGTAGGGTCAGTGGGGGAAGTTAAGGGAAGGGTGTTTCAGCTCAGGGAAAGGCACATTCATTCATCCTTTCGTTCATCAAATATTAACCGAGGGCCTACTCCTGAAGTGCAGGGGTGAGATTCAGTAGGGGCAAGGGCAGGGGGAGATAGACATGATCAGGGAATCTTACAATTAACGCAAAATTACAACACCGGCAAATGTTGCAAGCAAGAAGTACTTGGTGCTATAAGAGCCCAGGATGGGGTCAGGGGTCATGGTGCTGGAGCTGAGGTTAAAGAAGAGCTAAGTAGCAGAAGGGGGTGGGGCTGGCAGAAAGAAAGGCACACCAGGCAGAGGGAACAGCCTGTGCAGAGGCCCGAGGACAGAGAGAACATGGTGTCGGCGAGGGTGACACTGGCAGTGTGGCTGGAGCCCAGAGGGCCAGGCTAGAGTGCTGGGAAGCAAGGCAAGAGAGCTGTGGGCGCCAGACCAGGCGGCTGTCGGCGGGCTCTGGGTTCCAGAGGAGACCTAAAGGAAGGGTGGCTCATTGGGGGGTTGGGGGGATGGTTGGGGAGGAGGAGGAGAGCAGTCCCCTTGTAGTACCAGCCCTAGCCAGCAGAGGTCAGCACTGCACAGTGATAGGTTGCAGATGAGAGGGAGTTGGCGAGTGAGGTTTGCTTGGTGGTTGCCTTGTAACCCTGAACAGTGACAACATGGGAGACAGACATGGTGACTTGGCAGGACAAGGGAAGACAGGGGGGAGAGGGCCTTCCCAGCGTGGCTGGGATCACTGCTCGGCCCTGTGCATGTATAATGCACGCACTTCCTAAAACAATCCCAGGGCTGTGGTGCGGCTGACAGAGGAGGAGCCTGGGCAGGGTAGAGATGGCCCCTGAAGGGGCGACCTGGAAAATCGATTTAGGTCTAGGAATAGCAATTAAAAGAAGAATCAGAGACAATAATAAAGTGTATCTAGCTCTTAAGCTCTAGAGCATTTTCCCACCCACCCCTCCTTTGTTGCTTACCTGACCTATAGTAGATTCTCAGTAAATGTGGGGTCTCTGCTTTCTCCCCCTTTAAGGTAAGAAGTGAATGGATAATAATTATCAATTTGTTGATAAGGAAACTGTACCCATGGAGGGGAAGGAATGTGTCCAATATCATACATCAAGTTAGTCTCGGAGGAGGGACCAGAAAGCAGCCTTCCAGGGCCCACACACAGGGGTTGCCCGGGTTTAGGGTCGGCTGCAGGGGCTCCGAGTGGCTTGGTCCTCCCCCTGTCCACAGATCCTCTACCGCCAGACCCTGGATGCCCTGCAGACACTGCTCAACGCTCTCTTTGTTGAGGACCCCACTCCTGCTGGGCTGAAGAGCATTTTGGAGGTGTGGGGAGGGGGGAGAGGAAGGGTGGAGGAGGAAGCAGAATTGGCTCAGGAGGGGGAGCGTGGGGGGCGGGGGGGCTAGATCCAGAAGGAGTGATTTGACTTCCGGATGTCATCTTGTGCCAATGTTCTGCCTCCCTGTCTTTTATAGCCCTGTCCCAGATGCCTGCCCCTCCACCCTCTCCCTATCTCTCATACTCCTGCTGTCTCTATTATTGCCCCTGTCTTTCTCTTTTATCCTCATGACTCTCCATCTTTCATCTCTCTCCTCATTGGTCTTCCAGCTTCATTCTCAGCTTCTGGACCCCATGAGTCCCTAAGCTTTAAGAAGAGGAGAACTGTGGGGAGTGATCTTTCTTTCTTTTTAATCCTCACTTGAGACTATTTTCCCATTGATTTTTAGAGAGAGTGGAAGGAGAGGGAAAGATAGAGAGAAATATCAGTGTGAGAGAAACACATCAATTGGTTGCCTCGTGCATGTGCCCCAACCAGGGCCTGGGCTGGGGAGTAGTCTGCAACCGAGGTACGCACCCTTGACGGGAATTTCACCTGGGACCCTTCAGTCCTCAGGTCAACGCTCTATCCACTGAGGCTAGGGCGGGAGTGGTCTTTCTGCCCTCCCCGGAAGCTGGTCAGTGGAGGCTGGCAGCCGGCCTGTAGTGCTGAGTCTTGCCCTCGTCCTCACAGCCCCTGGGGCCCTGGATGAACTCTGGAAAGGCCCATGAGCGAGCTCGCGCTGTGAACAGCAATGTCTCTGTGTTGAACCATACGCTTCTCACCCTGCCTTTCTTTGTGAGTGTCCCCTGGGAGGCGGGGGGCCACTTCTGGGGAGACTCTTCCCAGCTCTGAGGGTGCCTGTGCATCTGTCCAGAGATTCCCAGGCGACCCTTACCAGCCTCAGAGGGCTGTGCTATCAGGGCAGGTATCCCAGCCCCGTTCACCATGTGCTGTATAGCACTGTTGAACCTATCAGACTCAGTCCCTAAGATTACAACGCAAACAGATGTCTTCGGGATTCCCTGCGCTGGGGCTTCTGCTGGGGAGACTCATCCTTCGCATCGGGGACCCTGAGGAGGACATAGGCCGGGAGGCTTTGGATGGCATCGCCGTCCTCTACACCATCCTGGAGCTCCAGAAACGTAAGCCTGGAGCACCTCTGAAGCAAGGCTTCTGCGTAGGCGCTTGGCCAGGGACTTGCCTGGAGCGTTAGCTACAAGGCACTGGTGGGAGATCGTGGAGACCAGCAAAGGGTCTGATGGGGTCTGCAGAGGCACAAACACAGTCCCCACGGGACCAGGGGACAAAGGCACACACAAGCCTGTTTTGATTTAAGCAATCCTTCTGTCTAAGCTTTTCCTCATCCTCCCGAGTTTAAATGGTGACTCGTTTTCACGTTCCCAAGGAACCGTATATACTCAGGCATGGTAGCCCTAATATCTTGTCTCCTGGTCCGTCTTTCCCACTAGACTAGACTATAACCCCACATGAGGGCAGGGCAAGGCTGTGTCTGGTTCACCACCGAATCCCCAAGGGCTAGCCATGGGCTGGCACATGGTGGGTGCTTAGTGACTATTTATTGAATGAACAGAATACAGATTTTATCTTAGGATCAGGAGTGGTTAAAACCTGTTGGTGGAGAACATCCCTGGATTCAGCTTCAGGGAGCTGGTGATGCGGTGTGGGCTGGCACAGGTGCCCAGATGGCACTGCACCTAGAGGTGCACAGTATCACCTGTTCCTTGCATCCTTCTTTTTGCCATAGGCCCAACATCGCCCCAAGCCAAGGGACCTGGGCTTACAGTTTAAATTTCCCTGGCTCTGGAGGCAGAGTGACCTCGGTACAAGATCAGCTCTAGCCCTTCCTAGCTGTGTGACCTCCGGCCTAAATTTCCTCACCCGTAAAAAAAGGGTGCAATAGGATATAACTCGCAAGATTTTTGAAAGCTTAAACGAGATCATATATGTAAAGAGACCAGCTCAGTACCACACCTAGACATCTGTCAAATAGTTTTGTTTTCCCCATGCCTACACGGATGATCAGTTTCAGCCTTTTGGGATCTGTCTGGTGTCTGCTTTTCTTGACCTCTAGCATTTGGGACAAATATTTGGCCCCTAGGCAATGTCCCCTGCTGCCCAGGAGCCACTCAGACCTCCTGAGTGGTGGGTGAAAGTGGTATAAGTCACGTTCATCATTAGCCTTAGGGGCAGGAACAGGGTAGACCAAGTTAGTACAGCATTGCTAGAGTTAGCAAACGAAAGGAGAGGACACCCACTTAGCTGTGAGTTTCAGATAAACAATGAATAATTGGATTAAATATATATTTGAGATATACTTTCACTAAAAACTATTTGTTTACCTGAAATTCACATTTAACTGGGTAGCCTGTATTTTATCTGGCAACCCGAGGCCAAGCCCACTCTGTTAGATTCTCTAGGAGCAAAGTGGTTTGTCCACGCTCCTCCCCCCTGTAGGAAGCAGCCAAGCTGGGATATGAACCTGCGTGTGCCTGATTCTAGGTCTCAAGCTCCTTCCCTTACATACAACCCACACATGTGGTCCATGTGGTCCCTCCATCCTGACAGACCTTTCCTATGCCCATGTCTTGCCTATGCTGGGGGATCCAGGTAGGACCCAGGACAAGCCACAGTAAGGGCTCAGAAAATGCACCTGAAATGTGTTTCCTTCAGTAGAAAAAACAGAGCCATCATGTGCCAGAGACTATTCTAGGCCCTGGGACACAGCAGTGAAGACAAATGTAAAATTAATGAATTAAAGAATCCCCCCTGTTGAGCTTGCCTCCTTGTTGTCAGGAGACAATAAAATAAAAGCATATAGTAAGTTAGAGGATGATAAATCCTAAAGAAAAAAAGGCAGAAAAGGGGGGTTGGGAATGCCAAGGGTAGGGCGATTGTCAATTAAAAACAGTATTGCCACACCCCCACCGGAATGACAAAAATGAAACATACAGACAATACACATGCCGGTGAGACACGAAGCCACGGGAACTCCCGCGCACTGTGGGTGGGAGCACATGGTCTCCGCTGTGGAGACCTGTCAGCGTCCCCTGAAGCTGAACCTGCGCTTGCCCCAACACATAGCGATTTCTCTTCAGCCACCCAGCTAACAAATGTGTACATTTATTCACCAAAAGGCATGGACTAGACATACTGGGCTGTTCATAGCAGCACGATGCATGGTAGCTGGAAACAACCCAAATGTCCCTCAGAAGCGGAACAGATACAGAAATTGTAGTATATTCACACCATGGGAAACCATGCAGCACTGAGATGAATGAAGCAATACTGCTTGCTATGGTGCCAACGAATCTCGCCCACATGATGTTGCATGAAAGGCAGACACCAGGCTAACATATGAGTCCATTCATAGAAGTCCAACAGCAAGGCTGTCCCATCTGTGGGTGAAGGCAGAACCCTGGTTACCGGGTGCCGAGGGGAGAGCGGACCGAGAAGGGCACAAGAGGGGCTTCTGGGTGCTGATCACGTTCTGTTTCTTGGTCTGGGCCCAGTTAGTGGCTAGGCTGTGCATTTGAAAGTGTATTAAGCTGGTGCTACGATGTATGCACTTCCTCCATCTACGTTTAACAAAATGCTCTAAAGGCGCGGTGGTTGGGCCCCGCTGAAAAAGCTCTCTTCTTTCAGGAGCCAGAGATAAGAGGGAGACCAACCAGAGGGAACTGTATGAGAGCAACAAGCGGTTCTTGGGGCCCTACAACCCTGCCAGCCCATGCCAGAACATTCTGCGTGTCGTCGCGGTACGGCTGGCTGCCCCCTGCCCTGGGCCTTCCCGGGGATGTGGGAGAAGGGCAGCGCCCATACCCAATGCCTTCCCCACCCCTCCCATCTTCCCAGGTTCAAGTCCCCTTTACAGGAAGCCTGCCCCGACCCCGTGGGCCGCGCTGGCCTGTGCCACAGCATATGGGCCACGTCGCCCCTGTTTTGCAGCTCCTCCCTGCTGACCTCTGCCCGTCTGGCGCATCTGTGCATCTGTGTACAGCTCATTCGGGGTCTGTCCGTGTGTGCCTGCATCTCTGCGCCTCTGTTTCAGGAGTTCGGAGACTTCCTGGGGCCCCAGCAGGTGAAGGACCTGTTGCTAGCCGCCCTGGAAGGGCTGACAGGCGGCTCAGAGGCAGAGGCTCGGGGGAGAGACTCGGGGGAGATGATGCAGCTGGCCTCGGAGGTGACGCTCAGCTCAGTGCTGGAGTGGTACCGGCACAGGGCGCTGGAGGTGGTAAGGCCCTGGGAGCAGGGGCTGGGCGGGGAGACCCCTCTAGGGCCCGCTCATCCCTCAGGCAGAGCAGGGTGGTGGTGGCTGAGTTCTAGGTGCCCCCAACTTGGAGCGAGAAAGAACTCACCCGTGGGGTGTGGGGTGGAGGTGGGCAGTGAGGACAAAGGGGCTCACGTTCAGGGAAGGAGCGGGCATCTGCCCTCCCCGTTTCTCTCCTGTGTGCCCCCTCTTTCCTGTCACTCTATCCTGTCACTCCTCTCCTCCTCCATCTCCCTGCCCCCTCGCCTCCCCTTGCTTCCCATGGGCCTCCACCTGCTCACGGCCGCCCGCTGTGCTCCAGATCCCGGAAATCATGCAGGCCATCTACATGCAGCTGAGCCGCATCCAGGAGTCCCGGGCCCGCGAGGTGGCCCTGCTGCCCATCTCCCTCCTGGCCAGCTCGTTTATGACCGAGGTCGTCGTGGCCCTGCTCATGTGCCCCCTCCCACTGGACAGGTACCAAGTAAGGGGGGCTTGTCGGCCACTACATCTCAGAGGGTCAAAGCAGCTCCCCCCTCCCCACCCCTGCGGCCTGGGACTCTCCTTCTACCCCGAGGAGCCCCTTGCCCTTCCAGATGGCCCTCTGCTGTGCTCTGCGGTGCTATGGCAACCAGCAAGCACTCCCAAGCACTGCTAGCTGTCTGTGCTCCGCATTAATAGTGCAACAACCCCATTCTACAGATCAGGAAACTAAGGCTCAGGGAAGTTGTTTTCTAAAAAATATTTTTATTGATTTCACAAAAGAAGGTTGAGAGAGAGAGAGAGAGAGAGAGAGAGAGAGAGAGAGACTTCACTGATGAGAGGGAATCATTGATCAGCTGCCTCCTGCATACCGCCTACTGGGGATTGGGCCCATAAACCAGCCATATGCCCTGACTGGGAATCGAACCATGACCTCCTGGTTCAGAGGTGGACGCTCAACCACCGAGACATGCCAGCCAGGCAGGAAGTTTGTGAGCCAGCAACAGCGTGAGGACCTAAACTCGGATCTGACCAACTGCAAGCCCAGAGCTGTAATGACGCCACAGGAAGGAGGCCTGGGACACAGTCCTGACTCAGCCGTCAGCTGCGGTGTGGGCTTGGTGCCCTGCCTGTCCTCTCTGGGCTTAGTTTCCCCGCACAGGCAAAAGCAGGAAGTAATCCCTGCATTCCCACTCCAGACGAGTGGTCGTGACAAGCAGTGCAGCCAGCTGTGCTGAGTTCCTGCCGGGTCCCGGCCTGTGCAGGAGGGCGCACTGGGCCCTCAGCCTCCAGGGAGCAGGTGGCCTGGTGGGCAGAGAGGACTGATGTGGCCCGATGGGGCCAGATGTGAGCTTGCAGGCAGGAGATACCAGTCTGACTGCTCCAGCCGCTCAGCCCAGGAAATGCTCCCACACTTGGAGTGGCTACGACAAGGCAGAGAGTGTGTGGCCCACCTCTTAAGATGTCTGGCCGAGAACGAGTGTGAAAGAACTGTGCGGAGCTATGCAAACGGGGCGTGCTTCTAAGTGAGAGTTGGTGTCATTCATAGAAACCGAAGACGTGGGTGGTGCGGGCTGCGCGACACGGGTCTGTTCTCCCGCCTGCAAGAAGCGTACCCTTCTGACGGCACTGCCCGCCAGGGGGTTTCTTCTCAGAGCCACGACGTTCGGACTCACCAGGCCGCTGGGGCCGCACTTGACATAGAGTCGCTCAGGATGTAGGAGGGGCAGTGCCAGGGGCTCCTCTTTGCAGGAAACCATGCAGCAGCCCATGAAGCCACCAGGCAGAGCTGGAACAACACTGAAGGAGGCCCTGGCTCTCAGGTGCCAGCTTGCACTTGTATGAGTCCGAGGGCGAGGGACTCCTTAAATTTTGTGCCCCAGACGCTTCACTTTCCTCACTTTCCTCTTGGCCTTGGGTCCAAGAGTGGGTCTCTTGGGCCTCTCAGGTGAAAGGTGCAGGAGCCGCCCTGGCTTAAATGTCTCTGGCCTCACAGGAACTAGATTTCTTACAACAAATAACTCATAGACTTTGCTTCCAGGGTCCCCACAGGGACAAATCCAGTCTCAAGAGTCCCTGCGCCCCAGGAAGCTCAACGCTACGGCGTCCCCGGTCGGTTCTTACAGTGAATTTACAGTTCCTCCCAGCCCAGATGCAGTTTACCAACTGGGTCATTTTTACCACAAGCAGTGGTGCCTAGCAACATGGTTGGCATGCTGTGTTTATCAGGTTTCCAGGGGAATAGAGCTGGAAAGTTAACGGAAGGTTCAAACCTCACGCAGAAGCACTGGCCTCTCAATGCTTTCAAGTCCCCAGGATAGGCGTGTCCGCAGGCTGTGCCGTCTGCACAGATGCCCTCCCCCTGCCTGGTGGACGGCCTTCTAAGGGACAGGGGTGGGGGCTCCTTGATGTTATGTGGCAAATGCAGGCTCCAGGCCCCAAAGGGCATAGGCTCTGGAGACATCAGACCTGGTCACTTCTTGACAATACAGCTCTTTAGCTGTGGAGTCTTGGACTGGCGATTTCACCTCCCTGAGCCTCAACTCTGCATCTGTGAAATGGGAATAACAACCCACCCTGAGGTCATTGTGAGAATTCAGTGACTTTGAATGGCTCAATATCTCGTTCACACCTGTAGCCCCAGAAATTTGCTTAGTGCCTGGCAGATAGCAGACGCTCAGTATTTGCTGGAGTAATAACTTGTATGTAAAGCACCTGGCATAACATCTAGGAAATCGGGTTTTCTATCACTATTGGCCCCTGCTTCCCAGGGAGTGTTTTCTGGGCCGTTCCAGAAATTTGCTGGCATGCTCATGGACACCACTGGAAGGCCAGGTGGGCGCCCTGCCCTGGTCCTCACTAACTATCCCACCCCTGACCTCCCAGCAACGGAGCAGAGATGTGGAGGCAGCTGATACTGGGCAAGCCCAGCTGTGAAGTCCGAGATCTCCTGGACCTGCTCCTGACCAGCCTGAAGGAGAAGCCTGTCACCAAGAAGGGCAGGGCCTCCATCGTGCCCCTAGCGGTGAGACCTGCCTGCCCGCCCCTCTGCCCCTGCCCCTCCCGCCCTGCTGGGCTTAACACACCCTCCTTCCCGTGCCCTGCTCTGCTAGCAGCTAGTTGTGTGGCCTTGAGCAAGCCTCTGCCTCTGGGCTCTTGACCATGGCCCACTGATGACAATGGCACTGCCACCACAGGCCCATCAGCATCCCGGGGTAGTGAACCCGAAATGACCGGGGGTGGCAGCCCTGCGTCTGAGAACCGGCCTTGCTATGTGACTTTTGTGCGGCCCGAGCACCGTACCATTCTGAGGCTCAGTCTCTGCATCTATAGTGGAAAGAAGAGTATGTGTCTCGTGGGGTGGTTGTGAAGACTAACTCATTCCTCATTTGGTGACACAAAACATTTACGCTCTCGGTGCTGCCAGGCTCAGAGCACAGACCTAGGACACAGAGGGAACGGGCTCTGACTGCAGGAAGGTCGCTGGTTCGAGAGACAATTTCTCTCTGCCTCTCTCACTGCTACCCTGGTCTAAGGCACCTGCTCACTCCCTGCTCCCACTCCTGCCCCTGTAATCTGTATTGCAGCCAATAGGTCTCTGAGAAATGCGCAGCTGCTCTTCTCAACCTCCTCAATGGCCTCCCATTGCCCTGGAGAGTAACACAGTGCTCCTACCCCTGCTGCAGGCCCCACACCCCTCACGGGCCCTACCACACTCCATGCTCCTCTTGCTTGCTCCAGCCTCATGGTCTTGACCAGAATGTCATATGTGCTTTGCTATCTTCTGTCACAGGGCCTTTGCACATGTTGTTTCCTCTGCCTAGACTACTCTCCACCAAGTTAACGTCTATTCATTCCCCCAGCTCTCAGCTCAAGCATCACCTCCTCAGGGCAGCCCTCCCCGATCTCCCTGACATGAGGAAATCTGTGCATATTATACTTTGCATCACATACTTTATCTTGGGAGAATTTACCCCAGTTGTGATTTGACAGCAGTTGGAGGGGGTCATTCGATTAATCTGTGAGGGGCATGAAGGTGAATAACTGAGCCTATTTTGCTCACCATGATATCCCCAATGTCTCACAGACGCCTGGCACATAGTAGACATTAAAAATGTTTGAACTGATATAGTCAACAAGTATTTATTGAGCACCTACTATGTGCCATGCACACTCATAAGCTCTGGGATACAGCAGAGAGCAGGACGTCCTGATGGAGGAAAGCAAATACAGGCATGGGGAATGGAGGAGTGGGTGGCATTGTCCTTTGCAGAGGAAGATACTCCCGTTCAGCAGTACAGTCCACGTCTTACCCAAGGTCACACAGCCGGGGAGCAGTGGTGCCAGGACTCATACCCAGACCTCCTACCTCCAACCCTGTGCTTCCCCCCTGATCTCTCTGCCGCTCCCCCCAGCACGGAGTTCTGTGAACAAGCACCAGCACCCACGCCTCCCCTGCCCGGGGCATGTATCCGCTCCTCCTCCCGTCAGTGTGCGCTAGCCTCTTCTTCAGTCAGTCAGTCATGCTGCTTGTTCAACCAGCATGGTAGTGATCGCCTGGACTAATTTAAAATATATGTATTTTAATTGATTTTTTTTTAAGAGGGAGAGAGGAAGGGAGAGGAGAGGAAGACAGAAACATTGTCTGGCTGCCTCCTGCTAGCCCCCTACTGGGGCTCGAGCCCGCATGTGCCCTGACCAGAAATCAAACCGGTGACCTCTTGGTGTATGGGTTGACGTCCAACCACTGGGCCACACTGGCCGGGCTGGACTAATTTTTATATTGTGGTATTGATAAACCATTTGAGCAAGATTAAGCCAAGAGCAGAGCCCTGTGGCACATCCCTAGCCACTTTTCTTACACCACAGACTGTTTTGTCTAAATATAGTCATTGGTTTTGGGGCTGCTGAAAAGCGTCAAGGCTTTGAGTCCAGGAGGCTTGTCTTAGCTCTGCCACTGCCTGTCTAAATAACCTTGGTCAGTCACTTCCCCCTCTTTATCCTCCATATTTGCATCTGTAAAATGGGTAGTAATAACTCCTGCCCGACTATCTTACCTGTTAAGAGCGAGGTAGTGTATGTGAAGGGGTTTCTTAAGCCGTGAATTACAAATAAGTGCCACTTATTGTTCTCATCCAGCCCACATTATGTCTTTTATTTCCACGCGAACAAGCCATGGGTTTGGTGGCACAGATTTCAACCATTTCTTTAGAAAGCATTCTCCCTTATCCTCCACTCAATTCCCACCACACCTGTGAGCTGGCTGGAAGAGGACCAGTAGTCTCACTTTATGGAGGATGAATCTGAGGCCTGAAGAGGGACAGGGAGTGGTGGAACCAGAATGAGCCATCAGGTCTCATGACCCCAGCCCATCACTGCCCCCTCCCACTACACATGGTCCTGCAAGTTGGAGAGGACTTGATGGGCTGAGTGGCAGGGGTGGGGCCAATGTGAGGGGTGGGGCCAATGTGAGGGGTGGGGCTGAGTGTGAGGGGTGGGCCCACGCCAGGACCAGAGAGGTCTGGCCCCTGAAGTTGGGAGGTGAGTGCAAGGTGGCTCCTTGGGAACCTGGTGGGCCAAACGCCAACAAAGCCGGGTTCCCGGGACTTGGGAGGGCTGGTGTGGGGGCAGGAGGGCGAGGCAGGTGGGTTTGGGGTGCGAGAGTCCAGGACTGGTCCTCGCTGGCTCTGTTCAAGGCTGGTGCTTGTTTGGCTGCTGGCTATATGGGGAGGCAGCGGGGCAGGTAAGGGCCCAAAGTAGAGTCAGCTGGTGCCCCTCTTTGTGCCTGTTACAAAGAGGAAGAGGCAGGGCAGCCACAGCCTTATCTCAAACCCTGGGCTCATGACCCAGCTCTGCCTGCAAGGGGTGACCTTGGGCAAGTGCCATCCTCATCTAGCTTGTCTCCTCACTGAGACAGTGCCATGGACACTCCGCCTCCCAGAGATGGGGTGGGATCCCTCCACTGGAATCCTCCAGGGGGTGTGAATAGCAAGAGGCAGGTTCTTGTTGTTGCTCTGGCGCAGGGCTCACCCAGAGAGCCGGGAGCCGGGTGGGTCGTAGAGGGGATCTGGGTTTTCCCAGGCTGGGCCAGAGTAGAGCAAAGATCCGGAGGTCACCCAGAGAGGCGGTGCATCCCCTGCCAGGGATGCCGAGGCAATGGGCAGGACGTCCCACCAGCCTCCCCTCTGCCCTCAGGCAGCCAGCGGCCTGTGCGAGCTCCTGTCGGTGAACAGCTGCCTGGGCCGCGTGAGGCGCATCTACCCCCAGCTGCTCCTGGCGCTGCTCATTCAGGTCCATTACCACATCGGCCTCAACATGCCTCGCCGCCTGCCGTCCCAGCCTGACCGCAAGGACGCCAAGAAGGACGCACAACCCTCCGTCTTCGAACCCGTGTGGTATGCCCCTGCTGTGTCCGGCTCGGGGAGGGCCACGCAGCAAGGGCCCTTCTGAAGGCCTTGAGGGCGCCGAGCAATGGGAATTAGCTGTGGGATAGAAGAGAAAACAGAAGCACACTTCTGTGAACGCCAGCAAGGTGTCCGGCACCTTCTGTGCGTCAGACTCTGCTCCGTGCTGGGCCGCAGGAGAACCTGCCCCCCCCCCCCCGCCCCCTGCCCCCGGGGCTCACCGTGCCGCTCTCCTCTCTCCCCAGGGGTATTAGCTGTATTAGGTTTGAATCCAAGACCCAACCATCGGATTTTAAATTATTAATCAGAATAGGTAATATATGCACATAGCAAAAATCTCCGAAGACATTAACAGGGAGCGTCCTTTCCTCCCCTTACCCGGTTACCCTCCCCAGGAGGACGGAGTTCTTCCTTGCCCTCCCAGAGGTGTGTGTGCAGAGATAAGCTCATAGGTTTATTTCTCTATTTTTACACCAATGGGGCTGTGAACCTCACACAGGTGTACCTTTCTGCTTTTAGCATATGCTATATATTGGAGATCATTACATGTACAGCTGTTCATTTTTAAATATATATATATTTTTAATTGGTTTCAGAGAGGAAGGGAGAGGGAGAGATAGAAACATCAATGATGAGAGAGCATCATTGATCAGCTGCATCCTGCACGCCCCCTACTGGGGATTGAGCTACAACCCAGGCATGTGCCTTTGACAAGAATTGAACCCAGGTCAACCCTCTAGCCACTGAGCCAAACCGGCAAGGACACTGCTCGTTATTTTTAACAACTACATAATATTTCTGTGTAAGACATTTCAATGTACCACAACTTATTTCACCAGGATCCTCTTTTTTTGTTTAATTTTTAAAATTGATTTCAGAGAGGAAGGTAGAGGTAGAGAGAGATGGAAACATCAACGATGAGAGAGAATCATTGATTGGCTGCCTCCTGCATCCCCCACCCCTACTGGGGACCGAGCCTGTAACCTGGGCATGTGCCTTGACTAGGAATTGAACTGTGACCTCTTGGTTCATAGGTTGATGCTCCACCACTGAGCCACACTGCCTGGGCAGGGTCCTCTTGATTTAGGCCCATTGCAACCGCAGACAATGCTGCAGCAGTTTGCTTGTTCACATGTCTGTGTGCACACATGCAGTTGTCTCTGCAGGAGGAACTCCTGGCAGGGAATGGCTGCACCAGAGGGAACTCCTGGCAGGGAATGGCTGTAGCAGAGGGTTCCTGCGTCTAAATATTAAGGTGGAGCAGGAATATGTGGGGGAAAGAGTTCTGGGCTGTGCAGTGATGAAAGCAGAATTGGAGTGAACCCTAAAACACCAGATTTGCCAGGCTGCTGCCCACAGAGGGCACTGCCTCCAGCGTGTGCGAGTGTCTATGTCCTCCCACTTTGCCAGCACAGTGTAGTAGAAGACATTTTCATCTTTGCCAATCTGAAAGCTGGAAAAAATGGCATCGTGCTGCGATTATAGTTTGCAGGTGGCTCATTCTGTTTTAGTTAAAGGTGCTAATGCTTAAACTGGAAGATATAACCTTCCTTCTCCAACAAAAATGTATAAATCTCAGCTTAGCCACTCAGCCAGTGCTGGGAGTTTCGGGGGTGAGGGAGGAGGGTGGATGGGAGAGTTGGGAGGGTGAGCCCTAGGCTCTTAAGGTGGACAACATCTGGGGCCTGCCTGCCTCTGTCCCTTCGTGCGTACGTGTGTGTAGGTGTGTGTGTGTGTGTGTGTGTGTGTGTGTGTGTGTGTGAGTGAGAGAGACTTTACACTCTGGGGCATTGCTGGTGCGGCTGTCACTGAGTGCAAGTTTCAAAGCTTTAGCACAGAGGTTGCATGATTCTGAATGCCCTGGTTCAGAAGCTTGAGTTTTCACACTAGACTAATATTCATTACAAAACCAAAAATGTGAAAATTGAGCCAGTTACCTGAGTTCCAAAATACTTGATGCTTCGTCCTGAATCATGGGAACCACCAGCTCCCAGTATCATTTGAGGTCTGTCCACACAACTGCTTCATAAACTCGCTTTTTTATAATCCTCACCAGAGGCTATTTTGCCCATTGATTTTTAGAGAGAATGAAAGGGAGGGAGGAGGGGCAGAGAGTGAGAGAAACGCCAGTGATGCGAGAGAGACACATCGATTGGTTGCCTCCTGACATGCCCTGACCCGGGCTGGAGAACTGCAACCGAGGTACATGCCCTTTGCCAGCAATCCAACCCATGACCCTTCGTTCCATGGGCTGACACTCTAACCCAGTGGTTCTCAACCTGTGGGTCGCGACCCCTTTGGCGGTTGAACGACCCTTTCACAGGGGTCGCCTAAGACCATCCTGCATATCAGATATTTACATTACGATTCATAACAGTAGCAACATTACAGTTATGAAGTAGCAACGAAAATGATTTTATGGTTGGGTCACAACATGAGGAGCTGTATTTAAAGGGCCGGAAGGTTGAGAACCACTGCTCTAACCACTGACCAAACCAGCCAGGGAGCATTATAAACTCTTAAAGCAAGGGTTTGGGTTTCTGGAAAACACTGTTTAAATGTAAACTTTATTCCACACATTGTCATTTTTTTATTTTAATAAAGGTTTATACACACATGTAGATGTATATATATCTATATATATCCATACACATACACACACACCTAAACATATATATGCGCACATACACATACTAGTACATATACATATACGCACATACACCCTATATATCTGTGAGCACCCAGTGCTGTGCTAGGCGCACAGTAGGACGACTCCCTGGCAGTGCCCTCCAAGCTCACCCAGGGGCTTCAAAGGCACAGAAGCCGGGGCCCAGCCTGGTCAGGCCGCAGGTTGTACAAGCTCCCCAGGTCCTGTTGTGCATCTAGGTTTGGGACTCACTACTTAAGTGTCCCAATCAGATGAAGGGCTCATGGTTGGACAGGAGACTGTGTCCAAATGAGCAGACAGGACTGTCCCGCAGAGCACCACCCAGCCATGGGCGTGACAGTGGGGGAGGGCAAGCGTGAGGCAGGGCGGGGAGGCAGGGAGCCCCAGCTCCGACCTCTCCTCCCACTGACGAGGCCCCGGGGAAATGGGAGGGCAAAGCACCAGCTCAAAGGGAGGGAAGTTTTGCTTCTGTGTTCTCTTGCTCTCAAAGCTAATGATGGTTCGTACAAAAGCCACTCTTTGTGGATACGCTGAGCACACTCGCCAACAAGTAGCCTGGCAGAGAGAAGCTCCTCTGGCTAAAATGGGGGCTGCCCGTGGAAGAGGCCTGGGCGGAGGGAGGCCCAGCCTGCTGGGAGCGGGGCGCCATGAGGTCTCAGCCCCCTTGTCTTGGCAGCTGGGTGGTCAAAGTGGTGAAAACCCTGCTGCTGAAGATGGGCTGCTCATACGAGGCCACCTTTCTGGATGACCAGGGCGGCTGGGAGCTCATGGGGCAGGAGGAGAACCACCACCGAGGCGTGTCCCTGCTGGCCAGGTGAGGCCGGGCCCGGGCAGGGGTCGGAGGGAGGGGAGAGACCGCGGCTTCTTCAGACAGACAGACAGACAGACAGGTGTGGGATTGTGTCTCTCTGGCAAACCAGCCCCTCAGTCCTCCACCCCTTCTCTAAACCGGGAGAGCACCGTCTGCCTGGCGGGTAGACGGCACAGAGGTGAGGGACGGCACCCGCTCTGTGGAGGCAACATGGCTGCCACAGGGCCTGGCATCGCAGGGCACTGAGGGTTGATGAAGCCCCTCGTCTCACTGCGCTATGATTAGCTCCCACACGAATGCAGGAAGGATGGGGTCGTCAGGTAGTTCGGAGTGTGGCCTGGGAGTTGGTTTGCCTGCGTCTGAACCCCCTTTGCCATCCCCAGCTGTGACCCGGGCAAGTCACGCCCCTGTCTGTGCCTCAGTTTTTTCTCCATTAGTGTGGAAATAATAACAGGACCCCCAGCAAGATTTGGGGGGAGGATTAAATAAAGTACTGGGAAGAGCCCCTGGCATGTGGTAAGAGCTCAACACAGGTTAGCTTTTACTATCCTTCTGCTGACTGGGGGTGCGGGGGGGGGTGCGGGGGGGCGGGCAGGAATGACTAATGCAGAGGAGGATGCCAGAGAGGGACAGTTATGTACCAAAGTCACACAGCCAGGAAGTGGCAGAGCCGGGAAATGACCTGCTGACCCAGCCCAGGGCTCTTCCCTGTCACCACACACAGCCTCCCTTGGGGTCAGGAGAGGGCCCCTTGATGTCAGTGATGTGACCCCTGTGAGAACAGCCTGTCCCTCAACCCTGCACCAAGTGCCCAGGATGGTGCTCTCCCTGGGTCTCAGGACACAACACATTTACTGAGCACCTAATATGCTCAAGTCAGCATGCAAAGGGCTGTGTGTATGTGGGTTATTCCGTTTAATTCTCACCATGGCTGATGAAATAGCACTGTTATTATCCCAGTGCTACCCAGGAGGAAACCGAGTCACAGAGAAGGTAAGTGACCTGCTAAAGCCACACAGCTAGTGGTGGGGCCAGGATTTGAACCCAGGCTGCCTCACTCCAGACTCTGCAGCTGCCATGCTCTCTGACTCACTGGTGAATGGAGCGTAGCGCAGGGGTCCTCGGACTTGAGCGAGCCGCACAGTCATTCACAGGGCTTGTTGACACGCTGATTGCTGGGCCCTACCCCCAGAGTTTCCGATTCACCCCATTTGGGGCGGGGCCTGAGAATGTGCATTTCCAGGGATGCTGACACTGCTGATCCAGGGGCCACGCTTTGAGAACCACTGACTTGGTACAATAAACAAGACAGCTGGAGTGGAGAGCCCGGGGTTGGGGCTCCAGCCCTGCCACGTCCCCAGCGCTGTGACCCCGGGCCTCTGTCTCCTTATCTGTGAAAATGGGGATATAACGGTAATCTGCCTCGAAGCTTCGGGGTGAGGATCCGATGCAGCCACATGGTAACGCATCAGGCTGCTGCCTGGCACTCAGTGGGCGGCCCTCGCACTCTCTCCTGCTGTGTCCTCCTGAACCCGTCCTGTGCAGTCGGGAGTCCTGGGCCTGTCTGTCTGACTGATCTGCCCTGTGCTCTTGGGCAAGTCACTTCCCCACTCGAAGCCTCAGTTTCCTCACCTGCTAAACAAAGCAGTTAACCTCGGTGGCCTCTGAGATGCTGTCCAGGTGGGGAATCTTGGGAGCACAGAACCCCGGTGTCCTGGTCTTGTCCATAGTTTCGAGGGTCATGGCCAGACCCCCACCAGCCGGGCTCCCTGGGGCTGGAGAGCCTGAGGGACTGCCCCTCTGCCCCCCACCCCCAGGGCCATGGTGCAGTACTCCTGCCAGGAGCGGTGCCGCATCCTCTACCTGCTCATCCCGCTCCTGGAGCGCGGCGATGAGAAGCACAAGATCACGGCCACTGCCTTCTTTGTGGAGGTACCAACCGGGCACTGGGTGCCGGTAGGGGCTGCTCCCAGGCCTCCCCCGAGCCTAGGCCTCAGGTCACATTATTGGTCTTTTCTCCTGTGTAAACTGTGCTTAACCATTTACAGTATTTTGTGAGCATGATTCCTCTTGAATATGATGAGCTCCCTCTTCCCTCCCTTCTCACCTCCTCTCTCCACTCCTCCACCCATTCCACTCTGCTCAGACCCCCTTTGTGCCCCAGGCAACCACCATCCTTTGCTGGGCATGTCTGTGTGCCAGGCACCAGATCGGAGATGCAAATGCACATTTGACTCTGCCCTTCTCTCAGTGCACTCTTGGTGCCTGGGCACACGGGGAGCAATGGCCACCCTCCCTCAGCTCTTCCAGATGGAGCAGGTGCGGCGGATCCCCGAGGAGTACTCCTTGGGGCGGATGGCGGAAGGCCTGAACCACCACAACCCCATCATGAAGGTGCTGTCCATCCGAGGCCTGGTCATCCTGGCCCGCAAGACTGAGAAGGTGAGCCGAGGACAGCGGTGAGCCCGGCGGAGCCCGGCTCAGGGCGGGAGGGAGGATGGAGCGGGCCGCCGTCCGCTCTCGGGTGCCAGCGCTGGAATCAGACCCCGTTTCTGTCCTGCCCATCAGTGAAACAGATAGCTCTTAATAACTCCCTGAATGCTGTATTCTTCTGAAGCAGTTTCTAACCCAGACTGTTCACAACGATCTTCAAGGCAGTGTGTGTAAGAAGGCCCGGGCACGGCAATAACTGCTCTGGTTTTACGGATTAGGAAACCAAGGCCAGGACTGCTGGGGAATCCTTAGCGTTTTTTAAAGTGCTTTGTTTTTTCCGACCACTCGCGGTTGCAGCTCAGGATGGACGTAGCGGGAGGAAGTGACAGAACGTAGATTCACAAAGCAAACTGACAACACGAGGCAGCGGGCAGACAGCAAAGGGCTCCGGGCGTCCGGGCCAGGAAGGAGCCAGCAAGGCAAAGGGGGCTCTGGGGAGAACAGAGCGTGGGTGAGGCCATCCAGGCGGGTGGCTGGCATAGCAGAGCCTGGAAGCAGGACTTGTTCCACCAAGTGCTTCTCCGTGAACCCGGGGCTGGGTCTCCTACCCGTTAGCCCAGGCAGGAGCCCTATCCCAAAGCTCCTGCCCCACAGACCGCCAAGGTGCAGGCCCTGCTGCCCTCCATGGTGAAGGGCCTGAAGAGCGTGGACGGGCTGCTGGTGATGGAGGCGGGCCACAACCTCAAGACCATCTTCAAGGGGCAGGACCGGAAGCTGAATGACAGCTCGGTCTATGTGGAGTTGCTGCAGATCCTGCTGCCACACTTCAGTGACGTAAGGAACCCCACGGGGGTGGGTGGTGGGAGGTGGGAGGTGGGAGGGGTGGGGGTCGGCATATAGAGGGCAGTTCTTTACTACCCTGCGGTCTGCCATACCCCATGGCCCGCAGGACCTGGGCAGGGCCAAGTCATTCCAACACATCTTTTTGCAATAGGTGTGCATAGAGGAAGGTCCTTTTCTAATTGGCTCTGATAGAGGGCGTTCTCCCCAGAGACTTGCTTTGTTGCTGTTGTGCACCTACAGGGGGTGCAGTTTTTTTTTTAAATAAATACTTTGTCATTTTTTTAAAAAATATATATTTTCATTGTTCTCAGAGAAGAAGGAAGAGGGAGAGATAGAAACATCCACGATGAGAGAGAATCATGGATCGGCTGCCTCCTGCAAGTCCCCCACTGGGGATCGAGCCCACCACCCGGGCATGTGCCCTTGACCGGAATTGAACCTGGGACCCTTCAGTTCGCAGGCCGATGCTCTATCCACTGAGCCAAACCGGCCAGGGCCAGGGCCAGGGAGTGCGTTTTTATCGGTTCTGGCAGAGGGGGGCATTTTTCTACTTGGCACTTAGGCACCTTGTAGGTAAGCGGGAGCCCTGGCTGGGAAGAGCCGGTGGAGCTCCGGATCTAGGCTCCGGTGAGGGAGAGGCCAGCCCCAGGCCAGCCCCACCGGGCAGCCTCTGCTGGTCTCTGTCTCCTGCGCCTGGAGGGCCACTCGGAATGAGTGGAAGGAAGGTTGGGTGCCTCCATGTGGGGCTCAGAGGCCCAGGCAGCCTCCTGGAGGAGGGGATGCGCCTGAGCCTCCGCGTCTGTCCCAGGCACGAGAGGATGTGCGCTCCTTCTGCATCAGCCTGTACGGCAAGGTGGTCCAGAAGCTGCGGTCCCCCTGCACGCCGGCCATGGAGCAGCAGCTGGTCAGCACCTTGGTGCCCCTGCTGCTGACCATGCAAGAGGGCAACACCAAGGTGGGCCAGGTGAGTGTGCAGGCACCGGGCCCTGCGGGCGCGTCTCCCTCTGTGGAAACGGATCCAGAATCACCAACCATCTACCGAGGGGAGTCCCTTTTCCAAACGCGCCCATGTCAGGGTTCCTCTTCCAAACAACCAGCCTGCTTGTACATTTCAGACGGGAATTGGTTTTCCAAAATCCAGTGTCACACAGTCTCTTCTGGGACGCGTTCTGGCTGTCCTGGGATGCTGCCGCTCTGACATTCTCTTCCTGTCGGTCCCCAGTTGTGTGTGAAGACCCTGTTCCGCTGCTCTTGCTTCATGGCTTGGGAATTGCCCAAAAGAGCTTACAGCCGAAAGCCCTGGGACAGCCAGCAGCAGGCGGTGACCAAAATTTGCAACTACCTCGTGAGTGCTGCCGACACTACCGTGGTTCCTTATGAGTATGTTGGACGTGGGCAACTCTTTCCTTTTTTTTCTTCTTTCTTTATACACCCTGACTGGCAAGCCCACTACCACCCATGAGCTGCTGGCTCCTGCATGTCCATCTCCGTCTCTGGCTCGTCTCCTCCCTGCTAGTGTTCACTTCCCAGTGGCCCGCCAGATGCCTCCGGCTCAGCCCCATGCACTGCCAGCTCAGCATCTCTCTCCTGGCCTCCCCATGTCACTTCTGCTCAGTCCCTCTAGATCCCTAGAATCATCCCTAGATGACTCCGTCATCTCCCTCACCTTCCACGTTGGATCAATATTAAGCAACCGGAATCCCCGAGTCTGTTTTTCCCTCCCCATCCCCAGTCCTTGCCTTTAGTTCAGTCGTGGATGTCCCTCGGCTGGGACAGGGGTCCAGCCACCCAGTGGGTCTCCCAGCCTTTAACCTCATCTTCTGCAATCCATTCCCCACCCAGGCCAGCGGGGTGTTCTGGTTCAAACACGCGTGTGTTTATCTTCTGGAAGGGCCTCCTTGGCTCCTATTTTACTGTCTGTGACACAGCTCTGTGAGACATGCCCTACAGGGGAGAAGCGAAGTTCTCAGATAAGTTTGGGAAATACTACGTTGTCATCTTCCTCTTGGGCATGTGCAATGCCATCAGCCCATTAAAGCCTTTGAGATGTTCTGTGCTAAGGACGTTTCACGGTTGTTCAATGCATGGTTCCCAGGCCTATGTGACTGCAGAGCCCCTTTCCAGGTGACACTGAGAACACCCTAAGGTAGAAAAGGGCTGCATTGCATGACGCAGCCCAGTTCCTCCACATGACAATCAGGAAGCTTTGCCACCCAGTCCCCTTTACTCCCCTGTTGTCAGGGCAGGGTTCCCCGATGCAGACTCTAAGAGATGAGCATGCGGGGGGTTATGAAGGAGGACCCTTGGGGCCAATGCCTGTGGAAGGGAAGGCAAAGAGCAGGAGTGATAGAGAAGTCAAGCCTCAGTGAGCTCAGGGGAGGCCTCAGCCAACACCATGTGAGATTCTCCGATTGGGGCTGTGGGTAAAGTCTTCGCCCCTCTGTGTGCACCTGTCTCTGGATGCCAGCCGCCCTGGGAAAGGACGTGACCTCGGATCAGCAGTTTTCTCCAGCCAAGGCAATGCCCAAAGCTGGGGGAATACATTTTTCATACCAAAGGGAGAGCTGGACAGAACATGCCAGCATCCCCCATACCAACCTAACAACTATATACAGATTGTTACTGGAATTGAGACAAGGGCTCCACACCACCATTATCCATGATGCTCAGAATCCGCTCAATCCAGTGTCTAATGTTATCACCATCATTGTACAGAGAGAGAAAAAGGCCTGGAGGAAGTGTTTTCCAGGGCACTAATCCAGATCCCTGCCATGACCAGTGACTAGGCAGATACTGATCATGAGTGACGGGCCGTGGTAGGGCCTGCGGCAGCCTGGAGGCCTGGCCCTGCGGAAAGCCTGCAGGGGGCTCCAGCTCACTGTGCAACCACTCTTGCCAGGCCTCTGGTTTCACAAGAAAAGCCAGAAACACCGGTTTTTATAAGACATTAATTAGCAGTCTATTTAGCTTGCTTAAAACCCTGTGCTGGTCACTGCTTGGCTGGCCACTGTGGCCTGTGGGCTGCCAGCTTGTGGCCTCTGTGTAGACCCCGCAGGATTCCCAGTCTCTTCTTTGGGCTCTGAGTGTCAACAGCTTTGCTCATGTGAAGGTCAAGTTCTAGTCTTAGCTTTAGAAGGGGTGGTAACTAATTCATCAATTCATTCATTCATTCATTCATTCGCGCACTCATTCATCCATCCACCCTACACTTTCATGGTACCTGTACCATGCCAAGTCCTGCCCAGGGTGCTGAGCTGAGTGAGATGGCTCTTTCTCTTTGGGGAGCTCAGAACCAAGGGGAACAACAGGTATGAATAACTACAGCACAAGGTCAAAGTGCAGTGACAAAGTGTGCAAGATGCTGCAGAAGCATCAAGGGTGGTGGGATTGGCTCTGCCTGAGGGTTAAGGAAGCTGCAGGCAGGAGATGGCTTCTGGGCTGAGCCTCAAGGCACAAGAGGGAATTCATCAGTTGAGGAAAAGAGGGAAGGCACTGAGATCAGGAGCCATTGCGTGTACCAGGCACAGACCTGGGGGGAGCCGGCGACGTCCTGGGCCTGGAGCACAAGGTGCAGGTGGGTGGAGGCAGTGGTGGAAGTTCAGGCTGAGGAGGAACTTGATCATGAAGGCTTTGCACGCCAGGCCCAGGAGTTTATTTCCTGATGTGCGGATTGTCCACCGAGGAGTGACAATCCTCTCCTTCATCTCCCGCAACAGCCTCTTAGCAGGATGCCTGCCCCCAGTTTCCACTGGATCAGACTCATCCTGAACACCACTGTCAGCCTTTGTTGCCCCCCACACTGATTTGCTGTTGCCCTATCAGGCAGGAAAGCTGGCTGCCTATTTTCTAATGCACGAGTAAGCCCTGTTCCTGTCTAGTTTTTAAGACCCTCCTCACTCTCCAGTTTACTCCCAACTGCTCTGCAATTGAACCCTTCACCCTGGTCAGACCTGCCTCCCTATCGATCAAGTCCCTCGCTTGCCGCCACATGCATTCTCACCTCCGGCAGGAACTGCATTTTAGAACGTCCCTCCCAGCTGCAGCAGGGGAGTGAGGCGGGCGGGAGAGGAGGAACTGAAGTGATTGTGTGATCAGCTAAGAGAAGGTGAGGCTGGCCTCTGGGGGCTCAGGCAGGGATATCAGGAGGCAAAGGGCCAGGCTTGGCTGTCCTACAGTCGCCACTCCTGGCACCGGGAGGAGTGGATGAGTCCAGGTGAGGGCTCAGCGCTCTCGGGGTTCTCTTGTCCAGGTGAACACCCACCGAGACAGCGCCCTCACATTTCTCAGCCAGAGCCTGGAGTACTCCAAGAATGCCCGGGCCTCCCTCCGCAAGTCCTCGGTCGTGTTCATAGGTAACCTGCCCTGGCTCCTGGGGCTCTGCACAGTCTCCAGCCCTTTTGGCGCCTGGGTGGGTGCTCCCCTTGGGTTTGCGGGTTGGCCAGCAGGGAGTCATGGTGCAAGTTAGAGAAGTCTTCTCTCCTCTAAGATCAGTGCCTGGGACGTGGCCACAGGCTGCACGCAGCCTGGGGTCCTCGTGCAGGCCGCGGCCTTGGCTCCTGTGCCGACAGAGCTGCTGCTTCCCGCCTGGGTCGAGGCCCAGCAGGAAGGCCACGCGGCACAGTGGGACAGGGAAGTCAAAGCTCGGCTCCTTGATCCCCTTTCTGAGCTCGGTTTTCTCATCTGTGAGTTGAGGATCAACTGCTGTTTCAGATGGAGGAGAATTTTTCTTTGTAATGTGAAGCCTGGCTCGGCAAGGTGCTCAGTCAACGTTAGTCACCATCATTCTCCTATTTCCCACACTCCCGACCTCTGCCTGTGTGGGGAAGACAAATAGCAGGTTCCCCTCACCCCACAGTACCCTGCTGCTGACACGCTGGGCATGTCTCCTCCCAGCTATTACCCTGCCCCCCCCACCTCCCCCCCCCCCCCCACCCAAATAACCACACACCCTTCGCCAAGGACCAGGCCCTGCTGCTCAGAGGCTTGGAGAGGACGATGCTCCCACCCCACACCTTGTAAAGCGATGTTTCCCTGAGTTCCCTCATTTCATTCGCAGTTTTGCATCCATCCACTCAGCCACGAATCCCTTCAGCGGTTTGTTTAGCAAATGGTGGCTGACCCTCTCCTCTGTGTCAGTCCTCGGCTTAGGTGCAGTGGTTCTCAACCTTCTGGCCCTTTAAATACAGTTCCTCATGGTGTGACCCAACCATAAAGTTATTTTCGTTGCTACTTCATCACTGTAATGTTGCTACTGTTATGAATCGTAATGTAAATATCTGATATGCAGGATGGTCTTGGGCGACCCCTGTGAAAGGGTTGTTCGACTGCCAAAGGGGTCGCGACCCACAGGTTGAGAACCGCTGGTTTAGATAAACAAAGAAGCCTCAGGAGGTGATGCTGATGGCGGAGGGCTGGCAAAGTGATCGGCGATGGGATAGCGGAGCCATGCCCGGGACTGGGGGAGCCCTCAGATGTTTCTCACATGGAGTGACATTAATTCCTAAATCTTGTTCCAAATTGGTCACTTTGTAAAATGTTGGTGTCTAACTCCTGGGCGTCTCCTCTGCGCCAGGGCCTGTGCTGGGAACAAGGCCGCGAGCAGCGCCCGCCTCTGCCCGCAGACAGTCCCCAGCGGGGGCAGCGATCCCAGCCTCGGGGTGACCAATCTTTGGGGAGACTCTGAAGGAAGTCATGAGCACTTTCTCTAGGAAGAGGCACACACGCACACAGTTGTGCACATGCTTTGGATCCTCAGAAACTGCCCCCCTCCGCCCTTCCCCCGTGGATTGAAGCAACCCTTGGTCTGGCGGGTCATTCGTAAGCCACATGTGAAGTACAACACGGTATCTACAGAGAGAGACACTCGGGCTGTGGGAACCCCGAGAGGGGCTTCCCTTTGCCTGTGGGCAGGGGCAGGAAGGACTTCCTAGGGGAGCAACTCTGCTGAGCTGAATACTCAAGGACAAACAGGAATTAGCCAGAAGGACCGTGGAGTCACCAAGATGCAGGACAGCACCCCATCCCAGGGGAGCTTGTCATGTAGGAAGGGCCTTCCGAGAGGTACAGGCCATGCAAGGACCGGCTGGCACTTGGGGAGCCAGGCATGCAGCCGGGGGCAGGGGAGCGGGAACACCATGGTTGAGGAGCTGGGTCTCCGCCCCTCCAGGGGCCCTGCCAACTGCCTGCCTGGAAGGGATGCCAGGCACTCAGCGCCTTTCATGTTATTGTGGCTCCAACGCCCTAAACCAGGGGCAGCTGAGGCAGCACCTCCCGAGTCTCAGGTGAGGACAGGAAGGGCCAGTCTGACTCAGAGGCCACCTGGGGCTGCCCGTCAGCATTGGCTACAGCCCACATCCTGCCCCTGTCCCGGTGCCATCCCCGCCCTGCGAGCCTGCCACCTCTCCCAGGGGCCCTCTTGGGACTCTGTCCAGGGTCAAAATGAAGTTCGCCTTTGTGTCCTCGTTTGTGGGGCTGGAGAAGAGTGGGAAGAGCTTCTCTGAGGAGGTCTGGTCTGAGGGAGGGATGGGGGCGGGTCCGAGTCAGGAGGTGGGTTGCTCACCTCTTGCTTGCATTATACTCAAGGGTCCCTGGTCCCCTTCATGGATAGCATAATGACGGAAGAGCGTCTGAATGAAGTTAAAGCCGGTAAGTTGTGCCCTGTGTTGGTGAGATTTCAGGGGCCAGTGAGAGAATGAGGAGGCTCACAATGGGTCAGAGAAAAGGGAAGGGATGCGTTCCAAGGCAAGAGTCCTCAGCTCAGTTCAGCTGTGTTAGTCTTCATGCACGCGAGTACATGTTAGGTACCATGGAGTCACCCCATCCTAGGGAAGCTTATCGTCTAGGAACCCAGACCATAAACCACTTAGCGCAGGGCAAGCAGTTCAACTCTTTTTTTTTTTTTTTTTAAATATATTTTATTGATTTTTTACAGAGAGGAAGGGAGAGAGATAGAGAGTTAGAAACATCGATGAGAGAGAAACATCGATCAGCTGCCTCCTGCACATCTCCTACTAGGGATGTGCCCGCAACCAAGGTACATGCCCTTGACCGGAATCGAACCTGGGACCTTTCAGTCCGGAGGCCGACGCTCTATCCACTGAGCCAAACCGGTTTCGGCAAGCAGTTCAACTCTTAAGGGGGGAAGATTACTTTTGTAACTGGGAAAGCAGATGGGAAAGCTGAAGGGAGGCTGGGGCAGTCCAAGAAGGCTTCCTGGAGGAGGCACGTCTTGCTTCAGCCTTTGAAGTGTAAACAATTTGAGGAGCTGGGAGACACGTAAGATGAGGGGAGGCTGAGCCGAAAGTGCCTAAGCCAAGGCGTGGAAGTGAGAAGGAAGGGTGAGGTGTGAGACCCGTGTGGGGACCTCTTAACAAGTGGCCCCTTTCCTTCCCGTGACTCAGCTCTGGAAAACTTGAGATACGACCCGGAAGCATCGGTGTGCATCTGTGCGGCCCAAGCCCAGGACAACATCCTGGCCAGCTGCTGGCGGACCTCCTGGCCAATGCCACACGCGGAGCTGTGGGTGTGCGACCCGGCCGCCACGCACCGCCGGAGCTCCAGCTGCGAGAACCTGCCCACGTCCCACCAGCCACGCTCCTGGATCATGCAGGCCCTGGGCTCCTGGACGACGTCCTTGAGGCAGTGATGTCCCTGAGCCCCAGCCCGCCGCAGGGCCGGCCCTGGCCCCAGCCATGCTCACTATAAATGCCGCGTGGCTGACCTCTCGCCCCCGAGTGTTTCCTTGTGGGAGATGCCCCGGGGTCTGGAGCGGTCATTGCTCCACACAGCGAATCTGTGAGAGGAGCCTGGCCTTCCTCGTTGACGCGGTCGACATTTACGGACTCGCGTGGGCTGTTTGTCCACACGTTATAAGTGGGGAAGCTGAGGCCCAGAGGGGTGAAGCGGCTTCCTCAAGGCCACACAGTAAACACAGTAAACACTGGGTGTTTCAGCTTCCCTCCCCGCCACTGGGAGAGCTTAAGTACGAAAGGAGAGGAGGACATGGGTATTTTTTGAGGGAGGCAAAGAAGAGCCTCCTCCCACCTCGTGACATCATGCACAACCCAGAGCCCTAATCTCCGAGACCCACCTCGGGTCTTTACCCAGAGCTTGGTCACCATTCATTTGGGCAGCATTTACGAGAATTGAGCAGCTAACCTGGGCCATGCCTGCTCTGGGCACCAGGGATACAGACCCAGCCCGGCTCCGGGCAGTTTGTGGTCTGATGCGGTGGTTCCCCACAGCAGGGCCATTTTTGAGCCCCAGGGAATATTTGGCAGTATCTTAAGACATTTTTGGTTTCTACAGTTGGGGAAGGAGATGCTATTGGTATCGTGGGTGGAGGCCAGGGATGCTGCTAAACATCCTCCAATGCACAGGAAAGCCCCCACGGGGAAGAATTATTCATCCCAAGTTGTCAAAAGTGCTGGGGTTGAGAAGCTTTGGTCTAACGGAAGTATAAGAGACACACAGCCACCCACAGCCCAGCAGGTGGTGAAGGGAAGCGTGGAGCTGTGAGGTCCAGAGGAGCTATATAGACCAGCTTGGGTTGGGGTGTCAGGGAAGGCTTCCCAGAGACAATGCCCCCTCAAGGGCATTTGGAAAGATGCCCGTATGGTAGATGCGTATGGAGAGCAGGGCACATAGGGCCAAGGCCCAAGGGCAGATACATAGGTGCAGCAAAACCCAGTGGAGGGAAGAGGAGGGCAAGGGTTGGTCACTGTGGCCTTGGAGGGAGAACTCACCAGGAGAGCAGTGGGAAGGCGTGATGGGGAGGCGAGAGGCAAGCAGGGGAGACACGGAGATTTCTGCTTTGGAAAGCTCCCTCCTCCTGGGGATACAGGCATCCCCAGGCACTGCTGGTGGGAGGGAGATGAATGCAGCTACTCAGAACAGGAATCTGTCTGTCTTCAGTCACATTGTTTATACCCATGACCCTGAATGTGCCACACTTAGCACGGCCGGGATGAACCTGAGGGGGGCGGGGTGGTGAAGGATTAAAGAACACAGACAAGGCAATAAAGCTGGTACGAGGTGGGACACTGGTCTTGGAGGGAGATGCCAGGAGCCGGTCCATGCTTGCTGTTTCAAGGGACCTGGCATATATGGCATACTGTTCTTAATATGTTTACTCACCTTCTATGCGTTTTAACCAAGGTGTCTGAAAAAGGTTGTTTCCCCAGGTAGGGATTTTCCCCTGAAGTTAGGGAGGGAATAAAACCTCTTAACTAAGTGCCAGGCGGGTAATTAATCACTTTAACTATGAACAATCATGCTTAAGCTACATAATCTTTACTCCCTGGAATGGAGATAAGAAACACCCTAACCTTTGGAATAGAGATTGATAGGATTGGAATCAGCTGGTATAAATACAGATGTAACAAGACAGAACTTAGAAGACAGAACCTACACAGAACCTAGAGACAGAAGAACTTCGCTGGAGAGAACATGGCAAAGATCCTGGACAGAAACTGGCAACAGAACCTGGAGACAGAACCTAGCGAGAGAACCTGGCTGAAGAACCTAGAGACAGAACCTGGCTACAGAACCTGGATAGAACATGGCAAGAGAACCTGACTAGAACCTGGTGACTGAACCTGACTGGAGAACCTAGTGAGGGAACATGGCTACAGAACCTGGCTGGAGAACCTAGCAAGAGAACATGGACACAGAACCTGGCTGGAGATCCTAACCAGAACTTCGCCGGAGATCCAGACCAGAACTTGGCTGGAGATCCTGGCTAGAGATCCTGGCTAGGCTGCTGATCAACTGAACGCTGTCTCCGTGTCATTCCTTCTTCGCCGACTCCGTCCACACCTTTGGGGATCCCTGGACCTGCTGGGGTTGGACCCCAGCAGGGAGAAACAGTGCCACAGCCTGCAAGCCGAGTCTTTATTTTATAGCCAGATTCCAGGAGGCAAAGTAAGGTCATGGTCAACATGTTTATAATGTTCTCGCGGGTTTCAAGTCTACTTAATTACATGCACCTAAACTCTATCAAGCTTTGTTTTGGCAGCACTTGCTGCACCTCCCGCAGCCCACATCACTCAGCCACCTGGGACCACAGGTTCGGACCATAAGGTCAAGCTTACAATTATAGCCTTGGGCTATAATTGTTCTGGGAGGGCCTTGCCCTCCAAGCTGGGACCTGCATGTGGCTTTGCCAGAAAAGGACTGTGCCCTCTCATTAGTCCGAGGCTTGAACCTGTTCAAACGCTGTAGCCGCTCTCCACACCTGAAATTCTGTGTGGGCACACATCTCAGGGAACTCCTCCCATAGGTCCATAAGGAGCGATGGGTAAGGGAGATGATCACAGTGCTCTCTGTGGTGCCTGTGAGAGGAGGACCTGGCCCTCCATCCTCAGGGAGTGAATGGGCGCCATGGAGTCGAGTCCCACAAAGCAGAGGTGGTGGGGGTACCATGGGCAGGACCTAAAACCCAGTGCTGAGTGGGAAAAGCATATTAAAAATGTATGCACAAGAGTTGCATTTTGCAAGAACACATACAAGCTGAAAATACACATTAAACACATTAGAGTGGTGGGAGGGGCTGAGGCGGGCTCTGGGGCATAAAAGGGAATAATGGGAAAAAAGGAGTGGCAGAAAGCTCACACTAAGTGGAACGAAAGGGCGGGCAGCGGGTCGGGGGAGTTGTGTGGACAAGAGCACAGGCAGGGAGACCTGGCCAGAGGCTTCGGAGAAGAAGGTAGGGGTGCTGGGCTGCAGTGTGGGATGAGGAGGGTGAGCAGACCTGTGTGAGATTCAGGATAGAGAATTTTCAGAAGCTGGTGGTTGATGAAGGAAGGGGAGGAAGAGCAAGGTACTCAGGTTTCTGGGTGGATGATTGGGTCAGCGGTGTCCCCGCACTGAGTGACCCCTCATAGCAGGAGCAGGTTTGGGGAGGGGTGAGTTCAGGCTGGACCTGGTGAGCTTGATGGGCTTGTGTGCCAGGCTAGTGGAGACATCCACCAGGTGGCTGGCTGCACAGGGGTGGAGCTCAGCAGAGGATCTAAGATGGAAACAGACCTGAGACTCATCTTTGTACAGGAGTGAGGTGAGATCCCCGGGGTGAGTATAGAGTGGGAAGAGACATAAGCCCGAGGAGCACCTACAATTAAGCTCCTGCTGCGGATAAGGAACCCATGAAGTTGACCACACGATCACCCTCCAATAAATGGTAGGCCAAGGCCAAGGCCATCAGGATACTGGGCTAGAGGGAGAGCAGGAAGTGGGATGGTTCTTTTCCATTGCCAAGAGTGTTCTCAAGCATGGCCTCCTTGGCGTTTCATAGCAGCCATACAGAGTTATGGGGAGGGTAGACTGGCTTCATGGCCTATCGTCAACATATGAGGACAGGGCTCAGACGGTGGGCCTTGTCCAAGGTCACAAAAGGGAATCAAAGTGTGAGTCCCAGAGGTCTCCTACCCATGCCTCAGCCCTTTCCTCCCAGAGACACTACTGCTTTCATTGGCTAGAACTCAGGTTTGGGTGTGGCCTTGACAAATGACAGCGACCATATTCCAGATCTAGGTGGTCCCGGAGCTCAACAGAAGCTACCAGGCTCAGTTACTGGCCGAAGCCCCCAAGTGGTCTTGAGTTGGAAGGGTCACAGAGCACTGTGAAAGTCACTTCCCTTCTCTGAGTCTCCCCTATCATCACCTTGGTTTTATAGGAATCAAATTTAAAAGTGGAAGTACATCTACACAATGGAATACTATGCTGCTGTAAAAAAGAAGGAACTGTAACCATTTGCAACAGCATGGATGGAACTGGAGAGCATTATGCTAAGTGAAATAAGCCAGTCAATGAAGGAAAAATACCACATGATCTCACTCATTCAGGGATAATAAAGACCATTATAAACTTCTAACAATAATACAGAGGCAGAGCTGCCTCAAACTGATTGTCAAACTGCAGCGGGAAGGCTGGGGAGGGTTGGGGGGCAGGAGGGAGGGGGGTAAGAGATCAACCGAAGGACTTGTATGCATGCATATAAGCATAACCAACGGACATAAGACATTGGGGGGTAGGGGAGGCCAGGGGATTGTCAAGGGCGGGGGGAAAAAAGGACACATATGTAATACCCTTTGTAATACTTTAAGCAATCAAACAAACAAACAAAAAGTGGAAGCAAAAGGACTTAGTAGGCTCTGTACTCAAGAAGGGAAAAGATAATGAAAAGGTCAAGTATGGGAACTGTAGTTAGGGAGCAAGCTGGAGGAGGAAGTGTGGAAAAGATTTGGCTTTGGAGGACAGGGACCAGGTGTTCTGCACGTGGGCAAGTTAGAAGGGAAAGACGCAGTCCTGGCCCGGAAAAGCTCATGCCCTCCATTTGTTATCCGTAGCCCTGCTGTTTCTCCCATCCTCCACTGCTGTTTTTAGATCTCTTCTCTCCCCTGGTCTCTAACAGTCTCCTTCTCAATCTCTTCACCCAGCCTCCCCTATCAATCTTTCACCTGGCAACCCAGGCCTTCCTGAGACAAATTTGCCCTTGGCTCACTATCCTCTGCAGAATGAAGGCCAATGTGCAACCTGGCCCTCTGGCCCTCTCCCACCTTGCTGGCCTTACGCTCCCAGTATCCAATATGCTGGCTGCTGTATACCTGCATTTCTCTCTGCATGTGAGCTCCCACGGCCTGAAATGCCCAGCTTTCCCTCCAACCTCCACCCATCTGCAGAAACCTTCCTCATCTCTGCATCACCTCCTCTGTGAAACCTCCCCGAGTCTCCCTGTTACCAGAAAGGAGACCTGGCCCTGCCTCGGGCTGGTCTGTAGTTTGTGGGTTCTTGACTTCATGCAGGAAAGATTTCACAGTCCAAGTCCAAGTGACTTTGAGAGTACAGTATGTTTATTAAAGCTGGGGGTGGTGAAACAAGGGAGGGCCTAGGATAGAAGCAGCAACAGGAGAGAGAGCCTAGGCTCCCTAGAAACATTATAGGAAAGAAATGAACCTAGGTGGGCTGCTTTGTCTCAAGTCAGAGGAAAGGTGGCCTTAGAGACAGGTTAGGGGGTTAGTCCGGGACAAGCTGCTGCTGCCCATTGCTCCTCTGGTTGCAAGTCTCGTGGGTCCCTTAGCGTTTAGGAGATGCGTGTCCTGAAGGAAGAAGAGGGAAAAGGGAAAGGTGCAGGTGTGCTCCTGGGCGGGAGAGCCTGTGCTGGGTCCTCTGTTTTGAGGATTTTTAAAGGCTGGGAATTTAGGGGAGGTCTTAGGGGAGGGTTTCAATAGAATATTCATCAGCTTTTCTAGGCGAACCTTTTTGGGATCATGGTTTCTACTGATTGGCCATTAGTCACAGCAGCTGGTCTGGGGTTACCCACCTGGTTTTGCTGCTTTTCTGGGCCTGGCTGAAATACAACTGCGGCCTAGATGTTACCTCTATCGAGATGACCTTCTGTACCTAGCTGTAAATTACTCGGCCAGTTGGTTCAGCTATCTGTCTCCGTTTCCTCATTCCACTTGTCAAGGAATTTTCCTAGCTTCTTATTACCCTGGCTCACCCCCAGTAACACCCACTCCTCTGTGCCTCCATGTGCAGAGTTGTAAGCAGCTCCCCATCTGCTGGGCTGCCTTTCCTTCTGGACCAGGCTGTGGGCTCCCCGAGGCTGTAGCACCCAGTCAGTGCAGGGCTGGAAGCCATTTGCTGGTAACCCGGTGGCTGCAGGAAGGCTCACCTGGCCTGGAGACCTAGTTTCCATCTCAGCGGTTGGGGTAGGGGGAGGTTAATATTGGAAATTGACACATCTGATCACATCACTTCTTTTTCCCAAACTCTCCAAAAGGCCCCGTTGCACTGAGGAAAACCCGGTCCTCGGAATCACGGCCCATTATCCTCTCACTTCACCTTCTTTTTCATTCTGCTCCAGCACCCCACCCCCAAAGCTCCCCTCGCTGGGGCTCCCTGCCCTGCCTCAGTAGGGAATGCCCCCCCCCCCGCCCCCTTTCACTCCAGGCCTCCTCCTTTGCTTGAATGCCTGTCCACAGGTTTAAAACTGTTCGCCCATGGACCTTGCTACCACCTGATAACTCGCCCATCTTATTTGTTTAGCGTAGGTCTCTCCCCACCACCTTATCGCCTCCTAGACTAGGGCCGGGATTTCATCTGCTTTGTTTCCCCAGCCACTGCAACAGGCCTTCGGCACAGGAGGAGCTCAGGAAACGTGCTAACCGGCCGCTAAACAAACGAGGGACTGAGGCAGTGGGCGCGCTGGGAGCTGGGTTTATCCACCAAGGCCACGCCCCCGGCTCCGGGGAGGGGCGTGTCCGGGGGTGTGGCGGGCCCGGCAGGCCACGCCCCCGGCTCACGGAACCCAGGCGCTCGGGCCGGCGCCGCCCGGAGGACTTAGGGGAGGGCGCCCGCACCGCCGGAAGCCGCGCCAGGACCGCGGGGCGCCGGGCAGGAGGACCCCGGCGGTGCCATGGAGCGGCCCGAATCGGACGCCGCCTCCGAGGACGCCATGGACTCGTTCCTGGAGAAGTTCCAGAGCCAGCCTTACCGCGGCCGCTTCCGCGAGGACCGGTGGGAAGAGGTAGGCGGCCGTAGGCTCCGCGCACTCGTGGGCCGTGGTGCGGGCTCCCGCCTCCTCAGCCCCCGGGCCCTGTTGCTGCCGGCGGCCGGTGGTTGCTACTCTGTGTTGAAAGTCGGCCTCGGGGGCTCGAGGGCCTCCTTAACCTGCCAGGACATCCAGGAGCCCAGGCCCCGGAGTCGGACAGCCTGTGGCGCTGGTCCCGGGCCAGTTATTTACCTTCTGGGAGCCGCCCCCCGGGTTTAAAAGGCGGGACCCGGGCGCCGGCCTCCTGGGCTCGTGGCGAAGGTGGGGTGAGCGGCGGGGCAGTGCGGACACCGAGCGCCCAGGGCGTGCGGGTCACTGCCTCTCTGGCCAGGATGTGGTGACTGCAGAGTCTTCAGAGATCACGATTCTGCAGGCGTTTTGCAGGTGGAAGCCGAGGCCGGGTGGGCAGCCATACCGCCAGTCGGGATGCTTTGCAAAGCATAAGGAAGGAAACTTGGATGCAGAGACGTGGCGTTGGATCTGCTCCGTGGCAAATCCCGTTTGTATAGTTCATGCTTCTCTTAACAATCTCCAGGAATTTGAGAAGATCCCCCTGTTTATGAAGAAAGCGCCGTCAGAAATTGATCCCGAGGAGAACCCGGACCTGGCTTGCCTCCAGTCAATGATCTTTGATGACGAGCGACCTCCAGAAGGTATCTTCCATGACTCTAACGTTTGTTTTGTGTCTCCGTAGAACTGAGGTCAAGGGTGAGTCGTCCTGATTTATAACAAGTAGTAGTTAGTCGGAGACAGCTTGCCACTGTTTATTCCACACAGTTTTTGGATACCTACTAAGTGCTAGGCACTAGGGATACAGGATGAAGACTGCCCTCTAAGGCGGTGACCCAGTGGGTAGCCAGATTGTCCTAAAGAATCAGGACAAAACCTGTGTGTAAGTGCTGCTGGAACACTGCGGGCAGAGAGGTAGGAGTGGGCTCACGACGGACCAGAAACTGGACCTGAGTCTTACCAATTGTGGAGGCTCTTACTAGCGTGAGGAGGGAATTTGTATTCCAGGGAGTAAAAGAACAGAAAGCAAAATGGGGGGAAGTATAATTCCCCCCTCCCCATTTCTTCAGTAACTAAAGAGAAAGTTCTTTAGGAGCTAGGGTAAGCATGCCTTTTTCTTGTATGCTTCTTTGTTGGTAAGCACTTAATAATCTCCCTTGTAAACTATTTGGAATTGATTGTAGCAGTACATACACATGACTATTCTTCCATGTTAATACCCAGTTTTATAGAATTAATTTTTGAGTTTTCTTTCCCTTTTAGTTTATTCTGTTTGGTTTATTACATGCCATTGTTGCATGATTTAGAATATTTTTATCTTGAGCCTTTAAAAAAATAAGATATATTGATTATTTCTTGTTTTCTTTGCAGAACAGGCCAAGACCTATAAAGATGAGGGCAATGAATACTTTAAAGAAAAAGACTATGAAAAAGCTGTGATTTCGTATACTGAAGGCTTAAAGAAAAAATGTGCAGACCCTGACTTGAATGCTGTTCTTTATACCAACCGGGCAGCAGCACAGTACTATCTGGGTAATTCATTCCGTTGTTGCGTGCTTTCCAAAGAGTTAACTTACGATAAAGCTATTATGACGGCTCGTGGAGTTTGAGTGTCGGGAAAAAGAGCTCCTTATCCCAGACACCTAGGGTCGTTTACTCTAATGCAGCGGTCACCAGCCTTTCGGACCTCATGGGCCACCAGTGGTCCGCGGACCACGGGCTGGCGACAGCTGCAATGGACTCCGATCTTCCAGGTAGACTTGGTGAAAAGAGAAACCAGATAGAATGAATGGATACTTTTTGCTATCTGAACCAAATGAGTGGCATCAAATACCTTAATATATGAGTTGGTATGATCTGGGATTTTTTTTAGCACACATGCTTCTATTCCCTCAAAAATGTCTCCTCTTCCTCCTTCCCCCCACCCTGGCCTTCCCAAGGATGCTAGAAGGATTGAGATCTTTGTATGAAACTATATTATCTAAAGGAGAATTTCTCAAAGAGCATTCTATGGGACTCTTGAAAAAAAAAATTCTTTGGACAAATAAGTTTGGAAAGTGCTGCTTTTCTGTGGAGGATTTGCTGTGTACATGAGTATGTTAAGGACTCTGAGGCAACTTATAGCAAAGAACTTTACCTGATGATTCTCAGTTTTGTAAGCCCCCTCTTCAAGTAACACTTATTAATATGCAGTAGTGTTCTGCAGATGTGACTTTGGGAAATACTGATTATTTGCTGGTGGCTAGTCTTGGTCATTTTAAACCCATGTAAATAAGAGAGGACCAAGGAATGAACCCAGGCATTTCTGAGGGTATGGGAAAGAATGAGCCCTGTAATCTAGCTGGGATGAGTCTGTTGGGACTCATCACCATTAGAGCACAGTTTCTCCCAACCATCGTCTGCTCAAACTGTTTTCTCATTTAGCCTGTTTCATTATAAAATTCTAAAAGGTAAGAGTGGTGCCTCGCCAGCATGGCTAAGTGGTTGAGTATTGACCTGTGAACTGGGAGGTCATGGTTCCATTCCCGGTCAGCACATGCCCCGATTGCGAACTCGATCTCCAGTGTGGGGCGTGCAGGAGGCAGCCGATCAATGGTTCTTTCTCATCATTGATGTTTCTCTCTCTCTCTCCCTCTTCCTTCCTCTCTGACATCAATTAAAAAAAAAAAAAAAGAGTGGTGTAGAACTTTAAAGATTATTTGGGCTAGCCAGTGCCCTCAATTTGGATAAGCCCAGAGAGGGACCCTTTCTTTAATGCCAGGACCTGGACTAGAAACCCAGTCTTCTAACTTCTGGAGGAATACATTTTCTCCATTCAGCGTTTAATACTCTGTGTCAGGCACTGGCATCATAGGGATAAGTAAGACCTGACTTTATCTCTGTGTTAGGCACTGCACTGTGAAGAAGAGCTACATTGTTCCTTTCTTTGGGGAGCTTAAAGGATATAATTTATAGGGCTAATAAGAACAAAAGCACCTTGCAAGAAAAAAATAAGTGTGTGTGAGGACACCAGAGGAGCAAATAGGTAAATATGAGAGCCATTCCTTAAATATGTCACTGGTATGGTTTACAAAGCACATTTCCCATTTTATTTCTCTAAATTTGTTACCCCTCTTGACCTCATAGCAGCTATGTAAGGTAGGATAAATTCTTAGAAGAATATTGTTAGGTCACAATGTATCCACAAAGTGCATGCTAATTGGCTCTTTAATTTACTATTAGAGTGCCCTTTTTTCATATCTGGATATTATGTAACTTTATTTTTACCAATTTCATGTTTATTTTAATTTCTCTAATTCCTAATGTTGAGCATCATTTCACGTGCTTACTAGCTAGCCATCTGTAGTTTGGTGGGTTGGTTGCCTGATGATTTAAGCATTTCTAAGGCTTTTGATGAGCACAATTATATATATTTTAAAAATACGTATATTTTTTAAAAACAGTTGCTTTGATTATATTTATCCAAGATTGTACAAGAGTGTCTTTGTCTCTACACATGAAATTTTGAAAATATTCTGATTTTAAATCATGTTATTTCTTTTAAATGATGTTTCATCAGGCAATTTCCGTTCTGCACTCAATGATGTGATGGCTGCCAGAAAACTAAAACCCTGCCACCTCAAAGCAATAGTAAGAGGTAAGTCTTGTAGAACTAAGTATGATAGTAATTAAGGAAAAGTTAGCACTATGGAACAAAAGTTGAGACATCTTAAGGTTTGATAATAAGGTGCTAAGATACTAATGAAATCACCTTATTTTTGCAATCTTGATGTTAATTAAGTTCCTAGTCCTTATCAATAGCAACATGCCATTTTAAAAAGAATTCTCCGGAAAATAATCCAGCCCTTTGTGTTTTAAGAATTTGTAGAGAAATTGAAATTCCTCATTCCTCATTTCATATTAATAAAGAATAAAAATAATAAAAATAAAGCAATTCCAAAAGCCACATTCTAATTTTTTTCCAAATTAGTTGATTGAACAGTGAAATCTTCAAATGTCATGTCAATGCTAATTAAAAGATAACTCTGAGGCTGAGATGTTACTGATTATTCTTTTTCTTGTAGTCTACCTTCCTATGTAATAATAGTGCTTTTATTACTTCTTATACTTAATCTTTTTTTTTTTTTATTGATTTTTTACAGAGAGGAAGGGAGAGAGATAGAGAGTTAGAAACATTGATCAGCTGCCTCCTGCACATCTCCCACTGGGGATGTGCCCGCAACCCAGGTACATGACCTTGACCGGAATCGAACCTGGGACCTTTCAGTCCACAGGCCGACGCTCTATCCACTGAGCCAAACCGGTTTCGGCACTTAACCTTTTTTTTTTTTTAAGAAGCTCAAAGGTGCTTTGCAAACTTTACTAGTAATTTATTCCTCAAATGTTAATTTTCCCTGTATCCTCATGGACCAACTTAAAATTCTTTATCAAAGTTATGCTTCTTCAGATCTTTATGATTAGGGGTGTTTCTCATAGGGAAAGAAGGTACTGAGCAAAGATTGGCAAGTAAGTTGAATGGAGTCCTGTGGAATTGTCCTCGTGTTGGAAGTCTGTAATCCTCGAATTGTCAGTTTTACCTGAACATGTGGCCTTGGCAAGACACCCATTCTGAGTATCAGTTTGTTTATCTTTGGAAGATGGAGTTGGATTCTGCTGGCATCTCAGCACTTATTGTTCTCATATTTAGATGTTCTGTGGAAAGCCTAAATGGCTGACAGGAGAAGACTGAGCATGATTAAAGGAGCAGCAGCTTAAACTGGTCGCCATCAAGAACAGTTTTAGGAGAGACCTAATGCCTTTGGTCTTGCCACTGCTTTAATGGCTGAGGCAGATTCTGCTTTGTGACACCATTTAGAAAAATGACCTGAGATGGACTTCATTCTTCTCATGTGCAGATGAGGAACCAGAATCTCAGAGGTGCTCAGTCCTTTGTCTAATGCAGCGCTTCTCAACCTGTGGGTCGCGACCCCTTTGGCAGTCGAACGACCCTTTCACAGGGGTCGCCTAAGACCATCCTGCATATCAGATATTTACATTACGATTCATAACAGTAGCAACATTACAGTTATGAAGTAGCAACAAAAATAATTTTATGGTTGGGTCACCACATGTGGAACTGTATTTAAAGGGCCAGAAGGTTGAGAACCACTGGCCTAATGCCTAGTTGGTAAATGACAGAGCCAGATTTCCAGCCAAATCTGTCTGATTCCAAGGCCTGTGCTTTTTGCCACTAAGCTGCAGCCTTCCCTACTTTAAGAGTCCTTAAGACTAGGGAGTCTCACAGGAGTTTTGATTTGAGGGCCCTAGAGACCTTTTGATCTAAGATGCTGGGGTCCAACCCCAGCAGGTCCAGGGGTCCCCAAAGGTGTGGACGGAGTCGGTGAAGAAGGATTGACACGGAGACAGCGTTCAGTTGATCAGCAGCCTAGCCAGGATCTCTAGCCAGGTTCTGGTCAGGATCTCCAGCGAAGTTCTGGTTAGGATCTCCAGCGAAGTTCTGGTCTGGATCTCCAGAGAGGTTCTGCTTAGGATCTCCAGCCAGGTTCTGTGTCCATGTTCTCTTGCTAGGTTCTCCAGCCAGGTTCTGTAGCCAAGTTCCCTCGCTAGGTTCTCTAGCCAGGTTCTGTCCAGGTTCTCAAGCCAGGTTCAGTCACCAGGTTCTAGTCAGGTTCTCTTGCCAATTTCTGTAGTCAGGTTCAGTCCAGGATCTTTTGCCATGTTCTCTCGCTAGGTTCTGTCTCTAGGTTCTGAGGCCAGTTTCTGTCCAGGATCTTTTGCCATGTTCTCTCCAGCAAAGTTCTTCTGTCTCTAGAGAACGTTCTGTGTAGGTTCTGTGCCTCCTGGTTCTGTCTTCTTAGTTCTGTGTCTTGCTGTCTTGTTACATCTGTATTTATACCAGTTGATTCAATCCTATCAATCTCTATTACAAAGGTTAGGGCGTTTCTTATCTCCATTCCAGGGAGTAAAGATTATGTAGCTTAAGCATGATTGTTCGTAGTTAAAGTGATTAATTACCCACCTGGCACTTAGTTGAGGGGTTTTATTCCCTCCCAAACTTCAGGGGAAAATCCCTACCTGGGGAAACAACCTTTCTCAGAGGGGTGACCTTGGTTAAAACACATAGTGCCAAGAAGGTGAGCAAACATATTAAGAACAGTATGCCATATATGCCAGGTCCTTTGAAACAGCAAGCATGGACCGGCTCCCGGCACTAAGATACAAAAATGGTCTTCTAGTCTTGGGAATACAGTACTAGGGGCTTTATCTGTTTTCTCTTCAGGGTGCTGGCTGGTGGCTGGTAGAGTGGGGATTCCTCCTCAAGGGGGCTCTTTCCATGCATGTTGTCCATGGGCCCTAAGAGTTCTGGGTTCCTGCAGGTGCCTTATGCCATCTGGAACTGAAAAACTTTGCTGAGGCTATGAACTGGTGTGATGAGGGGCTGCAGATAGATGCCAAAGAGAAGAAACTTCTGGAAATGAGGATTAAAGCAGACAAACTAAAGGTTAGTGGCAAAATCAGTAGCCACTTGGCATTTAATTAACATTAATAACTTAAATTTGCATTCCCCAGATTGTGTCTTTTTGGTCATTGTAAACTTTTTCTTCTTTAAAAACAAAAATCAAGAACCAAAAAGTTCTGACCAAGACGTACAAACCCTCATCAGGCAGGTCCACCTTTGGGACCAGCATACAGAGAACCAACAACCTTCCTGGATGACAAACCACAAGAAGTGTTGGCCCAAGGTCTGTCTTTAGCTGCCGCAGAAACAGAAACAAGGATGGAAAGAATGGCAACATGTGCTGACTCTACAAATGACAAGAGTAAAAAGGAAGAAACAGAGCCTCCTGGAAGCGAGTCAAGTGAAGAACTAGAGATATATTAACTGATACAAAGGAAGTTAGAGGTCAGCTACTGGAGAGAATTGATTCTGTCCTAGGTGCAATTGATAGGTTGGCTAAGTTAAAGGAGGCTGAGTTTAAATCACTAGAGACAAACGTAGGTAAGCTGTGGACTGATGTGTCTTTATGTATCCGGAGCAAGGCAAGGCCCTCCTCTAACTGGGAGGTGGTATCCACGTCTTACAGGTGTGACCAGCCCTCTGCTTGCTGTCACCACTCCTTTGCTCCTCCCTCACATGCGCAAAGCAAGCCTCTTAACAAGTGGGATGATTGGTAATTGTTCAACAAACAACAAATGCCTAATAAGATGCTATAATATCTTTACTTCAACTGGACAGTATCCTGCCATGAGATTACATCACCGCTACATGCTGTGTACAGTACCACTATTATGAAACAATAAATTAAATAAATACATAAATAAGTAAAATAAGAATACGTTGTAAAAGGAAGAACGAAACCAAGAGAAGAAAGGAGGCAGTTTCAAAAAAGACCGAAGGAAAAAAATCAGAAATTGCTGGAGGAGGAAGAAAAAGACACGCTCTTTCTCTTTGTTGTCTGGAACTTTCAGCTCTACGTATACCATTGGTTTTGTTGTTACTGTTGACATGGAACTACTTGATAATATCAGGGAAAGATAACAGGCAATGTGGTATAGTAGTGGAGGACATGCTAGAGGATGAGGAGGAAGATGACAAGGATAGACTAGTAAAGCAAAGTGGTATATTCATACCATAGAATATTACTTGGCAATAAAAAGGAACAAGCATTCCACTGGTGGAATGGGAGGGAGATTGACTGCAAAGGGGCATGAAGGTACTTTCTAGAGCAGTGGTTCTCAACCTGTGGGTTGCGACCCCTTTGGGGGTCGAATGACCCTTTCACAGGGTCGCCTAAGACCATCAGAAAACACATATATAATTACATATTGTTTTTGTGATTAATCACTATGCTTTAATTATGTTCAATTTGTAACAATGAAATTGGGGGTCACCACAACATGAGGAACTGTATTAAAGGGTCGCGGCATTAGGAAGGTTAAGAACCACTGAAGGATTGGAGTATTGAGTACTCGGTATAGATTTGTCAAAACTTACTAAACTATACACATAAAATTTGTAAATTACACCTCAACAAAGTTGATTTAAAAAAGAAGGAGCATGCCGAAACCGGTTTGGCTCAGTGGATAGAGCGTCGGCCTGCGGACTGAGGGGTCCTAGGTTCGATTCCAGTCAAGGGCATGTACCTGGGTTGCAGACACATCCCCAGTAGGAGATGTGCAGGAGGCGGCTGATCGATGTTTCTCTCTCATCGATGTTTCTAACTCTATCTCTCTCCCTTCCTCTCTGTAAAAAATTAATAAAATATATAAAAAAAAAAAAAAGAAGGAGCAGCAAGCTCCATAGTTCCGGGCTCCTCTGCTCTGACCTGGTGGTTATTCCACTTTATGTGGGCTGCTGAGACCCCAGATTTCAGGTGAGACAGCCATATCCACCCACTTGCATCCTGTAAATCAGAACAAAACATGAGAGAGTCCAAGTCATCCTTAATCATCCATCTTAATCATTTTCTAATGTGGATCAGACACTGTGGTCAAATGTAACTCAACTAGGAAGACAGTATTAGACATAGTTCTAGAGGTGTCCATGGGTGGGGCACTTTTGATAGTATAATCAAACTTGCTAACAGCAGAAAGGATTTTTGCAGCTCTCTTGGCAGACTCGATTGGAGAAGGAATGACCAAGAATTATCAGTCACTGTCTCCCTGAAAGGGTAGGCTTTGTTCACAAGAAACAAAAAGAATTGTTAGCCTTTGTGAGGCATTTGTGGAGAGCATGAAGAATGGTGCTATGTTTTAGAACAGGGCTCAGAAAACTGACCCACTGGTCAAATCCTGGCCTCTTTTGCACATTCAGTGAACTAAGAATGTTTTTCACATTTTTAAAGTGTTAAAAGTGTTATAAATAACAGCAAAACCAGATAGTATGTGATATAAACCATACAAGGTCTGCAAAGCCTAAAATATTTACTCTCTGGCCCTTTACAGAAGGAGTTTGCTGATCCTTCTTAATATACAATCTTGAGGGTAAAAGTAGGGTCAGCTGGTTTGGGGTATATTAGCCAGAAAAGGAAATCTAAATTATATTTCTGCCAGATTAAGTAGACTGGTGGCACTTTTCTGTCATCCTATATAATAAAAGCCTAATATGCTAAGTGTCTGGTCAACTGGTCAGCCATTCAACCAATCAAAGCGTAATATGCTAATTATATGCTAAGGCTGCTCAACTGCTTGCTATGACGTGCACTGATGACCAGGGGGCAGACAGTCAACCCGTCAACCAGTCACTACGATGTGCACTGACCACCAAGGGGCAGATGCTCCGACCGCTAAGTTAGCTTGCTGCTGGGGTCTGGCTGATTGGGACTGGGTAAGATGGGCTGGACATGCCCTGGAGCCTTCCCATAGTCCCTCGTTGGCTGGCCAACCTCCCGCGTCTCTCCCCAGCCCCAGTTATGCACTAGTGGGGTCCCTCGGCCTGGCCTGTGCCCTCTCAATCCAGGACCCCTCGGGATGTTGGAGAGCCGGTTTTAGCTCGATCCCACAGGCCAGGACAAGGGACCCCACTGTTGCACAAATTCGTGCACCAGGCCTCTAGTGGATTATAATTGTGCAAAAGGCAGAGAGCCTCTGGTAAGTTTTGCCCTGGGTTTTCCCAGCCATACCAGTGAGGCTGAAATGCCCCGTAGTGGTATCCATTTGATGTCAGTCTCTCTACCGAGAATGCTCTTTCTCCTTCATCTGGTGGAATGTTCCTCTTATATCTAAACCCACCTCCTCAAAGGGGCAGAGTTAGTTACTCCCTCTTCTGTGGTTCATAGCACTTGGTTCACACTACCAGGGTTACACATCACAGACCTTTTACTTGTCTGTCCACCCCCCACACTCCCCTGTAGACTGAATCTTTGGGTACAGGAACTGTAAATTTTTAAATGTTTATGAACATCCATCTTAATCATTCTCTAATGTTCATCACTGGTATCCCTTGACATAGGAGCCTGTTTTGGATAGAGAACAGAGGTAGTGATTTTTAGGAGCAGACTGGGATAACATGAGGAAGCAAGTTCCTTAGAGCTGATGCATTTGAATTTATTTTCAGCGGACTGAACAGAGGGATATAAGGAAAGCAAAGCTGAAAGAGAAGAAGGAGCAGAATCAGAATGAGGCTTTACTCCAGGCCATCAAGGTAAGCTCTAAACCTTAGGCGCTTATGGTCTTGCTAAACCCAAGAATCCTGAGGTCTCTTGGGAACCTTTCTTGGGATGCTTTACTTGAATGAATTTGTTCATTTTCTTCCTGCTTTGATAAAGTTTCGTGATGAAGTCTGGCTCTGGAGTCAGACTCCCTGAGTTCAGTCAGCTCTCCCACTGTGTGCATATGTTGGTCTCAGGTAACCTATACTGAATAGTTGCTATGGGTTAAGCATCATTTAATCTTCACAGTAGCCTTCTGAGGTAGGGTTTCTTGCTCTTGTTTTGCTAGCTGATGACATAGTCTCAGAGAGGTGAAGAAACCTCACATGGCCAATGTATCAGAGCCGGTCCTTGCTCTTAGCCACTGTGTTCCACTGCATCCTGAAAGTCTGAATTTTAGGATGATTTTCCTCTAACTATGGCAACAACAGCAATTAGTTCTACCTCCCTTGCCCTCTCTTCACTGTGTTTTAATTGAATGTAGTCTGATCCAAACCCTGCTTTTTACCTGGTGAGCCTTGGCTTGCTTGGTCTTGGTCTTCACAAGGGGACATAAACACCTGCTATGAAAGTGTGGGGTAGGCTCTTAGTTTCATTCTTTGGTGAGTTAAATTGTGCACCCATTTAAGTGACTTCTTGATTTTGAGAACTTCACACTACTAAGATGCACTCCACTAGTCCCTCCACACAACAAGCAATCTGCTAACATGTATTAACAGGCTAAACAAAATGGAATTCTCCCGATTCGCCATCTGATTCTCATTCATGATGAGGGATTTTTAAAAAATATATTTTTATTGATTTCAGAGAGGAACAGAGAGGGAGAGAGAGATAGAAACATCAGTGATGAGAGAGAATCATTGATTGGCTGTCTCCTGCATGTCCCCTGGGGATCAAGCCCACAACCCAGGCATGTGCCCTTGACTGCAATCAAACCTGGGACCTTTCAGTCCGCAGGCTGAAGCTTTATCCACTGAGCCAAACCAGCAAGGACCACAATGAGAGATTTGATCATTTTTTAAAATGTAGGATATTGGAATGCCCAGATATTTGTACACAGACCTTACTTTGTTTCTCTCCTTTAGTCTGACACTGCATCTCAGAAACTTCACTGTACAAAAGACAGTATATACACAAAGCCATGCATACTATATTTTAACAATAGCTTAGAGTAGGGGTCAGCAAATGCAGCCCTACCTGTTTGTTTATGGTACCTATGGCTGTTTTCACACTACAATGCCAGAGTTGAGTAGTTAACTTCAACAGAGACCATTTGACCCACAAAGCCTAAAGTATTTCTTATCTGACCCTTTAAGGGGAAGTTTGCCAACCTCTGATTTAGGAGATAACATCAAAGGCAATTTGAATCGCATGTAATTTTCCTCTCGCTTGTAGCCTTAGGAATCTCTACACACACATAAGAGGTGACTCCATTATTCAGACCTTAGATTTATCCTTATTTCCATAAGAATCAAGATTAAGTCAATGTGCATTATTTTTAGTATTCCATGTTCTGGCTAAACTGAAGCACATGCCACACTCTTTGCTCTTGATCTTTTTGTGCACATGTTCCTTGGGGTGGAATGCCCTTCCACCTTCCCCCATTTCTTCTTCTCTGCCTTTCAAAGTCTTTGTTGAAGGCCTAGCTTCCCCCAGTCACCTCCAGCTCCCAGACTGAATTAATTATTCATGGTCGGCAGTTCCAAAGCTTTATTTCTCATTGTATGTTGTACTTATTTCCATAGCTAGCTCCCCACTAGACCATGAGCTGGTCTTGAGGGCAGGAACCATCTCTAACTCATCTCTATTTTTGGTAGATGTCCAGGGAAGTTCAGTTAAACAAGTGATGCCAGCTATGTGCTAGGCCTCAGGGATAATGACAGTGAATCAGGAAGCTTGCAGTGTTATGGTTTCCCTTTTTGTGAAATGGGTTTGCATCCTTCCACACAGTAAGGTTTCTGTCTTTACCCCAGGCTAGGAACATCAGGCTAGTCTCTGAAGCTACCAGTGAGGATGAAGATTCTGCCTCAGATGGTCTAAGTGCACTCCTGGATGGGCTCAGCTTTGAGAACCCCTATGGAGCCAGGCTGAGTGTAGATGACCAGGGCAGACTGAGCTGGCCTGTGCTCTTTCTGTACCCAGAGTATGCCCAATCGGACTTCATCTCTGCTTTTCATGAGGACTCCAGGTACTTACTTGCCCAGGAACCCTGAGCTCTTTCTTGCATGATCTTTTCCTGTAGTCTCTGCAGGAAGGACAGGATTTTTGGTTGAAGGAAGAGAATAGTGTAGAGGGTTTCAGTCTGTCTGGTTTGGCGTAATCTCAGTCCTATAGCTGATTTCTCCCTTTGCTAACTAGCTCTGCAATGATACACACAGTCTCACCACTGTACTGATGGGGCTAGTAAATATAACACTTCAGTACAATGTTTGTACATATCTGGTGAGATATGAAATCATTGTAGGTAGTAAATGCATAGTAATTTAAATGTGTATTTATTAGAAAAAGTATATCTAGCAGTTTTAACATGTGGTTTCCTAAGATTAATGCTTAGAATGTGGCTAAGTATGAGGAATGTTGTTAAGCTTGAGTCAGGCTTAAATGTAAAGAAAATTACTTTAAATTAAAGAAAATTACTATGTCATAATAGGATAAGCGATACACATACACGTTTTGGGCACTGTTGTCAAAGTGGCTTACATCTGCATTTCGTGTTTCATACATTCTTGATATCTCTGATTTGATGTCTGGGGACTGTGATGTGGGAAAGTAGATCATGAGTTATTGATACCCAGAAAGTGCATGTTATATCCTTAGGTTTATTGATCATCTAATGGTGATGTTTGGTGAAACACCCTCTTGGGACTTAGAGCAAAAATACTGCCCTGATAATTTAGAGGTAAGAGAAATTTTATTTTGTTCCTTTATGGCAGTGGTCACCAACCTTTCGGACCTCACGGACCACCATTTGGCGACTGCTGCTCTATGGGATGTTTTGAGGGGGGAGGGGTTTCATTGCCCCCTTTTTTTTTTTTAAAAAAAAAAAGATATTGTTGAAAGTATTACATGTGTCCCCTTTTTATATTCATTGCTTTTTAAAAAAATAATATACAGAACCTAAACTTTATCATTTTATATTCCACTAGTAGCCCTGCGCACAAATCCGTGCACCATAGCTCGATGCCGCCCTCCAGTAGCTCTTTGCCTGCTGCCCCGCCCTCCTGTAGCTTCCCCTGCTACCCTCCCCATAGCTTGCTGCCCTGCCCCCTCCTGTCGCTCTCTGCTGCTCGCTTGTAGCTTGCTTCTCCACCCTCCTGCTGATCGTGATCCAGTCGTTATACGGTCAGTCGTTACGCTTCACGGCATAATGACCATTTGCATATTACATCTTTATCATATAGGATACTAGAGGCCTGGTGCACGAAAATTCATACATGGAGTGGGGGGAATCCCTCAGCCTGGCCTGCCTGCCCCCTTTCACAGTCTGGGAGCCCTCAAGGGATGTCCTACTGATAGCTTAAGGCCACTCCCGCAGTCTGGCCTCCCTCTGCGGCGGGGGGACCAGGCTGATCAGGGGGAGGCGCCATCCCCATCACCCTGCTGCTGCTGCCATGCCACCTGCCCTCGGCCCTCGCAGCCACCGTGGCTTTGTCAGGAAGAACATCCAAAAGAAGTCCCATCTATCCAGTCTAATTTGCATATTACCCTTTTATTAGTATACTTATTAAATTATATATATGTAACTATTATTATTCATTATAGTTAAGTAGCATTAAGTACATTCACATTATTATGCAACCTTCACCACTATCCATCTCTATTTTTATCATCCCAAACTGAAACTGTACCCATCCTATATAATAAAACCCTAATATGCAAATGACTGAATGGCAGAATGACCGGTCGTTATGATGCGCACTGACCACCAGGGGGCAGACGCTCAATGCAGGAGCTGCCCCCTGGTGGTCAGTGAGATCCCAAAGGGGGAACACTGCTCAGCCAGAAGCTGGGTTCATGGCTGGTGAGCACAGCAGCAGTGGCGGGAGCCTCTCCTGCCTCAGCGGCAGCGCTAAGGACCTCTCGGGGGATGTCCGCCTGCCACAGGGAGCAGGCCTAACCCAGCAGGCGGACATTCCCCAAGGGGTCCTGGACTGAGGGAGGGTGCAGGCCGGGCTGAGGAACACCCTCCCCCAGTGCACAAATGTCATGCACCGGGCCTCTAGTTAAACAGTAACTGCCTATTTTCCCTTCCCCTAGAAACCACCATTTTACTTTGTCTCTATTAAACTTGACTACTTTAGGTACCTCATATGAGTGGAGTCCTACTATATTTACAGTGGGACTGGCTTATTTTTCTTAGCATAATGTTTTCAAGGTTCATCCATGTTGTAGCATGTGTCAGAATTTCCTTTTTAAGGCTGAATAATATCCCATTGTTGGAATTAAAAAATAATCACAAATTACAGTATAAAGAGTCTGTCTTCTAACCATTTCAGAAAGATTCCAGCTGATCCCCCATCACTCCTGAATACTTCAGTGTTTATTTGCCACAAACAAGGACATTTTCCTTCATAATCCCAATCAAACATCAAAATCAGGAAATTAACTGTGATACATTGAATTGTTAGGGAAGGAAAGGCTCATAGGCCTGGGCTTGAGTCTTGGCTGCTCTGTTTATTATCTGGGTTTTATTGGTGAGTTATTTCCCTTCTCTGATCCTGGTTCTATCTTTGGCAAATGGAGCCAATAATACCGTTCTTAGTATCATTGTGCAGGACTGAGTGCTTTATATTCCACAGCTCTGTGCAGGAGGCATTCAGCTAATAACAATCATCATCTCTTTAACTGTTCCCTAGACTGGGCCTGAACATGTCTGGTGCTGCTGCAGCCATTTGTGTCTCCCACTCCTCTGTTAATCTTGCAGGTCTACTTTGAAGATGAGGACAGGGCAGAACTGTACCGGGTGCCTTCTAAGAGCACCTTGCTGCAGGTGCTACAGCACCCCAGGTGAGTCTCTTCATGAGCCTGAGTACAACAGGGAAGATGCTCACCCACCATTCCAGGGATTCAGCCAGGTTCTCATTCCACTGTTAATTGCCTCGTACTTCCTACCTTCTGCCCTGGACATAAAACAGTGAGATGGCAACCATGGAGACTGGCCCAGCCATTTGCCAAACAGGTGGCAGTGTGATGACTGAGCTCATTGCACTGCAGCCATGCGCCCTCAGACTGGGAGATGTGAGTGGGACTGGTCTGAGGAGGAAAAAGCTGCCTGTCTTTTGTATCTGAATATAGCTGGGATGGCCTTACTGCTCCCAATTGTGCCTTGTCCCCTGATTTTGTTATAAGGAAAGAGCATTGGTTCTTGAAGCCAGACACCATTGTTTCATGGCTGTGTGATTGTAAGCACACACTGCCTCTCCGGGGCTAGTTCCTCACCTCTAGAATGGGAATAATAACTCTTGCCTACATACGTACCAGGTATTTGAGAGCTGATGAGAGAGTAGGAGACAAAGTGCTTTTGTAAACTGTAAAGGACGGTCTTGCTCTAAGCACCTTCCTTAGTGGCAGTGGCAGCCAGTTGGATTTGGCAGTTGTCACTTCCTCTGCTTTGGGATGTTCCTAGACTGTAAAGAATGCCCTCGGTAGATGTGTAAGTTGATTTTTGGGCTACTTTCCCTGAGCTTTGAGCAAATGCGAGAGGACTGCCCCAGAGGTTCTGGCTAGGTTATAAGGGGGTGGAGTCATGCTAATTTGCCAGACTTTTAAACATCCCAACAAATAAATATGCTAACTTACATTTTAATGTTGATTCACATCCAAAGGTTCACCTTGAATGTTGTTGGGAAAGTGATGGATGATTAAGACTGCAATTCAATTCACTCCTCTCTTTTGTTGTATTCACTGCAGGTACCTTGTAAAAACCCTGACACCAGCATTTTTGGTCTGTGTGGAATCCTCTCCTTTTTGTAGAAATTACCTCCGTGGGAGAAAGGTGCACCAGGTAAAGTGACTGAGCCAGGCTGCGGAGCCCGGCCACCTGGATCTCTTCCCAGATCCGCCTCTGCCTGGACTACAGTATCCTTGAATCAGCTGGACGTACTCCTAGAATCCAACACTTTCTTTCTGTCACCCTGAAGACAGTCCTTCCTCACATTGTGGGTGGGGAAGAGCTGCTGACTTCCTGGAGCTGCAGCCTCTCTGATCAGAGTGCTGAGCCTCGGCTAGTCTTCATTCTCCTCTGTTGATACAGAACTCTGCTTTGGTCATGACATCCTTAAGGACTCTGAGCTGTGCTAACTACCAGCCTCCCTCTCTGAAGAGACCATCTATTGCAGTTACCACAACTGACCCAAGGAACTCACTGGGCTGAGTCAGGATCTAGTGACTTGGTTCTGAACCTTTGTGGAGTTAGAGGCTTTGGAGAAGCTACCCCTCAAACTGCATATATACAAACCATGTAGGTAATTTTAAGGCACTAAAGCTGAGCCTGACCTGCAGTTATTTCATGAGCATGGAGGGTTGCTGTGTGTGGATACTGAAGATACCGTGGGGTAAGATGGGGCCAGGAAAGCTGGGTCCTGTTTCTGCATCTGTAAACACCTACATTCTGGCATCCTCCAGAACCCCTAAAAGGTTTGACAGTTTTCCTATCTTTGCAGTATGGAAGGCTGTGATACACTTGGACAGTGGACTCTGCATTCTTCCCCAGTTTTTCACATTTTAGGATTTTGTGCCTTTTAAATTGGAAAACTTTTTGGCATGTTGAGTCACTGTCATAGTTGTACCTAGAGGGCTTTGTATGCCCTTACCCGTAGCCATGTGACTTCTCGCAGTGCCCACCCCTTCCCCCTGAAGAGCCATGGTGTGGAAGGTTCATGTTCTTTTCCCTTTACCGTGAACACATATTTCCCAGATTAGGGCTGTTCCTTCAGCTTGGGTTCCAGAATGGTAAACCATGTGGGGCACAGCTGCAGCGGCTGCGCTACAGCCACCGATTATAACATGAATGAGGAATAAACGCTTGTGGTAATGGCACTGAGATTTGGGGGTTTGTTACTGCGGCAAAGCTAACTAATACATCATTAAACTGAAATCAGCTGCTGTCCTTAAAATGTACTAATGCGAGGTTTTGTGCCGTGTGCTTCCTTGTCTTTGAAGGGCAACTTGGTGTGGATTATTTACAAAGACCACACTGCTTGTGGCCAGGAACTGAAGTTCAGCTTCCATCCTAACCCAGCTGAGGCCATATTGAGCCATTCTCCCTTGCTTCCCAGCTAGAGACTCCTGCTTAGTTCTCTTTGTAAGAACTCCACACTTTGTGCAAGAGGCCGGACATTTAGTTAGCAACTACCCATGGAAGCTCATAGAAGCCTTGAGAGATGCTGGCCTAACAGGAGTGGACACCAAAGTGGTATCTGAATGTGGGGAGCCTAAAGGTGCCACCCCCTTCTGCTGGCCCACATGCGCTACCCAACCACCTACCATATGCAAAGGGCTAATTGGCCTAACAAGGGCAGCTGCCACTTACCAAGCACGTGCTGTTAGCCAGGCACTGTTGTCTGTATTTTACTGACTGGAAAGAGCTGGGAGTATGAGGATGGTCATACTTGCACAAGGTCACATGGCTATCAAGTGGCCCAGGAAGTCGGACCTGAGTCTCTACTATGGGTCACTATGATATAAGCCATTATTTTAAATCAAATAACCTTGATTTTCTTCAAATGTTCCCTAAATTTGCAATAACATCATAAAATTATTTTCCCATATTCCATATTATAGAAAACTATCCATAATTATAAAAATATTTTCTAACTTTAAAACAAAGCTTTAAGCCCAGCCACGTGCTCAGTGGTTAAGCACCAACCTATGACCCAGATCACAGTTTGTTCCTGGTCAGGCCACATGCCCGGGTTGCTGGCCAATCCCTGGTAGGGGGTGTGCAGGAGGCAGCCGATCTATGATTCTCACCATTGATGTTTGTATCTCTCCCTTCCTCTCTGAAATAAATAAAAATATATTAAAAAATAAAAAAAATAAAACTGTACATACCCTTGGATGATGATAACCCATTTGAAAAAGCATTCTGGTGCCTGGGTGTAGAAATGGCAGGCCTGGCACTCAGGTAGGTAAGGAAATGACAATTTCAACGGATTTCTGCAAAGCTCTTTATGGAGAGCCCAGCAGGTGTCTCTTCCATTAAAACACAGAATATTAATGGAGCCCTTGATTTACATCCTAAGCTTGATTTACATGATGGTTTTGTTATGCATCAACCTTTGTCCCCAAGTATTAATTCTGCTAAATATTTCCCAGCCAGTTGCTTCTAGATCTCCCCAAGGAATGAACAATGATAATACAGCCGGTACTTGTTGTTTTGCCAGCCTTTCCATTTCATCAATTTATGGGAAGGTAACACTGGCAACTTCAGGAAGGAGAAAGGTACACAATTTGAATATTTCAGTCTCTCCTCTAAGGAGAAAAATTCTGCAGGCGCTGCTTAGTTCTGGCTGGTGGCATTCCCCAGGAAGCTTGTAAAGCATCACATCAAGAAAACAAGATCCAGGTCTGAACATACAGTTAACAGCAGCACCTGAGCTCCCACTGCGGGTGTTTCCTAAGTCATCTGGTGTGAGGGAAGTGTTTCCTGAAAGCACAGTCAGGGTTAAGCATTTCATATACACTAGTATTCCATTGCGCGATCGCGTGCAGTAGGCCACACACTGCCACGGGAGCTGGCGGGAACCGCAGCGTGCCACCGGGAGCTACACTGCTTCCATGGGAGCCGTGCGGCTTCTGCGTGAGGCAGAAGCGAGCCACTGGTGCCCATGGGAGCCAGGAGGGACCTTTGCTGATTCCGCAGGAGGTGGGAGGGAGCCACACTGCACTTGTGGGAGGTGGGCCCAGGCCCACCGTCTCCTCTCTGGGCCTGCACTCAGCCGCAGGCCGGCCCCCCTGTCCCTGTCCATGTCTGCTCCAGCTCCGGCCGTCTCTGCTCCGGGCCTCACCTGAGCGTGCAACCTACTCCTGTCTGGTTGTGACCCATTATGGCATCCCGGCCTAATTTGCATATTTCCATATATATATACACACACACATACACACACACATACATACTAGAGGCCTGATACATGAAAATTCATGCAAGAGTAGGCCTTCCTTCCCCCGGCTGCCGGCACCAGCTTCCCTCCAGCACCCGGGACCTGGGCTTCCCTCCTCTGGCCGCCTGCAGGCACCCGGGACCAGGCCTGGCTTCCCTCGGGTTGCCCTCAGGCACCCAGGACCCGGGACCCGGGCTGGCTTCCCTCCGGGGCTGGCTTTGTCAGGAAGGACATCCGGAATGACATCCAGAAGTTGTCCAGTCTAATTAGCATAGTACGCTTTTATTATAGATCAGCCAACCTCCAGGCAACACTGGGCAGTAGGTACCATTATCATGAGGGCATCTTACAGATGAAGAATCTGAGATACACTAAGGGCAAGTAATTTGTATAAGGTGCTAGAGGTGGATCTAGGATTGTATCTCTTTAGAACTTTCAACCAAATTATACTGCTCCTGGCTACTACAAGAAACACTGGCTTAGGAGAAAAACCAAGATGGCGGCATAGGTAAACACCGGAAATTGCTGCCTCCCACAACAAATTCAAAAATACAACTAAAAGACAAAATGGACATCATCCAGAACTACAGGAAGGCGGGCTGAGCAGAAATTCTACAACTAGAAGGAAAGAGAAAAGCACACTGAGACTCAGAGAAGCTGCGGAGGTGGAGTACAGAGGTACGGAGGCTCGAGAGCACGCGGCAAGGGCTGGCAACTGAGGACATGGCTGTCTTTTTGAATCGGGAGGGTGCCACAAGCCCCCGACTGCTCTGAACTCCAGTTCTGGGCGAGTCTCTGGGGACCCAGACTCATATGGGGAGAGACTGGACTGTCTAGCAGCAGGCAGAACTCGGAATTCAAGGGCGGCTTTCTCTCAAAGGTGCTTGCATCGATTACAGGGACACTGAGATGCAGGGCCCCTTAGGGCAGGGCTGAGGATCAGCCAGAGCTGCTTGCTCCACCCTGTTGTCCCCAAGACCCCGCCCCACCCAAGCTGCAGCAGAGGCTTTTGCATATGAAAGGCCTGGCCCTTTGCAATCTGAAAATTACCTAGCAAACTGAAGTTGGGCCAGACAGACCCAGAACTTCCAAGAGAAGGCCCAAGGCCCCACACCAGCTTGCATTGCTTCACAGCTGGGCCTCATTTGGGCACCTCCAAACCCCAAACAAGGAAGGGAAATCTGCAGATCTCTTCGTAGCTCCTGCTGGGTAGCCTCAGGCAGAGGCTAAATTAGCACCTCCTTAGATCCAAGAGCCAGTGTACCCAGTGGTCAGAGTGGGACCATCCAGATTACAACTCCTCAGATCCATAAGGGTCACACTCAAGGGGCAGACTCAGTGAGCACCAAAGCCCCACTGAAGTAAGTCTTGCCCCATAAGGGTGTATTCAGCACAGAAGTTCTCCCACTGTAGACGCAGCCGATTCTCACAGCCAGTACGCCTGGAGGTCAATTCCTCTCAGTGATACCTATAACAATCAAGACTTAACTACAACAAGACTGTGCACAAAGCTCACAAAGGCATGCACCAAGAGTGTCCACCTCAGGTAATTGGGGAGGCTGAGCCACTAGGCCCTATAGGACACCTAGCACACAAAGCCACTCTACCAACAAAGGGAAGCATAAAAAAAAAATGCAGAGACAAAGAAACAGGACACAAATGACAGAAATGGAGGAAAGCAAACTACTGGATACAGAATTCAAAAACCACACTTATAAGGGTTTTCAAGAATATTCTAGAAACCGCCGATAAATGTAGTGAGACCCTCGAGATTATGATAAAGGACCAAATAGAAATTAAGCATACACCGACTGAAATAAAGGATATTATGCAGAGTTCCAATAGCAGACTAGAGGATCGCAAGAATCAAGTCAAAGATTTGAAATACAAAGAAGCAAAAACAGCCAACCAGAAAAGCAAAATGAAAAAAGAATCCAAAAATACGAAGACAGGGTAAGGAGCCTCTGGGACAGCTTCAAGCGCACCAACATCCGAATTATAGGGGTGCCAGAAGAAGAGAGAGAGCAAGATATTGAAAACCTATTTGAAGAAATAATGACAGAAGACTTCCCCTACCTGGTGAAAGAAATAGACTTACAAGTCCAGGAGGTGCAGAGAACCCCAAACAAAAGGAATCCAAAGAGGACCACACTAAGACACATCATAATTAAAATGGCAAGAGCAAAAGACAAAGAGAAAATCTTAAAAGCAGCAAGAGAAAGACAGTCAGTTACCTACAAGGGAGTACCCATACGACTGTCAGCTGATTTCTCAACAGAAACTTTGCAGGCCAGAAGGGAGTGGCAAGAAATATTCAAAGTGATGAATAGCAAGAACCTACAGCCTAGATTACTTTATCCAGCAAAGCTATCATTCAGAATTGAAGGTCAGATAAAGAGCTTCACAGATAAGGAAAAGCTAAAGGAATTCATCACCACCAAACCAGTATTATATGAAATGCTGAAAGGTATCCTTTAAGAAGAGGAAGAAGAAGAAAAAGGTAAAGATACAAATTATGAACAACAAATAGACATCTATCAACAAGTGAATCTAAAAATCAAGTGAATAAATAATCTGATGAACAGAATATACTGGTGATTATAATAGAATCAGGGGCATAGCAAGGGAGTGGACTATTCTTGGGGGGGAAAGGGGTGTGGGGGATGCGGGAAGAGACTGGACAATAATTGTGCACCTATGGATGAGGACAGTGGGAGGGGGGTGAGGGCGGAGGGTGGGGTGTGAACTGGGTGGAGGGGAGCTATGGGGGGAGAAGGAGGAACAACTATAATAATCTGAACAATAAAGATTTAAAAAAAAAAAAAGAAACACTGGCTTAGGAATCAGGACACCTAGGTTTCCAACTTGACCTTGGGCAAATCACTGCACTCCCAGTATGGGAAAGCAGAGGACAGATGCCTATTTCAGAGCTACAAGACTTCTGTAGCTCAAAGGTTGATCCAACCAGACCTCTCTTAATATAGTAAGATCAACGGGGTGTAGCCTAATTTAGGGGATGTAGCACCTGGCCTGCAATCAGGCCTTTGCCAGTCAGATGGTATGTGGCAGGTGAATTCCCACTTTGGGCCTGTTCCCATCTGTTAAGTGAGGGTTGGACAGGCAGGCTCCAAGTGCTCCTCCCACTCTAGACTTCCTGAATTCTATATCATTCTATTAACTCATACACTTATGAGAGTGTAAAATTAATTGGTTTTTAAAAGTGCTTACATTTGGCTAGCCTTCATTATAGAGTACAAATTTAAATATAGATGCATCTATTTGCACGAATTCTAATTTCTCATTTATTTTAGGCTAACTTGATTAGATATAAGTAATTCAGTTTTATTTACTGAAATCACTTTTGCACAGGCAGAGGCCATGTGGTATGGTTGAGGGGCACAGGTTTTGTCAATATTTGGGTTCTAGCTCTGATATTTAAGAGCTGTGCATCCTTGAGTAAGGTGCTTAAATTTCAGGTTCACTCATTGGTAAAATGGGAATAACAGCATCTCCCCTGCACAGTTTCAAAGACTGAAAACAGTATATAAAGGGCCTCACAGCACAATGGCACATGGAAAGCCCCCAATAAATAAAAACCAGACCGTTAAAAGCAGTGAGCTCACATCAGTCTGATAATGTACAACTGAAATTATTCAAAGAAACGCTCAACTACACAGTGGGCTCAGAGAAGGCAGCTACCCGCATACCAGGAGCTCTCAATGGACTTTGTACATTAGAATCATCCAGGGGCTTTTAAATTACTGACACTGGCCACATCCTACCCCATAAGCAGAACCTGTGAGTAGGACCACGCTCCCGTACCTCACAGCCCAGCCTTTTTAGGTTTGCTGTCAGAAGCTGCATCTCCTGACCTACATGCTGGGCCTGAGCTCCGTGGTAGGCCTGGGAGCCATGCAGTGGTTCCCAACCTTCCTAATGCCGCGACCCTTTAATACAGATCCTCATGTTGTGGTGACCCCCAGCCATAAAATTATTCTTGTTGCTACTTCATAACTGTAATTTTGCTACTGTTATGAATTGTAATGTAAATATCTGATATGCTATGTGTGTTTTCCGATGGTTGCGACCCACAGGTTGAGAACCACTGCATTAGGGCTTGGCATAGGCTTTACTGAGGGACCCTAATGGTTGGTGTGTGCTTAGGGTGGGTTACTCTTGCAGTAACAAATTGCTTGGAAGTTGTGTGGCAGGTGGAACAGCTGGCCAAGACATGAACTGCAGGGCACTTGGAATCTGCCTAGGACCCTGGGCTCAGGGAGCTGACCATCAGCTACAAGAGGCTGGCCCACCAAACAAGGAGTTTTGTGGCCCCAAACAAGAAGGGCTGAACAGGAGAGTTTGGGGGAGCCGGAGGGAAAAACACTTCCAGACGTCATCGGGTATGCTTTCAGGAGGTGGTGGCTTTGAGCTTGTCCTTGTCAGAGTCTTGTTTGATTTGGACTTGTCGGGAACCTAATCTGGTGAGCAGGAGCAATAAAAGCAGGTGGCGCTGCAGTAGTGGCTCAAGTTTGCTCCTAATTTGCCACATAATTCACACAGAGACTTTAGTATTCACCCATCATGGCTCTAGGATCTAACTCTGCACTGACGATAAGGTCATAGTGGCACTCAAAGCCTGCTATCCTTTATTTGTGGAAGAAACAGTTTAAAACACACTTTCCCAGACACCCATCCCCCTTTTGGAATGGAAGGTAGAAATGGTAGAAAAAGAAGGGAAAGAAGACTCTCAAGACAAGGTACCACGTACTATTAAGATGACAAATGTCACCACTGTTTCAAATGAACATGCACGGCTCATCCCAATAGTTTGACTTTATTCAATCGTCTCAACATGATCTCAGTGCAGAGCCACCTCAATAGAGTAGATCTACTGGGGCCATTAGCTGATTATATCAACTTTCTGTGTAACTTAGACTGAAGGGGATTAGAGGAACCAGATCTGTCTGTTATGAACCTCTCGTGGAACCAGCCAGTGACAGACAGCTGTTAAAGACTTTACAGATCTAGTTCCATTTTCTCATGGCCTACCCTCCAGACTATATGCAGCAAGTGTTCTGTGGTCAGACTATGGAGCCAGGAGGGCCTCGGCCATCAACCACTCCCACCCTACACATGGGAAACAGCTGAGAGAAGGGAAGTGACTTGCCTCAGGGCCAGGACAAGAAGTCTGCTCTTTCTTGCCTCCCTGCCTCCTAACAGAAGATATCAAAGGAATGGTATGTGGCAGCATGGCCAGGCCAGAGAAGGGACCAAGCTAATGACTTTAAATACAAATAGTTTGAACAAATGACTGGATAAAAACTGGTTTCCCTAACATGTGCTCATCGTCCATGAGCTGCCCTGGTTCTGAGACCAGCCCCAGAAAGGAGTGCAGGAAAGGGAGCAGCATTAGAATGAACTCCAAGGCTCAACATGAGGAGGGTGGGCTGGGGCATTTAGACAACCTGCACATGGCTCAGTAATTCTATGACTGCTTCTTTGGTGAGAAAGACAACTTCACTGGTGTTCTGGCACCAAACCTCAAAATGGGCAGGGTCCTCCAAGGCCCTCTTGCCAGCGATGATCACAAAGGGGTAGCCAAATTTGTTGGCATCCTTCAGTCTGTTTCCAATAGTCAGATGGGTCCTGTCATCCAGTAGGATCTCCCCACGAAGCTGCGGCACTGCCTCTGAGATGTGGTCATACAGCTGCCCCGTGAGCTCTGCAGCCACCTCTTCCTTACTGCCCTTCTTCGGGGGGATGAGGCAGACTTGGTAAGGAGCCAGGAGGCTAGGCCAGCGAATGCAATCTTCTGTAGAGAGAACCTCAATGGCAGCAGCCAAGATCCGTGTCACACCTAAGCCATAGCACCCCATTTCAGCCAGAGAGGGTTTGCCATGGATGTTGATAAACTGGGCATTGAAAATGGAGGAGTACTTGGTGCCCAGGTAAAACGTGTGCCCCACCTCAATGCCTTTGGTTTCAGTCAGTGGTCCCTGGCAAGCAGGGCAGTTCATTTGAGACGAGCCTAGCGTCTCCACGTTGGCCGAGAAGCTGCAGCTGGTGCAGATAGCAAACCGGTCCTCTCCGATCTCCACTGGGAGCTGGAACTCGTGAGACATCGTGCCCCCGATGCTGCCCACGTCTGCCTGGACCTTGACACACCGCAGCCCCAGCCTGTCAAACAGGCTGCCGTAGGCATCACATACCAGGCTGTAGGTCTGCCGGGCGGCCTCTGGGGAGGAGTCGAAGGTGTACATGTCCTTCATGTAAAACTCTCGGCCACGGAGAAGACCAAAGCGGGGCCTGGGCTCATCCCGAAACTTCCTTGTCACCTGGTACAGCAGGAATGGGAGCTGCTTGTAGGACAGTGTCTTCTGGGAGGCGACCAGGGCTGTAATGGCTTCCTCATGAGTTGGTCCTAAGCAGTATTCCTTGCCATGTCTGTCTCTAAGTCTTAGCAGCTCCCTGCCCATCAAGTCCCACCGGTTGGAGGCTCGCCAGAGCTCTGCTGGGCTGAGGCTGGGCATGTTGACCTTCTGCCCGCCAATGGCCTGCATCTCCTGGTCAATCACCCGCACCAGCTTCTCCATGGCACGAACAGTATAAGGCAGGAGGTGGTAACAGCCGGAGCTTGCTGGGTGGATCAGGCCCACCTGCAGCATCAGCCGCTGGCTCTTACAGGTCAGGTCGCCAGATCTGCCCTCCACTGGGAGCACCTGGTCTTCCCGAAGGTTCTGGGGCTGGAACATGCAGGACAGCGCCAAGCGCTTCCCTCTCCCTGGGGCACAGTGGGAAAACCTGCGGGGAATGTACCCAGAGAGCTGGTGGTTGCAGGTGGCCAGAGCGGGCAGTGCTCTGCATCTTGTCAGCAGCCCTTCCATGACACCCGGGCACAGGGAAGCACTTGTGCCTGGAGAAAAAAGAGTGGTGCAGAAATAAGTGTTAACTGTCTGACCATGAAGTAGCCAGCTCAGTTTGGCCCCAAAAAACCTCGAAGACAGCCACTGATTCTGCAGATGCAAATCCTTTCATTTTGAATATCCTAGCAGATCCAAGTATACGTCTCTTCCCTCTACTGCCATGTAAAAAATATATTTTCCCACGGACAGAAATACAATAGCGTACTGTGAAGAGACATGCACAGGTGGTGAATGCACAGGCTCTGACACCAGGCAGCCTGGATTCCAGAGGGCTTCCCGCTGACTTAACCCCTCTGTGCTCAGCTTCTTCATCTGTAAAATGGGAATAGGACCTACCTTAGAGGTTCATTGTGGGAATTTAGAAGAGTTATAAAAAGTTACTAGAACAGTTATCTAGCACATTGCTATTGTTATTATAGAAAACTGGGGGTAAAAGAAACAAAAAGGAAGCAACTATAATCCCTCGGCTCAGAGACAACTGAAGGTGATGATCCCTTTTCTGTCAGTCCTGTCCTTTGCCCACCCTCCTTAAATGTCTTGTTTTCCGCCCTCCTCACACACACACTCCCTGGTTAGGCCACATACTAATGGCTCCAAGTCAACGTCTACACCCCCATAAGTGTCTCTCGAATTTCAGACCTACCTATCCAACTGCCTCCTGGAGAACACACTGCCTTCACACACTCAGCACCCCAGAAGGAACTCAGCACCTTCCCCCAAACCTGCCCCCCTCCAGTGCGCCTATCACTCTGAATGGCACCAGAAGCCACCCTTTGCCCAAACCAGAAACCTGGGTTCATCCCCTCCATCCATGTCTCATATATACCACTCCCCTTGGCCCTGTCATTCCTACCTCTTCATGTGCTATTCCATCTATTCCTTCTCTTCACCTCCACAGCCTCCAGCCAGGTCTAGGCTACCATCATCTCACCTGGTTATTGCAACAGCCTCCTCACTGGGCATCCAGCTTCCATCCCCTCCTTCTCCAATCCATTCTCCACCCTGCAGCCAGAGAATACTTCCAAAACACGTAATAGTTTCTCTTGCTTAGCGTCCTCCAGCGGCTTCCTGCTACCCTTAGAATTGGGTCTAAGTTTCTGACCTTCACAGTGCTCATGGCCCCATGTGAGCCGGCTGCTGCTCCTCTGGCCTCATCTTACCATCTCCCTCTCCACATTCCAGCTGTACCATGCTCACTTTTAAACGCACTTTCCCCCTTGCATACCAATACTTACCATCCTCCAGGCCTCAGGATTAGCATCTAGTCCTCTAGGGTGCCTTCCTTGTCCCTCTCCCTATACCCCAAAGACCAGCTTCTCTCGCAGCAGCCCCTCACCCCCACCAAACACCAATCACTCTTTGGAGTTACTGCTCAATGCGCTACCTGTCTTTCCCCAGTTGCTCTGCTCTGTGCAGGCAAGGACCACATCTAACTTGCTCTTCATTAAGCAGGGGCTTACTAGACATTGTCTGATAAATGAGCACGTAGGGTTCTCTATGATTTTTACCAAGTATTCACATACTTCTAATGAGAGTACAACATTTCATTCATTGACTATTAAGAATGATTCTCCGCCCTGGCTGGCTTGGCTCAGTGGATAGAGCATCGGCCTGTGGAACAATGGGTCCCAGGTTCGATTCGGCTGGGGGCACATGCCTGGGTTGCGGGCTCCATCCCTGGTGGGGGGTGTGCGGGAGGCAGCCGATCGATGATTCTCTCTCATCATTGATGTTTCTATCTCTCCTTCTCTCTTCGTCTCTGAAATCAATAAAGATATATATATATATATATAAAATGATTCTCCTACCACCAGCGAGTTGTTAGTCTTCTCCTTTATATATAATCTACAATGAACAGAAGGTTTTTGTTATATATTTGGAAGAGAATTTTCAGGAATGAAATTACTGAGTAAAAGGATATAAACTTCCAAGGTTCTTGATTTCTATTGTCAAACTTAGTGAGCACCTCTGATTTCAGCATATGCCACGGAGCAAAGCTCCCCTGCAGTATGCCCAGAATGGGTTCCTGACCCCTCTTAGCACTGGGACGCTGGAATTCTCACGGGTTGCCTCCAGCTCTCAGCCTCAAGTCCTCCAGCTGGCCCCTCCAACCTCAGGCAGCTTCATCCACTTCCCCTGCACACTGTACAGGTGTCATCATTTTCTATGTGGCCTATGACCTGACAAAGGCTGGGAGGCACTGCTACAGAGGCCGAGTGTGACTGCATGGAGAAGTATGGGTCCTGAAGGCAGAAAGCATGTGCTTCACACCTGACTCCATCACTTGAGATTCCACCTCAGGCCAGCGGCCCAAGCCAGAAAGCCTTCACCCTTGGCTCCTCCCAAAGCAAGATTTCTCTTGAGTCCACCCCCTCCTTTCTGACCCTTACTGCCTCAGCCTTGAGTTAGCCCAGTGGTTCTCAACCTTCTGGCCCTTTAAATACAGTTCCTCATGTTGTGACCCAACCATAAAATTATTCTCGTTGCTACTTCATCACTGTAATGTTGCTACTGTTATGAATCGTAATGTAAATATCTGATATGCAGGATGGTCTTAAGCGACCCCTGTGAAAGGGTCATTCGACCGCCAAAGGGGTCGCGACCCACAGGTTGAGAACCGCTGACAGCCCCTCAATACCACCTGTTACATTACAATAGACCAGTGGTTCTGAAACTTTAGGGAGCATTGGAATCGCCTGGAGGGCTTGTTAAAACACTGACAGCGAGGCCTCCCACACACAGCCTCTGATTTCGTAGGTCTGGGGTTTAGGCAGAAAACCTGTGTTTCTAGGTGACGCTGATGCCGCTGGCCCAGGGACCACACTGGGAGAACTGCAGAAGCTTAACTGTGCACCCACTCTGATTTGGGCTGTGAACTCCATGTGGGCAATACCTATGCCCATTTTGTCCCAAGTTATATTGCAACATCCAGCACGGTCCCAGCATACAGCGGACATCCAATAAACGTCTATCAATGAATGAACTGAACGATCCTTGATTCCTATCTGCCCAGTCTCCATATTTCAGATGTACTGATTCAATCACTCCTGTTTATAATCCATTAATCCCCCACCATAATTTTCTCAGAACGGTACCAAAGCCTGAGGTAGACAAGGGAGTAAGTCCTGACCTCAATTTTCCACGGAGGAGACTGAGACCAGGAAACGAGTATTATCCAAAAGTTTATGTGATGTGACCCCGCCCCAACCCAAAGACAGGATGCACAAGGGAAGGCGGACACCAGGATGCCAGGTGTCCGCGCCCAGAGCCCTCTCTCCACGCCGCCGCCTCCCGCGGGCGCCTCAGTCCTCGCGGTCACCCACGCTCACCAATTGCAGTTCCAGCCAACCCCATCCGCCGGTCTAGCACACGGGAGCCTGGAGGAGGCTGCGGAGGGGGGCGGAGGGGAGGTGAGGGGAAGTTCCGCCTCCCTCCTTTCTAGCCAATCAAAAATCGAGTTCAGGGGACTAGCCCCACCCAACTTGTAGACAAGTGAGTGGTTTTCCGGAAGCTCAGCTAAGGAGAAATCACCGTCCCGGAAGTGCTCTCTAGGAGGTAAGGAGGTGTAACTCTATGGTCAAAGCCTTTTTTCCAGGTTTTGAATCCGGTGTTTCCTCCCTTGCCTGGGCTCTCCCCATTCTCGGACTGGGAGAACCACGGGCAAAAGTGTAACTGCGGGCAAAATGTAACATTGTACAGGTAATCCATATACAATGGACCAGGTTGTTTCAAATCTACCTTATTATTTTACACGCTTTCCATTTAAATAAATTTAATTTTTTTAACAATTGGAAAAAGGCAGTCTTTAAGACACTAAATCAAACTTTCACTCATAAAATATTTTTTAAAATATATTTTTATTGATTTCAGAGAAGAAGGGGGAGGGAGAGATAGAAACATCAATGATGAGAATCATTGATCAGCTGCCTTCTGCACGCCCCCTACTGGGGATCCAGCGGCAACCCAGGCATGTGCCCTTGACTGGAATCAAACCTGGGGGCCTTCAGTCTGCAGGCGGAAGCTCTATCCACTGAGAAAACCAGCTAGGGCACTCAAAACTATTTTTTTAGCAGCTACCATGTACCAGCCACTGTTGTAGAAACTGGGAATAGTGAACAAAAACAAAATTCCCTTCTCTAACCCTTCCCAATAGAGATAGTCGCTTCCTTTTCTGCGCTCCCACTGTACACAACTCTTCAGAGTACACCATACTGGAACAATTTTCAAACATGTATTCAATGTAGCTCACATTCTAGTCAATAAACAAATACAGTGAAACTTAAGGGAAGGCCAAAGAACAGTCATCAAGAGAAGTGGTATTTTAATGCAATTAATTTAAAAATGAATGCAAAAAGTCTATGGTGAACAACTTATCAAAATTTTATATGAAGACAGGATCCACCAGTCAGATGCTGTCAAATACTCTGGAGAAAAATTAGTTAGAGAAGGGCACAGGTTGGAGGTTGAGTGGCTGCAATTTCAAATAGGGTGATCAAGAAAGCCTCATTGAGAAGGTCTCCTTTTAGCAAAGGCCTGAAGGAGATGAGGAAGCTTTGCAGAAATCTGGGGGAAGAATATTCCAGACAGTGTGCATAACAAGTGCATACGTACTGAGGTGGGACCTGCATATCATCTAAGTAATATTACAGCAATAGTTTATTGAGTGCTTAAAATGTACCAGACCCGATGCAATACACCGGATTCTGATAGTGGCTCCGAGAACCTCTCAGCTCACCCAGGATCTGCCAGGAACAGCACAATGTCATCAGTGGTGTAATGGGAGCTGATAAACCTCCTGTGGGAATGCCAGGAAGGAGGGCTTCGCCGAGGATCACCATATGCACCCAGGCCCAACCCTGCGAGGCTGGGTATTGATCTGGGTGGGCCTGGGCATCAGTACTTTATAGTCCTTGGATCCTCGTGTGCAGCCAGGTCTGGATTTGCTGGCCTCGAGAAAAGGCACTAGCCAACCGGGGTAGAGGGTAGCAGAGATGGTGGAAGCATGTTGCCGTCTCAGTCTTACAACTGAGGAACTGCTATCTGTCCAACCGGTTGGAGGATGGAGAGAGTTGGGCTAGACCTGAGCTCTTTTGAATGTAAGAGTGTGGCTCAGCCTCTGCAGCCTGCACTGTGGTCGAGGCTTTCCCCAACGAGTGCCGTCCCAAAGGCTTCACGGAGGCAATATTCCCCACACTTCCTCCTGGGAGGCAGGAGGTGAATAATCTTTGGTATATTTCGGGATCCAAAGTAGCCTAATAGTTCTCCCTGCTCCCCGCGCACATTATTACATCCCTTCCAATCCTGGAAAAGCCAGCATCCATCCTCTGCACCCTGAGGTGTTAATTATGTCTCAATTAGCAGTTCCCAGGCTATAGAGCTTAGTGGTATGGAGAGGCCTAATGACTTGCTGTGTTTATACACCCCACATCTTCAGAGCACTTTACCAGTGGTAACTAATTAATGCTCACGACCCCCTTGGGAGAACTGCTGCCTTTTACTTCAAGTTTTCAGGAGGCTTTCCAGCCTGGAGCTGCAGAGCCTGCTCAAGCCAGCCATGGTCAGAGTGAGTTTGTTCCCTACTGAGGAAGTCCAGGGTGGTGGAGTCCCAGAATGTAGCCCAATCACTGCTAGCAACTTCCTGTGTGACATGTCAGTCAATCAGTTGATCCGTCATTTATTGTGTGCCTTGATTTACAGAGTTCATTCATGGTTAAAACTCCACAAGTTCCCTAAAACAAAAAATAAAATAAAATCCCACAGAACAAATTATTCATTGTCATTTAAAAGAAAAGGAACCTACACTTGCCTTGGTTCCCTTCCCTTTCTCACCTCCCCCTGCCCAGCCCTGGGGACACATCAGGCACTTAATGGTTTCCCTTGGCCTCTGGCCAGACTGGGAGTCCCTGGAACAGACACAGATTTTGCTCTTTTCTGTACCTTGAATACAGAGCCTGGTCCAGATGGAGGATTAGCAAAAGGTTTTGCTTTTTGTTTAATCAACAAATGAATGGATGGTATGTCTCTCCCTCAGATTAGAGCTCCCGTGAAGACACCCTGAGTCATTCCGGCATCCAGAGCCCATGCCTGCCACAGAGGGGCTCCGAGCGTGTGGTGAATGAACAAGGGAAGGCAGAGTTAATGGTGAACTCCCAGACCTCTGATTGCTCATAACCTCCTGGAGAGGCCGCCCCTCAAAACGGTAGTCCCAGCAGCCTGAGGTCAGAAGCTGTGAATAGGGGAAAGCAAGATGCTGAGGGAGCAGCATTGCAAGGATGCAGGTGGTGAGATCAAGGAGGGCTTCTTGGAGGAGGGGACATGAATTGGACCTTAACTAGGAGCTTCCCAGGCTGAAAAGGGCAGATAAAAAGACATTCTAGTCAGGGGGAGTAAGTCACAACTGCCTGTAAGTAAGAAGGCTTAAAGGTAGTTCTGGCTGACACACAAGAGTGCTTGGGTGTTGAGAAAGCAGCACAGTGTGGCAGGGCCTGCTGGACGAGGCTGCAAGTTTCTCTTCATCTGAGGCCAGTGAAACCTTTTCTGTGAAGACTGATACTCCCCTCCCCACCAACACACACAATAGTAAGATGAGGTCACTGGGCAGTGTGAGAAGTAGGCCTGTGGGCAGTGGAAGGGTTTTATATGGGGGAAGGACATGGCCAACTGTGTTTCTTTGTCTGAGTGAGGCGTGAGTGTGAACTCAATTGGGAGGGAGGGGAGGGGGGGAGTCCTGATGGGAGATTCCTTCAATGGCCCTGACTGGGGCAGTGTGCCCGAGAGGAGGGGACAGACTCCAGAGGGCCACTGGTACAGTCCATCTGAGGGACTTCTGAGCCGAACCGCACCCAGTTAGCCCAGCCAGGCCAAGACAGACTGGACTGGAGGTGGGAGGGTGGCTTGAACTGGAATCCTGCCCAGCTACTTCCTGGCTATGTAACCTTGGGCCAGTGACTTCATCGTTTCTTCATAAGTAAGACAGAAACTATAATAGCACCATATAGGGTGTTCTGAGGAGTCAATGAAAGATGTAATTGAAAGCAACTTGTCCATCCCTCAACCTGTTCTAATTCTGGGGACCACATGGCTCCTCTAGTCCACCATAAGTGTCACCAGCAGAGGGGTTCTTGCCTTACCCCTCGGGATAGAAATCAAGAGAGTAGGTGAAACAGATTCAAAAGAGAAGAGGTTTATTAAAAACTGGGTGAGAGGAAAAAGGGAGAGAGAGGGCGCTTGATGCATCAAGGGAGTGCACAGTGACAGAGAGTGTGGCTCCCACACTGCGCTGGGGTCTGGCTTATAAAGCGCTGGGTTTCTTTGCGCAGGTGCAGAGTGGGTCTCTGTTTCCAGGTTTCTGAGGTCGGGGTCGGGGGAGGGTGGTGCTTGCATTGACTGGCTCAGGAGCAGATGCATGGGTGTGGGGAGTACCCGAAGGAAAAACTTAATCTTATCTAGAAGAAGCTCAAGAAGTAACTGAAGGACATTTCCATCCATCTAAGAGAGGCTCAGCCTGTCGAATAAGGAGAGAATTATCGTTTTGCTGCCACCTCTAGTTCTAAAGGACCCCCCACTCTGCCTGTGTGTGGGACGCCAACCCCCTTCTGTCTTCAGGGACCTCCTCTCCTTGGACCCATAGAGCACCACTTTTCCATTGGTTCAATGCCTAAGATTAAGTTGACTAGAGACTAGAAGGGGACTGGAAAGGTAGGCCTCTTTTTATTTATTTTTTAATCCTTACCCGAGGATATGCTTATCGATTTTAATGAGAGAAAGGAGAGAGAGAGAGAGAGAGAGAGAGAGAGAGAGAGAGAGAGAGAGATTGGTGCCTTCCCACTGGGGATCAAACCTGCAACTGAGGTATGTGTCCTGACCAGGAATCAAACCTGAGACCTTTAGGTGTACAGGACGATGCTCCAACCAACTGAGCCACACCGGCCAGGATGAGGTAGGCCTCTTTTTCTTTCCTTTTCTTTTTTTTCTTTTTATCAAGATTCCTCAGAATTGAAGTGTGGCCACCAGTCATTGTTATCATCACTGTTCACATTTATAGAGCCCTTGCTATGTGCTAGGGACAATATTAAACACTTTATATCCATGTTTGATTAAATCCCTACAACAACCTCATGAGGTATAAATATCTCTCTTATGTCCATATTACAGATGAGGCAACCAAGGCTTGGAAGGGTTGGCTCTAACATGTCTGTGGTCAACACCACTCGTAAAGGGGGGAGAAAAGATTCGTCTCCAAGTCTGTTTGCTGCACTGCCTGACCTCTGCACTCACAGCCTCCGTGGTAACTTATTTGTAGCAAACATGTGTTGACCCACAACCAAAACTGTGGGAGCCATCCTGAAAACAGTCTTTCTTGTTGGGTCCCCTCTGTCTGGAGGCCTGATCTTTAGAGCCCAGCTCACTGGCACCCTTTTTAAAAAATATATATTTTTATTGATTTCAGAGAGGAAAGGAGAGGGAGTGAGAGACAGAAGCATCAATGATGAGAGAGAATCACCAACCGGCTGCCTTCTGCATGCCCCCCACTGGGAATCAAGCCTGCAACCCAGGCATGAGCCCTTGACCAGAATCGAACCTGGGACCCTTCAGTCCGAAGGCCGACGCTCTATCCACTGAGCCAAACCAGCCAGGGCAATGGCACCCGTTTTGGTCAGCCTTTCTTGAAGTCCTCACAAGCAAGGACTCCACTCTCCTCAGAATGTTGTCTGAGTATCTCAGTTGGCCCATTTGCTCTCTGAGGTGTGTGACAGCTGAGTGTGTACATTATGTGGGACAAACACACCTGAGTGAAAACACTTGTTTTGCCACCCACTCACCAGGTGCCTATGGACGAGATCCTCAGCCCCCTGAGGCTCAGATGCCACATCTGTAAAGCAGTAGTGACATCTCCCCCAGGGAGCTGTGGTGAAGATGCAAAGAGTGGCCCATGTAAAGGGCTCAGCACGGTGCCTGGCACACAGTAGGCCCTGTAGGACACACCCCACCAGACCGTGAGCTCTCAGAGGGGAGGGCCCATCGCTAGCCCTGCCAGAATAAATCTGTTTCCTATGTAAAAAAGATTTTGCATATAGTAAATCTCAAGGCCTATTTGCTGAATTAATGGCTCTCTACTTAATTCCCTCAGTTCTTAAGAACGATCTGCTAAAAATGAAACCAAACAAAACCTCAGTAAAAAGAAACCAAACAAAAACCTCAGTAACAGTTCATCTGGAGACAGCTCCCTTTCGAGCAGCTGCTCTGGGTTAGCTCTGCGGAGCACTGGGCACGGCCAGACGTCGTCACTGATCACCAGAGGGAATGATCCAAGGTGAGTTCTGGGTGTGACTTCCGCAGCTTATCTGGGCACTGTGTCCGGAAGGATGATGGAAATTGAGTTCCTTTCAACACGACTTTGACTTTTCTCTTTGGTGCAGAATTCGGGTGAGATCTGGATGGAATGAGGTGGCATTCGTTGCTGTCCAGAGCTGTTGGTTCAGAGAGAGGAATACGGCGTTTGGGTCCAGACAGACCTGGGTTTGCTTTCCGGCTCCAACACTTACTGGCTGAGTGACTTGGGGCAAGGACTTGACCTTTCTGGTCTTTGGCTATAGCCACCGTGAGTGGCTATACTACCACTATATACTACCGTGGCTATACCCCAATGAAACGCTGTGAAGAGCAAGCAAATGACATTAGAAAAAGACTTTATAAACGGAAATTTCTGTATGAATATTAGAAATATATTCAGATTATTCTTTTGTAAGATGAAGTGTGTAATGAGATGAAGACTTTTAAGTAATTAAGTGAGATTATGTATGTAAAGCACTCGAAGGGCGCCTGGTTCTTAGTGCTCATTATGAGATTAACTGGTTAATGCTCCAGTATGGCTCTCACATCTGCCATTCCTCTACCTGCTGTCTCTGCTGCAATGTCACCTTCACAGCCAGGACTTCCTGGCCCAAATTTTTCACATCAATGCCCACTCCTAACTGCCCTTTGCCCTTAGCATTCCTGACGCTCCCTACCTGCTTTATTTTTCTTCATGGCATTTATCACCGTTTAACATACTAAATATCTTACCTAGTTTGACGTTTATTGGTGTTACCTCTCCCCCAACCCAAGTAGAATGTAAGCTCCATCCAGAAGGGTGGGATTTGTGTTTGTTTTGTTCACTGCAGCACGCCCAGTGCCCAGACTAAGGGCCAGATAGTTAATATCTTACTCTTTGCAGGATGCCCAGTGCCCAGACTAAGGGCCAGATAGTTAATATCTTACGCTTTGCAGGACATACAGTCACTGTCACAACTACTCAACTCTGTTGTTAAAGCCTGAAAGCAGCCATAGAAGTATGTCAACAAATGCGCATGACTGTGTTCTAATAAAACTTCATTTACAAGAACAGGTGGCGGGCTGAATTTGGCCTGTGGGTCACACTTTGCCAACCCCTGGCTTAGATCATTGTCTGCCACATTGTAAATGCTAAGTAGATATTTGTTGAATAAGTTAATCAGTGACTAAATGGATGAATGAGCACAAGATACCTGGTACAGTGCCTGGTGCACAGCTTGTACTCAATAAATGCATATTCCTTTCTATTTTATACTTGTCAAAGGAACTAAAAAAGAGGGATTATTAGAAATAAATGATAAAGACTTATTCTAGGATCTTATAATTTGTAAACTCTGCACACAGCTAGGCAGAAACCTAGAAATGTTCTGAAGAAGAAAGAAAAGAGCCCTTGTAGTAAAAAGTACATTCTTGAGAATTATCTGTCCTGCATTTTTAGCCCTAAGATTGGTCCATGATGGTTATCAGTCAGATTCCAGGGATCTGGATAATCGATATCAGGTGGACTGGCTATGTGAGTCCTTCGGGGAGTAACCGGAGGTTTACCTTGAGGTCTGGTGTATGTCCAGATGTGTATCCAGGCATCGACACAGGATTGGAAAGTCCCAAGCTAATTAGGACAAGAATAGGATAGCTTCTCATGCACTAACCTTCATAATGTTAACAATTTTAGCAGCCTGGCTAAGCGACTCAATTTTATGGATTTCCTATATTCACCCTTTCCTCATACTTGATAAATACAACAAGATAGACCATGATGTATTGTATTCGAGGTAGAGAGAAAGTGCCCAGGGAGTACTGAGGTGGGGGACTCCTCCTCTATGGGTAAAGGAGGACTCGAAGGGGGTCTCAAACTGGGCTCCCCTAGAAGCAGACCCTGAATCAAGGATTCTAAGGCAAGCAGTTTATTTGGGAGGAGATCCCAGGAAACATCAATAGAGGAGTGGGGAAATGAGAGAGGGAAGGGCCGAGAATAAATGCAGGGTGTGCTAATGAACAAGCAGGTTACTGCTGTGGGCAACCGGCCTGGATCCCAGTGCGACCTCAGGGGGAGTGTGGAATTTGCCTCAGGATGGTCCTACCTTCCCCCCAATCCTCCTGTGAGACTGGGCTATTCTCCTGTGTCCATCCCCCACTGGTTGAAGGCTGTTCTCGGGGCATCAGCTTCCCATCAGGTGGACAGTGGCCGGTGCTTGCAGTAGGATGCCTTCAGCAGGCACCTGGTAGATGAGGGGGGTGGGCGATGGGCAGGCGTTAAAGCAGCACTTGAGCTGCCTCACAGGATAAACTGCCACCTCGTTTAAGTTACTGTGCTCAGGTCTGTGCTGAAGGCTAAGCCTAATCCTAATTGGGGCAGCTGCTAATAGCTGTTTCGGCCGACAGAGCATTTTCTGTCCCTGAACCAGTTGGAAGACTCTCTGGGAAGGTCGCCGATTCGCCCAGCCTGGGTCAGATGTCAGCTCTTGGGGTCTGGGTGTGGGGTGTGGTGGCTGGCAGCCCTCCCCTTCTATGCAGAGTGGGGGAGGGGCAATTCCTAGCCCAGGAAGAAGGGGTGCCTGGTTCCCAGCAGGAGGGGCTCGGGGCAGATGCGACCATAGATCTCCCCCATACATATCGAGGTGCTTTTGTTTGTTTCTCTTACTTTGTGGATAACAAATACACTCACAGAGGAGCTGCAGTTTAATGAAACCATTTACATGCCAAAACTGAACAAGCCCCACCACCGAGCTGTTGCTGGGTTTGGAAACATAAACATGAGAAATACAGGCAGATTTTTTTTAAAGTGTTCAGTTTATACAGCAACGTCTGTGACAGAAGAGAAAGTAATCTAAGCTCCCAGTAGTTAGCATTCTTTCTCCTGCCTGCCATTCAAGGCGGGTGGGGAGACCTCGGGCAGGTCACTGAACCTCTCCAGCCTCAGTTTCCTCATCTGTCACACAGAGATAACGCTGAATGCATAGCCTATGGGCTTACGAGGTAAAGCGTGCGACTGGCTCAGGCAGCTTCTCATTAATTGTCTGGTGGTGATGACGATGGAGATGATTTCCTTTGTCCTCCCTGTGGGAAACTTCCCTGCTCGGTCAAGTCGTTCTTTTGTGGCCACTAGAGGCCAGCTGAGGCTTCCTGCGGCGCAACAGTTTTCTCCCACCACTGCTTGCCAGGAGCATCCCTTTCCCGTCACAGTCAGAGAGGTCGCCTTCCAAGCAGAGCTGGGAGGCCGGAAAGGTGCTCCCGGCGGGTAGAGTAGGATGAGGCTGCCTGTGGGGAGGAGCTGGGGGCCTGGGCGGGAGCTGGCCGCGTCCTAATCCCCTCCGCTCGCCTGGCCAGGACTTCAGCCCCACAGAGCCAGGGAGCGTTTCTCATGGAGGCATGCCCGCCATGGGGGGGGTCGCTTTCCATCCGCTCATTTCACTGCTGAGCTGTAAAGTGCTAAATGTCGTCATCTTCCCCTTCCTTAAACAAGAAAAAAAGTTAACAGCCTGAGAAAAGGAGATATTTCACTTTATTTGGTATCCGGCCACCATCGTCCACACGGGCGCTGCTCCCTCGGGGCCGATTAGGGCTGGGGGAGCCCTGTTCTGTTCTGCTTTCAGCGGCTGGCCCCGCTGTGTGCAGGCTCCAGGCTGGGTGGACACTGGCAGCTGGAAGTCAGGTCAGAGCTGGGCGGGCCGTCGGCAGAGCAGCCAGCCACCTTCTGAACAACCCAAACCCTGCAACAGGTGCCACAACAGAGAGAGAGAATGGGGCCAGACAGAACTTGTTCAGGTCACCATGCTTATTAGGGTCTGTTCTGTGTGGCCTCAGAAGCTGAACTTGAATCAGAAGATAGAAAGTACAGAAAAGAGGATTTCAACTAATGGAAGGACAAACTCAATAGACAGACCCATTGAAAAATGGATTGGTTCCTTCAGGCGGTAGTGAGCTGCCTGTCTGCCAGAGGTATGCACGTGGTTTAGACCCTCCTTTCAGAACAGTCACTGCTGAGAGGAGTCCTGCTTTATTTTTAAAAAATATATTTTGATTGATTTTAGAGAGGAAGGGAGAGTGAGAGAGAAACATCAGTGATGACAGGGGATCATTGATCAGCTGCCTCCTGCACGCCCCACCTGAGGATTGAGCTTGTAACCCCGGCACGTGCCCTGACGGTGAATGGAACAGTGACCTCCTGGTTTATAGGTCAACACTCAACCACTGAGCCACACCTGCCGGCAAGGAGTCCTGCTTTAGATGGAGAAGCTGGAAGAGGCGATGACTAAGGTTCTTTCCAACTCTGAGATTCTGGAGACCTGCCACTGAAAAGTCTCACCTGCGTTCCTTCACCTCGCCTTGCTCACACTGGCTAAACAGGAGTGTCGAGCTGCCTGCGGTCTGTGCTAGACGCAGAGGAAGGAGTGGGCAGGCGCACGAGGCGTGATTTATCTTCATTACTCCCATCATGGGGTCATTAAGGCTTTTACTCTGCAGTGCTCCCCTAAGGAGCTCCTGCTGCTTCAGTTGTGTGACACAGTTGTTCCCCCGGCTGCCCAGTGGGCAGGGGTGTTTGCAAGGCTCAAAACTGTAATTAAATAAAGATCAGCCACCCACTAGCCTCCCCCAACCAGCCAGAGTCACAGTCCTGGGGGCGCAAGGTCTGGCTTCCGCAGTGGCTTGCTGGAGAGGGGTGGCCAAGAACCAGGTCCTGAGGCCCAGGGACAGCCATACTCTCCTCCCCACTGGGCTGGGGGGAGGCCACTAATACAGGGTGCGTATGACTGGTGTGGAGGGGGAGGGTAGCCAGCTGTGCCAGCTAAAATCTTCCACAGCTCCCTGTTAGTCTCCACAAGTCTCCACTGCAGCCCACAAGGCCATGCATAACCTGCTGTGCAGGTCTGGCCTGTGAGCTCCCTGGAGGTAAGGGCAGGTCTGTTTTGTTCTCCAATGGAGCCCAGAGCTTGGCACTATGCTTGACACTCGACGAGTGCTCGGTATGTGCTAGTTGAGTGAAGGAATGGAAGGCCTGTTGTCCTCTTAGACTTGGTAGACATACACTGGGCAAAGGAGGCAGCCCGGAAAGGGCAGAGAACACTGGCCCACAAGTCTGGAAGTGGGGCTCAAATCTGAATCTGTCATCGGTTCATGGCTTGACCCTGGTCAAGCCCCTGCTTTCTTGTCTTTGTTTCCCAGTGGCAGAACTGGGTAACTGGCTAAGGCTGGAGAGGAAGCGGAAAGAAAGCCCATGCTTTCTGGTTGAATTCTGGGCCACAAAGGTCCTTGGGCTGCAGACCTGGTCCCAGCCTCAGCCCTGGGGACCTGGTGAGGCAGTTACATCACTGCTGTGAGTTTACTCAGTCCAACCACTCAGACCCAGCCTGTCTCGTGTGCCAAGCTCAGCGCAGGGCCCCGGGGCTGGATCAGTTATAGTTCCTGCTGAAAAGAATCCAGAGTTGGGGCAGGGTGGACAACAGGCATAGTGACACAGTTACGGCCCAAGAAGGAATAAACGCCACGCAGTGGGACACAGCGCCCCGAGAGCTCGCCATGCATAAAACGGAGTGATTGATGAGAGCTGGGAGGATTTGGTAAGACTGCTGGAGGTGGCATCTTTGAGCCGAGAACTTGGGATAGAAATCACAGGAAAAAAGCCAATGGAGGAAGAAGATGTCCAAGGTCACAGAGGAAAAGCAGTTTGGGAAGAAGGTATGGGGCAAAGGGACAGAGTTGGTGACCACAGACCCACCTCTAGACATAGAGGACACATCTCCCAGGAAGAACTATGTTCTAGGAGGCAGCACAGAATGGGGCAGGTCTGGTCCAAATTCTGGCTCTTCTTATACTTACCTGAGACCTTGGTCGGCATCTGTGTCCTCATCTGTAAAATGAGGATTAGAATGCTACTCCCCCCGGGCTGTTGAGAGAATTACATGTATGAAGTGCCTAGCCCTGGAAATGGAGTTTCCTATCTCTTTTTGGCTTTTGGTCAATATGCAGATACCCCAAGAGAAGCTACACTAGTCATTCATATGACTGGTGTGAGATTATCACAAAGAAAGTTTATTGAAAAAGTTTGAGAGGAGGAGGCGGCAAGGGGGGAGAAATGCATTACTTTGGGGACAGGAACAGCAGGAAAGGAAACAAACAGGGAAGCCTGGGGAAGCAAACTGCACCAACTTCCCAACTGTGCCAGCAAACTACCTCGGATTCAGTCTGACTGTTTGAGGAAGCAGGAGAAGAAAGAGATGGCTTCCATCATGGGTGGAGAAGGGACGGGGAGGAGTGCACAGGGCTGCACCTCCATCTGCCCCTGGAGACACGAGGAGCAATGCAGGGGCTGGCCTATCCCTGGTTAACATCTGGGGATCAGAGATATGAGGGAAGCAGTGAGTATACTTTTTAGCAGGGGTGGGGAACCTTTTTTTCAGTCACGGGACATTTAGATGTTTATAACGTCATCCACAGGCCATATAAAATTATCAACTTAAAACTTAGCCTGCTCTACTTGGCCCATCATTAATTAACTCACCCCTAATGCCTTGGCAGGGCCAGGCCGAATGATGTTTGCGGGCCTTACATGGCCCCCGAGCCAGACGTCCCCCACCCCTGCTTTAAAGAAAGGAACAAATGCAAAACAAGTCACAAACCATTATGGGGTCTTGCCATGGCAGTTGTGTAAACTAGCCTTCCTGGCGTCTGGCAAGAACTTAATCTGGGATTTTAGGGTAAGCAGTTCTTGTAGGTAGGTCCACAAAAATCCAGGTCGGCCATCCTAAGATTTGGTGGCCATCAGAGTCTGTCTTCGACAACAAAATCCCACATCTAAGATTCTATGTCTACGATTCCAAGAGCATAAAACTCTTTTTTTTAGTATGATCCTAGTTATTAATAATTATATGCATACATATATAAACAAACAGATTTCTTGTAGTATTAGCAAGAAATGCTAATAATTTATGGATAGTGGAAATTTGAATAGTGTTTACTTTTTTTATTTTTTTTTATTTTTTATTGCTTTATTGCTTAAAGTATTACAAAGGGTATTACATATGTGTCCTTTTTCCCCCCCGCCCTTGACAATCCCCTGGCCTCCCCTAACCCCCAGTGTCTTATGTCCATTGGTTATGCTTATATGCATGCATACAAGTCCTTCGGTTGATCTCTTGAGTATAAAATTCTAAGACACTCTTCCTTCTCTTGCTGAAGGTTCAAGATCAGGGCACGTGGCATTTCCTGATGGGGGGGGTCCCTGGGTTCTCAGAACAAGAAGTCAGGCAAAGGTGCTGTTGATGGGCTTTATTCCTTGTCTGGGAGCCTTGCAGCCCACCCTGTGCAAGGATGAGGCCTGCGGAAGACTGCTAGCCAGGTAGGGAGACTGCTAGCCAGGTAGGGAGACTGCTAGCCAGGTAAGGAGACTGCTAGCCAGGTAGGGAGACTGCTAGCCAGGTAGGGAGAGCCCCGAGCACCCGGGGCTGACCGCGGCCCTGCCCCTTTCCTGTTCACGGTGCAGCTCTGCGCTCTGCTCCAGCCGCGGCTTTTCCGGCTGCAGGACCCCGACACCCACTCCACGGCTTGAGTCAGGGCTTCATTTTAAGGACAGAGTGCCGCTCACGGGACAGAGACCGGCACTAAGGCCTCGGGGATTGTCCCGGGAACTAGAAACCCGACATAACGAGACAGTCATCTCCTGTATCTCTTAGGAGACTCGCAGCCCTCTGATTTTCTCGGCGCATTTGCCCAATTCTGCCCTTCCGTTGGCGGTCTCCTGGACCAGGTCCTTCCACCTCCATGAGCACAAACTGCCCTGCAGTCTCCAAGTCCCACTCCAGCTCCCGAAAGAGAATCTGATTGGCTCTGTGCAAGCAGCGCCCAGACTTGGCCCGATGGGCTGTGGGCAGGGCCTCCAGGGCGGGGCCTCAGACGGAGAAGGCGCGGCGGCCCCGAGGCGCCCGGGCGCCCTCCCCGTCGCCCTCCATGGTCTCGAAGAGCAGCCGCACCAGCGCCGGTCGCCCCTGGCTCACCAGGGCCCGCGCCAGCCCCAGCACCTCGCCCGTGTGCCCGCGCCACACGCGCTGCAGCTCCTGCCGCAGGCGCGCCGCCGGGTACTTGCCCTGGGCGCGGCGCAGCCACGCGTCCACCTCGCGGCCCAGCTCGCCGTCGCTCAGCTGCGCCTGGCTCCACTGCGCCAGCAGCGCCTCCAGCAGGCAGCCGAAGCCCTCGGGGTGGCTGCAGCCCGCGTCGTCCAGCTCCACCACGCGCTTGAAGCAGGCCGCCGCGTTGGCCTCCTCGCCCTTGATGCGGAGGCACTTGCCCCGCAGCAGCTGCAGCTCGGGCAGCGTGGCGCCCAGCTCCAACTCGCCCGCCTTGGCCAGGAAGACCAGCGCCTGGTTCAGCGCCGCCTCATCCACCGCCAGCAGCTCCTGCATCGCGTCCACGCCCATGTAGTAGTAGACCTGGGGTGGGGTGGCCGGGGTGAGCCTTTCAAACCCCCACCCCGCCCCACCCCACCCCCGCTCGCCCTGGCTGCTCCCCGCTACCACACTTATTCACTGCAAATTTTGGTCCCCCTTCCCTGGAAAAGGAGAGGCAGTATTCTGATTCCAGCCCCCACCCTACCACTCTTGGCCACGTAACCTTGAGCAAGGCAACGTGTGGGCCTAGTTTTCTCATGTCTGAAACATGATCTTGTCACCGTTTGGTAATCATTCCCCGTGCACACTTCCTGAGTGCTCGGAAAGAATCAGGCCTGTTCTCAACGATGTACGTGCATTTAACCCTCCCCCGTAGGAGGCGGGTACTGTTATCAGGTAGGGCGATGTCCCCTACGACTCCCTGTGTCCGAGGATCCCAGGCCTGGCCTGGCAGATAGTAAATAGGTTCTGAGTAAGCCATTGGCTGCGCAGCAAGCCAAGAGCTGCCTTACCTGGCCGATGTCCAGGTAGGTCTTGAGGCCTGGGCATACCTTGACCACTTCCTCGAGGTCGGCCTTGGCGCAGGCCAGGTGGTTCCTGTCAGGCATGCCTCCGAGCCCCATCTTGACCCGCTCCAGGTCGTGAAGGTAGGCTGTGATGTGGACCTGCCCAGAGAGTCCGCTCAGGGAAGATGCTCCAAGCAAGGCCCCTCTGCCCTCCTTTCTACCCTAAAGGAAGCCGGCCTTCTCAGCAGCGACTCAGGGAGGTGTGTGGTGGAGCAGAAAGTCCCTGAGGTGGGGCCCAGGAGTTCTAGGTTTCAATGCTGTGCCAACCTGGGCTAGCCACTCCCCCTTCTGAGCCTTAGTTTCCCTGTCTGTTCAGTGATGAAGTAAAAGCCCTTCATTCATTCACTCATTCACTCATTCATTCAACATATATGTATTGAGTGCCCACCATATGCCAGGCCCTGTGTTAGGTAGTGGGGTGCAATGGTGATAAGACAGATAAGCAAGTTCTACCTGCTCTGGTAGAACTTAACATTCTAGTAGGAAGATGATCACGAAGAAGTAAACAGCACCATTTCGAGTGATAAGTGCTATTAACATCTAAGCACGGTGATGGGATTGAGGTCCCTGGGGAGAGCTCTGATTGACCACCTCAGGCTGCCCCTGATTACCCTACAGCCTTTCCCAAGCACCTCCCCTGCTCCAGGCATGGTGCATTGGATGGTACCCACTTAGTCTTCTTACCACCGGGCCTCGAGTGATGAGTGGAGATTCCAACCCAGGACGGTCTGACTACACTGGGCACCAATCAAGAAGAGGCTGCAGGCCATTGCAGGTTATTGTGGAACGGACGCTGCAGTGGGTGGGAGGGTCCTTTATTCTTTCACTCAACAGCTGTCCAGAACCTAAACTGTGTGCCTCGTGACTCCTAAGCTCCCTCCTACCAGGAAGGCTTCATTATCTTTGCGCTCTGGCAACAGGGTCTTGGCCCGGGGCCCCTGTTGTCTGATTCCCGAGGTAGGAGGAGGTGGAGTCAACGGGTGACTCACCTTGGCCCGTGTGCAGTACGCCTGCCAGTTGAGCTCTGGATCGCGTAGGATATCCAGGGCCATGTTGCAGGTGCCAATGGCCATATCCTGCTTTCCCAGGAAGTGGAAGATTTTGGCCAGGCGATTCAGGATCGGGGGTTGGTCCTTGGCAATCTCGATGGCCTGGGGAAAGGGAGGAGGGTAAGAGCACACAATTTGTCTGTTGGCCTGCAAGAACTAGCTAAATAGTGCCTGACCTTCAGGAACCCCAACTCTGGACAGAGCCCCGTCGTCGCATTGCTTATTCCCCATAGCCACCTGCTGGGAAGTGCAGACTTCTTATGGAGCCCAACACTTGGGGTACAGCTCATTGCCACTTAGCTCTCGAGAGCTCGACTCACTGCCATGCTCTCTGCCATGCTCAGGGGTCATGTCCAGTGAACCTCTCCAGACCCCAAGCAAACCCCTTCTCCTCAAGACACATCCAGTGTGCTCCTCCCCATTTCTCAGGGCAGATGGGCGGAGTGGCCAGAACCAGCCTCGACCTCCCTGTACCCAGCGCAGTGTTTCTAGCTCGGCCACAGCACTGAGCCCCTGTTGTTACTGATGGCTGCTGTGCGCATTCTCTGCTGCCCCTGAGAGGGTGAGTTCCTGCGGGGCCGGGGCCCTGCTGGGCATCTCTTTGCCCCAGCGCAGAGTAGGTGCTCAAGGAGGGGTGAAGGCCGTGTTTTTGTTACATTGGACATAACTCTCAGAACACTCATGAGCCAGTGCGAATGCTCTGTCCTAAGATCTCTCATCACGAAATTGCTCAGCACCCACCGGCAAGCAACAGGGATGCGCCCTTGCAGGGCACGGTGCTGCGAGCACAGGCCAGTGATATCGCAGGGCCGGCCTCCAGGGAAGACTTCAAAACTGAGCTGAGTGTAGAAATTGCCACATACACAAGGTGCCAAGAATACGGCTTGAACAGCACTTGACAGGTCATAATGAACAGTTTTGTCTGCTAACTCCTTTGAGTTTCTCAATCATCCAGAAGGCAGACGGACCACACAGGTAACAGATAAGGAGGCTCGGAGATGGAAGTGACTTGCCTTAGGGTCAGCCGGCCTGTGGGCACAGCTGGCACTAGACCCTGGCTAAACGTATCCGCTTTCCACTAGGCCACTGCAGGTGGGAGGGACGTGAACCAAGGCCCAAGGGGAAAAGCCTGAGGGTGTATCTGGGAAATGGTGACGAGCATAGAAGACAAAGCTGGACACAGGCTTAGGCCAGACCAGGTGTGGGCAGGGCCTGATTCTTTTTCTTTTTTTTAAAATATATTTTATTGACTTTTTACAGAGAGGAAGGGAGAGGGATAGAGAGTTAGAAACATCGATGAGAGAGAAACATCGATCAGCTGCCCCCTGCACATCCCCCACTGGGGATGTGCCTGCAACCAAGGTACATGCCCCTGACTGGAATCGAACCTGGGACCCCTGAGTCCGCAGGCCCATGCTCTATCCACTGAGCCAAACTGATTAGGGCCAGGGCCTGATTCTTTGGCAAAGAGGCTCGATGACAAGGGAGCACTTCTATTTTGTTTGGGACGGAGAGAAAGGCCTGGAGTGAGGGCACTTCCTGGGTGGGCACACAGTGGGGGGTGAAAGTGGGGGGGGGGTGACACCCAGAGAAGCAGAGGGTTCCAGAAGAGGAGGATGGGTGGTAGGGAGGTCCCAGTTTGGAGAGGGGGCGTGGCTGGGGCACATACCTTGCCGAAGCAGTCCAGGGGGTCGGTCCCTGAGTACCCGCAGTCGTGGACGCCCATGGGGGTGGTGGAGAAGGTGTGCTTTCTCTCCAGCAGCATCCCGAGGTAGCACCAGGCCAGGGCTGGGGGGAGTGGGGAGAGGGGTCTCTAGGAGGCAGCAGGGAGGAGAGAGGGAGAGGAGCCACGAGGAGGGAGGGGACCAGCTGCACCCAGGTGTCGGCTCCCAGGAAGACAAAGGGGTCAGTGGCATGAAATCCCGGAGGGCCACTCAGGGTCCCACTGAGAGAAACAGGTGGGGAGAGGGGATGCGTGAGTGAATGGATGAACGCACGGTGGTGCTAACCCATGTTAACTGCATCCCTCAGGGGACCCCCGAGGGTGCACAGCCTCTCCGGCTGCAGCTCAGTCCTGGCCCCTGTTCTAGCCGCGTGGCCCTGTGAACCACGCCCGCACTGCTCTCCAGCACAGCCTCCTCCCCAGCCAGGACGTGGGCTGAGAGGCTGAGCGACGCCTCTGAACCGGTCCGAGACGCACCTGAACACGTGCGGTTGTAGTACTTGTGATTGGTGTGCTCACCTGTGCAAGGTGAGTGAGCTCTCGAGATGAACAAGTGAATATATGAGACAGAGGGTGAGGGAGAGAAACAGGGTCCAAAAAAGGGAGGCAGTTCTGGGGGGTGGGGGGCAATGACAGACAGGCTGCTCTCCACCATCCCCGCGCCCTACCTCGGTGCTGGGGGTCCGAGGACTTGAGGACTTGGCGGAGCAGGGCCAGGGTGCGGTTGAAGGCAGGCAGCCTCTTCTGCTCCTCTCTGCCCAGCTCCAGGAAGATGCCATCTAGCCTGTGGCCGAGGAAAGGATGCAGCTGGTTGGTACCCCCTCCAGGCTGTCCCCCAGGTGCTGTAAGTCCTCCCTTTCCCAGGCCACTGGCAGGGAGGGGGGCTTGGGGAGCCCTTGCCATGGAGATGGGCTCAGCCACTTCTCCCCTGGGCTCCAGGCCACGCCTCCCCCCATCCCGTGCCCCCTTCCCAGCCTGACCTGATGAAAAGCGTTGCCATGGTGAAGTACCAGCCCCTTTTCTCCTCCATGGGGATCTGGGGAAGCAGAGAATGGCCGGTGCTGCTGTTATCGAAGTACTCAGGCTACTGTTCATAGATTCCCACATTTTCCCTGAACCCCGAGAAGCAGCCAGTAGTACAAGGGCTTTGGCCTTAAACATTCTTGATCTAGTCCGGGCTCTGCCATTGACTGGCCGGGTGACCTTGGGCAAGTCACTTCCTGTCTCTGGCCACAGAGGATTTGACGAGATGACCTGTGGGAATGCCCTGCATAAGGAGCCCAGCACAGAGCCCGTGCAGGATACATTCCCTCCCCTCCTGGCTTGCTCTCCAAGCTGAGCTCCCCTCCCTGGCTCCCCACCTGTGCTCTGCATCCCCCCACCCAGGGGCCCACACTCCACTGGTCACCTCTCCCCGCCGTCCACCCGCTCTTCCCCTTGACACCCCCCTCGGCTCCCACCTTCCTGAGAAAGCCATGCTGAGTGAGCTCAGCTGAGGCCCAGGACCCCCCTGAACCATCTCCCATCGTTATTCTTGCCAACCTTGCTGTGCATTTAGACCGACTTGGGCACCAGATAAAATATTTATGCTGTTATTTATGGGAGTAGCTGTTCCTGCCTCGGGAAGGAATTTTAATGAAAACCAATAAAACCCCCAGTGCATATCAGCAGCTCTGCTCAGGCTCCAGCCCCTCCCTCTGCATTCATCTCCTGTCGATGAGCTCCAGGCTCCTTTCTGCACTCACCCCCACCACACTGCGGCTTCCTCAGCTCAGACCCCATCCTCCCTCCCCCATACCCCCCCCCCCCCGGACTGCTAGCAGCTGGGGTGAATGCATTCAGTGCAGCCAGCATTTCTGGGCATCTGTGGTGTGAGGCCCAGTGTTGGGTGCGGTGGGGATGTGGAACTGAAGGGAGCCGCACCCTGGCCCAGATGGGCTTGCAGCCTGGCCGGGGAACAGACCCAGGCATAAATAATAGGGCTTGACTGAGTGCCTGACACGTGCCAGGCTCCCGGTACCGATGACCTCAATCTCACAACACCTGGGTGTCATCCCATTTTACAGAGGAACATATTAAGGCTCAGAGGGGTGAAGTGCCTTGCTCACGTTCACACAGCATGCGGATGTCAAAGCTGGGATTTGAACCCCCTTGTTAGTCTCCAAAGCCCATGCTTCCCTCACCACAAGGCAGAGTTTGATCAAGGCCCTGAGAGGGATGCAGGCAAATAAAGCAGGATGGAGACAAAGTGTAGCAGAGGATGGGCTGTGGGTGGGTTTTGAATGGCCGTGGTATTTCAGAGGGTGGGGCGGGGGACAAGGGCGCTGATGGAGGGCTCAGCATGGAGCTGTGTGGGCAGCCTGGTGAGCTGGAGTGTGGCCTGTGAGGTGTGGTGTGGGGAGGCCATGGATGAGCTTGGAGGGAGGAAGAGAGGAAGGGAACCTGTGAGTCAGATCCCAGTGAGTGAACCAAGATCGACTACCACGAGGAGGCCCCACTAATTGCATTTCTCAGCAGCTCCTCCCCAGGTATCTTCCTGTGTGGCCCAGGCTGGGCCCTGGGGATAGGAGAGGAGAGAGGCAGGTCCTGCTTTAGGAGTTTCTGGTCTGGCAGGAAAGTCAGAACCACAGACCCAGAGTAAAGGAACACCAGGGGTATGGGAGAAGGTACCCTACTAGGCCCAGGGGTACCCCCAGGCTTCCAGAGGAGGGCGAGCCAGAGCAGGGTTCCCAAGGACAAGTAGGAACCAACCCAGTGGGTACGATGTGAGGAGGCATTCCAGACGGAGGGGACAGCGTGTGCAAAAGCTGAGATGAGTGAGCACGGTGTGTCGGGGGCTGCGTGCAGCCCCAGGGGGCTGGAAGGGGGAAGAGGGGGCGGGGTGAGCCAGCAGGACTACCCCAGGAGGAGCCTCTGAGTGCCAGGCTTAGGACCTGGAGCTCATCCACAGGGCAGCAGGGAGCCATGGAAGGGGTTAGAGCCGGGGAGTGCCAAGATCCAACGTGTTTTTACATCCACCTTGGAGAGGAATCCTGTTCTGTTTGAGGGAGTGTGTGTAGGGGGCTTTAGCGGGAACAGGGCTGTCCGGAGGGGAGAGAAGCAGGTCTCAAGTGTTAAGGGGCATCCTTGAGAGCTCAGGGGGGGAACACTGGCCAAAGCCACAGCGGAGGTCAGCTGCTGGGTAGCCTTCCCTGCTGCACCTACAGAGGACCTGGGATGTGGGGTGGGAACTCAGACTCATGGGACAACACTGTGGGCCAAGCTGGCTGAAGACCTGGACTTCAGATCTGGTCCTGACCGTGGAAAGATTGAAGGCACGTGTGCCTCAAGCTCCCTGGCTGCTGGTAGGTGTGATCTCATGACCTCTGACCCCAGGCCCACTCCGAGGTTGGCCAAACTGAGTCATGGTAGGTAGAGACAGAACCTGCTCCCCCTCTCAGGCTCCTTATGAGGAGGTGTGGCCACAAGCGAGAGCAGGGGTAGGAGATGTGGGGGCTGGTGGCCTGCGGCTGGCACGGGGCTGGTGAGTTACACCTCGGGCTGTGTCCTTATCTGCAGAGGATGATAATACCAGCCTCACAGGTATGTGAGGCAGCGCCCAGCCTGGAGTACTTGCTCCGCTAATGTGTGCTCCCGTTCTCCTGGTTTGGGTTAAAGCTGAATGGAGTTAGGGGCGTCTAGGAGGCCACGCTGCCCACTGTGGCCTATTGCAGTTCCCCACGGGGCAATGAGGCCCCAGGCCCTGGAATCCGCTCTCCAACCACTCTCCACTCCCTGCTGTGCTCCTAGGCCTCAGATCCTGAGGGTCCCTGGCACCGTTCTCGCCTCCACAGGTCCCCAGTGTGGGAGAGTAATGTGGTGTCCTCAGGGCTCTCCCTGGCTCATCGCCATTCTCTTGCTTGGTATTCAGGCTGCAACAAATTATGTCACATAGTACATGACAGAGCTGGGAGTTAAACTCATGCCTTCATAGTCCTAGCTCAAGCCTTGTCCACAATCCTCAGTCATTTTGACCAACCTCCTTATTATATCTCTGAGGACACTGAGACCACAGAGGTGAAGCAACTTGCCAAAAGTCACACAGAAGTTAGTGTCAGGGGTTAAAAATCCAGTGGTTTCACCACCACTCTGAAATGCTCGAGTAATTCAAGAGCTTGGTTATGGTTTGAACTAAGCAAACAATACTACCACCTGGTGGCAGAATGCTCGAATTGCAGGGACAACTCAGTGTCCTCTCCTTCGCCTTCGCAGCCGCTCTCAACCTGTGGGTCGCGGCCCCTTTGGAGGTCGAAAGACCCTTTCACAGGGGTCGCCTAAGACCATCGGAAAACACATATATAATTACATATTGTTTTTGTGATTAATCACTGTGCTTTAATTATGTTCAATTTGTAACAATGAAAACACATCCTGCATATCAGATATTTACATTACGATTCATAACAGTAGCAACATTACAGTTATGAAGTAGCAGCGAAAATAATTTTATGGTTGGGGGTCACCACAACATGAGGAACTGTATTAAAGGGCCGCGGCATGAGGAAGGTTGAGAACCACTGGACTGGAAGACTGAAACTGATTTTCAGAAAAGTAGCAAGATGAGTGACATCTGTATGACATCACAAACACAGTCCCTTTTTAGATTCCCGCTTAAGAGTTACACTTGCAGGAGGGCTTATGGGGTGGTAAATACGGAATGGAGTTCATTGTTTAAATGGATCTGATCTGAAACCTTGTTGTGCCTGAGGTTTGATCTTCTAGCTCCGTGATGAAGCTATTCTCTCTGCTGTGCAATTCTGGCCCTGAAATGGGCTGTCTCTTTAAGAATTCCTCTGGTTGTAACTGAAGCAGCAGCTGAAGCTGTTACCAGGGGCAACCTGGCAAGCCATCGTGCGTTAAATTAAATTAAACAGGCCTCTGACTGCTCCCCCCTCCTGGAGGAGGGAAGGGCTGTTCCACCTCTCTCCCGGAGAATAAAGTTGCTGTGAAACCTCTTACGCTGCAAGGAATTCACTTCCAGAGTTGATGGCTCCCAGAGGCAAGATGTTTGCAGGCAGCCTGGGGTGAGGGATGGGGTGGGGGGCTGCAAAGACCTCTGCCAGAAGGGCGTTTACTGAGGGCCTGCCTGGCGTGGGATCTGGGCAGATGGCTCACCCTTTCTCCTGTTACATCCTTATCTCGAGCTGGGGCTTCTGGGGCCTATAAGAGGGGGCTGGCCAGTGTGTGAGTCAGCCCAGGCTTCAAGCTGGAGGGCTCTCAGATGTGGCTGCTCCTCGGGGCAGAGCTGTGGGAGGGGACTGGGCAAGGTGCAGGTGCCAGCCCTGAACCTGACTTGAAATCCTTAGACCCTGGAGCTGAGGGTGGGAGTGAGGACTAGGCCTCGGAGAGGGGTTCTCAGGACATCCCCCAGCTTCTCTGAGTATTTAAATAACCTGGTGCTCAGGCCAGGTCTCTCGGACGTCAAGTGAACGTTTTCCCAGAGCACCCCGCTGCAAGTGTTCATGCAATGCTTATCGTCTAAGAAGTGCACGCGCACAGATGCCACTCGATCCTCAGCACATCCTGTGTGGAATGTAAGCTGGGTTATCACTACCCTCTTAGCACAGATGTCCTTAAAGTCACACGGCCAGTATGAAAGCCTGGACCGAAACCTAGGAGTGGGGCTTTTCTTGCCATGCTGATCACAGCAAGTTTTATGGGGCACTTGCTATGCACCAGGCACACGGTTTGCCTGTGTTAACGCTTCCCGCCCCCTCCAGACTCACCTATGAGGTAGAGACTTATTATCCTGATTTTATAGATGAAGCAGCTGTGGCACAGAGTGGCCCAGCTAGAAGGTAGCAGAGCTGGGAACTCGGCAGCTTAGCCCCAGAGTCCCTGCACCCAACGACCCTAGACGAGTGGTTCTCAAAGTGTGATCCCGGGACCCACAGGATCAGCATCACCTGGGAATTGATAGAAGTGCAGATTCCTGACTCACGAAATCAGAGACTCTGGGGGGCGGGGCCCAGCAACCCACGTTTTAACAGGCCCTCGTGGGAGAAACCTGTACTGCACTGCGGGGAGCCCAGTGAGAACAGGCTGGCTGGTGGGTCTTTTGTAAATGAGCCGAAGGATCAGAAGTTGTAACCCTCAGGAAAGCCTGAAGATCCTGGAGTTGGGTGTGTAAGTGACAACGGTGGGTGGTTTGGGTGAACCTGCAGAGATGAGTAGGATGAGGATAAGCTATTACAGAGCGGGTTTGTGTTAACTCAGGGGTACAAGGCTGGATCTTAGCCATTCTATTTACTTTGAAAGGTGACCCCCCCCCCCCCCAAAGAAGGAAATGCATGGGGCTGGCTATTTTAAAGATCTCAACAGAAGATCTGTTAGTATACCAATGGCTTACGATTCTATGGGCATCTGAATAGGCTAGCCAGGGACCTTGTTGGTTCTTAAGGAAAATATTCGCCTTGCACTTTGAACTTTGCCCCTGATGACTGCTGTACTTTACATCTGCCAGTTAGTTCCTGACAGCTGACTCATGTTCTCCCAGGGAAGGGGCAATGAGCAGGGGAGGGAGTGAACATTTCTGAGCATGGACTACCCACTGGGCATGTAGTGCATCATGGCCCTGGATCCTCACAGCAGCCCGAGGTGCAAGGCATCCTTCTCTTTTACAGGTGAGGACGCAGAGGCTGAGAAAAAGCCTCGGACCAGCCCAGCCCCACAGCCCGGGACAGGGCAGAAGTGTCCGGATCCAGTTCAGACCTGCCTCCCTCCAATGTCCCTGTTCTCCCCACCTCAGCAGGCCAACCCTGTGAAAGCTGACACTGCGGAAAGAAAAGGCACAGCAAGGTGGCCGGACTCAGGAGCGTGTTCTGCCTGCACAACTGGAAAGTCCTCTGTGAGGACCCAGCAGCCTCCCTGATCTGCACACGAGCCCTGCCCCCGCCCCACCCCACATCCGTCTTCCCTGCCACCTGCCGGGCGTGCACAGAAAGGCGGCGCAGGGGGCTTCTCCTCTCCGGCGGGTGTGGGAGTAAACAGAGGGATGGGACTGGCGGCCACCCCTGCCTAGAAAGGCTGCTGGCTCAGCCTGGGCCTCAGCTTCTGCCTCTACAAACTGGGATGATCCACCTGGCCGGCCTGAGCCACAGGGGTGGCGGTGGTGGTCCGTGTGACAGGTACAGGGGATTTGAAGGATGGGTGCTATGCCATGGAAGTAAGTCACTGGTGCCTCCCTGTCTTGTGTTCCCTGGAGGGTTCTGTGTGAATCTTAAGATCCAATCAGGTCAACCGCAGCTCCCTGTTGTCACCCTTTCTGGTCCTTCCTAGGTCTGCCCTGCAAACCCAGGCCCTGTGGGTCACCTTTGCTTTGCACTGGTCCCCAGACTTGCAGACTGCCTTGAGCCACTTCTCTCTATTCCACTGTCTCCAGAGAAAAGGGATCCCGTCTAGTCTTGGGTCCAAATCCAGCTCTGGCACCGGTAGAGGCTGGGTGGGTCTAAGAAGTGCCTTGCCCTCAGAAGTAACGGTAGTGATGCCTGCATTTTCTCAGCTCCTCCCATGGGTCCCACAGGTGCTGTGTGTACTCTTAAATGACTTTATCTTTTCTTCTGTAAAAGGGGCAGTTGGGCCCGATGATGCAAAGGCTTTGGCTCTGGGTCCTGTATCAAATGAGGAGGGGAGACTCAGTTCCCAAACTTTGCCAGGTAAGCAGGGAGAGAAGCCAGCAGCAAACCCAGAATATGCTAATATGCAAATATGAGTGGCACCAAGGCCATCAGAAGGACGGAGCTAGAGCCTCAGGAAAGCTGTCCCTTCGCCTGGGCTTTATGTCCCAGAGACTTGAATCTGCTTCTTTCTCCCTGCTCATCTGTAGAATGGAGCTAATACCAGTTCTGTTTTCCCAGCATTTCTGGGACCGAGTGAGCTAATCTATGAAAAGCACATGAGTGCACAGTACCTAGCTCATCAGCCAGCAGTCATTTATCTCCTTTCCTAGTTGAACCAAATCAAACCACTTAGATTTGTGGAGTGTGTGTGTGTGTGTGTGTGTGTGCGCACTGGGGACCTCGGGATTGCTGACTGGCTGTGTCCTTGGCCTTCCTGCTAGGTCCCCACCCGCTGGGTGTGGAGATGGGGAATGTCCACACCTTTGTTTGTGAGGCCAGCCTGCTAGCACTGCCTGCCTCCCCACCAACCCCTGCTGGCCAGGTGAAATCTGGTACAATGGGTCGCCTTGGGCAAGTTCCTTCCACCCCTGAGCCTGTTATGTCCTTGGTACAGTAAGGAATCACAATACTCAGCTGGCAGAGTGTCTGTGAGGTTTGAATAAACATCAAATGCAACAGTGAATGTGAACTTCTGAGCTCCATGCCTGGGCACAGGCTGGGGCCGAGGGCACCCACTGCAGGGCAGGCCTGCCCTGAGCTGTGTGTAGGAGTGGAGAACCTGCAGCCCCGCACGTGTGCATGTGTCAACTACGGGGGAAGGGAAGACACTCAAGTGGTGAGTTAGCTTGGGACGGGGATATTACTTTAAGAATTATGAATTTGAATCATCTTATTTACAAAAAAAAAATAGGGATTTTAAGACTTAAAATTCAGTTATTCAATTACATTCAACTTAACAGTAGTCACAAACTCCTTCTGGGTGCCCAGCTCTGTGCTAGACAGTCGTTGGTGGGGGAAGATGGAGGGAGACACAGGGTTCCCCTCTAGGGGGCAGATCCCTTGAGATAAGCCAGAGGCTGGGAATGGCTTTGCTAACAGCAACAGCAAAGTGCTGTGGGGCCAGAGGGTGGGCAGGGAGACAGGCTGGGCCCCTAATTCGATCTGCATCTGCCTGGAGCCTTTCATGTTCTCTCACTTTATCCACACAGAAACCCTGTGAGACATGTTAGAATCCCACTTTGCAGATAAGGAAACTGAGGCTTAGAGAGGTGAAATGACTTGCTGATGGAGACAGAATTTTAACTTGGTCTAATTCCAAAATATTCTTAATACCCACTCAACCTTGAAATTTGCCACCAAGAATTGATCTGTGGCTGTGTGTGTGTGTGTGTGTGTGTGTGTGTGTAAAGGGGATGGGAGGAAGGGAGGAATGACAGATAAAAGCAATCTGCCTGATCATATTTTTGTAATTTGAGAAAGAGGAAAGGGAATGAAGAGCTGGGAAAGGAAGTCATAAACACTCACCCACACACACATAAACACTCTGCTTATTTTTGGATTATGGGCCAAATTATCAGCTTTTATAATGTTTTTCTCTTATAATTTTATTAGCAGACTAGAGGCCTGGTGCATGAAAATTCGTGCATGGGGGGTGGGTGTCCCTCAGCCCGGCCTGTGCCCTTTTGCAGTCTGGGAGCCCTTGGGGGATGTCCACCTGCCTGCTTAGGCCTGCTCCCCAGGGGATTGGGTCTAAGACGGCTTAGGCCTGCTCCCTAAGCCACAGATGAACATCCTTAGTGTTGCTGAGGAGGTGGGAGAGGCTCTGACCACCGCCACTGCGCTTGCAGCCATCGGCCTGGCTTGTGGCTGAGTGGAGCTCCCCTGTGGAAGCACACTGACCACCAGGGGGCAGCTCCTGAGTTGAGCATCTGCCCCCTGGTGGTCAGTGTGTGTCATAGCAACTGGTTGTTCCTGGTAGTTCCTCCGTTAGGGGCAATTTGCATATTAGCCTTTTATTATATAGGACTAGAGGCCCAGTGCACAAAAATTTGTGCACTCGAAGGGGAGAGGGGTCCCTCAGCCCGGCCTGTGCCCTCTCGCAGTCTGGGACCCCTCGGGAGATAACGACCTGCTGGCTTAGGTCTGCTCCCGGGTGGCAGAGGGCGGGCCCAATCCCTAGGTGCAGCCCCTGGTCAGGCTCAGAGCAGGGCCGATTGGGGAGTTCGGGCACTGCCCCCTGTCATGCACAGAGCAGGGCAGATTGGGAGGTTGCGATGCCACCCTCAGTCACACTCAGGGTAGGGCCGATTGGGGGGTTGGGGCACCGTCCCCTGTCACACTCAAGGCAGGGTCGATGGGGAGGTTGTGGCGCCACCCCCTGTCACGCATAGAGCAGGGCTAATCAGGGGGTTGGGGCTCTGTACCCTGTCACGCACAGAGCAGGGCCGATCAGGGGGTTGGGGAGCTCCCCCCATCAGGCACAGAGCAGGGCTGATCAGGGGGTTGGGGCGCCTTCCCCTGTCACGAACAGAGCAGGGCAGATAGGGAGGTTGTGGCCCCGCCCCCTGTCACACACAGAGCCACAGGGCGATCAGGGGGTTTGGGCGCTGCCCCCGTCACGCTGATCCCGGTGCTGGGAGGCATATTACCCTTTTACTATGTAGGATAGAGGCCTTGTGCATGGGTGGGGCTGGCTGGTTTGCCCTGAAGGGTGTCCTGGATCAGGGTGGGGGTCCCCACTGGGGTGCCTAGCCAGTCTGGGTGAGGGGCTGAGGGCTGTTTTCAGGCCGACTGAAGCTCCCAACTGCTCCTTTTTTTCTTTTTTTCTTTTTTATTCTGGGCCAGCTTTAGCTCTGGCTCCAGCTCTGAGGCCTCTGCTGCTGCTGAAAGCAGGTATCTGGTTTGTTTCAGTTCTATAATCGAAACAATGTATAACTCCAGCTCTGAGATCCTGGGCTCGCTGAAAGCAGGTTTCTGGGGTTTTGTTTAGCTTCTATATTTGTTACAATGTTTCTTAAACTGCAGGCTCAGAGGCCGGCAAGGCAGGCGGGGAACGTTGGAGTCCTCCGGCACTGAAGCAAGCAAGCCTCATGTTAGTTTCAAGCTGCCTGGCTGCCGGCTGCCTTCTTGGCTGGCAGTTAATTTGCATATTGCCCTGATTAGTCAATGGGAAGGGTAGCAGTCGTACGCCAATTACCATGTTTCTCTTTTATTAGATAGGATGAGCAGCTGTTCATTGGTTCTTCAGCTGCTCTTCATCCTTTGAATGGCAGGGGCTCCTCCTGCCTGGGACAGTCCCACCCCATTAGGATGGAGTCTCTTGGAGCTGCAGCACTGGTGGGTCAGACCATCAGCTGCTCACCCAGCTGTGCTGCTGTGGGTGGTGACCCTCTCAACTGGGTCCCACAACTGCTGCTCTGCAGTTCCATCTCCTTCTCCCCCAGCCCCAACTGTGACTTCATCTCTGCCCTCATCCTTCCAGACCTCCCTAATGATACATGGAAACCCACCTTTTCTCCCTCAACACTCCATCCACCCTAGATTCCCAGTGGTTTTCAAGGGGTCACCCTTACCACCCGCCAGCCAAAAGCACGGCACTCATCACCCCCCACTTCTCTGACTTCTCCAGAAAGAGCAGAGGGTTTGAAGTCGGGCAGAATAGGTGGATTCAACTGCCACTTACAGTGACCTGGCGCAAGTTACTTAGCCTGGCTGTGCCTCAGTTCCCACATCTGTAAAATGGGATCAGGGGTTCTTGTGAGGACTGCCTAGGATAAAGTCTGGAAGGCACCCACAGAAGATATTCGTGAATATGACTGTGGGAAGCTGTGTGTGGGAGCAAGGAAGCCTTCAAGGGGGGGGGGGTGACATTTGAGCTGGGTCTTCATGGATGGAGTCTGTTTCTAGGCAGAGGGCACCATAGCTGTGCAGGGAGGTATGAAATAGCACCATGTGTTTGGAGAAGGATAAGTAGTTTAGACTCGCTGGCACGTAGGTTCCAGGGGAGTAGGAGGAACTGTGGCAAAGGGGAGGGCGGGACCCAGATTCCAGGGAGCGGGCAGTCGTTCTTCAGGGCCGTCCGGTGCTCCTCCCCCTGAAGCTTCTGGCTGCCCCTTTCTGGGCCTAACCCCTGCTCCAGTGTGGGTGCCACCAAAGCCCTGGGGCTCTGCAGGTCCCCCCAGGCCCTCTGCTGGGCATGCCCTCACCTCCTTCCTGCCAGTCAGCCCACTCCTGCCTGTTCCCAGCCGCCCTCAGCCACTGGAGCTGAGAGGGAGTGCTCCTCCTCCTGACGCAGGCACTGCCCTCCATTCCCAGGACCTGGACTCTCAGGGCACTGCTGACTCCGACACTGGTCCCATGTTCCCAGAGTCCCTGTCCCTTGTCAACCAGGGGGCCTACTTTGGTTCGGAAAGCATGGTCTTTGTTGTACAGCCCGTGGAGATGACTGCCACCCGGCACAGGCCACGCCATGAATGCCCGTGACCTCAGCCAGTCGTAGGTACTTGTCCCTTTGGCTCCTGCTCCCAGAGGATGGGCCCAGGCAAGTCTGGTTAATGAAGAAATATCTCCACCCTTTGTCCGTGAGCTGCTTAAAGACAGGGCCTGGCATGCAGCAGGTGCTCAGCCGTGTTAAGATGCTGAGTACGTGCCTCTCAGACATGCCCAGAATTGACCAGTTTATGCACTTTCACCTGACGATTCACTCGGATAATCAGTAAACCGAGATCACTATCGTTTAATGTTCATGAAGCAGACACTGAGGCGAGAGACGAAAGTGACAGCAAAATCATGAGAGCTGGGGGCTCCACCCCAAGCCCCCTTCCTCTGATTATAATGGAGTCATCGTCATGATGCTGACTGTAGCTATTTCTTGAGCACCTACTCTGTGCCAGCTACTTTACAAGCACCACCTCTTCTAATCCCTGGATGATGAAATGGGGAGCTCCAAACCCCCAACTTTCTCCTGGGATTTGTTGGGAGAAACTGACTACAGCCTCTCTGTCCAGACCTGGGGAGCAGCGGCTAGGCCAGGCCTGAGGACACAGCACAGAGGCTGGTGGCCACCTCCCACCTATGCAATCAGCTCTCTCCCTGGGGCGCTGGGCAGCGCCCTGCTCGACACTCTCTCCTCTGGGAGGTCCCTGACTAGGTAGGTGGCCCTACCAGGGAGGGAGGAGCCAGCCTCCATTCCATCCCTATCCCCAAGCCTCTGACTTCCTGATTCCCTCCTCCAGGAAGCCTCCCCCAGGAGCCCCTTCCGGAGAGCAGGAGGGGACCTTGGAGACCCTCCCCCGCCTCTCTCTTTCACAGATGGGGAAACCACAGCCCAGGCAGGAGGAGGCCTCCTGGCTCCCAGCCCAGGGCGTAGGCCCCACTCTGCTGCCAAGACCACACTCAACACAAACATGCTGGCTATGCCTTCCCACTGAGGGCAGCTGTCACTCAGGGCCTCGGGCTTTAAAACAGGAGACCTGGGCCCCTGTTGGGCCCTCGCGTGGCCACAGCTGCACCCAGTGTGGGGCGGAGGTGACCCCCTCTGGCCGGGAGAGGTAGGGGCTGTCTGTGATCCTGCCGTCTCTGTGCAGGCTCTATTCCAGGTGCTTCCCAAATATCAGCTCTTAGCTATGACATCAGCCAGACGAGAATGTCCCCATTTAACAGATGAGGAAGCCAAGGACCTCAGGACCATTATATCCCCATTTTACAGAGGGAAACAAGTCCAGGGTTGCTAAGGACAGATGGAGGTGAGAGAGCATGGGGGAGCTGGGATTTGGACCGGACCCCCTGACTGAGTACCAACTTCATCTCCACCCTGTACTGCTCCTCGTTAAACCCCTGTGCTCCACCCTGCATCCCCTGAGGCCAGGACTCCACATTTCCTCTCTGAAGCCAAGAGCTTTGTTGGAAAAGGCTCTAAGGCAGTGGTTCTCAATCTTGGCTGCACATTAGAATCACCTGGGAATCTTTTTAAAATTCTGATTTCTGGGCCTCATCCTCCGGAAATTCTGTTTCTTTGTTATGGGGTGGGGCCACAACATTAGTAACAAAGAAACAGAATTTCCGGAGGATGAGGCCCAGAAATCAGGATTTTAAAAAGATTCCCAGGTGATTCTAATGTGCAGCCAAGGTTGAGAACCACTGCTCTAAGGGGATGCCAAGCTTTGTGAGTGGAGCCCTGTGTGAGGAGTGTTGCTATTTAAATATCACAAATCTAAACCATAATAAAATGTCATTGTTATCAGTTCAACTCTGCCTGTGCTGTGCCTTCACAGAAAAATCACGATACCTCTCTGAACTGAGGTCCCCTCTTCTGTAGGAAGGAGGACAAGGCCTCTAGTCGCTGGTCATCCAAAGCAGGCTGCCTCTGAGATGGCGCCCAGGGTTCCCTACCTCCTGATATTCGTGCCCCGTGGAATCCCCTCCTTTCTGTGTGGACTAGACCTACCGACTCGCTTCTACTGAGCAGGATGTAGTAAAAATGATGGCTGTCCACATGGCCAGGATTTGAGGGAGGCCTCTGGCTGCAGCCAGTGAGGAACTGAATCCTGTCAACAGCCATCAGAACGAGCTTGGAAGGAGAGTGAGCAAACCTTCAGATGAGACCACAGCCCAGGTGCACCCAGCTGAGCCACCAAACCCTGCGATAATAAATGCTTCTTGCTTTAAGCTGCTATGTTTCGGAGGGTACTAGTATTTGTTATGCAGCAATAGGTAACTAGTACACCTAGTATTTGTCTATTTAGTGCCAGGCCTTATGCTGCACCTACATTCATTCAAGATACATTTAGTGAGTCCGCTGTGTACCAGGCATGGGGTGTAAGCCAGGCAAATGTCCTCACTCTCAAAGACCTGAAGGTTGAGCTGGGGAGACAGACTTGTAAATGGACGGCGTGAGCAGTGCTATGGGATCCCAGGGAGGCACCGACCCAGCCTGGAGGAGTGAGTGGAGGGATGTCTGAGACTGGAGAACCTTCCAGGCAAAGGTAAGCAGAAAGGCACCTCGGAAAGAGGCTGAGAGAGTGACAACGTGGGTGCAAGGAGACCTGGCTCAGGGGGGCCAGGGGAAGCAGACCACAGGAACAGCCTGGCTGGGAGGGGGCCGTGGCAAAGGGGGCTGTGATCACGCAGGGCCTCCCATGCCCACCGCAGAGCCTGGGACTTGTCTACCAGGCAGTGGGAGTCACTGGTGGTTGTAAGCAGCTGCGGAGCATGGGTAGCAAGACTGAGAACATGAACTGGCTGCAGGTGGAGGATGAGGCAGAAGGTCAAACCAGAGGGCAGGAACCCAGGCAGGCTGATGGACCGGTTCAGGCAGGAACTGATGGAGGCTGGGCTGGCGGAGGGAGGCTGGAGAGGAGCGGACAGACCTCAGAGATATGAGGAGGCAGAATGGACAGGATTTGAGGTCTGAATGGGTGGGGATAGGGGTGAAGGGGAGAGAGGAGGTAAGAATGCGGCCCAAGTGTCTGGCGCGGTGTCCCCAGGGTGCCTTTTCTTTGGGTGGGTGTGCACAGGCAGGTGGACAGTTACTTGCTGGGAGGGGCAGGATGAGAGGGATGAGTTAGTCAAGTGGAGTTTGTGGTGCTGCCAGAATAAAAATCTACGGCAGCTGCCCCACTAGGAAGAGGGCCTGCCCCTGGCCCAGCAGAGAAAAGTTACAGAGTTGGTCTGGCCCCCACGGGCGATGCTGAGAGGAGAGGGATATTGGAAAGGTTCTCTGGAATCCAAGGGGCCAGGATTTGCGTTGCGTAGGCCCTCCTAGACTCTAGGAGGTTGCGGGAACAGCCTTGCAGACTTTGGGGACCACAACCTCAGCCCCCCCAGCCCGGGGAGGAGCCACCTACCTGCTGCCCGTAGCTCAGCGCCTTGTCGTAGAGCGTGATGCCCGCCGCCAGCACCTGCGCGCGCTCCTCTGGGCTGGCGCAGCCCACGTCGAAGCCATGGGCATAGCCCTGCTCCGCCAGGCAGCGCGCGGCGCGGACGTGGGAATCCCGGTCGGCCTCGGAGTCGGCGTCGGCCGCCAGGCCCATGAGGCCGGCCAGTCTCCCGGCGCAAGCCTCTTCCTCTTCCTCCTGCCCCAGCCGCCCGTACACGTGCGCCAGGTTGGCCCAGGCGTTGAGGTTGCCCGGATCCTCACGGGCCACCTGGAGGAAGCTCTCGCGGGCCTCGTCCAGCTCGTCCAGGTAGAAGGCAAAGGTGCCCAGGAGGTGGCGCACCGCCGAGCGCCGCGGGGCGGCCGCCAGCCCCAGCTCCTGCCGCAGGCCTTCCCGCTGCAGCTTCAGGTCCCGGGCGCGCAGAGACGCCGGCGAGCGCGGCTCAAAGTTCAGCTGCATCTCCAGGTGGAAGTGGCCCGGGAGGTAGTCCAGGTCGTCGATGAGGGCGTCCAGGTCCTCGGCCACGGCCTCGGGGTCCGCCATGTCTGCCCCGCCGCTCCCCGGACCCGGCCCTTGAGCCGGAGGCTGCGGAAGGCAGTGGATGGGGCGCCCCGCGAGCCAGCCTGTCGCGGGGAGCTGCAGGTCAGCGCGCGGCGGCGCAGGGCGCGGCCACCTCCGGGTCCCGGGGCGCCTCCCGCCCGTGGGTAGGTCCCTGTGGGCGTTTCCGTTTTCGCCACTCAGGTGCACAACCAGGTGTGCCAGACAAACAGGTGCATTGCCAAATTCGGGCGCGCAAAGCCCGGTGCACGGCCAAGGCGCGTTTTCACTCTCTGTGCGGAGGAAACGGAGGCTCAGGAGGGAAAGGACATGCCGAGGTCGCGGAACTGAGTCACGCTCAACCAGGCCTGGAACCCAGCCAGGCTCTTCCTCCGTGGGCACTGCTCCACCCTCGCTGACCGGCAGAGTCAGGACTGGCCCTTCCGGCCACCTGCACCAGCCCGCTCACCCCTGCTGCGGTCCCATCGCCACCATAGCTCCTCAGTGTTGGTGTTCTTCCTCCCGCAGAGCCTGCCACCTCCCTCCCTCCCTCCCGCCCGCTCCTCCGCTGGCCTCATTTACCCGGCTTCGCCACCTGGATATCCCTGCCTTCTCTGCGCGCAGCTGGCCCCATTGCAAAGACAAGGGGCTCCATGTGCTGGTTCTCCAGTGCCGTTGTGCGACCTGCATCATCTCACACTGCAGACTTCCCTGTCTGACATGAGGTGACTTCCCCTCCCGCAGGGGCAGGGTAGATCTCAAGGGTAGACCTGGTTAGTTTCACTCTGGATACTGCCAGCTCCCACTCCTTGCCCTTGGTCCCAGCCCATCCAGCACTGGACCCCTGGCCTTGTAAGGCGGGGTGGGCTCCCTACCCTCCAGAAGGCTGGGCCGTCACCACCATCCCGGCTGCAAGGCTGTTTGTCCTCCAGTGCTTGGCTCTTGTGGCAAGTCTGTCCCTTTTCACTGAGGCTGGGCTCCTGAGACCCTGTTGCTTCAACTTTTTGAAAAATAGAGCAGCAGCTTCAAAAGCAGAAATAGAGCCCATTAGTAAACTTGGAAAAAATATTTGACTTGAACAATAAAAAAAGTAAATTAAAACAATATTCTGTTGCTATTTTTCACCTGTAATTTTAATTTAATAATTTTTTTGTTAATCTTCATCTAGGGATAGTTTTTCATTGATGTTTTTAAGAAAGTGGAAGGGAAAGAGGGACGGAAGGAGGGAAGAGAGAGACAGAGAGAAACATCAATGTGAAAGAGACATATCAATTGGTTGACTCCTGCACGCACCCCGACCAGGTCCAGGGATCAAACCTGCAACCCAGGTACGTGCCCTTGGCTGGGACCTGCAACCCTTTGGTGTGTGGACCAACACTCTAACCATTGAGACACACCAGCCAGGGCTAAAGTTTAATACTTTTCTGGTGATCATGAGATGAAATGTCGGCTCTCACCCTCTTGGAAGGAGAAGGAATGGATTTCAGAGTGTGTGGCTTTTTAAAATTATTTGATTGTGGTAATATACACTTAACATAAAATTTACCATTTTAGCCATTTTTAAGTGTACAGTCAGTAGCATTAATTATATTCACATGGTTGTGCAACCATCACCACCACCCATTTCTAGAACGTTTTCATCTTCTCAAACTGTAACTCTGTGCCCATTAAACAATAATTCCCACTCCCCCCTTCTCTAGTCCCTGGTAACCACCACTCTACCGCTGTCTCGTATGAGTGGAATCTATATATACTAGTATATAAAAGCCTAGTATACAAAGTGTCCCCTTGGGAGTTCAATCAACCAGGACAGTGGTTGGCAAACTCATTAGTCAACAGAGCCAAATATCAACAGTACAACGATTGAAATTTCTTTTGAGAGCCAAATTTTTTAAACTTAAACTATATAGGTAGGTACATTGTTATTAACTTAATTAGGGTACTCCTAAGGCTTAGGACAGGGGTCCTCAAACTACGACCCACGGGCCACATGCAAATACAAATATTGTATTTGTTCCTGTTTTGTTTTTTTTTACTTCAAAATAAGATATGTGCAGTGTGCATAGGAATTTGTTCATAGTTTTTTTAAAAACTATAGTCCGGCCCTCCAACGGTCTGAGGGACAGTGAACTGGCCCCCTGTTTAAAAAGTCTGAGGACCCCTGGCTTAGGAAGAGGCACACTCAAGGGGCCAAAGAGCCGCATGTAGCTCGTGAGCCACTGTTTGACAACCACGGGACCAGAGTTTGATTGCTCGCTGTGATGTGTGCTGACCACCAGGGTGCAGTGCAGAACAAAGGAAGGCCCTGGCCAGCAGCCAGGGAAGGGAGGCCCCAGCGGCAGCCAGCAGCTGCTAGGGACCCTACCTGTGCACGAATTTTGTGTACTGGGCCTCCAGTAATATAACATTTGCCCTTTTGTGTCTGGCTTATTTCACTTAGAATAATGTCATTGTTCTTCTATCTTGTAGAATACTTCAGAATTTCCTTCTTTTTAAGGCTGAATATTTCATTGTATGTACATGACCCAGTTTGTTTATCCATTCACCCCAAGAGAGTGGCTTCTTTCTCTTGACTATTGGGAACAATGCATGTACAAATCTCTACTTAAGACCTGCTTTCGATCCTTTTGGGTATATACCCAGAAGCGGAATTGCTTGGTCATATGGTAGTAATTGTAAGTTTAATTGTTTGAGGAACTGCTATACTACTTTCCATGGAGCTGCACCATTTTACATTCCCACCAACAATGCACAAATGTTCTTATTTTCCTACATCCTCACCAATACTTGTTCCTTTTCCTGTTTTTGTCTGTTTGCTTTTCATCGTGGCCTTTGATCTGACTCTGAGAAGACGAGCAGGAGTTGAATGGGGAGGTGTATTTCAGCAGCAGGAAAGGCGTGTGACAGGCCAGAGGCTTGCAGTGCAGGTATGCCTAGGGACAGAGCAGCCTCCTATGGTTGACGCTTACGGAGCATGGGGAGGCGATGGCAAGGGATGAGGACTGAAGGCAGTGCCAGAGCCCCATCACAGAAGCCTGAATCTTGGCCGAGAAGCTTGACTTGACTCTGTTGACGTAACAGATGGTTCCAGAATCTGGATGAGTTAGAAACTCTTGCAGCCAGGGAACTCTCAAACCTAGTTGTGAGTTCCATATCCACTGTGTGATCCTACACCTCACTAGGTGTGACCAGGGCAAATTACTCTCCCTGTCTGAGCCTTAGTGTCCTCTGCTGTGTAATGAGGGTAGGAGGGGGGTTGCAGCAGCGCCTACAATAGAGAAAGAGTGAGTAGCTGTGGTGGGGAGGCTGTGGGATAAGTGTAGTCCTTGCTGCACAGCTGACTCACCCTGGCCTGCTCTGGTGTGTCTGGCAGCCAGGACTCCCATCACAGTGGACCTTGGCTTATAGCCTGTGGTCACTCCTCCATGAGTCCTACAGCCAAGAGGCTCAGGCAGGGACAGAAGCAGCCCAGGCAGGTCTGGGACACCCTGAGAGTACTCCCCTTGCACAGGGACTCCCCTTGCACAGGACTTGGTAGTTTACACCGCCACTCCTCACTGACACCCCAAAATAGCTCCTCCAGGAGGCTGCAGTCATATGCCTGCAGGAAACGGAGCCTTGGCCAGGGTAACTTGCCCAAGGCCACCAGCTGGGAAGCAGCAGGGCCAGGATTCAAACCCGAGTCTCTTTGAGGATTTATGCACTCTTGGGAAGCTGGGCTAGATTCATTTATTTGTTCATTTGTCGCTCAGCAAAGATTTACTGAGCATTTACTATGTTCCAGGTACTGCCCAGGAGTGAATGAGACACAGTCTCTGCCCTGGACCTTCTGAAGGTGCCTTTCCGAGGGCAGTATTGACCTCTTACCGAGCTTCTGCTGCACGCCAGGAGCATACCTAAATTAGCCCAAGTACAGAGACGATTCGCTTTATTTACAGGTAAGAAAGCTGAGAATCGGAGAAGGAGGTGGCTTGCCCAGGTAGCACAGTTGGGAAGGGGCAGCGTCTGTGCTTCAGCTCCTCAGTGCAGGGTGGACACTGCCAGCCATGGCTTGGTGCCCGCCTGACCTGCTGCTTGAGTGGCACGGCTGTGCTGGGCATCCAACTTCCCTATTGAAATGCTATGTTGGGATGTCAGAAGGGCATTGGGTGGGGCTGGAAAGGAGACCACTACCCCAGTAGTCCAGTTCCAGGAGGAGCTAGATGCAGGGAAAGTCCTATTTCTGACTTAAGTCCTGCACCATAAATGACTCCTTAATGTAGGAGGGGGTGTCGTTCTCTGCTGTGCCAGATAAAGGAGGAGGAGGGAAGAGAACTGACCCGTTGGGAGCATATACTCTCAATTCCTTTCTTTACCTAGTAGGTCATACACGTACTTCAATGAGGAGTTTGGAATTCTCCTCCTCCAGGAAGCCTTCCCTGATCTACCCACCCACTGGCTGGGTCAGAGGCCTTCCTCTCTCAGGGGCCTGGCCACACTTTGTGGTCATTATTTCCCCTGCTAGCCTCTCAGGGCTGGGACCTCATGTGAGTCCCATGTGCCCTGCACAGCCTCTGCAGAGTGCGTGTGTGTGGGGGGGCGGGGGGGGGGGCGAGGAAGGGGGTGGGGGGTGGGGGGGAAATGTCTGAAGGACGATGAGTCCTGACGCCATCCTTCCTCCCTCTCTGCAGCCTTACTCATGCCCTCCCTGCTGGCTCTCCTTCTCTCCCCAGACGGCAGAAGGAACGAGGTGCCCTCTTTGCCCCAGTCGAGCCGTCCGTGGGTTCCAGGGTTCCGATGGGCAGAAGGGGAACACTCAGAGGCATTCCCTGATCTGTGCTCTACCTGACCCGTGGCTGAGCCCGGGGACAAAGAAAGAAATCAGAAACGGTTCCTCAACAAGTAACTCTAAAACCCGCCCACGGCGTCCATATGAGCCACCAGGAGGGGCCGTTACACCTGCGGGGCCCGGGGAAGGCTCTCTGGCACGGCAGCGCGTGGAAATGTGCACAGCGCAATGGGCACGTCGGGGGACAGCGCGGGCAGGCCTGTGGGGCGCCACGTGGGCACAGACGCGCCAGGATTCTCTGGCGAATCACAAATCTCAGGCCCGGTTGCTGTGGCAGCAGCGGAGGCCAGCGGACCAGGACCAGCGACCGTCGGACCAGCGACCAGCGCGGAGGAGTCCGGGGGAGGGGGGAGGCCCAGCTCTCCCAGGACCTCGCCGCTGGGGCCGGACTGCAGGGCAGCCCGTGAAGTGGTTCAGCGAGGCGCTTGCCTTTCTCGGGGTGAAGAGCCACAGGTGGGGCTGGGCTGGAAGTTGGAAGGAGGAAGGGCCACCAATGCAGGGCTGCGAGCCTGGGGGAGGAGCTGTAGGAGGGCTGGCTGTGCGGTGGGAGGCTGGGCTTCCACCCCCCCCCACCTTCTGCACTTCCCTGTCCACAGTCTGTTGATCACTGTGATTATTTAAAACCATTTCAAAAGCGCCTACAAGGTGCCAGGCTCAGAGGCCACGTAGCTTGGCCCGTACATAGCAGGTCGCTCAGCCTAAACGTGGTGGGTGGGGTTTCAGTCCAGGGGTCTTTCTTCATTCATACATACATGATATTGAGGTACACATGCCGCCTACTCAATATGTTGTAGCATCTGGGATACAGCCGTGAACAAAACAGCAAAACCTTGTACTCAGGGTTGGCATTCTTGTGGGGCGGAGTGGATAGTAAACAAAAAAAGAACAATATATAAGATGTTGGGTAGTGATAAGGGTTATGGAGAAAAAGAAAGCTGGGAGGAGGAGGAGGTGAGTGCTGGAGGGTGGGGCGGGGGTTGCACAGAGAAAATGACTTTTGCGTCAAGGCTCCCAGTGGCCGGAAGGGGACCAGGAAGGACGAAGGCCCTGGGGTGGGAGCAGCGCTGTCACCCTTCACGGGCTAGCTCCAAAGTCACCTTCCCTACCCCTAACCTGCTGGTGCTAGGGCTGGGGGCCAGGCGCGGGGCTCTCCCACGGCCCCTGTCCTTCCCCAGGTTTGATGTCTCTGCTGTTTATCCTGAGCAGAAGAAGCTGAGAGAAGCTTCGTTCCATGAGCTACGTGAGTCTGCCCAGCTTTGCTGACCCTCCCACGCGGGCTGGCCTCTGCCCTCTGAGTCCCCTACTGTGGTGGCTGAGCGGAGCCATCTAGGGATATGTTTTATACCTCTCCACGTCTTTAGTCCTCACACAGAGCTTGGCTAGAGCCAGGGCAGGACTGTTGTGGAAACAGCATGGGTTGGGGCCGCAGAGACCTGGGTCCCAGCCCCACCTCTTGCACTGGCTGGCTGTAGGCTCTTGCATGAGTTACTGCTCCTCCCTGAAGGGTGAGGAGGCCAATGACAGAGGAATTCATGTTGGTACCTTGAGTACCACGCCCCTCAGTGCCAGGCTAGGTGCTGGGGGTGGGGCAGAGAGGGGCAGGTCACGCCCGGGTCAGGGTGCAACTTCGTGAGGACTTGCTGTGGGTGGACTGGGTGTGTTGGCCGTCCCAGCTCTGACTGTGCTCTGACTCAGTCCCACTTAGGACCTGGGACCTATGGCTGCAAGGAGACCTGCTTCAGCAAGAAAAAGGTCAAGAAGGAGGTGGGTACAGGCTGGGCCAAGGCCCAGAAAGCCATCCGGCTGCCCCAGCTGCCCCACTTCCAGTCCCAGGCCATCATGAGAGAGAAGGGGCTGCAGGCAAGGTCCCTGGGCCGCGCGGCTCCCCGCTCCAGTGGAGGCCTCCGTGTCCTCCCAGGCCCAGGGGAGCTCGTCCTTTAAGGACCATCATCATCGCCCTGGGCTCCTTCCGTGTGGACATCCCCAAGTTCAAGGTGTTCACCTTCTCTCTTTTCTTGAAGGGGCAGAAGGACAAGCTCGGGCCCGGCTCCTACAACTTCAAAGACTTCTTAGAACAGCTGCGGCAGAAACCGTGCAGCAACCGGGGGCTGCTCAGCTCCGGGGAGCTTCGCTTTCAAGGACTCATCGGGGTAGGTGTCCTCCTAGAAGGACGGGGCGCCCTCCCACCCTCTGCTCTCTTCAGAGCATGGTGCCCGGTGGTGCTGGGAGCGCCCCTCTTGTCCCACTTCCTCCCCAGGCGTGGCCCGGCTCACCTTTGGGTCCCCACAGCCCTCAGGTTTCCAGGGCCACAGTCTCAAGCGCACTGGCTGGTGTGTAGCCCTGTGTCTGTCCCCGAACTAGACCGGAAGTTCCCTGCTGCCCGGGATGGGTCTGGTTCATCTCCGAGCCCCCAGCACAGAGCCCGGCACACATTAGGTGCTCAACAAACTCATTCATCTGTATGTCCAGCCAGTAATGATGGGGCACCCACTCAACGCCATGCACTGTTGTTGGTCCTGGGGATCCAGCAGTGATGAAGACAAGGTTCCTGCTGCCCTGGAGCTGGCGTCCTGGAGCTAGAAACAGCAGCATAAAGAAGCCGGTCATACGCCATCAGGCTTATGAGGAAACCTGAGACAGGGGAGGGACAGAGAGTGACAGGACTGTAATTTATAGAGTGGTCGGGGATGGGTAATTTATAGTGGTCGGGGATGGGCTCTGGGAGGAGGTGAGCAACGGAGATTCATGGTATCTGCGAGAGAGCATTCTGGGCAAGCAGGGCCAGTGCAGGCTAAGGCCCTGAGTTGGACCAGCAGGCAGGAGGTCAGTGTGGCCGGAGAGAGTGGACAAGGACAGAGGAGGAGAGAGGGCAGAGGACTGGGGGCCGGCCAGGAGCACCTGGCAGCAATGGGGGCTTCTGGTTTGATCCCAAGGACTGTGTGAGGACAGTGGAGGGTTTTGTTGGGAAGGGCCTGGCTAATATTTTCAGAGGTACACCCTGCTGGTGGGGGTGCAGGTTGGAGGCTGCAGTGATCCAGATGGGAGGTGATGGCCATTGGGGGGGGGGGAGGGGTAAGTAGAAGGGCCACAGTAGTATCACTATGGGCCGGGATGAACATCCCATGTGGTGATGGGTGGGGGGGGCACACTGAATGGGGTTCAAGCTCAGTAAGGTCTTGAGAGAGAAGGCAGGAGTCACACCATACTGAGGGAGCACTCGGTTTGCTGAGTGCCTCGCCTCCCCTGGCCCTCGTGGGCTCTGTGCTGGACACTCTTGGCTTCTCCCAGCTCCTCACATGCACCGCACTCTTTCAATGAGGGCTTTGCTCCCGCTCTTCCTGTTGCCAGAAATGCCCTTCTTCCTTTAGCCCTTCACCTAAGAAACTCCTACTCAACCCTCAGCTCTCAGCTCCAAGGTCTGACCTGAGCCCCCCTTAGGTGACATCTCCCTTTCCTAAGCATCCCTATTGTGATTGTGTGTTTAGTCTCCCCCTCTCCCCACTGGACTCAGCCCCTGAGGGTGGACCACATCTACCTAGCTGCTGCAGATTCCCAGGTCCTAGCGGTTCCTGGCACATAGTAGGCACACAAGAAGTATCTGTGGACTCTGTGCATGCCTGCCTCCTAAGTACCAGGTGCTCCAAAACATTCTCATTTTTTACATTCACCCCTAATGAGGCCCTGCAGGCTCAGAGAGGGCAAGCAACTTGCCTCTGGCTGCACAGCCGCAAGCCAGGAATGTCCAACCCTACACCCAGGCCCTTTCCCCCACACCTCATCACTGGGAGGCCTTCTCTGAGGCCTGGAAATTACTCCTTGCCTTGCTCAGGGGACACGTACCTGCATCTTCAGGTTCAGATGCTGTGACTGCAACGTAGAGAGGGGTTGGCTGCAGGCATTTAAAAATGAGTCACTAGCTTCAAACCTAAAGTAGTAATAGCTGACACTTAACACAGCACTTATCCAGGCCTGGCACTGTTCTAAGCACTTCAGTGTAGTAATTAATTTAACCTTTAACAACAGCCCTATGAAGTAGTCACTCTCATCATCTCTACTTTCTAGGTGAGAAAACGAGTTCAGAGGGTTTCAGTAACCGCCCAAGGCCACAGAGCTACTGACAGAAGCAGGATTTGAATTCAGGTGTCCATGCGTAACCGCTGCGCTGTGCCCATAGGCATGGCTCACTTGGATTTTGTCCCTTGAGTCACTGTGGAGGACAGGGTCTGATGTCAGGGCCCAGCCCAGCTGATGGCAGTGGAGTTGGGGAACACGTCCGGCACTGTATGTTTCCTTCCTGTGTTCCCAAGCCCAAGCTCCAGAGCAGCGGTTCTCAACCTGTGGGTTGCGACCCCTTTGGCGGTCCAACGACCCTTTCACAGGGGTCGCCTAAGACCATCCTGCATATCAGATATTTACATGATGATTCATAACAGTAGCAACATTACAGTTATGAAGTAGCAACAAAAATAATTTTATGGTTGGGTCACAACATGAGGAACTGTATTGAAAGGGCCAGAAGGCTGAGAACCACTGCTCTAGGGCATCTGTGAGTGTTGGCCAAACAGAGTGACAATGCCCCTGTGTGTCCCTCCCTCCCAGCAGTCTCCTCCCCTCTGGTCCCGTATCTGCTCCCGCAGTCACCTTGGCCAGGCCCTGCAGGATTTCTCCGAGTTGCTCTCCTACGCTCCGCCTTGGACAATAAGTTCAAGGAAGTGTCACTGCCCTGGTGGGTGAAGGCAGCGGGGAGCTCACATCCAAGGCCTGCTTTCCTCGGTCATCGCCTTGTGTGAGCCCTGGGCTGGGACCCTGACGGCCTCCCCTTGTCTTTGGTCCCCACTCTTGTCTCCCCACCACTGCAGGTCTATAAACACCACCTGCCAAAGCTGAGGGGCCTGCTTTGGGGTCCCATGACTCCACACCCCACCCCCCAGAGGATGGGGCTGTTGAACCCTGCAAAGGCCATGTCTTCCCCTCTGGTTCCTGAGCCCCGTCCCCCACTGGCACTGGGTGCTGCCACCACCCTTCCCTCTGCATTCTCCCCGCTCTGGGGACATCGGGCTCTGCAGCCCTGAAGTTCCTCCACCAGCCTCCCTCCGTGGCTCCTCTTCCCCAGCCCTCCCCACTTTGGGGTGACCTCTTCCCCTCAGCCAGGCTCCATGCAGATGGCTCCAGAGCCCCACCCAGGCTCCCTCAGGCACCTCAAACTCTGCACCCACCTACCATCCCCATCACACGTCAGCTTCTCCCCCAGGCCTGCTCTTCCAGGGAACGGTTCCACCCAGCTGCCAGAGCTGGGACCCAGACCCCCGTCCTCTGTACCCATGGGGTCTGTGCTCTCGCCTCCTGTCCTCCTCCTCCCATCCTTACTGCCTCTGCCCTGGCCCAGACCACTGCCCCACCCCACACAGGGGCAGCCTCTGATGGATTCCCTGGTCTCCCACATTGCCAGCACCTTCCTACGCACCCTCACACCTCAGAATCAGGTCTTAATGAGCCTCAGGCCCCACTGAGGATTGGTTGCCTCCTGCACGTGCCCTGACCAGGGCCAGGGATGGAGCCTGCAACTGAGGTGCATGTCCTAGACCAGACTGGAACCCGGGACGCTTCAGTCCCGGGCCTGTGCTCTATCCACTGAGCCAAACCGGCCGGGGCTAAAAAAGTCTTACACGTGCCAATTCCTTATTCCCACCCACCCCCTCTGGACCTGAAAGCCTGAAGGAAAGATGGGGCGCTGCCATGGAGTGCTGCACTGGGCTGCAGAGGCCTCGGTGGCCTCATCCTTTTACAACTGTTGGTCGCCTTTAAGGTGCCGGCACGATGTGGCGCTCACTGCCCTCCCGCCCAGTGCCTACATGGTGCCTGGCAAACAGTAGAGCAGTGGTTCTCAACCTTCTGGCCCTTTAAATACAGCTCCTCATGTTGTGACCCAACCATAAAATTATTTTCGCTGCTACTTCATAACTGTAATGTTGCTACTGTTATGAATCGTCATGTAAATATCTGATATGCAGGATGGTCTTAGGCGACCCCTGTGAAAGGGTCGTTGGACCGCCAAAGGGGTCGCTACCCACAGGTTGAGAACCGCTGCAGTAGAGCCTCAGAAAGGTCGTGGATTTGGGGGTTGGAACCCTTGCACCGCCTCTTTCTGGGGGCGGGACCTGGGACACAGGCTTGCCTCTCTGAGATGCGGGTTCCCCACCTGTGATTGCGATGGCACTGATTTGATCTAGGGGTTGCCTCCAGGACCACGATGCTAGGCTTGTGCAACACCTACCACATGGTGCAGGACCCAGCTTCCTACCTTGGGGCTTTCCTCCTGAACACACCAGGAATCCAGGCCCTGGAAGCGGGCAGTGTTCAGTCATGTTCCACCGAGGGCAAACAGCTCAGATGCCTGCAGAGGCCTGCCTCTCCCAGCAGAGCTCCTGTCCTCTCCTCCGGCCAGGTTGCCTGGTTCTGGCCACTTCCCCAGGGCTTAGGGACTAGAGGTGGGAAGGGCTGAGCCATCATGGAGCAGTGGTGACCCCTGGTGGCTAAAAGATGCAGAACAGCAACGAACATCCCTTTGGGTCTCTGGTCAAGGACCTCCACCCATCCACTCACCCGACGACACTGCTGGGTGGCTCTTCTCATTCCATCTACAAAGAACATATTTATTTTAAAATATACATATATTTTTATTGATTTTAGTGAGGAAGGGAGAGGGGGAGAGAGAAACAGCGATGAGAGGGAAACATCAACATCGATTAGCTGCCTCCTGCACACCTGCTGGGGATGGAGCCCACAACACAGGCACAGGCCCTGACAGGGAGTCAAACCCGTGACCTCTTGGTGCATGGGTCAACACTCAACCACTGAGCCGCACCGGCCGGCCGAAAGACTATTTCTGACCTTGGCAGTCAAGGTCCCAAATGGTCATTCCAGCCTTCCAGCTGTAAGTCTCAGCCGCTCTTACCTCCTCTCACCCCCTCCACGACAGCCACCTCACCCTGACTTACCATGCGTCAGTGCTCAGTATGTGCTGGGCACCATGCCGGATGCTTTATGGACATTTAATTTTATCCTCATTACCCTGGAAGAAAGTATTACTATTCCCACGTTACAAAGGGAGTTCAGCACGATTAAGTGGTCTGCCCAACGTCACTCAGCTAGGAAGCAGCAGAGGCAAGATTTGAACCCAGGACTCCAGATCCATCCAGGTCATGGTACGGTATGAAACTCGTGCATGCAAATGCAGGGCTGTGACGTGGATGTAATAGATGGAATTTCTGAGACCACCTAAGCAAGCGACTGTCTGGGCTGACGGGGGAAGGAAGGCTTCCTTTCTGAGAGAGGACAGTGGAGTAGGCTCTGCAGGATTAGAATAATTTTCCGAGGCAGAGAAGGCAGGAAGGGCATTCCGGGTGGCAGTCACAGCACAAGTCAGCACGGGTAAGGAGGGTGGCAGAATGGCATGTGTTTGGGGACCAGCAAAGACCCACGTAGGCTGAAGTGGGGCTTTCAGAAAGGAGCAGCAGAAGATAAGCTGAGAGGCAGCAGGGCCCTGGCGAAGAGTCTGAATGTGGAACCGAAGGTCTGACCGGTGGTGGAGGCTCCTAGGTCAACAGTGCTGTGTGTTGGGGGGCGGTTGGTCCCTGAAAACCTGCTCCCCTCTTGGAGGTATCGCTTCCTTAGGTGCGCTTAGCACAAAGAGTGGGACTGATGGCCTTCCTGTCTCCCCCATTCCCCACAGAACTACAATCCAGGCCCTGGAAATTATGGAGAGAAGGGCAACCCATACACAAAGCTGGAGAAGAAGGCCTGGGACCGGTCTCACTCCGAGGGCCTCATGTGCCGGATGACCAACAAGCCGCACCCCTTGGGTCATGAGGTAGCCCCCTCCCCTGGCCGAGCCTGGCCACCTGCCTGCATAGTCCTGGGAGCACACTTCCAGAGCAGACGGGGGCCCTGAGACCCCCAGAGGTGAGGGGCCTGCTGTGGCAGCCCTCCAACAGGGCATCTGTGCTCTGTTCCAGGGCAGTGGCCTGGCACCATGCACCTACTCCTTCAAAACTGGCATAGAGGCATACGTGGCACGCGCCATGGGCACCCGCGGCCCCTACGACATTTTCTCCGGCGACCGAAGCAAGCCCCAACCTTACGGACATTTCTCTGTGCAGGTGTGTACCTTGCAGGGGTTGGATTTCCCCAGCAGGATAACAGGCCTCACTGCCCCCCGCCCCTCCCCGGAACACCACCATGCGCTGAGCACCATGTCCCTCCCACATCCTGTCACTTCACCCTCCAGCAGGGTGAGATAGGGCTCCCTGTGCTAGATGAGGAAACTGAGGCTGGCCACCCGTAAGGTGCTGAGCTGGGATTTGAACCCCCACACGTCTGTCTGACGTCACTGCCAGTCCTCTCGCCTCTGCACTGGCATGAGTTACAGAGGCAGTGCAGACGGCCGCAATGCCGTCTGGATGGGAGACAGGCCACAAAGCCTGCAGGGACTTCCACAGCTCAGGTCTGAGTCCTGCTGTTCTGGACACACTTATTTTCCGGGCATCACAGACCCAGCTAAACTGGCCGGGTTAGTGGCACGCTGTTAACTGGGCAGAGAACTGGAGGGCTGGGAAGGGAAACTGGGGTATAATTTTAGCTCGAGCCTGGCCAGTGTGGCTAGGAGTTGAGTGTCGACCCATGAACCAGGATCCTGGTCAGGGTTCGATTTCTGGTCAAGGTTTGATTCATGGTCAGGGTGGCTTGATCCCCAGTAGGGGGCATGCAGGAGGAAGCTGATCAATGATTCTCTCTTATCATTGATGTTTCTCTCTCTTCCTCTCTGAAATCAATACAAATACATTTTTAAAAAAGAATTTTAGCTTGAGCCTCCCTTTCCTGGACCCATCAAGTCCCTGTTGTGAGATCCATCTCACCCTGTGCTTTGCTTTCTTCATGCTCATAGCTACTGGACTTCAGTGTTTGTGTCATTATCTATTTTTTGTCTCCACTATGCATTCGCTCTGTGTGGACGTTTAGGCCAGGTCATGGTCTAGGTGCAGGGCAAACCTGCCCCTTTGGCGGTTACATTCTAATGGAAATGGAAACATAGTCATGAGTGAAAAACAAGATAGAGTGTTAGCAGGTGGTGAGTGCTGTGTAAAGGGCACTGGGTTGCTGGGAAGAGGCTGTGTGGGGAAATGTTGAATGCTTTTGGGTCATTTGGTAAATGGCCACTGAACTGAGCCACTGATGTCAGCAGTCCTGTGCTGAGCGTCTGCCCCCTGGTGGTCACTGCGTGTCATAGCAACCAGTTGTTCTGCTGTTTGGTTGATTTGCACATTAGCCTTTTATTATATAGGATGAGCCTGCATTGACACATCATGGCCCAAAGTCCATAGCTGACATTAGCTTCCTAGTGGTGCATTTGGACAAATGTATAATGATATGTACCCACCAGTATAGTATCATACAGAGTAGTTCTCTGCCCCAGAGTCCGCAGTGTTCCCCCATTAGACTCAGTAAATGTTCATGAAACAAGTGAAGGAAAGAAGGAATGGATATCCTCAAAGTGGGCCTGTGGGTGAGGGTGCTAGAGAATGTCCAACTGACCCGCCCCAGCTGGGGCTGCCTTCACCTGCCTCGGGGTGGCCACTTGCTTTTCTCCGATTGCTGGGGAGAGTCCAGAAAGGGACCCTTGATTTCCCTGGCTTAGCAGATAACCTTTCCCTCCTTTCTGTTTCTTAGAAAAAAAAGCCCAGTGAGCTGATGAATGTCAAGAGCTTCATGGAAGAATTTAACTCTGCTTGCAATAAGAAGCGTGGGGTGTTTTCGAAACTTTCCCGCAACCCAACAACCCCTTCAGAGAGGATTTACTGGAGCACCCTCAGCCAGTGTCCCCGAAAACTAGTCAGTGTCTCCTTACTCTCTTGGAAAGTACTCCCGAGGGCCAGGGTACAGTGCGGTGGCTATTTCAGGGGCTCAGGGGGAGAGCTCAGCCTCCTGTCAGACCCATCTGGTTCCCAGTCCTGGTCTTGCACTTCCCAGTCATGCTGGGTGAGCCCCTCTCGCTCTCTGAGCCTTGGTTTGCACCTGGATCTAACCAGGAGCATAACAGGTGGCTGTGAGCATTAAATGAGGTTAAGGACTGGAGCCCATAGGTGGAGCCTGGTCCGAGAAAGTGCCCGGCCGGCATGGATCTGCACCCTACTTCCCCTCTCCTGGAGAGAAAACACGGGTTTGGGGGTGGGGTGTGGGGTGGCGCCGGGACAGGGCAGGGTGCGAACAAGGCCTCTACCCAACCAGGACTGCATGCCTGTTCCCGCTGAGGGAGTCTTGGGCTCCCCTCTGCAGGGTGGCAGACTGTCATCTGAGTAGGTCCCCAACTTTAGCTGGGCCCCCCTCCCCAGCAGGGTCTGGGGAAGGGAAAACGGTACTGACATTTCCCAAATGCCTGCTCTGGGCCTGGCACCTTCCAGCATCTCCACCCATGAAGGGAGTTCCATTTGCATTTCCCAAAAGGAAACTGAGCCCCAGAGATACGGAGGGCTTGCTCAGGCTCCCCCAGCGAGGGCAAGAGGGGGCCGGGCAGACCCAACTCATTGAGCTCCCAAGTCTGGAGGCTTCTGCTCCCAGGCTGGGTCTGTCATCTCTCTGCACCCTCCCAGGCCTGGAGGACCCTGGGAAACTGGAAAGAGGTGTCAGGCTAGAGGGTGGGGGTTGGTATGGGTGGCATGGATTCATTAGGGCACCATAGGGCCCTTCACCCCTGGGAGGTGGGCGCCTGGTGAGTTGGGAGGTGGCTGGCCTCCCACTGTCCTTGGCTCAAGGCCCAGGGCTATTGGGCGCCCGCACCTGCCCTGGCCCCAGGCTGACCACTGCTAGACCTCCCCAGCTTTCCGCCTTTATCCCTTACCCCTAGGCCACGTCTGGGCCGGGCATGTGGCTTCCTCCAGAGAAGGAATGCAAACGGGGCACCCAGCCACCGTTCCTGCTGTCCTCCAAGCGGACAAGCGGGAGGAGCACCCAGATGCTGGGGAGCTGGGTGAGTGTCTGCGGGGGTGATGAGCAGCCCCAAGCCCCCTGCCCCTGGGAATGGATGCTCTGAGTGAGCCCTATCCCCCACCTTTTCTCCCCCAGGGACTAACCACTCCCACTATCATATTTCTCTAAGACAGCAGTTTTCAAACTTGAGCTGCATTAGCATCCCCGTAGAGGGCTTGTTAAAACACAGATTGCTGGGCCCCACACCAGAGCACCCGATTCAGAGCCGGGGGCGGGGCCTGGGAATTTCCACTTCTAACAAGTTCCCCATGATGCAGATGCTGCTGCCCCAGGGACTGCACTTTGAGAACCACTGCGCGAAGGGACACCTCCCAGAACTGTCTCATTCTCTCCTTTTTTCAGGGCAGCGCGCCCTCCCTTCTCTCTTGTATTTGTCTTGAGGCCTCAGAGGCAACTGGTGGAATTGGCCCATTTCTCTTCCCTGGTTGAGCAAGGACTCCAGTGTCCCCCCCCTTTTCCATCTTCCCCCTCTCCAAAGGCAGCCAACCCACATGTATGAGGTAATCTTCCCCTGTCCTGACTTCCTGTAGCACAGGTTAGTTGTGCCTGGTTTTGAACAGCTGTATTTTTTTAAAAAAATGTATTTTTATTGATTTCAGAGAGGAGGAGGAGGAGGAGGAGGAGGAGGAGGAGGAGGAGGAGGAGGAGGAGGAGAGAGAGAGATAGAGATAGAGAGAGACATCAACGATGAGAATCATTGAATGTCTGCCTTCTGCATGCCCCCTACTGGGGATCGAGCCCGCAACCCGGGCATGTGTCCTGACCGGAATCAAACCATGATCTCCTGGTTCATAGGTTGATGTTCAACCACTGAGTCATGCCGGCGGGCTGAACAGCTGTATACTTTTAAGGCCTCTCCTGGTCTCCCTGAGAACATCTGCTTGTAACTCACTTGTCTTCTCATTATGCTCCCATTGCCTCATCCCCACCCCACACCTGAGCTCCCCTCCCGAGGACAGCAGCATGCCAGCCATCCCACCTCTCCACCTCCTCCTTCCTTTTCTCACCGCCAGCCTGCATCTCCTACAGGGAGGGGGGTCTTCCCTCGGACACCCCAAATAAGATGTTTAGAAAAGAGCCAATGGCCATGCTGCTACCACAGGGCGGGCAGAAGTGGGAGGGGCTGAAGGGGGGCCCGGGTTCCAGAGGCTGAGCTCGCCCACACATCTGGCTGGGAGCCTGCTCCCCCAGGAGACAGGCCTTTCTCTTGTTGGCAGCAAGTTCAGCTTCACATTGGACGAGGGTTTGGTTCCCAGCATCTCCCAGCTCACCCTTGGTGCCGCTTCTCTGTGGGTGGCGGGTCCCTGTCCGGAGGTTGCTCTGCCCTCACTCGTCACCCTGGGCAGGTTGACCTCCTCTCTGAACCTCTGTCTTGTATGTACGGCTGACCCAGGTTTCTGGGTGGGGTGGCATCTTTATTTCCTAGGGCTGCCATAACAAAGTACCACAAACTACTAGATGGTTTAAAACAGCAGGAACTGATCCGCTCACAGATCTAGAGGCCGGAGGTCTGAAATCCAGGTGTCAGCAGGGCTGTGCTCCCTCTGAAACCTGCTGGGGGAATCCTCCCTCTGCCTCGCCTTGGTGGCCGGCAATCCTTGGGCTTCCTTGGCTTGTGGATGTATCACCCCAATCTCTGTGTTGTATGGCCGTCTTCTCCCTACCCCTACCCCCGTCTCCTCTTCTGTACGGATACCTATCACGTTAGGTTAAGAGCCCACCCTACTCCAGGGCAACGTCATCTTAACTAATTGCATCTGCAACTACAGGATTTCCACATAAGGTCGCATTCTGAGGGGTTGGGGTTAAGGCTTCCACATATTTGGGGGGGGACACAAGTCATCCCATCATAAAGACAGTAGGGAGGAGCCTGGAGAGGGAGGAGCCTGGGATCACGTCTCCAGGCCAGGCATCCACCTGCTCACAGCCTGCCTCCCTCCCTGTGCAGAACCCCGTCGGTGTGGGCTACTACCTCAACACCTGGCTGATGGAGAGCAAGGACCAGCGTCAGCGATATCGGTCCCTGTTCATGGGCGGAGCCAAGCGCTATCCCTCGAACCCGGCCCGGGACAAGTTCTTGCAGTGAGTGCCCCTGGAGCTCCAGCAGAGCTCACTCTAGGGTGGGCAGGGCCCTCCCCCAACTTGTGCTCAGGGGAACACAGCTGCTGCCCCAGAGCCTGCCAAACAGCTGTGGCCGTGGAGAGAGTTCAGATCCTGGCTCTGCCGATCACTGGCTGTGTGAGGTGGGGCAAGTCGCTTAACCTCTCTGAGCCTCGTTTTCCTTAACTGTCAAATGAGCAGAGGACTGTGGAGACCCAGATGAGATGCTGTGGTAAGGAACAGGAACGCATCAACACTAACTCCTGCCCCTGCGACCCACACTGTCCAGGCTCTGCCTCGCAAGGCTGCACCCCATGGAATCTCTGTTTCCTGGTGTTCATAGTGGGGTTGGTAAAACGCATTTCAGGATGCTGTTGTGAAACCAAAAGAAAAAAAAAAAAAGGGGCTTGAAAACCAGAGCTGCTGTGAAACGGCTTGCAAGTGTTAGCGGCCGGCTGCCACATTTTATTGACCTTAGAGACCATTGGTTACAGTATGTTCTTAGTCTCAGGAATGTGAAAATATGAAGCATGCATTTTAGTTTGTTCTGTTGTTGGGAATCCCGGGGAGGGTATGAGGGCCAGGACTGCTCAGGGAAACCCAGCTTTTAATTGTTTATTTGTATCAAGGTCGTCCTGTGGCTTCCTTGTTTTGGTGGCTTCCTTAGAAAAAGGAACGGGAGGTAACATTATTGATAGACTGAATTCCAGAAAAATAATTATATTCCTTACCCGCGCAACTGATTGATGCTTTGATTGGATATAAACTTTTAGGTTCGAAATAATTTTCCCTTGGGATTTTGAAGACTTTGAGTTTCAAGTGTGGTTGTTGAGAATTCCGGTGCCATTCCGGTTTTCTGCCCTTGGTATGCAGCCTACATCTTCCCCTCTGGACCTTTTTAGGATCTTCTCTTTGTCCCTCGTGTTCTGAAATTTCGTGGCCATGGGTCTTCGTGTGAGTCTGTTTTCATTTATTGCTTGGGTACTTCGTGGGTTCTTTCCTTCAGAAAACTCAGGACCTTCTATTCTGGGAAAAGTTTTGTGTTTTTGTCTTTGACGATTTACCCCTTTGTCTTCTCTTTCAGATGAATGGTTTGACGCTGTCATTTTCTTGTCTTTTTCCCCTTTATTTGCCTTATCTACCTTTTCTGTCCTACTTCCTGGTAAATTTTCTTTGTCCTCATCTTTCTTCCTTATTATTACCTTTTTATGTGTTGTCATCTTTTTTCATTCCTAAGAGCTCTTGTGTATGTGTGTGTTTTTTTAATCCTCACCTGAGGATATTTTTTCCATTGATTTTTAGGGAGGGAGGGAGAGTGAAAGAGAGAGAAACAGACAGAGAAACATTGATGTGAGAGAGAGACAGATCGGTTGCCTCCCACATGCGCCCTGGCCATGTGCCCTTGCTCGGGAAAGGGACCCACGGACATACGGTAAGCTGGACTGCCACTCTAACCATTGAGCAACACCAGCCAGGGCCTCTTGTGTGTTCCTCTCTCCTTTAATAGCACCCTGCTCTGTGTCATTCATGCAGCATGTCCGTTCATCTCAGGATAATGAGTTTTCCGTAGGTTTCTTTTTACTCTGCATTGTCTCTACTTCCTCCAATTATTTTTCTTTCACTTGATTTGTGAAAATAATAAAGAAGGAGCACAGAATTAATAAAAACAAATGAGGACTGCATGACTGGAGGTGCTCTCACTGGGTCCTCACAGCTCCTCCGTGTTGTGCGGTTGTGCATCCCTGCCTTGGCCCCAGGGCGGCGATCACAGTCCAGTGTGCGCAGCTGCGGGTGAGAGCGTGCAGACAGCCATGGGCTGTGGAGCTGCTGAGGAAAGGCAAGGGTGACGGCAGTGCTACCTTCCCATTTGTACCTGAGTGAGTGAGGCTCGGAGGGGTGGGTGATGGGAAAGGCCAGGGTCCTGCAGCCAAGCAGAGGTCGGGCAGGGACGAGGAGCCGGCTCTGACTCCGACCTGTGCTTCAGCCTCTCTCCTCCTGGGCCCATTTGGGGGAGGCTGTGGGTTGGCAGGACACAACATGTCTTTGAACAATTGCTGTCTTCAGTCAGGCAAGGGAGGGCATGTGTGGGAGAGTGGCGAAGTCACCTTCTGGAATGCGAAGTTACAGCTAATCTTTGTCACCCCTCACTCCCAGCCTCACCTCCTCCTTCCTGCCAAACCGGGCCTAGCTGGGCAGCTGGGATTTAACCCCTGCCTGGGAAAGGCGGCCTTCTGTTTGTCGCTCCTTAGAGCTGTGCTTATACATTTGGCTGACTGACCCTATGGAACAGGTTTTCCACCCGCTCACCTTTCTGGCTCGCCCAGTCAGGTCTTTTTATTCCATCTGGCCACCTGTGTCTGTGTGGACATGGGCTCTCTGTGCTCCAGCCAGGACTTGCTTTGTACTACCGGGCTACCCCCTTGCTCTCCAGCCTTTGGCCATGCTGTGATCTGTTCTTGGAATAGCCTTCTCCTAGTTTCTGGAAAACTCCTATTCATCCCCCACAACTGTGCCTAAACATGAGGCTTCCAAGATTTTTCCATTCTCAGCCTCTTGTGAGTTCTCTGGTTGGAGCACTTTCCCCATTATATTGTAACTAGAGGCCTGATGCATGAAATGCGTGCAAGGGGCTCGGCCCTCGCAGCCCCAACTTCGTCAGGAAGGTCGTCCGGACGGTCGTTTGGCTGTTTGGTCTAATTAGCATATTACCTCTTTATTATATAGGATATTTGTTCATATGCTTGTGGTACCTACTGAACAGAACTTCTCTATTGTCTGGCTCCAGCATCTAGCTGGCATGTATAGGAGGAGCTCAGTGGATATGTGTCAGAGGACGAGTCAGGGCATTCATTGATGAAATGGCCCAGTGTCTGGGTAGCTCCATGAAAGAAACACCTGGGAACTCCCATTTAATTCAGGAGAAATTCATTTTTCCTTAAAATTTTTTTTATCTGATGTCTTATTATGAATTTTTTCAAACATACAGTAAAATTGAAATGATTTTACAATGTACCCCTATACCTGCCACTTAGATTATATCATTAATGTTTTATTCTTCTTGCTTTATGACATATACCTATTCATCTACTAATCTACTAATCATTCATCCATTCTCATTCTTCTATCCTTCTATTGCTCCTCTTATAATTTGATAAATTTCAAAGTAAATGGCAGACATCAGTATGCTTCCTCCTAACTACTTCAAAATGCATACTGCCTTTTTAGCATTTTAAGCTAAAGCCATGTTCCTTGTCCAGAAATCTGAGGTTGAAGTAATAAATATCCATTCTTTGTAATAATAATTATAATTGGAATATACTTATAATGTACAGTGATTTTCTTTCCCTTTTTAAAAATATTTTTATTGATTTCAGAGAGGAAAGAAGAGGGAGAGAAAGAGAGAGATATAGAAACATCAATAGTGAGAAAAAATCATTGATTGGCTGCCTCCTGCACACTCCTACTAGGGATCGAGCCTGCAACCAGGCATGTGCCTTGACCGGGAATTGAACCATGACCTCTTGGTTCACAGGTTAACACTCAACCACTGGGCTGTATGACTTTATATGTCTTTACTGACATAGTAACTTTAAAAGGTAGGTATTACGTGCAGTGTTTTTCAGTTGAGACAAATGAATTTGGAGAGAGAAAGTGTTTTCCTAAAGTCACTGCTAGTCAGTGGCATTTGTGCATCTGGTCTCCAAAAATCAGTTGAGCACTTACTATCTGCCGGGCAAACCCTGCCTCCTGGGACATTGCAAAAGAGAACCAGGTAGCTGTTCGGCCCCACAGTGGCTCCCAGCTTCCTGGGGAAGGCACTCAGCCCCCTTTCTACAGTTATAGGGCAGCGTGAGAAGCAGGGTGGGGGCAGACGGGACCCAAGACCTCTCTTCATTAAGAACACTTTCCCCGACTTTCTGGAGGATGAGAGCAGGAAGCTAAGGCAGAGACGGGAGGCTAAGGCAAAGCCAGCCTTCGCCATGACCGTCTTCATGTCCTCAGCCCACCTGCCCTCACCTGATCACTTCCTTTTACCTCCCGGGCCTGTGCCTGCTGCTACGGTGGAAGTGTCAGGACGTGGGGACTCTTAGGAAGTTCAGCACAGAGTTCCTGCTTCCTGCAACCCCCACGACGCATTTATTACTGAACACAGAAGTCTGGTGATTACCGTGGAGACAGCATGGCGCCAGGGAAAGGCAGGCCGTAGCTCCAAGGCCAGGCCATCATTTTGCCCACTCGTCCTTTCCTTCCCTTCTTCCTCCTTTCCCTCCCTCCCCTCCTTCCTTCTTTCTCACCTATCTTCCTTCCTTCATTTTTGGCGGGGGTAGACACTTGAGCGTGTTTCTGGGCTGATGGGTTGGGCTAAATGATCTTTCAGGTGCTAGGATTCTGTATTTGAAGTTCTGACAAAGCAACTTGGGGGCTCTGATGAGCTGAAAGGGATGCAAAGTAGAGGAATCTCCTCCTTAGAAATAGGCTGCTTTGATAGAAAAGCTCCAGGGGTCAATTTTGGCCCCTAACCCCGTGTAGGCTCTCGGTACTGGTTCATCCCCTGTGGGCACCCTCCCTGGACAGGGGGTGGGGGGGTGGGGGGGTGGGGTGGGGGGGGGCACTCCCTTCCACAGGACCAGTTCCGTTTTCTTTTTCCCCTCTTTCTTTTTAAAGGGAAAGGATCACACCTTTTACTAAGGGGAAGTGCCTTACGACTGTGGATTATAATTCGGATCCTACTCCTTGAAGCCACATGTGAAGGACAGCCTGCGGTGACCAGAGGGCCCAAAGGACTGAAGACAAATTTGGGGATCGGAGGGTGGAAGTGGGGATGGAGGGGCCTTGGAGAGAGGACACTTGGGAATGCCGGGGAGAGGGGAGAGATGTGATGGTGGGGTCACTTCTGTCGGAGACAACTCCCTGGGACATCTGGAGCCACGTATCTTTTGATATGAGAGCTCAGTTATCCTGAGAATTCAAACTGGTCAGTGACATGGACATGGGAGCCAGACAGCAGATGGACCGAAGGGGTGGCATACGGTGGGCACTTTTGGGACCCCTTCTATTCTAAAGCCGAAGTGCTTGACTCCCTGTTCATTAAATTCCAAGAGGCGGTGGAGTGTGGCGTGTGTCATAAGGCAGCTCTAGGTCCCCAGCAGGAGTACTCCGTCTCCATCCATTTTGTAGGTGAGGAAATAGTCTTCACAGGGTTCACTTGCCAAAATTTGTTAGATCACAACCTGGTGACCAAGCCAGGACTGTAGCCCAGAGCTCCTGACAACCAGGTCTGGTGCCTTAAAAAAGATACTCCCCCTCCCCCTGCCCTAGCCGGGTTGGCTCAGTGGCTGGAGCGTCAGCCGGGAATTGAGCTTGCAACTGGTGTACATGCCCTTGACCGGAATTGAACCCACAACCCTTTAGTCCATGGGCCGAGGGAGGTAACCAATTGATGTTTCTCTCTGTCTCTCCCCCTCCCTTCCACACTCTCTAAAAATCAGCAGAAAATATCCTTAGTTGAGGACAAATAAAAAAAAAAAAGATAAAAAAGAGAAAGAACTCATGAATATGGACAACAGTATGGTTGGTGATTGCAGGGAGGGAGAGGTAGGTGAGGTGAAAGAGGGTATGGGGGGATAAATGGTGATGGAAAAAGAAAACAAAAATAAAGGAAAAAGAAAAACTTGAGAAAACTATTCTCATGCTCAGAATGATTCAGAATTAGTATATTTTTTAAAAAGATACCCCTCCCCCATCTGGTCGCCCATCGCCTCACCTGGACTCTCCCCTGCTCCCCGCCTCCCCGCTGCAGTCTGCTCTCCACCTGGTGGATGGGAGGTCCTATTAACACCCACGCCAGTTCACACTGTGACAAGGACAGAAAGTCACCCGAGCCCACTGCCCTAATGGGCATGGCACTCCCCTCATGTTCTGCCAGTCCTCGCTCAGGGGCACGCAGGTCCAGAGGGAAACGGGCCCGGTGGGTGGCAGAGCCTGCACTTGAGCCAGGTCTGACTCCACATCGGGGTCCCCAGAGCAAGAAACAACAAAGGCGACTTTCCAGGTCACACTTTTATTTTTACAGAAGTGGCGGCCACACAGCCGCAGGGACACGAAGTATTCTGGACAGTAGTAGGCACCGCGCCTGCCGTGCGAGAGCCTGCCAGGGAGACTCATGCCTCTCTCCTCCGGCCCCGCGACCAAGGAGGGAAAAATATCACACACACACCCCCTCCCTTTTAGCAACACCCCATTAAATTACACATCCGCCCAGCCGAAGAAACTGGCTGTAAGTGATTTTACAGGAAACCTTCATGCAGCCACGAAACTCACGGCCCCGGAGGGAGGGGCCTGTCCTTTTACTTTCTACACACTGGCCCCAGTGCGAAGTTCAACGCCATCTGGAACCAGCACACGGACGGACAGTGGTGGACTGATTATGAGAAAGCTGGTAGCTCACCATGCTTGGAAGACTGCCCTTTCCAGGCAACACGTTATTGGAGTAAAACATTAACATGAGGCTGGTGCAATCCCAAGACCTTCCCTGCCCAGCCCGTTCCGGGTGAGGTCTGTGGACAGGATTTGGTTTGTGGGACTCAAAACAAGAGGCTGCCGGCATCTCTGGCCACATTCCCAGTGGCACTGGATGGAGGTCTCACTGGTGAAATGATGGGCGAGCCTTAGCTGTTGGGTTAATCTGCCCAGGTTAACCATTCCTCTACAGCAAGTAGGATCATCAGTTGAACCTGGAGCACATGGGCCCGCTGAGAGCTAATGCCAGAATTCACGTACTTTGCATACAAGCTAGAGAACGGGGTTTTTATATTTTCCCTATGCCCCTCCCAGAGGCCAAAGGGGAAGGGAGTTCCTTTGTCTTCTGAGTGCCATGCGTGCACCCAGCACTCACAGGACCACGCTCAGGTACTTTGCAGTGTGCCAAGCCCTGGGGGGCGGGTGTGTGTGTGTGTGTGTATGTGAGCATCTGTCAGTCAAAGCGCGACTCTGAGGACTCTGGCAACCTACAGTGACAAGACCAACACTTCCTGCAAGCCTCTCTGAAAATGAGATGAGAGCCAGCCTTGGGCTGAAGGAAGGACCGTAAATGACAGACCACCCCCAAGGGTCCACTTGTTCATTTATTTTTCCTCTGACTTTCCACACAAATGAGGCTTTCCACGGGTTTTGCAACCACGGGGTCTGAGAGAGCCATGCACTTCTATAGCAGAATGGCCCCCAGGTAACGAGGACAAACTGTAGTTCAGAGGAACAAAGGACTTGCCCACAGCTGCACAGCACACTGACCATACACCAGGGGCTGAAACCCAGGCCTCCCGACTCCTGCTGCAGCGTGCGCGCAGCTCTCTCAGATGCCACTGCCTGGCACGGCTCACTCAACTCCAGCTTCGCTCACAGGGCATAATTCCTCCTCAGATTCTGGGTCTCTAGCTGAGGCTGGGCAGGTCTTAAGATGGAGTTGCATAAACAACCAAGTTTTAGTCAGTGGGGGAGGACCTAGGGAGGGTCCCTTCCCTCTGGAACGGAAACGGAGCTAACTTTTCTCTGAGCTTAGAATTTGTAAGGCACTGAAATTAACTACAGCTGGGGGTGGGTGGGGGGAGAAAGCAACCAAGGGGATGAGTGGTTGGAGAAATCAAGGTGACGCTCTATTCCTTCAGCCCCACAGTGAGGATCCACATGGAACCTAACGATGGCGGGCTCCACTTTCCTGCGAGTGTGGTCCACCCCACCCCCGATACCAGAGTAACGCAGACGCACCCCCCACAGCTAAGCAGGTGCTGGGGATAAGAGGCATGGGGGCTGGGAAGCAAAGAATGAGCCCAGACCCTCTGGATCCAATTCAGGGCAGAAGCCACTCGTTCCACCTGTGCCGGAATCCCAGGCCTTGGCCGGGGTAGGATTCACCCTGAAATGTCTTCCCCAGGGACACGGTCCACTAGGAGTAGACTCGGTGACGGCTGGGGGGCATGCAAGCCTGAGCGTGAAGGAGGGAGGGGCAGGATCACCAAGGAGGCAGAGAAAACTTTGGGATCAGACCTGGCTTTGGCACAGCACTTCTTGGGCCTGCCTGCCCATCTGTTGCCCTCCTGAGACCCCAGGGATGGAGAGGAACCTTCCTTCTCCCGTGAGGAGCAATTCTAGCTGACTGAAGCAATAGCGGTGCAACTCCAGGGCAACCTCACATCATTCCAGCCACGCTGTGCCCAGGTGACCCAACATGGAGCTCTCAGGACTCAACCACTGAACCCGGAGCACTTCAGTCAGATGTGATGCTGAATGGGAAGCAATGACAGCTACCACAGCCTGTAGGCAGATACTGTTACCCTCTGTCAACAGATGAAGAGCCAGGATCAGAGGGGCTGAGTGACTCACTCAGAGTCACACAGCGAATGAGTGGCTGAACGGGAATTGGACTCAGGTTTACCTGATTCCATATCCCAAGTCCTTCCCACTCCACTGGGCGGCCCCTGGAAGCTGGGAGTGGTCGGTCGGGGCTGTCTGCGTGGGATTTCTGGAGGGGTTTGCTTCTGGAAGTGTGGATCTGGGAGAGCAGCCAAGTTTGAGTGAAGGGAAGATGCCTGCTGGCCCCGGGGGCAGGGCCCACCACACGTGTCTCTCTGCGGGCGGGCTCCGGCTCAGTGCCTGGCGGCCTTGCAGATCTTGTCGTACACCTCGGGGAAGGCGTCCTGGCAATTGAGCTGCTCCCGCAGCTTGTGGTACAGGGAGCCGTCAAACATCTCCCAGAACTCCTCGCGGTTCATGTAGCAGTCGGCGTACAGCATCTGGAACCTGCAGAACAGAGATGAGGGTGAGGACGGGGAGGCGATGGCAGCGGGAAGGGAGGGGAAGCGGATGAGGGAACCCCAACCGCTCTTCTGTGGCGCGCACTTGGCAGGCAGGAAGCGCTTTTGGATTTCCCTTATTTAATCCCCTCATGGCCTAGCAGTGCAGGGCGGTGCGGGAATTCTAATCCCCATTTTGCAGATGGGAAATCGAGGCTCAGGGTGTTAAGTGGCTTGGCAGTGGAGGCAGAGTGAGGAGCAGAACTCGGGCTGCGGGCTTCCCCCGTGCTTGGTGCACCACACAGGCTCCCTGACCGGCCGCTGACTGCGCTCTTTTCGCTTTTTCACTGATGTTCCATAAACCGCGCATATTGGAAGTGTACCACTTGCTAAGTCTGACTTATGTATACAAACTAGAAACCATCACCTCCGTCGAGATAATGACTGCCCCCCCCAAGGGGTCACTGCTGTCTACCATCCAGGGGTCTGGAATTTTATATAAATGGAAACACCGGCACTCCTTTTTCCTGGCTTCTTTCACAGTTACTCTGCGGTCTGTCCGTGTGGTGTGGGTCAGGAGCTTGCTCCAGGCCGTTCTCTGAGCACTGCTCTGACCCAGCCTCTGTGTAGCCTTCAGTCACGAAACCTTAGCTTAGCTTTGGTTTTCTAACCCGGAGTGGCAGCCCCTGAACATATGGGAGACTCCCATCATCTGGCCCCAGGGCGAGGAGCAGATGCAGAGAGAAGAGGGGCAGGAGCCCGGCACCCTGCCTCACCTTTCACAAGGTCGGCCGCCTCAGTGACAGTCCCGCAGCGACCAGCTGGTCCCGCCCCAGAACTGGCCGCCTGGGCCTTTCCCCCACGCCCCTGCAGCAGTCCCCTGGGGCGGGCGGCCAAAGGGACTGTGCCACGCTCTGAGCCACTCACCCATGCACGCTGCGGACGAACTTCTCCAACTGCCTCATGCAGGACCTGGCTTCAAAGTGCTTCACACGTGGCTCCCCGTAAGCTCCAATGTCCACGTAGAGCTCGGTCTCGTCTCCCTTGGGGTGCACCAGGCCAGGCTGGCTGGGCAGGATGAACGGGCACAGCCAGATGGGGTAGACCTGGGTGGGCCAGGGAGGAGGGTATTGGTGCTCTCTCTCCAACAGGTGACACGCTCATAGCTGGCCCACACCACCCCGACCTAAATGGAGGCCCTGCAGCACTGTCCAGGGGACCTCCTCTGGCTGCTCACAGCTTCATCCCAACCCCCAAGACTGGGCTGGGAGCACCCAACTCCCCCACAGTAGAGGGCACAATCTGAGCAGCTCATGGCATGCTCGTCGCTGGGCCCTACTACTTCTCTCCCATCAGGGCCATGGCTGAGCAGGTCCATTTTGCAGCTGGGGACACTGAGGCTCAGAGGGCAGGCATGGGCAGTCCCACGGTTCAGGGAGACCATGGGTTCCACGGGATGGCTCTCGGCCCGCCCCGCCCTGCCTCAGCTCACGTGGATGTCGTTGTGGAAGGTGTGCAGGGCCTGCATCATGCACTTCATGGGCACCAGCATGTCCTGCACCACGTGGTGCTGCTCGTACAGCTTGCGTAGGGTCTCGCCCTGGGTCAGCTTCAGGAGGGAGATCTTGGGAGGCACCATCCATCCAAAGAGGTAGCGGAAGATGGGGTTGTTGCCGAAGGGAATGATGTCCTGAAAGACAGAGTTTGAAGATGGAGAGAAGGAACCAACCGGGGCCAGGAGCCAGGCCCTCCTTCAGTGCTCAACATGTATGACAGGGTCCGCCCCTCCTATTTGGAGGGGCATAGTGGAACCCTGGATTTACCCAGTTGGATTAGGGTTTGATTCTCAGCTCTGGCATTGACCAGCTGGGATGACCTTAGGATGTCACTTAACTTCTCTGAACTCAGTTTCCTTATCTGTAAAATGGGACTTATAAGAATAGTGACATACCAAATGCAAGGCACTCAGCCCAGTGCCTGGAACAAAATAAGGTAAGGCAGCTATGACTGCTCTCCTAGTTGCTGAGGTCAGAGGCTGGCACAGAGCAAACATCCATGAGCGTTTGAGAGAAAAATGTTGTTGAGTGTGAAGAGGAATCTTCAGAGAGCTTAAGCAATTTCTTTTCTTTTAAAAAATTTATTGAGAGAGAAACATCAATTTGTTGTTCTACTTATTTATGCATTCATCGGTTGCTTCTTTTATGTGCCCTGACTGGGGATCCAACCTGCAACTTTGGTGTATGGGATGACACTCTAACCAACTGAACCTCCCGGCCAGGGCCTTAAGCCACTTTCCTAAGGTCACACATCCAGGACAGCTCTCACTGCGGTGGGCAAGGTCTGGCTCAGGTTCAGTAATGAGCCCACTGGTTTACAGCATCTCCTGGGAGTCTCCTGGGACAAATCTGGCCCACCCTCTGGTTTTGTAAATAAAGTTTTATTGGAACACAACCATGCCCATTTATTTACACACTGTCTATGGCTCCTTTAAGGCTGTAAGGGCAGAGTTGCTCCTAGAGAGACTTCATGGTCCATAAAGCAAAACTCCTACCTGGCCCTTTACAGAGAATGTTTGCTGACCTCTGCTCTACTGTATGGATGTGGCCTCATTTATTTAATCAGTTCTGTACTGACAGGCGTGTAGGTCATTTTCTGAGCATTCCAATGAGTGTCCTTGTGTGCATGTGCCCTTGCCCATTTACATGTCTGTTTACCTGCAAGATAAATTCCTAGAAGTGGAAAATTCTGCTTCGGACAGTGTATGCAATTTTAATGGGTTCTATTTTAAGAGCCTGCACCATTTTATACTCTCCCCGACAACGTAGGAGACGCAGTTTCCCACACCCTGGCCAGCATGCGTGTTATCAAACTTGGGCATCTCTCATTCGTAGAGGCAGAAAATGTGAGACTCCTGTAGTCTTGTTTCACCTGCCTTAAGTTCCAAGTGAGACTGCATCACCTTTTTTATGTTTAAAAACCATTTATATTTTTCCCCCTAAAAATAGTCCATTGTTAGCCAAAAGTTATCAGTTGGAACCACTCCTTTTCCAAAGTCTCAACCTCGCAAAGTTCAAGTTTAAACACTGTGCCCGGCCCCTCTTTCCTGCCTCTGTATGACCCCGGGTCCCATGGCCCTGGCTTCACTCCTGGTCCTGTGCTGCCAGCACACCACGGTCAGTCACTGCAGGGACCCTCACCACAGTCTCTTCCCTCCTGGGCCTCCCAGCTGCCCTGGGCTTTTACCTGTGTCCAGCCCCTACTGGCCTCCTTGCTCTGCTGGGCTGCAGGCCCCACCACAGGTACGGGTCCAGTGGGCCCAGCCTGACCCAGGATCCCAACCCCAGGGGCAGCCCCTGTGACAATGGCCTTCAAGAAACATGAACAACCTATCTACCCGTCCTTACTTCCTGTATCAGCCAACCACCTACACTGCTGAACACGAGGACAGCAAAGGGAGGGAAGGACAGGGCCCAGGGCCCCTTTGCTTTCAGTCCTTCCTTCCTCACCAGTCGCTAAGGTGAGATGTTAGCAGGATGTGAATGTTATCAAGAAGGGAAATAAGATTTAAATGTTTAACTTTTATTTATTGAAAATAACATGAAATAGCAAATCCTATATAATAAAAGTCTAACATGCAAATCAACCGAATGGCAAAACGACCCAGTCACTATGACACACACTGACCACCAGGGGGCAGATGCTCAATGCAGGAGCTGCCCCCTGGCGGTCAGTGTGCCAGAAGCCGGGCTCACAGCTGGCGAGTGTAGTGGCGGTGGCGCCACCGAAGCAGCCCTAAGGGTGTCCGACTGATGGCTTAGGCCCACAGGGAGCGGGCCTAAGCCGGCAGTCGGACATTCCCCCGAAGGCTCCTGGACTGTGAGAGGGCACAGGCCAGGCTGAGGGACCCCTCCTGAGTGCATGAATTTCATGCACCGGGCCTCTAATATTTATGATAAGAGAGAGACCATGGAAGAAAGGAAGAAACATAATTTAAAACCTTTGATGGCACTTTTTCCCTGCTTTCTACAGAGTCCTGAAAATTATGCAGCTAGTTAGCCCTGACCCCAAATATTGCTGACTGACTCTCTGGGTGAGAGGAAGGAACTGGACCAGCCAGGCATGGCCCAGGTGTGAGGGGAATGCAGGGATCACCCAGAATGCTGATCACTCCCACACTGGTATGTGCCACCTCTCCGCCCTGGAGTCCTGATGTGGAGCCAGCTGCCCACTCACTGTTCTACCTAGATGTCTGAAAGGATCTCAAACTGACATCCCCAGACCAATCTTCCCATTTCCCTTCCCAGACCTCTCCCCGTGTTGCCCATGGCAGTCAATGGCACCTCCAGCCTCCCAGCGGCTTGGGCCTCTAACCTTGGAATCATACTCAGGGCCAATACGTCCGGAAGGGGTTAGCCCCACCTTTATGGACTCCCCCAATCTGACATATTTTTCCTCCTCCCCTGTACCACCCCGGACAACAGAAATCTTCCTTCTACTCTTCCACTCTTTCACCCTCCCCGCCCCCCATCTACCCTCCATCTAGTTGTCAAAGTTATTCTTTTAAAACAACAATCAGGTCAAAGCACTTTTCTGTGCAAAACCCTCTGCCAGTTTCCTATCATACTATAGTAAAATATAAAGTCCTTCCTTGATCTATAAAGACACGCATGATCTAGGCTCTGGCTGCTGTGCGACCTCATTTTCCACCAGGGTTCTAGCTCAGGGGCTTTCGTGCTGTTTTTTAAAAGCATGCAACCCGCTATGACAACTGGACAACCATATATCTTCCACCATATAAAAACTGAACTTTGGCCAAAACCGGTTTGGCTCAGTGGATAGAGCGTCGGCCTGCGGACTGAAAGGTCCCAGGTTCGATTCCGGTCAAGGGCATGTACCTGGGTTGCGGGCACATCCCCAGTAGGAGATGTGCAGGAGGTGGCTGATCGATGTTTCTCTCTCATCGATGTTTCTAACTCTCTATCTCTCTCCCTTCCTCTCTGTAAAAAATCAATAAAATATATTTAAAAAAAAACACACAAAAAAAAACACTGAACTTTGCCCAGCCAGTGTGGCTAAACCAGGAGGTCCTGGTTCGATTAACGGTCAGGGCACATGCCCAGTTTGTGGGCTCGATCCCAAGTGTGGTGTGTGCAGGAGGCAGCCAATCAATGATGTTTCTCTCTCAGTGATGTTTCTTTAAAAAATATATTTTATTGATTTTTTACAGAGAGGGAGGGAGAGGGATAGAGAGTTAGAAACACTGATGGGAGAGAAACATTGATCAGCTGCCTCCCGCACACCTCCTACTGGGGATGTGCCCGCAACCAAGGTACATGCCCTTGACCGGAATCGAACCTGGGACCTTTCAGTCCACAGGCCAACGCTCTATCCACTGAGCCAAACCAGTTAGACCTCTCAGTTATGTTTCTATCTCTCTATCCTTCTCCCCTCCTCTCTGAAATCAATAAAAATATATTTAAAAATCAATATAAAAAAATAAAAAACTTAAAATAAATCAATAACCTAAATATCAGAGCTAAAGCTATAAGTTCTTAGAAGAACACATAGGGACAAATCTTCATAACCTTGGATTTGGCAATGGATTTTGAGATATGATACTAAAAGCACAAGTAATAAAAAATAGATACACTGGACTTCATCAAAACTAAAAACTTTTGTGCATTAAAAGATATTATCAAGAAAGCGAGAAGTCAACCTGTAGAACAGGAGAAAATATTTATAAGTCATCGATCTGGTACAGTAAGGATCTAGTATTCAGAATATACAAACTCTTACAACTCAGCAACAAAGATAATACAATTAAAAATGGGCAAAGGAACTGAATAGACACTTCTCCAAAAGAATATGCAAATAAATAGCCAATAAGAATGTGAAACATCACCCGTCAGTAGGAAAGTGCAAATCAAAATTACAATGAGATTCCATTTCACACCCACTAGGATGGATGGCTATAATCAAAACCCAGAAAATAACAAGTGTGGTGAGAAGGTAGAGAAAGTGAACACGGCTGCTGGGAGTGTGAAGTGGCTCAGCCACTGTGGAGAAAAGTTTGGCAGTTCTGCAGTAAGTTAGACACAAAGTTACCCTACGAATCAGCAATTCCACCCATAGGCATACACCCCAAAGCATGGAAACCTAGTACTCAAACGAATACTTGTCTATGGATGTTCACAGCATTATCCACAATGCCAATAGGTGGAAACAATCTAAACATCCAACCACAGATGAATTTATAAACCAACTGTGGTCTACCCACACAATGGAGTATTAGCCAGCCACGAAAAGGAATGAGTACTGATACATGCTACAACATGGCTGGACCTTGAAAACATCATGCTAAGTAAAAGAAGCCAGTCACAACAAGCTACATATTGTATAATTCCATTTATATGAAATAATCTAAAACAGGTAATTTATAGGGACAGAACAGACTGACGGTTGGGAGAGGCTAGGGAAAGGAAGAAAGGGAAGCATCTAATAGGTACCAGATTTCTTTTGGGGGTGATCAAATGTTTTGGAACTAGACAGAGGTGATGATTGCACAATATCATGAATGTACTAAATGCTACTAGATTGTATAATTTTACTTTTATTTGTTTAATTTGTATAATTTTAAGTGGGTAATTTTATATGATTTCACTTCAATTAAAAGCAAAAAGGAAAAACACCCATGCAGCCCCTGAGGAACTGTGCTCACACTTTCTTTGCCTGGCGCTCTCTCTCCCAGAGCTCGGCATGGCCTGTCGTACCTACGTGCAGGTCCCTGCTCGTAAGTCATCTCCTGAGAGGCCTTCCCAGAGGCCCTCATTTAACATGTTCCCGCTCCCCATCCCTCCTCGCACAACAGCAAATTCTTGCTCACCTGTCCAGGCCAGGCTTAGGCTACCTCCAACCCTAGACTGGCCGCTTCCTCTTTACAAGGTGATGTTTGTCTGCTTGGCGAGGCTACAACTCCTCAACGACGGAACAGGTTCCCCAAATCTCCCACCCAGCACCCCATTCTCAGGTGCTCAGTGACAGCCTGTCGCTTTAAGTGAAGGTGGTCCGATCTCTCAGAAAGGAGCAACTGTGTTGCTGTGTAAGAGGGTGTTCCGATTCCCCAGGACAAAGCCACGCTTTTCCCCCGAGGGAGAGAGTGTGGCTACCGTGTTAACTACCCTGGTTCCCTGCCCAGCAGGGCGGGAGGAGCCAGGACCGGGGAAAGGTGAGCCTCACCTGGAGCTCCCAGAAGATGCTGCGCGTGTGCCGGTGGTAGTAGTGTCTCAGGGGGATGTACTCCAGGCCCTCTCGGTTTGTCTTCAGGTAGTTCTCCACGTGCTTGAAGAACCAGGGCTTGTAGTAATTGCCAATGCTATTCAGCTGAAATGACAGAGGGCTTTGTGTCAGCCCACAGACAAGCACCAAGGGCCAGCAGAGCGTAACAGCGATCCCCGGCTTCTGTTCAGCGCTCCTGGCCTTTTCAAAGCTCTTTCATGTCTATTATCGCCTTTGAGCCTCTTGACAGCCTGGCAAGGTTAAGCACAGCGGGAATTTGCTAGCAGCGCGGGCAGAAGCTCAAAGAGGGTAAGTGGTGTGCCCAGGCCCAACAGCTAGCTTCTGACAGTCTAGTGGGCTTGGTGACCCGACCTCGTCTGCTGCTCCTTCTCAACGAGAAACGCAAAGCGCAAATGTTTACCAGCATCTCTCACAACGCAACGCTCCATGCCGGTGAATCCCTCCCTCCCTGCCTCCCTCTCTCCCTGCCGCCCACCAGGCCGGCACCAACACCGAGCACGGGCCATCTCCTCCCTGGGTCCCGGGGCCAACAGCACTAATTAACCTCGGCACTTTCCCTGCCACTGGAGACCAAGCCCCGCGACTCAGCGCAGCGCTTGCCCCAGCAGACCATCAGTGGAGGGAGCTCACAGAGTGAACCCATGTGTTTCTCCAGCAACAGTCCCTGTGGCCCCGAGGCCTACATGGTCTGTTCAGCTGATGATTCCTTCAGTCCTAAATGGTTCAAGACTTCTGTGTGCCCAGCTTGTCTGGACCCCAGCTTCCTCATCTGTGAGATGAATTAGGCAGATGCTAGTGGAGAGCAGCAGGGTGGCACCCCGAAGGAGCACAGGCTCTCAGGCACTAGCTGTGTGACCTTGGGTGGGCCACTCTCTCAGCCTATTTCTTTACGTGTAAAATGGTATTAAAAATATACACGCTGGACCTGGCCAGCATTGCTCAGTGGCTAGAGCAGCCGTGGGCAAACTACGGCCCGCGGGCCGGATCTGGCCCGTTTGAAATGAATAAAACTAAAAAAAAAAAAAGACCGTACCCTTTTATGTAATGATGTTTACTTTGAATTTATATTAGTTCACACAAACACTCCATCCATGCTTTTGTTCCGGCCCTCTGGTCCAGTTTAAGAACCCATTGTGGCCCTCGAGTCAAAAAGTTTGCCCACCCCTGGGCTAGAGCATCGGCCTGCACACCGAGAGGGTGCAGGTTCTCCAATTTGGTCGGGGCGCCTGTGAGAGGCAACCAATTGATGTGGCTCTCTCACATCAATGTTTCTCTCTCTCTCTCCACCCCTCCTTTCCACTCTCTAAAATCAATGGAAAAAATATCCTCCAGTGAGGATTAACAAAAAAACAAACAAAATGTGTATATATACTCTCTGGAAGTGTCTTTGGTGCCTATTGAAAATGACACACACACACACACACACACTGCAGATGCTCAGGCCTCACACAGACCAGCTTCTCAGGGATGAGAGGCACCCAGTTTTATGGGGCAGGTAAGATCACACCCAGCTGGTGGGCTCAGCAGAGGGTCGGAAGTAGAGTGGAGGCCACTTAGGAGGGGAAGAACGTTGCCAGGGGACTATCAGGGAGGGACAGAGGCAAGAAGTGAGCCAGCCCCAGGGTAGCCACGATCTAGGCAGCGTCACCGGCACATAGCGAGCCTGTTCCTTATCTTCTTCATGACCTTGCAGGGCGGGGCTGTCCCTGTTTCATGGATGGGACTGAGAATCTTCAAGGTCGAACAGACTGTCCAAGGCCACAAGGCCGCCAAGAAGCAGTCCAAGGATGCACCCCATGTTACACAAGACCAAGAACCTTGAATGGTGGACTCTGGAATGTGGGCATGGTCAAAACAAAACAAAAAGCTATTAATTTCTTTCCTGATTCTAAAAGCAACATATACCCTGTGAAAACTTGAAACACTGAAGAAATATGACTTGGGAAGACAGCTCTGCAGCCTCATCCCTGTAGCCTAGTAAAACTAACATGCATGCATTAGGTTTTATTTTCTATGTACCTACATAGGTTTATAAAAGTGGGACCATTCTGCACATACTCCTACCCAATTTGCTTTTCCCCACTTGTAACACACTAGGCTGGCCCTTGGTAGTTACTTAGCCTCTCTGAGCCTCATTTTCTATGCAGGCAAACTGGAGACATGACTACTCCCTGGGGTGGTTGGAAGACTAAAAGGCAATGCAGACGCCTGACCACAGTGGGGGGCACAGTATTCAGTTCCTGGTCCCCATTGGCCTTCCACTCCCACATCCCCTTGCCAACCCCCTTCACCTTGGAGCCAACCAACAGTTTGGGTGGCTGCTCTCTGGGTGTCATCCTCTCGTGCTGGCCACTCTGCTGGTAGGCCACCTTGCAGGGAGGAAACCCGGGCCACGATGTACCGGGAAACTGGGGTGACAGAGCCTGTTTGTCCAACTGTTTCTGAGAGGACAGCGTGGAGGACACCATGTGCTGGCCTCTGCCTGCTGATGGCATGGAGACTGAAGCCCCACGGGCGCATAGCAACCTGAGCTAACCCCCCGAGGGGCCTGGCCGCACTCCTAGCAGTGGCGCCAGCTGCATAATGAAATCGAGACTTGAGGGGACCTGGAGACAGGTGCTCTTCAACGGACTCATCAGGAACCCTTTGTACCAGAGAAGCCAGGTTGCTCACCTCTCCCAGGGCACACAGCTGGGGCAGCCAGGTGGCTGCCTGAGTTCCAGCTCCCACCCTGGCACTTAGATAAGCCACTTCCTGTCCCTGGGCCTCCTCTGTGAAAGGGAGGCGGGCTGCCTCCTCCCAGGGCCACAGTGAGACCCCACGGCACAATGCCTGCAGGGGCCTAGCGCAGTGCTCGGCACACAGGGACACGTTCTTGAGCAGCCTCCCACAGAAATATTTGGAAGAACTGTTCCTCAAAGGAAATGTCCACACATCTGATGGCAGCTCTCACTCTCCCCTCCCAGCCCTCTTCCCACTGGGCTTCAAGGTCTTGCTCACAGGACACTTGGCCAGAGGCTGTGGCCTGGGGCCCCAGCCCCTCTGCCAATGACACCAGACGGGCCTCTGGGGAAGGTCTCGGTCTTCTCCTTGGGAAAAGGGGTCTGGGTGCACAAACATTTTAAAAATTGTACAAACCCCTCTGCCCAATTATCGGCTTAGGTGGCATCAAAGAGATGACAGAAGAGCTGATACAGTGGAGGTGGGGTTCCCCATGGCCCCTCCCTCAGTGTCTCACCACTGGCAGCCTCCAAGGGAAAGCTCCAGAGAAGCTGGGCAACCCCTGAGCTAGACGGCCTCGCCAGTGGCGAGGTCACACATGCGGACAGGGCTCGGCCTCAGAAGCACCAGGGCACTGGGGCTCCGTGTCTGGTGTTCCCACTCCTGGTCCAGGCTCTCCACCGTCAGTGCTCACCAGTGTCCCACGAGGAACGGTGCTCAACCAACATCTGTGGATGATGCTAAATTCTAGAAGCTGGCATGGAGGGCAAGGGACACTGAAGCAGGAGTCAGAGACCCAAATTAATAGCTGCCCTGTGTTAGCTGCGTGTCCTCAGAGGAGTCTCTTTCCCCCTCATTTCCTTATTTGGAGAGAGAACTGTACCGAATGATTTTTGAGTCTCTTGCAATTTTAAAATGTTTTAAGTACATATAGGTGTCAATCAAGCACCTTCAGAGTGTCTATCCCTCAATCTACTAGTTCTACTCTAAGACAGTGTTTAAATTACAAACAGAAGATGCTCATCGCTACATTAATTTAAGTAATGAAAAACTGGAAGCAGCTTGAATTTGCAACTGTGGGGCAGGGGTTTAGTAAACGACAGAGCATGCACTCGAGGCAACGTTCCACAGACATTAAATAGGACTATTTTTGAAGGCAATGTAAGAGCACGGGGAAATGCTTATCACACTAGACAAGGAAAACACATTTGAACAGGTGATCACAGCCGAAGACAAACAAAACCGAAAAACTGTGTGTGCAAAGAGATGCTCAACCTCACAAGCGACCTGAGGACAGCAAACCAAAACGAGATACTATTTTTAACCCTATCAGATTGGCAAAAGTGAGAGAGCGAAACTACCCGGTGCTGGCAGGAGGGAGGGGAAAGGCATGCTCACGGACCGCTGCTGGGAGAGGACCGGATGCTGCCGTTCTGAAGGGCTGTTTGGTCGTAGCTATCAATTAACATGCTCAAACCCTGGGGTCAGAAACTCCACTTTCTGGACTCGATTCTACAGAAGTGCTCATACAAGAGGCCAAGGACAGATGTAAGAGAATCAGTGCAACCTTATTTTTAAGAGCAAAACATTTTTAGCAATATAAATACTCATCAGTAAACAGTGAAGTAGGTCAATATTTACATGCAGCAAGGGGATCCTATGAAATGAAATGAAGGCATGTATACGCGCGCACACACACACACACACACACACATACACGCGCACACGCACACACACACACCAAACTGTCACAAGTGGCCGTGCGCCTGAGGGTGAAGAGACATATTTTAATTTTTTTCTTTATATATTTCAACAATATTGTTATATTACCTTTTTTCATTTAGTTAACCCCCACCTGAGGAGTGGAAGAGATGGGGAGAGGCAGAGAGAAACATCGATGTGAGAGAGACACATTGATTGGTTGCCTCCCACAGGGGCCGGGGATCAAGCCTGCAGCAGAGGTACTTGCCCTTGACTGGAATCGAACCCACCACCCTTCAGTCTGCGGGCCGATGCTCTATCCATAGAACCAAACTGGCCAGGGCTGTTATACTATTTTTGTAGTTTAAAAACTTGAAAAAAAAAAGTCTATGCACCAAAAAGAGAGGAAATAAATATAACAAGCACGTTAGCAACAGCTGGCTTTGGGTCATGGTTATAGGTAGAGTCTGTTCTTTCCTACTTGCTTACACTTTCCAAGTCTCTCCTAATAAAACTCATAAAAACTCTTCTAAAAAGCTGCTATTAAAAATTACACAGTAAATTGAAGAAGTATCCATTTGGATTCGGAGGCATCCAATCAATGACTAAATTGCGGCTTTGCCATCTTGTGGCATTTATATGACCTCTTAGAACTCGGTTTCCTCCTCTATAAAATGGGGTTGCTGTGAGGATCAAAGCTGACACTTATCAAGAGACAGGCACATATCTGGCAGGTGGTAAGGGCAGAGGAAATAGAAGCTTCTGTCACCGCCTAAGCCAGCTCTGACTATAGGTCCTGCTGCCTGAACCCCAGGTGGGCTGACCCAGATTGCAGCCTTGAAGAGGGTGGCTGTGAGGCTCAGCGTGGCTCTCAGGTCAGTCCCAGCCCACCCAGGCCGCCCTCCTCCCGGCCTGTCCGCAGCAGCCGATGCCCCGCCTACCTTGCTGGGCTCCACCTCGTCTGTCATGACCCCCGTCATGATGACAGCCTCGTCCAGGGAGTAGAGCAGCCCTTCCACAAAGTGGTTCTCCTGCTGCTGGGACTCGTGCTTGAACTTGTCACAGATCGCCTCCAGGCCCCGCACCGGCTCAAACCGCAGCTTGATGTACTTCTTGGCGGGAATGATGCGAATCTCCGCGGCGACCAGGAAGCCCAGGGTCCCACACGACCAGGGCACAGCGTAGAACAGGTCTGAGTTTTCTGACTGTGAGCAGAGTTAACACGTGCTGAGACCTTTAGCCTGGCCCCACATCGCAGCACGTTCAGCAGGAACACAAAGAACCCGGCCTGAACTAAACTTCTGTCACCATCTTGTGTGAACCCGCAGGCACGTCACAAGCTGTGCTTTCTGGCCTCAGCTTTCCCTCTGGCCAGGGCTTTCCCTCTGGCCTCGCATGACCTTGGCCTGACACGGCCCTTTTGGGGGTGCTCATACAGAGTGCCTTCTCCCTCCTCCACCTAGGCACAGCCCCCAGACCACAGGCTACCCAGGAAGAAGCCAGGACCAGCACGGCCCAAAGACCCTAAACAGGGGGCCAACGACCAACCCAGGCTAAACAAAGAGCAGAACCCTTTCTGAGGGTCATGGTCACCAGAGGAACATTAAAATGCCTCCCTTCTGGGCCATTATCCACATTTACAAAGCCTTTCCCAGTCCATTCGCTATGGACTCCCCCCACAGCCTAGGGAGAGCATTAACACTCCAGTCAAACAGACAAGGAACATGTGTCAATGGTCACAGCCCACCCAAGCCTCCCCACTGTGAGCGCTGAGATGCCATCCAACCCCCAAGCCAGTGATTCCGCGTTCTCCCTGCAAAGCCTCATCTGCTTCCCCAAATCTGCTTCCTAACAGCATCACTTTGTTTGGGCAACTGCCTTAGGGACAGTGACTTTTCAGCTGGCCATTCTAACCTGATTCTTAGATCCTAATAAAGTGCCTTTTGAAAAAGTCCAGCTTTGCCTGGGCTCCACCCAGAGGACTGCTGTGTGGTCTTTGCTGCCCTCAGTATAGCCGGTGGGGCAGGGGCTGGAGCAGGGACGCTCTGCAAGAGGCCGGCTGAAGACTCTGGAACAGCCGAAGTGAGCAACGGTCCCCACCTGGGCCACCTGTTAATCCCACAGTCAGATCACAGCAGCAATTTCCAGGCGTCTGCCGCATGCGACTTTCTCCTGACAGCGCATCTGTCAGACGGGAACCTGGGCCTCGGAGAAGGTAACTCACGAATGTCTGCCTCTTCTCTGTGCTGGTAATAAATAGGCCAGAAGGCAGGGCCCATCTGTTCAGGGAAATGGACTACACTGATGTGAAAGAGGCTGCTCTTGTCCAAGACCTGAGCTCCCAAGCTGGGGATCCTGCCCTGGACTCTTCTGTGAGGTCCACACGGAGGCTCCCTGAAACACCCGCTCTAAAGCTCGCACTGCCCTCCCACCCAGGGGCCCCTTAGACAGGGCTGGGAGATCTGATTTCTCTAAAGTTCAATCCTGTCCTACTCCTGGGGATAAATGCCCTAATGTCTGTATCCCACTTTGGGCAGTAAATTATTTTTTTTATTTCTCCAAAACTACTACCTCTCTTACCGCTTTTAGTTACCCCTCACAGCATCTGACAAGGAGCTTTGATTCCGAGGCCCGACTTCCCTACAGAAGTGGTATAGTGTAATGGACGGCTAAGGGCATTGACCTGGGAGCTCAATAACCTGGACTCGAACCCAGCTCTGTGCGATTTACTAGCTGTGACCTGGGGTAAGTTTATTAACCTTTCTATGCTTTACTTTCCTATCTACAAAATGTGGCTAATAATATACTTAACTCATCAAGTTGTTGAGGGATTAAAGGCCTTAATATATGTAAAGCATTTAAACAGTGTCTGAGCACATAAAGGGGCTATTTAAATCTTGGTTGTTGTTATGAATACAGACCTAGACTGAACCACGGTATTTGAGATGAAGCACCCCCAAGGTGCCACCTCCCCAGTGCCAGGCTCCTGGGTGCCCAGGGCAGGCGGGTGGGGCATCGGACTGTGAACTCACCGGGGTGCATCGCACAAAGCTGCCATCGGCCAGGACCAGCTCGTAGGCGGTGCAGATGTGCTGGAACAGGCCATACTTGTGGGACGATGACTCGATGCCCGTGCCCATGATCAAGCCCCCTGCAGAGACACACGTGTTAGCCAGGAGGAGGTGCGGGGTGTAGGGTGCGAGGGGAGGCAGGGATTGGGTAAAGGGCACTTCACTGGAGCTGGGAGCTCATAGCACAATGATATGACCGGGCTGGCAGAATGGGCTGTCCACTTAGGGGAGATTTCCCATGCCTGTGGATCTGGAGAGTGGGAGAGAGAAGGGAGGGGTCAGGTGGGAGTGTGAGGGCTTGCTCAGAGGAAGGGGACGGATAAGAGACCCTGTCAAGGGCATGCACACCCTCACCTCTGGCCAGACCCAACCTACAAACTTGTGTGCATTCATTTTCACAGGGACCTTAATGGAAAGGGGGGTTGTTTGGGTGGCAGAAAGCTGTGTCCCATGGGAACAGTTAAAGGGACTGAAAGTGTGTCCCCCGGAGAAGAGAAGGCTTTGGGGACCCCAAGTCCTCCAGAAGGAAAGAGACCAGACATATTCTGTGTGCTCCACAGGGCAGAGTTGGAGCCGTGGATATGTCACAGGGAAGCAGATTCGAGCCAGAGATTGAGAAGTGCTGCCTGAGCTTTTGAGCTGTTTAGAAATTAAATGTCAGGCGGGAGCCTCTGGAACCGGGGGGAACTTCTGTCACAGATGGAACAGTGGAGACTCCTGCACTGGAGGGAAGGGGGGCCAAGGTGCCTCAACTCTGATCCTAACACCGTCTGAGTCCTCACCCACTGTGAGGTCATCGAGCTCGGGCAACACAGGCAGGGTCCAGCCAATGGAGGTCAGCAGGGCGGTCACCTGACCCATAGTGACCAAGGGTTCCACACGGACAATCTGTTGACACAAGAAGAGAAACCCTGAGTCACAAGGAGGCTGCCAGGCCTAACGGGGGCTTCTGCATGCAGGTGTCCTCAAACCGTCCCAAACAATCAATGCAGACATGCCTACTCAGCCTTTACAGTGTCTTTCCTTCCAGTGAATGGGGTTTCTGGCTCTGGGTTTGCTATGGTTTAATCTTATCCTTTTAAATATCTTCACACTTAATACTTAGTCTATTTTTCTTCTAGATTACAGATTTGGAAGATCATACGTGAAGAAAATAAAAGTCATCCATATCAATGCTAATACCGGCGTGTATGTCTTTTCAGTCTTTTTCCACGCATGTTTGTATTGCTATTTTGTATGTTTTAATACAATGCATAGACACACAAATACAAACACACACATTCTTATCTTACTTTTAAAATTTAACACAATATGATAACTATTGTCTGTCGTTATTAAAAACTCTCGGAAAATGTGATTATTAATGTGACATTAATATGCCATCGTGTGGACTTCAGCAAGATGAAACAAAAGGGACCAGATTTACCTTGCTGCCTGAAAACAAAGAACGGACAAAATATATAAAGCAAGAGTTTTCAACATAGTGGGCATTAGGCAATGAAGTTAATGATCGCTGAGAGGGGGAGCAGAGAGAGGGGGAACACAGGGGCCCCATGGACTCTGGGTTGAGAGCCCATAAAACTGAGGTGAATAGAATTTGCAGGACAGAGTACTGGAGAGGAAACTGTACAGCGAGAAAACTGAAGAGCAGCAAAGGGTGCCCACTGAGTATTCAACGGAGTACAGACCAGTGCATACACAAGATTACCCGAGGCTGAGGCCAGGGATCGAGCCACCAGAAAGGACAACAGGTAACAGTGCAGGGAACAGTATCTGTTCCCACGAGCTGGCTGGAAACCTCATGCTTCACACAGCATTGAGTAGGGTCCCCAGAAGGGTCTTGCCTCCCAGAGGGGAATAGCTATCCCTGGATTTAAATGCTGCTCTGACCCCACCTGAAACATCAAGACCCAACAGCATCAAACTGTTTCCTAGTAACTTAGCTATATCCCAGAACAAAGCTCAAGACGGGTTATAGGAATACAAAAATATCCAGCACCCAACAAGGTAAAATGCACAATGTCTAAAATCCAATCTATGTTTACTAGGCTCGCAAAGGGGCAGACAAATTCAACCCACAGTGAGGAGAAAACTCATTAATCTGTTTTGACAAAATGGACCCAGATTTGACGGATATTAAAATTAGCAAACAATGGCATTAAAATAATTACTGCTGTATTCCTTATGTTCAAAAGTTAAATAAAGACATTAAAAAGATAGTAAAAAAAAAAAAAAAGACCCATATCAAACTTTTAGAAATAAAAACTACAATGTCTGAGATGAAAAATACACAGGCTGGGATTAACAGAAAATAGACATTGCAGAAGAAAAGAGCAGCAAACTTAACACACAGCAATAGAAACTATTCAAAACGAAACATTCTAGGAAGAAAAATTAAAATCAACAGTGTATCAGAGTGAGTTGTGGAACAACTTCAAGTGGCCTAATATCTGTATGATGGCAGTCCTCAAAGAGGAGAGGGTAGCAGACAGAAACATACTTGAAGAAATAACCAAATTTCCAAATTTGAAGAAAATCATAATGACTCCCAAGCACAAGAATTATGAAGAAAACTATACCAGGGAATATGATAATTAAACTGCTCAAAACTAGTGATAAAGAGAAAAAGCTTAAAAACAGCTGGCAGAGAAAAATCACAGTAACATACAGAGGAACAAAGATAAGGATAAGAGATTTCTTGTTGGGCTCAGCTGTGGTGGCTCAGTGGATTGAGCATCATCCCATGGACCAAGAGGTCCCGGGTTTGATTCCCAGTCAGGGCACATGCCCGGGTCTTTGGGCTCGATCCCCAATAGGGGGCGTGCAGGAGGCAGCCAATCAATGAGTCTCTTTCATTGATGTTTCTATCTCTCTCTCTCTCTCCCTTCCTTTCATACAATGGAATACTACTCAGCAATAAAACAGAATGTACTTCTGACACATGCTTCAACCTGGATGAATCTCAAAATAATTATGCTGAGTGAAATAAACCAGACAAGAGTACATAATGCATGGTTCCATTTCTACAAAAGTCTAACTGCAAACAAATTTACAGTGACAAAAAGCAAGTCATTATTTGCCTAGAGATGTGAGGGAAGAGGCAGAGAGCCCACAAAAGGGATTACCGAGGCGCAGGAAGAAACTTTTGGAGTGATTGGTATTATTCATTGTCTTGATTGTGTTAATGGTCTCACAGGTGTACACATACATGTGTCAAAGTATATTATCAAATTGTACGTTATGTGTAGTTTATCACATATCAAGTATATTTCAATACAGCTATGTAGGGGGTAAAGGCACAGGAGATTATGTAATTTGGCCAAGGCCTCAAAACAAAATGCCTTCATGTGGAGATATATATATATATATATATATATATATATATATATCTATATATCTATCTAATAACTCCCTACTATTGGATGTTGTGTTGTCTTGGATTAGAAATGAAACTGTGATTGAGAGAAAGGAAGAAAGCAAGCAAGCTGTGGTACAACCTTTCCCTGTGTGTCTTTGATTAAAGCTTGCTTTCTGTTTCCTTAGCCAGGTTTTAGAATAGAATTACTAGACAGGCCAGAGTCTGCATGTGTCTACAGCTATTAACAAGTGGGTTCCCAGCAGCCTGGGACAAGGCCCACCCTCCCAGCTACTTCCACAGCCCCTTGGTTGCCAGCATACTTCCTTACCAGCAGAGGCTAAATAGGTTCCCTCTGTTGCTCATTTTGCCCAGGATTTCCCCATCTGTCTTCCTGTGGAACTGCAGATAATCAAAGAATCCCCTTGAACCCTCAATTTGCCAATCTGTGAGATGGGGCTATAACTAATCTCTTTCAAAGCTGTGAGGCTTTTGAGGCTGGCAGTGGTCAGTAGGGCCTTCTGTGATGGCCAAGGTTCTCAGTCCTATCCACTCTGGGATGCCCTTGGCTGAAATCATCCCGCTGCAAGTCACTTGGACCAGGGACAGTGCCCCGCCCACTCCCAGAGCCAGGGAACCATGCCACTCTCACCTGTTTCTTGGTGTCCACCTCCAGAATGTCCATTAGGTTGATCATAATGTTTTTATGGGTCTTCTTGTACTTCCCAACCCGGAGCGAGACGGTGAGCCAGCCAGGGCGCCCTGTGCACATGAAGGTCTTGCTGCCTTGCTCCTTCCATTCTCGTACCTGCAACCAGGGGAAAGAGGCTGAGCTAGCTCCACCTGCATCCTCAGAGCAACTCGCAGCCCTGCTTTCAGGAAAGGGAGCTGGGAAGGATATCTTCCCTTGTCAGCAAACATTTACAGAGCCCTTGCCTTCTTCTAGGCCCTGGGAGGCCCACTAGCCTTACCCTCTGGACTCTCCCTGGTGAGGGAGGCAGACAGGAAAGCTGAGGTGTTGCCACACCGCAAGGCAGAATGAAGAAAGAGCTAAATACAGGATCAAAGTGCTTTTTAACTCTAACTGGGAAGGTCAGGAAAGGCTTTGTATTGGTAATAGCAACCATACAAATGATAACCACCTACTGGGTCCTTGCACTGTGCCAGGCACTGTCTCATTTAATTCTTACAACAACACCAGGGGTTGGGATGATCTCCTTTTGCAAATGAGAAAACTGAGGCAAAATACCGTGTCCACGGTTATACAACCAGGGAAGGGCAGGGCCCAGATTCACAACCAGGACTATCAGACTTCTGGGAGGACAGATGGGCTTGTATTAACAGTCAACAGAGTAACAGCTAACATGTTCAGAGGCTTATGTGCCAAGCTCTGTTCTAAGCATTTGCAGGGGTTAACTCAGGTATCAGTTGGAGGGGAGAGGAAGGGCAAGGAAGGACCATCAAGCCAATGGAAGGAAGAGCTTTTGCAAAACCTCTACTGTAAGTGACCAGAGCACAGAACAAGGAGAATAAACAGCCCAGGAGATGACAAGTGATCAGGAACATGGAGGAAGTACTCCCTTCCTACTGAGATGGACAAGGTGGGGAGGGGATGGCTAGTTATTGACCATCCATTTCTTCTTTATTTGCTTCGAACACTCCCATCTTCCTTTGGCCCAGGTGATGCTGATCTCCCCCTGCCCCAGGAGGCAGGCATATGAGTCCATTCTCCTAGCCGTAGTGACCAGTTCAGGGATGGGGCCTATGACCCAAGACTGGTTCCAAGAGAGGCACCCTCGCTGTACTGGGGCTGCTACGCTGGTTGGAAGTAAGCCAGAAACTGCTGGGCCTCCACAGGGAGACAGCCTCCCTGAGAAGGAAGTCAACCCAGAGGTAGACAGAGCCAACAGATTGCAGATGGATGGAAAGGTGGGGATGAGGGACCCTAGATCCAGTCATGCCCGAGCCAGTTTTACTCCTGCACTTATCAGGACCTGGGTCAATAAAATCCCCTCTTTTGCTCACCAGTCTAAGCTGAGTTTTTATCACTTGCAACCAAAAGTCGGGAAGGAGATTGCATTGAAGCTGATGGGGCAAACAGCTCAACACGGGGAAGAACTTTCCTACGATCGGAGGCCAGGGTGCCACAGGAAGTAGAGGTGTCTAAGCAGAGGGACGTTATCAAGGAAGGGATCCTGTGACTAGGAGTGAAGGAACGGCAGGCAGGATTCCATGACCAAGCAGGCCTTGACCCTGCCCACTGCAGTCCTAGGACACAATGCAAGCTCAGAGGTGTGGGGAATGGATTGGGGGTGCTCCGTTCAAGCCGGGGTGGGCTGCAAGGTCTGAAGTGGATGTGGAAGCCATAAGCCTGAAACATGGGTTGAATAGGTGCTAACCAAGAGTTCTGGCAGGGAGGCAATGCTGTGGGGAGTGGCCATGTACGTGCCAAAGAGAGGTGGTGAGGGCCCAGAACAGAGGCAACTAGTTCGGTAGCTATTACTGGCACATGCCAGGTGTGAGGCGACAGAACCAGACCTACAGGGTGGAATGGAATGGGAAAGAAAAAATGTCAGAGTTCAGGCTCTGTAAACAGCTGACCTGGGTCCCAGCCCCATTTATCAGCTATATCATCTTGAGCACTGACTTAGTTTGAACCTCAGTTTTTCCCAGTTTTGTAGAATAGGTACAAGACCTACCAAGGTTGCTGTGAGGATTAGAAAGAATGGACACTGCAGGTCCAGGGTGGTGCTCCAGGCTGGCCAGGCCCCTTTAGTTTAAATAAACAAGAGCTCAATGGGCTGTTCTGGGCCAGGTCCCATGGATCAGAGGTTGGCTAACAGTCCCTGCCCTCCAGGAGCACATAATCTGATGGAGGAAAGAAACAGTTAAACGGAGAATCTGAACACAGGGAGAGCTATGGAAGAGGGTACAGCTGGGGAGGGAGGGTAGGCAGGGCTCTGGAGCCATGACTGTGACCGGCAAAACCCAGAGCAGCCAAGCAGAGCACTTGCAGACACTGCCCTCTCCCACTCCACCCACGGGGTTCGCTCTCCCTTGTGGGAATGCTCTGAACATCCATCTTCACATTCTTGCTGCAGCACCCAGCTCGGCGCACACAGAACATGGAGGCTGCTACACCTGTGGTGAGGCGGGTAGCAGGAAACAGAAGCTCTTTGCAACCTGACGCTAGTAAGAGAGGAACATAAGGAAGGGCAGAGGGAGCCAAGAACATGCCCAGGCCGGATGGCTATGTCAGCCCTGGAAGCAAGAAGGAGCTCGGCCCTGAGCAGCAGCAGGACAAGGCTCTGTGGGGGCCGGCACACGGGGGGATGTACAGAGGTGCTGGAAAGTGGGCAACTGTCTTGTCCAGGAGCGAGCAGCTGGCCCAGAGCTGCAAGGCTCCTCACCTTGGCTAAGTGCTACCTTGTCACTTTGGTCCTTTATTCTAATGTGTCAAAAGCTCCTTGGTGGCACAGAGTAAACTCTAAGTTGAAGTCCCCTCCATAACCCAGCTCGACTTTCCTCCCCCACTCCGCCTTCCTTCACACCTCTACCAGCTCCACCTCCAGGAAGCCCTCCCTCCGCAGAAATTGCTCCGGCCTGGTGATAGCTACCAGCTCATTCCCTCCCGCGCCCCCCCCCCCCACCCCCCATCTTACGATTCTTTACATTCCTCGGTATCCGCAGGTGCTCTGCACATAGTGGGAACTCCACAAACATCGCAGCAATGTTTCATTCTCCCCGGGAAGCCCCCACCATCACATTTCTGAGCTCAAATCCCCCTGGAACGTCATCTCCTCGTGCGGTCTGGGCTCCCCCTGCACCGCAGAACACTCCGCGCCTCGCGACCGGCGGAGCACGCACACCGCTCCATCCCTCGGGCCGGGGCGGACCCCGCCCGGGAGTGCTCACCTGCTTCTGGATGTCCCGCACACGCTGCCCATGGAGGCGCGGCGCGCTGTTGAGCCTGAACACCACCCAGGCGCGCACGTAGTAGTAGATGTCAAAGATGAGCGAGAGCGGCAGCAGGAAGAGACACACGAACACCCAGCGCTGGTGGATGAGCACGAACTCCAGCCCCTTCACGCGGATCCAGAGCAGGAAGAGCAGCGCGCACACGGCCAACGACACGGCGGGCTCCATGGTGGGGCCGACGGCGCGCCGCGCGGGGGAGGGTGTACCGGCTCGCGTCGCCGATCACCGCCACCCGCCCAGTGCCCGCCTGCGCCCGTCGCCGGCTCCTAAAGAGCGGGGGGGGGGGGGGGGTCGCTTCGCTGCCTCGCGATTGGCTCGGGTCGCAAAGGTTCGGTGGGCCGAGACTCGGGTGGCGACCAATGGCGAGCCGCGCGGGAGATCGGACCAGGAACCCGCTGCTTTTATTGGCGGAGGGAGTCAGGCCGCTCCACCCTCTTTGCGCCGACGCGCGGGGAGGGGTTGGTGGGGGACCCAGACGCTGGCGGGTCGACTGTGCTCAGCGTGGCGGGTGTCGCGGGGGCACGAACGGCGGGATTGGGGCTTCCAGCCCTGGAGGCTGCGGGGACCGCTCCTTAGCCGCCGGGCGCGGCTGCTTCCTTCCCCTTCTCCTTAGGTGGCGCCTTCGCGAGGGGCGGGCGAAGCGGTCACGCCTTGGGTTATCTTCCGAGGGGAGGGGTGGGTGGGCGCCCCACGGCCCTGGCTAAATCGCCCTGCAGCTGGGGGATTACGGGCCTGGCTAGCGATCTTCCCCGTTTCCCAGTCTGCGGACGGCGGTGGGGAGGGCTGAAGGGGGAAGAATGATGGAGGAAATAGCTATTGTAAAGCGTCTAGCGCCCACTCTGTGCCGGGCTGTGTTGCAGGCCCTGGGGTAGGGTGGTGAGCAAAGGAGATGGTCCTGCCTTCATGGAGCAGCCAGTGCTGAGGAGCGGCGACTGTTGCCGGCAAAAGCCTAAATATGGTGCCATTTACACCTCGTCTCTTCTGAAATTGTAAGAAGTGTCAGAGGTTTTTATTTTAGAAGCCAGTTTACCAGGTGTGGCAACTGGCGCCACGCAGCTATCCACTTCCTTCTTTTACCTTTGCTGTAACATGCACTCCTAGGAGGTCCCCTGGGGCCACTCTCCCTCCATCCAGTGGCTTTGCTCAAGCTGGCACCTCTGGAATGCCGTTCCCACCCCCTTCACAGACCTGACGTCACACATCCCCAAGGCAGCTCAGGGCCGCTTTTAACATTACGCTTTTCGTCACTTCCTTCCCCTCCAAGGTGCCGCTAAAATAGTGCATCTGTGTCATGCGTGACTCACAATTTTTTGGTCTCTACCTGTTTCTCACCTTCACAAACTGAGCTTTAGAACAATCAATGTCTGATTCACTTTTATATTTCCAGTTTCCAGCATAATGCTTGGTGCATAATAGACACCCCAGTGTTTGTTGACCAAAGAATGAATGAAGAATGTAGGCAGAGGCTCACATACTCAGTAATGATCAAAGTCCAAATTGTGAGAGGTTGTTTGCATTGGGCTTGGCATGTGACTAAACTGTGATGTACTTTTTAAAAAAAATGATTTTAGAGAGACAGAGAAATATTGATTTTTTCCACTTTTTTATGCATTCATTGGTTGATTCTTCTATACGCTCTGACTAGGGATCAAACCCACAGCCTTGGCACATTGGGATGATGCTCTAACCCAGGGGTGGGCAAACTTTTTTTTTTAATAATTTTTTTAAAAATATATTTTATTGATTTTTTACAGAGAGGAAGGGAGAGAGATAGAGAGTTAGAAACATCGATGAGAGAGAAACATCGATCAGCTGCCTCCTGCACATCTCCTACTGGGGATGTGCCCGCAACCCAGGTACATGCCCTTGACCGGAATCAAACCTGGGACCTTTCAGTCCGCAGGCCGACGCTCTATCCGCTGAGCCAAACCGGTTTCGGCGGTGGGCAAACTTTTTGACTCGAGGGCCACAATGGGTTCTTAAACTGGACCGGAGGGCCAGAACAAAAGCATGGATGGAGTGTTTGTGTGAACTAATATAAATTCAAAGTAAACATCATTACATAAAAGGGTATGGTCTTTTTCTTCGGCCCGCGGGCCGTAGTTTGCCCACGGCTGCTCTAACCAACTGAACTACTGGGGCAGGGTCAAATTTTGATGTATTTTAAGTGTGAAACACAGTGGATTTCAAAATCCACTTAGTACAAAAAAAGAGAATGCAAAATATCTCTAATTATTATTTGGATTGCGTGTGAAGTGATAACATTTTGATATATTAGGTTAAGGAAAATATAGTATTAAAATTGATTTCACTTGCTTTATTTACCTTTTTATACTTTTTTTAAAATCCTCACCCAAGGATATTTTTCCATTAATTTTTAGAGAAAGTGGAAGAGAAAGGGAAAGACAGAGAGAAACATCCATGTGAGAGAAACACGTCGATTGGTTGCCTCCTGCATGCGTCCTGACCAGGACCTGGGCCAAGGAGGATCCTGCAACCGAGGTACATGCCCTTGACTGGAATCAAACCCGTGACCCTTCAGTTTGCAGACTCTATCCTCTGAGCCAAACCAGCTAGGGCTATTTACTTTTTAAATGTGGCTACTAAAAAAAATTTAAAATTTCAGATTTGTTTACATCATTTCTATAGCAGCTCCAATCAAGAGGACGTATGTGATTGGAGTAAGAGGTGAGGCACTGTGAAATGCCTTTCCTCTGGTTCTGTCAGAATTCAAATGTTGGAACTGTTAGGGCTTTGCTTTGCAAGCTCAGCCATCCTGAGTATTACTGGGGAATGAGGTAACCTGGAGAGTAAAGTTCAACCTAAAAATTAACATTGGACCAAAGTGTTCAGTGTCTTGTAGGAGAAACAAGAGGAATGACTGGTAATCAGAAGAGCTTCACACTTGGAAAGAGAAAGAGGAAGCCCTAGGAAGAACACAAGACTGATCTTTAGGGGACAACTCACCAAAAAGAAAAGGAATTAAAAAATACTCAGAACAATTGTTTATGCAGCATGAATGTTCTTATTCTCCCTTCCTGCCTACTCTATTCTTCTCTCGCCACAAACTCCAACCATTTGGGTGGCTATTATCTGGGCAAGACAAACAGTTACCATGAGTTGGGCCAGTTAATTCCTTTTATTTTTAACATACAGTAAAGTTGTTTATCTTCGTGTACAGTGTATGAATGTTAGCACATGTAAGGGTTCTTTTAACCACTAACACAATGAGGATACAGAATAGTCCCATCCCCCAAAAAACTCCCTCCCCAACCCCTTTGTAGTCATACCCTTGACTCAGAGTTGCTACTCATTGCCTCAATGACATCTTGGCAGACACAGTTCTTCCCGTCCTCTGCTTACTCTGTGTTGCCCAGATTAGCTTTTCTGGTGATGGCCAGAGTGGCCACCATTCTGGTGTTCCATCAGATATAGCAACATTCAGCAGAAGACGGAGACTCTGTTTAGATGGAAAGTAACTGTATCCACAGCACACTGATTCAGTGATTAGTGATGTGCAGAAATTGTGCAAAGTAATGGGGATATAGTAGTGAACTAGATACAGTCCTTGCCATGACAGATAATTGTGGGACATCTAGACAAATCAACAGGTAATGATAAATCAATGTGTTCAGTACTCTGAGAAGAAATTATTGGGTACTATGAAAGCACATGAAGACACACACACACACGGGAAGTCTTCTGAGAGTAATTGATTACTAAGCAGAGTCACTATAGGATGAATAGGAGTTAGTCAGGTGAAGGATTTGGGTTTAAAGGAGTCAGAACATGCCAGGAGAGGAATACTATGTGTGAAAGCCCAGAAGAGTGTGAGGGGATGTGGTATTTGGGAACTGAAAGGAATTTATACTGTACAGTATATACAATGGGCACTGTACAGGAAAGCACAGAGAAGAAAGTAAAAAAAACAACCAAAAACCTCAAATTTCATCATCCAGACATAACTGAACTTCACATATTCATGAGCATCCTTCTAAACCTGTCTATAGATGTACACACATATACATATATAATTTTATAAAACAAGATCGACTCAAATTGAGCTTTACAATTTACCTTTTAGAAAGTTAACCAGCCCTACCTGCTTTGGCTCAGTGGATAGAGTGTCGGCCGGGGGACTGAAGAGTCCCAGCTTTGAATCCAGTCAAGGGCACGTGCACAGGCTGCATGCTCAATCCCCAGTAGGGGGCGTGCAGGAGGCAGCCAATCAATGATTCTCATCATTGATGTTTCTATCTCTCTCCCTCTCCCTCTCTCTGAAATCAATAAAAAAAATAAAAATAAAAGCTCTAAAAATAAATAAATAAAAAGTTAACCATATGCTATTGACACTTTTGGATTCATTTTTTGTTTTGTTTTTTTGTTTGTTTGTTATTGTATTCCAATGTATCAATGTATATTTGTGTGAGTATATATAGGAGTTTGTGTATGAATACAGGTGTTTGTGTATATGTGTGTGCATGCATGTGTAGCTTAATTTATTCAATTAGTCCTCTACTGAAGGACATTTAAATTGTTTTCAAAGTTTTATGATGACGAGCAAAAGTTCCAGTGAATTTTCATTATCATACATGCAGGGTGTCCCCAAAAATGTATACACATTTTGAATAATTATTAATTCCAATGGGTTAAATCTGAAAAATAAAGAAACATCAATTGAGCTATCAACTGTTAAAGTGTTTTTCTGGGGTGTTTCTCAGCACCTAGAATGGTTCAGGAATGTGGAGAAAGGCTGTGAGTAAATTAATAAAGAGACTTGACATGAAATATAAATTTGGAAGGCATTTTGGGGAGCCACAGGAGACCTAGCTTTAGTAACCAAGTTCTCTCCATCTCTGGACCCCTAGCTCTTTATTATCACAAATTGCCCTAAAGCAAAGCAGATATACATATCAAAGGTAAGGTTTGGTATACAGTAGGCATCGCCAAGTTGGGGGAAACTGCCTTAGGCTGTCAGGCAGCAGGTAAAAATATATGCAAATCTTTAGGTTTGGGGAAATGCTTTCAGCTATTCCAGCAAGCAACAATATCATTAAGCCCTGCTGAATATAGAAGCCCATCAACCTTTTGAGGACTTCTTGCATTTTATTATGCCCTGCTGGAATTAGCTTCCAACAGTGTTTATACATTTTTTTTTTTGGCACACCCTATATTTTTGAACTTACAATTTTTTTTTCAATTGTTTTCGATTTTTTAAAAATATATTTTTAATTTCATAGATGAAGGGAGAGGGAGAGAGAAATAGAAACATCAATGATGAGACAGAATTATTGAATGACTGCCTCCTGCACATCCCCTACTGGATATAAAACCCACAACCCGGGCATATGCCCTTGACCCGAGTCAAACCTGGGACCTTTCAGTCCGAGGCCGACGCTCTATCCATTGAGCCAAACTGGCTAGGGCTCTTGTTTTCAATTTTTAAAATATTTTTATTTTTGTTGATTTCAGAGAGAAAGGGAGAGGGAGATAGAAACATCAATAATCAGAGAATCATTGATCGGCTGCCTCCTGCACGCCCCACACCGGGGATGAGCCCGCAACCTGAGCATACTAGTATGCCTTGACCGGGAATCCAACTGTGAACTAAGCCACGCTGACAGGCTTCAATTTCTTTTCTTATTTTAAAATCTATTGCCAAACCACAAGATATACAAACAGCAATCTCCGCACGTCCTTACTAACAGTATGGTGTCTCGCGTTTGTTCAGACAGTAGGACTTTCAGACACAGTGGCTGGCTACGCCATTTGGCCTCTCCGCATCTCCCACAGCACACGTGGAAGTAGTTTGCTGAAGACCAGCCAGCCACCACTCTCCTTTGCCAGCTGCTACAATGTCTAGTTCTCAGTGCTTTCTAGAGAGGAAAGATTGAAGCTGATGTTTCAGACTGACCAGTCTTGGCAAACGAGAGGCAGTCAGCAGAAATCGGGGGAGGAGCCATTTCTATCGCTGGCCTTGTTTTCACACTTCACTATGGTTCCCAAGGGCAGTTCTTGCAGCTCCTTTTGGCTACAGCCTCCTTTGTGCTCGGGTCAGCCACAAACTTTCTGACCAATGTTCTCATTCATTAAAAAAAATCAATGAATTAACCACTGAATATCCATTGCACAGAGTGATCATAAAGCCCCCACGCGTCAGCTTGTGACCCATAATTTATTTGTTTTAATATTTTTAACCTCTGCCTGCCTTGTGCCCAGCACATGGCCAGTGTCCCAAAGTCAACTGGTCCCCAGCTTGATTCTTTTTTCTTCTAATTTTTAAAAAATTGAATTGAGAGAGAGAGAGAGAGAGAGAGAGAGAGAGAGAGAGAGAGGCACCAATTTTTAACAAAATATATTTTATTTATTTTTTTACAGAGAGGGATAGAGTTAGAAACATCGATGAGAAAAATATCAATAAGCTGCCTCCTGCACCCTCCTACTGGGTATGTGCCCGCAACCAAGGTACATGCCCTTGACTGGAATCGAACCTGGGACCCTTGAGTCCCCAGACCGACACTCTATCCACTGAGCCAAACCGGTTAGGGTGAAGCACCAATTTTTTGTTCCACTTATTTATACATTCATTGGTTGATTCTTGTATCTGCCCTGACCGGGAATCAAGCCTACACCCTTGGTGTATTGGGATGATGCTCTAACTAACTGAGCTACCCGGCCAGGGCCCCAGCTTGATTCTTGAATCAGAATAACTTCAGTTTCTTCTAACAAAATCAGAATATCCCTTAAAGAATACTATTGGGAAATAAGCATCACATACAAGCAATAACATCTATATGCCTTCATTTGTTTAATGATCAAAAGTCTTTCCAGCAGCTCACTGTTAAAAACCCCAGGGAAGCCGAGTAGAGGGAAGATTAGCAGTACCAATCTCATTCTGATAGTTCTGGTTTGAAGCCCAGCTCTTTCATATATTAATCTTGGCAAGTTACCTAATTGTTCTAGATAAGTTCTGGCTTGCGGTAAGTTTCCAGTGACTATTATCTACCATTACCATTTCTCAACAGAATGGGGCAAATGTCCCTGATCATTTACTAAGCCTATGCCCTCGTTCCCTGGCCGAGATAAAGGGTTCCTAAGTCACAGACTACTGACTTAAATTGATGTGTAAAATCAAACCACTGACTTAATAAGCCTGGTGGTCTGACATTCGGAGGTGGTGGGTGGAGGAACAAGTTGCCACACAGAGAAGGGACAGCTGATGGGTGAGAGGGAACTGCAGAGGCAGCAGGGTGGCTACACAGCAACAGAAAAGCAGCCTGGGTCCGTTCACTGAGGGACAAAGTGTCCTCTCTCAGTGGCCTGCCAGAGGGCATGGTTGTGGGTTTGACAGCTCTTTATAGTAATAGATGTGTATAATGATCATTAGAAGCATCAATAAAAAGTCGAATATGTCTGAGTAAGCTGTTCAGCCAGGCAACGGGGTGTGTAATGTCTTTTTAAAAGACACCTGAGCTTAATTAACTTTGGAAGAGAAACCACTTAGTCTAAACTCTTTCCGGCCCAGGAGCAGCATGTTCTCCAGTTAAGAAGTATATGGTCCAAAAGGATGTTTAAAAATCAAGGACCATTCTAGGGCCAACTTGTTATTTTGTCATGTAAAGAAACCAAGAAACAAACCAACAAAAGAACCACCACCTACTGTCATTATCTTTCCAAAAAAGAAGGGGAATTTCAATGTCAGAAAAAGTCTGAAGGTCACAGTCTTGGCATAAAGGGCAACCCTTCGAGCTGAGAGCATGAGGCACTGAGAAACACTGGGAGCGTTCCACAGCTTTTCTGACTGTGTTGTGACTTTGGGGAGCATGGTTGTGGACCAACCAAACGGGCCTGGAGTTCAGAAAGTGCTGCACTCTAAAGCTGTGGTTCTCAAAGTGCGGGCACCGGGCCAGCCCCAGCAGCAGCTCGAGAACTGGTTGGAGATGCAAACTCTCAGCCCCGCTGCCCCCCAAGCAAGCATTCTGGATGTGATCCCAGCAACCTGTGTTTTAACAAGTCCTCGCGTGATTCTGACACACCCAGGGCTGAGAGCCACTGCTGTAAATTGTCCCTTCTAGACGGATTGCACCCACCTTTTCTGGAAAACCGCCAGTGGCAGGATTCCGCCACCTTGCAAAGAAGGCTGTTCCCATGTGAGCCACCACAGTGGCTGAGTTTGCAGGGGGTTAGAAACTCCTAGACTAGGCTCCTTGGTCCTGTTCTCTCCCCTTGAGAACATAGAATGAGGCCTCTCATTCTATCCAATCTCACGTGACAACACTGTATGCGTCTGATGGTGACTATTAAGCCCGGCCACTGCTCTGACTGGCTCCCTGGTGCCTTGTTCTCTAGTTCTCTTGTCAGCCTGATCACCCTCATCTGGAAGCTTATTATTATTATTACTAGGGGCCCGGTGCACGAAATTCGTGCACTGGGTGTGTGTATGGGGGGGGGGGAGTGTCCCTCAGCCCAGCCTGCCCCCTCTCACATACTGGGAGCCCTCAGGCGTTGACCCCCATCACCCTCTGATCACCTGATCGGCCCCTTGCCCAGGCCTGACGCCTCCGCCAGAGGTGTCAGGCTTGGACAGGGGACCCCCATCTCCCCCCGATCACTGGCTCTGGCCCCCGCCCAGGCCTGAGGCATCTGGCCCAGGAATCATGCCTGGGCAGGGGACCCCCATCTCCCTCTGATCGCTTGCTCCACCCCCCGCCCAAGCCTGATGCCTCTGACCCAGGCTTCAGGCCTGGGCAAGGGGACCATCATATCCCCCCAATCCCCGGCTCCGCCCCCCACCCAGGCCTGATGCCTCGGCCAGAGGAGTTGACCCTCAGCACCCTCCGATCACCAATCACCGGATCGGCCCCTTGACCAGGCCTGAGGCCTCCGGCAGAGGTGTCAGGCCTGGGCAGGGGACCCCCAGCTCCCCACGGTTGCAGGCTCCGCCCCTCCCCAGGCCTAACGCCTCTGGCCTAGGCGTCCGGCCCGGGGCAGCGGGGACCTGCAGTGGCAGCGGGGACCCGCAGCTGCAGTGGCCCCTTGATCGTGGGCTCCGCTTTAGGCCCAGGCAAGGGACCCCTAGCTCCTGGGACTGCCAGCTTCGACCGTGCCCAGCTCCCATCGCTGGCTCCACCCCTACTTCCTGCTATCACTGGCCAGGGCGGCAAAGGCGCCTGATTCTCCGATCATGGCTGGGGGGCAGGGCAAAGGCGGCCCCAGGGCCGCCTTTGCCCTGCCCCCCAGATCTTAGCTCCCCCCTGGGTTTCCGATCACTTTCAGTGGCAGGGGGCTTCTTCCTGCTTTCCCTTTCGCCTCCCTGCATTGTGCCTACATATGCAAATTAGCCGCCATCTTGTTGGCAGTTAACTGCCAATCATAGTTGGCAGTTAACTGCCAATCATAGTTGGCAGTTAATTTGCATATAGCCCTGATTAGCCAATGAAAAGGGTATCGTCGTACGCCAATTACCATTTTTCTCTTTTATTAGTGTAGATTATTATTATTATTACTAGTGGCCTGGTGCATGAAATTCATGCATGGGAGGGTGTCCCTCAGCCCGGCTTGCACCCTCTCCAATCTGGGACCCCTCGGGGGATGTCCGACTGCCAGTTTAGGCCTGTCCCACAGGATTCGGGCCTAAACCGTGAGTCAGACATCCCTCTCTCAATCCAGGACTGCTGGCTCTTAACAGCTCACCTGCCTGCCTGCCTGATCTCCCCTAACCACTCTGCCTGCCAGCCTGATCACCCCTAAATGCCCCCCCGCTGGCCTGACTGCCCCCAACTGCCCCCCCCCACTGGCCTGCTCGCCCCCAACTGTCTCCCCCTTCCCCCCGCCGGCCTGCTCACCCACAACTGTCCCTCCCTGCCGGCCTGATCACCCCTACCCGCCTCTGCCTCGGCCCCACCACCATGACTTTGTCCAGAAGGATGTCTGGAAGGTCTCCTGGTCTAATTAGCACATTACCCTTTTATTAGTATAGATTATTATAATCATCATCAACTACCATTTACTGACTACTTGTGACTATCTGCCACACACTGCCTGGTATATTCCTTTTCCCCCTTTTTTAATCTCAACAACTCTGGGAAGTTGGTCTGCTACCTACATTTTACAGTATGGAAATAAGTTCAGGGAGGTCAAGTAACATCCAATATCACTCAGTTTGTAAGTAGCTGAGCCAGGATTCCACACTCAGTTCTGGGTCACTCCAGGTCTCATGCTATTTCCACTATTCCAGGCTGCCCTTAAATTTCCATCAAAGTCTTATTAAGTTAGGAGAGGCTGAGCCAGGAAGAGATGGTCATGAGTGCTATTTCTCTCAAGAAATAGCAACATGTGGGAAGAGCGTGGACTCTAGAGTTAAGAAATCGGGGTTCAGTTCCATAGTCTGCAGTTACTAAGTATACGACCTTGGATGTGTTTCCTATTCTCTCTGAGCCTCAATGTCCTTGTCTGTACAATGGGGATAATAACAGCCTCCACCTCATAGGGCCTTAATGAACAGTAATGAATTAGTGCTGATAAAGCACTTAGCAAAGTGCCCGGTACATAGTGCTCGGTAAGTATCTCTGTTATTATTACCAAATAGTTGTACTTAGCAGTTATATAATTATAACATAGAGGAGCTATATACAGACACAGGTGCGTTACAGCAATATAAATCAGTGTCTCCTTTCCAGCTCCACTCCGCCCCGAGCTATTTCTGAACCTGGACTATCTCAGGTACTTCTTAACCAGTTCTCTGTCTCCAGCTTCTGACATATGCAAGCCAGCCTACACGTGCTAAAAAATTAATCCTGCTAAAGTTCAACTCTAATTATGGTGTCATCTCCCTGCTAAAGCACCATCTTCAAATGAGGTTCAAGTTTCTCTTCCTTCATGGACTCTGGTTCCAGCTGAAGCCAGTTACGCCTTTCTTCACACATGGAGTTCCTCCTGTATTGTCTCTGTCCACAATGGCCACCGTCTCCACCTTACCCTCCATGGCTCTCTGTCAAGCTTTTTCAATGACCCAGTGCTATATTTCTCTCATGAAACATTTCCTACAACTTCCAAGGAGACTGGGCAACTTCTGGCCTTTATTTCCTGAATAATTATTTTTGAAGTCACTTGGCCTTTATTTAATTTAATTTATTTTTTATATATTTTTATTGATTTCAGAGGGAAGGGGAGAGCGAGAAAGAGATAGAAATATCAATAATGAGAGAGAATCATGGATTGGCTGCCTACTGCACATTTCCTATGGGGATCGAGCCATAATCTGGGCATGCGCCATGACCTGAGAATGGAACCGGCGACTTTTTGTTCATAGGCTGATGCTCAACCACTGCACCACACCAGTCAGGCTGGCCTTTATTTATTTATTTTTTCCTTAATATTACTTTGTGCAAGTGTTCTGCTCTACATGCATTCTTTTTTTTTAAATTAAATCTTTTATTGTTCAGATTATTACAGTTGTTCCTCTTTTTTCCCCCATAGCTCCCCTCCACCCGATTCCCACCCCACCCTCTGCCCTTACCCCCACCCCCCACCACCACCACCACTGTCCTCATCCATAGGTGTACTATTTTTGTCCAGTCTCTTCCCGCACCCCCCACACCCCTTTCCCCCCTGAGAATAGTCAGTCCACTCCCTTTCTATGCCCCTGATTCTATTATATTCACCAGTTTATTCTGTTCATCAGATTATGTATTCACTTGATTTTTAGATTCACTTGTTGATAGATGTGTATTTGTTGTTCATATTTTGTATCTTTACCTTTTTCATCTTCTTCTTCTTAAAGGATACCTTTCAGCATTTCATATAATCCTGGTTTGGTGGTGATGAACTCCTTTAGCTTTTCCTTATCTGTGAAGCTCTTTATCTGACCTTCAATTCTGAATGATAGCTTTGCTGGGTAAAGTAATCTTGGTTGTAGGTTCTTGCTATTCATCACTTTGAATATTTCTTGCCACTCCCTTCTGGCCTGCATAGTTTCTGATGATAAATCAGCTGACAATCGTATGGGTACTCCCTTGTAGGTAACTAACTGTTTTTCTCTTGCTGCTTTTAAGATTTCTCTTTGTCTTTTGCTCTTGGCATTTTAATTATGATGTGTCTTGGTGTGGTCCTCTTTGGATTCCTTTTGTTTGGGGTTCTCTGCACTTCCTGGACTTTTAAGTCTATTTCTTTCACAAGGTAGGGGAAGTCTTCTGTTATTATTTCTTCAAATAGGTTTTCAATATCTTGCTCTCTCTCTTCTTCTGGCACCCCCATAATTCAGATGTTGGCACCCATGAAGTTGTCCCAGAGGCTCCTTACACTATCTTCATATTTTTGGATTCTTTTTTCTTTTTGTTTTTCCGGTTGGGTGTTTTTTGCTTCTTCGTATTTCAAATCTTTGACTTGATTCTTGCGATCCTCTAGTCTGCTGTTGGAACTCTGTATAATATTCTTTATTTCAGTCAGTGTATGCTTAATTTCTAGTTGGCCCTTTTTCATAACCTCGAGGGTCTCACTAGATTTCTTGAGGGTCTCACTAAATTTATCGGCGGTTTCTAGAAAATTCTTGAAAAACCTTGTAAGTGTGGTTTTGAACTCTATATCCAGTAGTTTGCTTTCCTCCATTTCTGTCATTTGTGACCTGTTTCTTTGTCTCTGCATTTTGGCTGCTTTCCTGTGTTGATAGAGTGGCTTTCTGTGCTAGGTGTCCTTTAGGGCCCAATGGCTCAGCCTCCCCAATTACCTGAGGTGGACACTCTTGGTGCACCCCTTTGTGGGCTTTGTGCACAGTCTTGTTGTAGTTAAGCCTTGACTGTTGTACATATCACTGGGAGGAACTGACCTCCAGGCCAATTGGCTGTGAGAATCAGCTATGTCTGCAGTGGGAGAACTTCTGTGCTGGAGACACCCTTCTGGGGCAAGACTTGCTTCAGTGGGGCTTTGGTGCTCACTGAGTCTGCCCCCTGAGTGTGTTCCTTACAGATCTGAGGAGTTGTAATCTGGATGGTCCCACTCTGACCACTGGGTACACTGGCTCTTGGATCTCTAAGGAGGTGCTAATTTAGCCTCTGCCTGAGGCTACCCAGCAGGAGCTATGGAGAGATCTGCAGATTCCTCTTCTTTGTTTGGGGTTTGGAGGTGCCCAGATGAGGCCCAGCTGTGAAGCAATGCAAGCTGGTGTGGGGCCTTGGGCCTTCTTTTGGAAGTTCTGGGTCTCTCTGACCCAGCTGCAGTTTGTTAGGTAATATTCAGATTGCAAAGGGCCAAGCCTTTCATATGCAAAAGCCTCTGTGCACAGCTTGGGTGGGGCAGGGTCTCTGGGGATCAACAGAGCGGAGCAAGCAGCTATGGCTGCTCCCCAGTCCTACCCTAAGAGGCCCGGCATCTCAGTGTCCTGGTAATCACTGCAAGCACCTCTGAGAGAAAGCCGTCCTCGAGTTCCGACCAATGCCAGACAGTTCATTTTCTCCCCGTATGAGTCTGGGTCCCCAGAGACTCACCCGGAACTGGAGTTCAGAGCAGTCAGGAGCTTGAGACTCCCTCCCAATTGAAAAAGACAACTGTGTCCTCAGTTGCCAGCCCTTTCCACGTGCACTTCTGTACCTCTGCACTTTACTTCCGCACCTCCTCTGAGTCTCAGTGTGCTTTTCTCTTTCCTTCTAGTTGTAGAATTTCCACTCAGCCAGCCTTCCTGTGGTTCTGGATGATGTCCGTTTTGTCTTTTAGTTGTATTTTTGAAGTGGTTGTGCGAGGCAGCAATTTCCAGTGTTTACCTATGCTGCCATCTTGGTTTTCTCTGGCCTTTATTTTTTGAATTATAATAGTATTAGGAAAATAACTTAGATTTTGCCACCAGATAGACCTGGGTTCAAATTCTGAGTCTTGCTCTTATTAGTGTATCATATCCCTGAGGTTCCCTTATATGGGAATTGGGGATAAAATCCCCTTCACGTGTGTCTATGAAGAACTGAAAGAGACTAGGAAACAGAAGTCCCCCAATTCCAGCGTCTGTTCCCTTCTCCCCGGCATGGGTACCGTGATTTATATCCCCTATTTGTTAAGAGCGGGAACTTCATCTTCATCATGTTGGTACCACCTGCAGTGCTTAGGACAATTCTTTATATACAGATGTTCAATACATACATGTTGAAATGAACTTTCTGCCTCTTACTAGCTAAGTGGCCTCAGTTTGCTTAACTTCTCTAAGTCAGTTTTCTTGTCCTTAAAATTAGTGACATTAAAATTAATCTTAATGTTTGTTCCAGCTAAGTCATTCTTTCGTTTATTCAACAAATATCAATTGAGCACCTATCATGTGTTAGCTGGTCTGCTAAGCGGTGCAGATGAAATGTAGATAGGTCAGATGTTCTGTAATTAGAACTTTGGTCCCAGAGCAGGAGTGTGGAATGGTACTGTTCCTTTTTTTTAAAAAACAATTTTAACTTCTAATTGATTGATGAGAGAGAGAGAGAGAGAGAGAAAGAAACATTGATTTGTTGTTCCACTTATTTGTGCATTCATTAGCTGATTCTTACATGTGCCCTGACTGGGGATGGAACCTGCAACTTTGGTGTGGGCGATGCTCTAACCAACCGAGGTGCCCGGCCAGGGCAGAATGGCACTGGTCTAATGTTGACATTGGAGAGGAATGCGTCTAGGCAGCCTGGGAGTGTTGGAGCTCCCAGGCATAAAATACACTGTCATCATCGATGGGAGCATTATTGTTTCCCTTGCTTGGTGCTTCATAGGAGGCTGCATATTAGTTGGGTACCAGGTTTTGTTTTGTTTTTTAAATTGATTTCAGAGAGAAAGGAAGAGGGAGAGAGAGATAAAAAATCAATGATGAGAGAGAATCATTGGTTGGCTGCCTCCTGCATGCTCCCCACTGGGGATCAAGCCTGCAACCTGGGCATGTGCCATGACTGGAAATTGAACTACAATTTCCTGGTTCATAGGTCGATGCTCAACAGCTGGGCAGGTTTGTGTTTTTTTAAAAACAGCTTTATTGAGATAAAATTTACATATCATAAAATGTGCCTGTTTAACGTGTACAATTCAATGTTCTTCAGTCTATTTACAGAATTGTGCAACCATCACCCTATCCATTGTAGAACATTTTGATCCCCCAAAGAAACTGGCTTGTTTATCTTTCTGACACAGGCCTTTGCCCAAGTTAAGCCCTACCTTTCTTCACCAGCCCAGTAATGTGCTCGGCTCACTGTGGAGATGGCAGGGTTGAGAAACTAGAGTGTGGAAATATAGCTTAGTGAGATCATGGATAATCACTTGATAAATCGGCTTAAACACACCACCACCAGCAGAGATCCCCAGCTCAGCTGCGTGATCGTGCTCAGCTGAAGGAACCTTCTGCACACACAGCTGTCCTATCAGCCCTGCTCAGCCAGCGCTCCCTGCTCTGTGTCAGCAGATTCCTCAAAGCAGCAGTCACCTAAGAGGGCGCCATCCCACCCTTCCTGTTTATCTGCATCTCCTCCCCCTATTCTCCTCCTTTGCCCCACCTCCCTCATCCAGACCATTGTCCTTCTCTGTCCTGTCTTCCACAAAGCCTTCCCCTGACCCTGCCTCCCTCACCATCCCCTCTCGCTTCTCTGTTTAGTCATGTTCCTTGGGCAGGTTGCTCAGACGTCTGCCCCTTCCCTCCCTCCTGTTACCTCAGCAAGCTCACTGGCTCCTATGCCCCTCTGCTAAACACCCAAGTCCAGACCACCAATGGCTTTAGAAGGGCCAGACCCAGAGGCCCTTTTCAGTCTTCTTTCCTGCCCTCTGGGTCACCTCCCTTCTCCAAGCCCTGTCCGCCTGGGCCTGTGACCCAGCACCCTCCTCCCACCCACAGAAGGGCCTTATTACAAAATGTGTGCTGCTTCCACTGAGAATCAGTTTTGGGGGTAAAGAGCGCAGTTGGAGAGCCGCCAGGGCACCGTGTGTGCACGGGGATAGGTCGCGGGTCTAGTCAGGTTCCAGGGGAGAATGAGAAGCACCTGGTGAATGGGACGGTTCATTGTCCATGAAAATGAGGTCAATGGGGGGCAATTTTCTGATGAAGTAAACATAGGGAGGGAGCCAGCCCCAAAGGCTTCTCGGAGGTTCAGAGTTTATGAGGAGCCTGGTGACTACAGAGGGGCCATCAGCTCACCAACGCCAGGACCCTCCACGTGCCAGGCCCAGGGCTGGGCACCGGGTGCAGACGGGTGGCACAGGCTTGTTGTTTGGAAGCGCACAGTACACGGAACCAATCCATTTGACTCCGAGGGACTTCTGGGTGCCGGGCCTGGGCTGGTGCTGAGGTTACAAAGTGAATTAAAGTCAGCTCTGCCCTCAAGAAAGCAGAATTTAATAAGGGGCAAATGAGACCAAAAGAACAGCAGGCATGCAAAGCGTAGAGGACACCCTGCTATTTAATGGCTTTGCTGCCCTGGCCAGTGTGGCTCATTGGTTAGAGCGTCATCCTGTGCACCAAACGGTGGTGGGTTCGATTCAGGGTCAGGGCACATGCCCTGGATTCAGGTCGGTGAGGAGCTAGGAGAATTCCTTGGCAAGTAGAGTGGGGAAACTGAGACAAGTAGCTGAACAAACTGGTGGAGCAATTTACAGCCAGATACAGAAGGTCACCATCCTAGAGATGACATCTAGGTCTCAGTTGTATTTCAGCTCCAGGCCCAGAAAAGCAGCAAACCCAGGTGGGCAACGCCAGGACCAGCTGCAATGACTAATGACCCTCTGCCCTGGCGTCGACCAGTCAGTAAAACCACGACCTGAAAGGCACACCTGGCAAACGGATGGTTATTCTGCTGAAACTCTCCCCTGAGACCTTCCCTAAAATTCCCGCCTATGAGAGAGAGATCAAAGCCCTCAAGACAAAGGACCCAGTGTGCCCTCTCTCTCTGGGGAGCATGCCCCTGCCTTTCCCTTTCCCCTCTTCTTCCCCCACAGGCATGTATCTCCTAAACTGTAAGGGACCCCACAAGATTTGCCACCAGGGGAGCAATGGGCAGCGGCAGCTCGTCCCAGGCTAAGCCCTGAACCTGTCTCCAAGTGAGTGCCTGGTGAGCTACAGCAGCCCCACCTCGGCCCGTTCCTTTCCTATAACGTTTTTAGAGAGCCAAAGCAGCCCAGCCCAGCTCTCCTGTGGCTTCTTCTATGCTAAGTCCTTTCTTGTTTCGCTGTTCCCAGCATTAAAACACGTGCTCTCAATCACCTGGGCTTGTTTTGTGAAATCTTTCCTGCACAAAGTCAAGAACCCACATACTGCCCTGGCCAGTTTGGCTCACTGGATAGAGTGTCGGCCTGGGGACTGAGGGGTCCCAGGTTCGATTCTGGTCAAGGGCATGTACCTTGGTTGTGGGCACATCCCCAGTAGGGGGTATGCAGGAGGCAGCTGATCAATGCTTCTCTCTCATCAATATTTCTAACTCTCTATCCCTCTCCTTTCCTCTCTGTAAAAAAATCAATAAAATAGGTATTAAAAATAAAAAAAGAACCCACATACTACCACTGGCCCTAGGCCAGTGGTCGGCAAACTGTGGCTGGGCAAACTGCGGCTCATGAGCCACATGCGGCTCTTTGGCCCCTTGAGTGTGGCTCTTCCACAAAATACCGACTTCTGCGCATGGGCCACGAAGTTTCCATTGCACTGTACGTGCGCACCCGCATGTGGTATTTTATGGAAGAGCCACACTCAAGGGGCCAAAGAGCCACATGTGGCTCATGAGCCATGGTTTGCCAACCACGGCCCTAGGCAGACCCTCTCAGGGCCAGGTTCCCTGTCTATAACACATACAACTGACCCCTCTGAGTCTGGGGACATCACCAGGCAGGGCTTTCCACATCTGAGGGTGATAGGGATCACGCTAGTGGTGGCATTGTTGGGGCAGGCCCCTGCCACATGGCCAAGTGCTGGCAGTGAGGGAAACAGAAGTGATTAAGGCAGGGCATGCACCCACAGGGACCTCACCTTCTGCTGCAGGCATCTCAACCGTCCGCCAAACGTAAAGCCCGGGGAGTGGGATATATGCAGATCTTGCCCTGGCCCAGTGGCTCAGTTGGTTGGAGTATCATCTCATGCACAGGAAGGTCACAGGTTTGATTCCTGGTCAGGGCACATGCCTTGGTTGTGGGTTTGACCCCAGTCCAGGCAAACGATTGATGTATTTCACAATGAATTCTCTCTCTCTCTCTCTCTCTCTCTCTCTCTCTCTCTCTCTCTCTCTCCCTTTCTAAAAATACATCCTATCTAATAAAAGAGTAACATGCAAATTGACCATCACTCCAACACACAAGATGGCCACCCCCATGTGGACACAAGAGGGCCACCACCAGATGGCCAGCAGGGGAGGGCAGTTAGGGGTGACCAGGCCTGAAAGGGAGGGCAGTTGGGGGTGATCAGGCCTGCAGGGGAGGGCATTTGGGGATACCAGGCTGGCAGGGGAGCAGTTAGGCATTGATCAGGCTGGCAGGGGAGTGGTTAGGGGCAATCAGGCAGTCAGGCAGGCGAGTGGTTGGGAGCCAACAGTCTTGGATTGTGAGAGGATCGGGCCTAAACGGGCAGTCGGACATCCCTCGAGGGGTCCCAGATTGGAGAGGGTGCAGGCTGGGCTGAGGGACACCCCTCCTCCCCCCCGTGCATGAATTTTGTGCACCGGGCCTCTAGTTAAAAAATAAAATCAATAATGCAGATCCTGACTCAGGAGTCTGGGAGGGACTGCAATTCTCATTTCTGACAAGCTCAGGGATACGATGCTGCTGGTCCTGGACATACTTTAAAGAGCAAAGCAAAGCGTGAGTGGATTTGTATTAAAGATCTTCTAGGTGCCACGCACTGGGCACTTTAAGAAATAACTTCTTTACATATTACTTTTGACATCCCTTTATATACCCATTTTGTACATTTTCCCTCTTTTGTCACCCCTCTCCTTAGTCATTATAGAGCTGGGAATTGGCCCTGGAGGGTTTCTGCAGAAAAATGTCCATTGCTCAGATTTCCCTCCTAGGAGGCTGACTCCGGTCATAGTGCAGAGAACCAGTGCAGGGGCCAGGAGTAGGGGTGGGGGGCCAGCGAGTGGCCTTTGAAGTTGTCCAGGGCAGAGCTGGTGGCTATGACTAGGGCAGTGATGGAAGGGAGAGAAGTTGAGAGGCGCTCACAATATATTGTTGTGGTAATTAGGGGTAAAACCGGGAAGGAGGGGAGACTCCAGGGGGATTCCCAGGATGGAAGTGGGTGCCATTGATGGGCATGTGAGACTGGGAGAGGGTGGGTGGGGCAGAGAGGGGAGAAGTGGCTCTGTCAGGAGCACAGGACAGGGCACCCCCAGGGATCAGGCTTTTGGGTCCACCAGGCAGCCAGCGCCCACCACAGAGCGTGGCACAGCACCTCACTAAGTGTGTGTGGAATGACTGAACACTGAACTGGGCCCCAAGAGGTGGCATAGCAGGAACCACCAGCTGGACAATTGACCCCATTGTGCCTGAGCGTGTCTGGACTGTGCCGGGGCCTCTGCCCTGGGTCATTAAAGACCATTTGTGCCTGGCTGGCGTTGCTCAGTGGTTGAGCATAGACCCAGGAACTAAGAGGCCACCAGTTCAATTCCAGGTCAGGGCACAGGCCGGGCTGCGGGCTCGATCCCCTGTAGGTGGTGTGCAGGAGGCAGGGATCGATGCTGTTTCTATCTCTCTAAAAATCAATACAAACATGTATTTTTAAAAACTATCATTTGTGACCTGTCTATGCCTGGCTGACTGGGCTCCTGGCTCCAGGGAGCAGCCGTGTGTCCTGGGAACCACAGTGTAATGTGTCCTCAGTTGTCCAAGCCCCGCAATTAGAGGTACGATGGCAGAGCTCACCACAAGGTGGCGCTCATAGGCTTTTTTTATTTTTAATTTTCATCCCCCATAACAGGATGCTTTTTGTGCTGCTCAATTTAGTCTTCACAAGTTGGGGGGCTGACTCCACGTGCTGTCACGGCCTGGGAAATACAGGCTAGCACCCCCAGACCAAAGTAAAGGTCCTGATTCAACAACTCAGTTTGAATGGCAGCCCCCAGAGGCTCAATAATGCAACTCGCACTGGCTGTGTGACTTCGGGCAAGTCATCTACTTCTCGGAACCCCGGCTTTCCTAAAATAAAATAATAGGGATAACAATCATTCCTCTCTCATCCAGTTGTTGGGGAAAGTAAGAGCAAATGGAAGCAGTGCTGTATTATGTTTTTCATCAGAGCCCCTGCAACCCAGCCCTGCACACCCACTTCCAACCGCTGTTTAGAGTCCCCATTGGCACCTGGCCCTGTGCTGGTGGCGGCTGGCCAGGGAGGCAAAGATGAGTGTGGGGCAGGGATGGCCTTGGGGGATGGATGACTCATGAAGATTGTGAGTGATGCCCTTGAGGTCTCACAGCCAGTGTGTGGACCCTGAGTGTCCTGACCACCAGCCTGAGGTGACAGGAATTCAGAACAGTGACTTCGGCTCTCCCAGGCAGAACGAGATTCCCTCTGATACCTTCCCAGTGCCTGTTAACACATTGGCATTAGGCTGGATGATCCTGGTGAGTGAAGCTCCGGCTCAAACTCCAACACAGGAATGTACAAGAAAGCAGCGTCAGATTGCTTCCAGACATGGCTTCCTGTAGGTCTGAGCCTTTGCAGAAACCATAATAGGAAAAAAAGAAAGACAACAAGCCATAATAAGATCATTGTCCACCGGAGACTCAAGGTCTCCGGATGGCGGATCACGTGACGCACTTTTCCTTGAATAAAATGCCCAGGAAGAGTTCCCCTCTGTGTAGACAGTGGGGTCTGCTTTCCCTTCTTGGGAAAGAGGCACCAAGTGAGCCTGGCTTTTCCTTGATGTCTGCTCTGTCAGGGAATGACAGGAAGTCAGATGTGGCTGTCACTACCAGCTCTTTGCAGGTACCTGATACCAGTGGCTCTTTCAGTCGCTTTTCAAGAAGGTCTACTCACCCAGAAGGGGAGCATTTTGGTGAGGAGCACAGACCCTGGAGCCAGACTGTGTGGGTTCAGATCTCAGCTCAACTACTTACTAGCTTGGGCAGGTGACTTACTAGCAACTTTACTGTAGCTCAGTTTGCCCATTTGTGAAGTGGGCTGCCATGGGAATTAAATGAGTTCATTGTGTAAAGTGCTCAGAACAGTGCCTGTCACGTGATAAGTGCTATGTAAGTGTGAACTATTCTGTGACTTCTTTCCCTGCATCGCCTTGCCTTGCCTTGTGTTGATGGGATGCAATAGTGAGCAAGGGACATGAATATTTATATTTATACTAGAGGCTCGGTGCACAAAATTCATGCACAGGGAGGTTGGGGGGAGTCCCTCAACCTGGCCTGCACCCTCTCCAATCTGGGACCCCTCAGGGGATGTCCGACTGCCTCTCGCAATCCGGGACTGCTGGCTCTTAACCGCTCACCTGCCTGCCTGATCGCCCCTAACTGCTCTGCCTGCCTGCCTGATGCACCTAACACCTCTGCCTGCCTGCCTGATTGCCCCTAACTGCTCCCCTACCAGCCTGGTCACCCCTAACTGCTCCCCTACTGGCCTGATAGCCTCTAAGCACCTCTGCCTTGCCCCGTACCTGGGACGCAGGTTTCCCTCCCTCTGGCCAGCTGCAGGCACCCAGGACCCAGGAAGGCTTTGCCCAGTCTGGCCGCAGCCACAGGGGACAGTGGGTGGGCAGCTTCACCCGGGCCACAGACACAGGTGCCTGGGACCATGGGGCGGGAGGCTTATCCCTCTCCCGGGCCACAGCCCCAGCCACTGCCACCTGGGACCAAGGGGTGGGCGGCTTGTCCCGCGCCACAGCCCCAGCTGCTGGTGCCCAGGACTATGGGCATGTGGCTTGCCCCTCTCCTGGGCCAGGCCACAGGCGCAGGCACAGCTGCAGCTGCAGGTGCCCGGGACTGCAGGGCATGTGGCTTGTCCCTCTCCCAGGCCGCAGGTACAGGCGCTGGCACCCAGGACCATGGGGTGGGCAGCTTGTCCCTTTCCCAGGCCACAGCCTGGCTCGTCCCCATTCCTCTCTCACGAGCTCATTTATGCCTGGCTGGTCCCTACTACTCTCTCCCTAGTGTTGGGTGTCTGAGCTGTTACGCATAATGGCGTGAGGGCATGATGACCATTTGCATCTTAGCTCTTTATTACATAGGACTAGAGGCCTGATGCACGAAATTCATGCAAGAGTAGGCCTTCCTTCTCCTGGCTGCTGGCACTGGCTTCCCTCTGGCACCTGGGACCCAGGCTTCCCTCACAGCCCTGGCTTCGTCCAGAAGGTCACCCAGTCTAATTAGCATATTATGCTTTTATTATTATAGATATTTTAAATATGTTTTTATTAATTTTAGAGAAAGGAGAGGGAGAAAGAGAGAGAAACATCAGTGATGAGAGAATCATTGGTTGGCTGCCTCCTATACACTCTCTACTGGAGATCAAGCCCACAACCCAGGCATGTGCCCTGATCGGGAATTGAACCCTGACCTCCTGGATCACAGGTCTACGCTCAACCTCTGAGCCACACTGGTCTGGCGGGACATGAACATTTATAAAGCAGCTTTATAGCTGAAGCATGGTAAGTGTATAATCAGTGACACTCTTAATAGCCATATAAAGCCGTACTCTCATTCTTATTTGACCCAGGAGGAAACAGAAGTTCATTGTGAGGAAGTGGCTAGTGCCCGGTCACCTCTGCTGCAGAGCAGCGACCACGTCCTCAGCCCCCAGGCCGGGCCCTCTCTGCTGTCCTCCCTAGCTTTTGCCCCAGTCGCCTAGGCCCTCAGCTGCCCCTCGGTGCCCCCTCACCCTAATCTGTGTGACTGGGAGTCAGGAACTGGGGTGTTAGAGTAAATAACACTGGCTGCTCTAACAAATGACCCTCAAATCTCAACACTTACCAACCTGGAGATTTCTCACTCCCGCCCAGTGGAATGCGGGTCAGATGTGGTGAGGCGTCTGCTCCACACAGTCGCTCGAGGACCCAGCGTCCTTTCATCGCGTGACCTTGCCACCCTCAGGGGCTCATCTGTGAAGCGAGATCTCCTGCCTCCAATGTCAGTGCTTTTCCCACGTCCAAAATTCTTCCAGTGCTACCATCTCAATTGGAGAAATTGAGGCCCCAGAGATGAATGGCATGGCCAGGGTTACTCTGCAGACGGAGGGCAATTTGGGAGGAAAATCAGAGTATTCGGGCCTGTCAGCAACTTTAGATATGGTCATGTGCCCCCCGTCTCCCCCATTTAATGTTGGGAAACCAGGCCCAGAAAGGGGAATGAGTGGCGACATTTCTTTCAGAGTCTGGCTGGTGTCCCCACCGGGGTGGGTGAAGTTGCCATTCACTGAGCAGTGACCACGGGAGTCAGAAGAGCTTGGGGGGTGAGAGAGGGGTGGGAGATGGTGATTTGGTCTGAACAGGCTGAGTGTGAGGTTTTTATGGGTTATCAGCCATTGGGTGAGTGGGCTGGAGTTGGGAGTGGATTGGCACAGGAGGCAGGAGTCGAGGCAGGAAACGGAGCTCTCCCCAAATCCTGGCAGAGCAGTGGATGACTCCAGAAGATCCCGCGACCTGTGAAGAAAGCACTGACTCTGAACAGAGTCCAGGATTCCTATTGGACTTGGATGGGAACTTGCCCATTAGCGAGTCCAATTCGGAAGAGGCGGAAGAAAGAGAACTACGCCCCAGCATAGCGTCCCACAGCTTGAAAGGACCCCACTCTTTACCAATGGGGAAACTGAAGCTGAGAGGTGGGAGAGACTTGGCCAAGGCCATAAGGCCCAGACCAGGCCTGCTGTGTGCCTGGCCAGCTCCTCCTACCACATTTCAGCATATTGAGAACAGCTCTGCACACGGACAGCCAGCTTGCAGTAGCTTTCCCAGGATCTCTGCAAGCAGCTGGCTCTTGCCCAGAAGCTGAGCCCTTTCATGTGTCTGCCTGAGCTCCCCGCGGTCACCCCTGGAGTCAAGGCTGTCGCCAGCCCTCCATCCACACACCTGCCCAGCTCTCAGTCCTTTGTCTCCGATGGCAGACGGGATTTCCTCCTCTCACTGCCTACAGCTCCCCCGCTCCACAGCTGCTGGCCCAGGCCCAGCCCTCCCAGAACAGAGGCCTCAGCATAACCTTGAACCATCTCCTCTGGGCAGAAATGGCCTCCCGAGGAAGCGGAGGCCTTGAGGTTCTAAAGCCTTTCTTCCCACAGAGGCAGTTCCCTTGCTTAGACCGTGAATGCAGAGGGCACAGCAGCTCCTGGCCTCTCCATGAACAGACTGTCTCCAGGCACCGAATTCCAGGAGCCTGCAGGCCACTGGAGAGGGGGGCACTGGAGCGGAGGGCCAAGGCCTTGCAAGGTTAGCTCAGGGGAACAGCACGTCCCTGGCGGATGCTGGAGCCTGAAAGTTCATCCTGGCACCCAGGTTAGTGCGACCCTGGGCCAGTGGGAATCTCAGGGGATGCTCCATAACCTCACTCACCCACCTTCAAGTCACGCTCACACATCTCTGTGAAGATACCAAAATCAAGTATTTATTGAGCACCTACTGTGTGTCAAGCCTCTTCTAGGCACTAGAATTTTTTTTGATAAAGCGATAAAACAAAGGTCCGTGCTCTGAAGAAACGACTACTTTGGGAGAGGAATGGGTAAGAGAGACCTCTGTACTAGTATGTTTACCCAGGGGCAGGACGTATAGGTGTCGGGTGGGCCTGAGTCTAAACCTGCTCTGGTCTCTGATCTTGGGTGGCTATTATAACTTCTCTGAGCCTCATGTGGAGATAAAAATGTCTACCTTATCCTCAGTTGGTTAAATATAGAGTGACTGTATAATCCAGCAAATCTGCTCTGAGGCTGTATTCCCAAGGGACATGAAGACATTATATCCATGCAAAAACCTGTACATGAATGTTCACAGCATCAGTATTCATAGTAGCCAAAAAGTAGAAACAACTCAAATGTTCATCAACTGATAAATGGATAAATAAAATGTGGTATGTCCTACGCTGGTTGGATGGCTCAGTTGGTTGGAGCATCATCCCATACACCAAAAAGTTGTGGGACCAATTCCTGGTCAGTGCACATATCTAGGTTGCAGGTTCAATCCCCAGTTGGGGCACATACGGGAGGCAACTGATTGACGTTTCTTTCTCATATCGCTGTTTGTTTTATTCTCTCTCGCTTGCTTCCTCTCTCTCTAAAAACCAATAAAAACATATCCTTGGGGTGAGGATTAAAAAATAATAATAAATAAAAAATGTGGTATGTCCATACAATGGAATATAATTCAGCAATAAAAAGGAATGAAGTACTGATACATGCTACAACATGGATGCGCCTTGAAACAGTATGCTAAGTGAAAGAAGCCAGATACAAAAGATCACATGTTATATATTTCCATTTATATGAAATGTCCAGAATAGGCAAACCTATAGAAACAGAAAGTAATCATTAGTAGTTGCCTAGGGCCAGGAGGAATGGAAGACCTAGATGGCTAAGGGGTGTGAGTTTCTTTTTGAGGGTAATGACAATGTTCTAAATTTATTATGGTGATGCATACACATCTCTGTGAAGATACCACAAGTCACTAAAGTGTGCATATAAATGCGTGAGTTTTATGGAACATGACTCGCATCTCAGTACAGCTGGAAAAAACCCTTCTACTATGTAGGGGTCTTTGAGAATTAAATGGCTTACCTAGCATAGTGTCCGACATTCGGTAGATAGCCGATGGATGCTAACTGTTCTCCTGTTGATAATCCTTAATAGGCTGATTTATACGAAAGCTTAACGGTGTGTCTGTTGTCAACATCAGAATGGCGCAGCCTTCGGCAGTCGGTGCTGTGGCTCCAGCAGATGCTCCTTCCTCACCCCCAGCCCCAGCCTTTTCGTTCCTGTTGAAATCCTGTCCGTATCACAACCCAGCTCAGAGGCTGCCTCGGCGAAGCCCCGTAGCAGTTTACCTCGAAGTCCCGGGGGATTCTCTGTAGTAGCCCCAACAACAGGCATTCAGAGGCCAGCTCTTGTCACGATCTGGCTTGTTCCAAATTCTTTGTGAGCATTCACCCCATGTGTCCTGCCCTGTGGGTCCAGCACGTCCCCTGGCACAGAGGGCATGGTCCTGTGGCTAGTGTTTACACACACATACTCTGTCTTCCCTGGCACAGCACCTGCGGAGGGTAGAATTCTCAGATAGCCCTCATGACCTTTGCCCTCTGGTTACATGGCAAGAGGAATTTTGTCCATGTAATTAAGATTACTAATCAGCTGACCTTAAGACAGAGAGATAGGTGGGCCTAGCCTGATCACAGGAGCCCTCTAAAAGCAGAGTTTTCTTCCACTGATAGCAGAAAATGCCGTCAGAGAGATTCACCCCTGGAGACAGATTTGACTTGAGGGAGGTTCTCCATTGCTGAGGTGGAGGGTCCATGGGCCAGCACCTGAGAGCGGGCCCTGGGAACTGAGAGCAGACACTGGGGGACAACCAGAAAGGAAACGGCGCCTCAGTCCTACAACCACGGGAATGGAATCCTGACAATAATCTGAATGAACTGGAAGCAGGATACTTCCCCAGAGCTTTTAGATCAGTGGTTCTCAGCCTTGGCTGCACATTAGAATCACCTGGGAATCTTTCTAAAATCCTGATTTCTGGGCCTCCTCCTCCGGAAATTCTGTTTCTTTGTTATGGGGTGGGGCCACAACATTAGTAATAAAGAAACAGGATTTCCAGAGGAGAAGGCCCAGAAATCAGGGTTTTAAAAAGATTCCCAGGTGATTCTAATGTGCAGCCAAGGTTGAGAACCACTGGTCTAGATAAAAGCCGGCCCAGCCCACACCTTGACTTGATTTTGGTCTTGTGAAACCCTAAGCAGGGAACTCAGCTGACCCACCTGGATTTCTGACCTATGGCACTATGAGGCAATAAGCACAGCTGACCCTTGCACAGCACAGTCTGAACTGCGTGGGTCCCCTTACATGCAGGTTTTTTCATCTTGTGAACAGACAACAAACGTATGGTGCCAATAAGTACAGTACACTACCCTACATGTATTTTTTCTTCCTTATGATTTTCTAAAGAACATTGTAGTTTCTCTGGCTTACTTTATTGTAAGATACAGTACATAATACATATAATACGCAAAATATGTGTGAATCGACTTTTTAGGTTGTTGGTAAGGCTTCTGGTCAACAGTAGGCTAAGTTTTGGGGGGAGTTAAAAGTTATTCCTTATTTTTTCAGGTTTTAACACTTTTTATTTGCATATTTTAAAACTGTGCATTCCAATAGTTAAAATCATTTTAACAACAAACAATAATGGCACTCTGATTAATCTGCATTTTGCAGCCTGCAGGACACCTGGGCCAGCTTGGTTTTTACTCTGGATTTCACTGTTGTCCCACCCAGCTCGTTCCTTCACCAACACACACAGTTCCCTTCCCCGCCAGCCAGCCAGGCAGAGGGGAGAGGCAGGCGCGGCCTTCGTTGTCAGTAGTTCTGATGTGAGAAGGGGCAGCACAGTCACTTAAACTGACCCAACCTCTGTGCAAAAGTTATTCCTGGATTTTCAACTATACCGGGCGTAGGGTCGACAGTCTTAATCCCCATGTTATTCAAATGACAATGGTGGGTGTTATATTAAACTAATAAGTTTATGATAATTTGTTATGAAGCAATAGAGAATTCATATGGCACCCGCCTGTAGAGAAAAGTTTTATCACCATTTTACAAGTGATGATGCGGCCACTTGCCCAGGATTGCACAGCCTGTCAGTGGCAGAGATGAGAGGCTAGGGTAGGGATCAGCAGACATGTTCTATAAAGGCACAGATAGCAAAGATTTTAGGCTTTATGGGCTATATCAGTGGTCGGCAAACTCATTAGTCAACAGAGCTAAATATCAACAGTACTTCTTCAAAATAGACTCGCCCAGGCCAAAAACCGACTTCTGCGCATGGGCCACGAAGTTTCAATCGCACTGTACGTGCGCCCGCACATGGCATTTTGTGGAAGAGCCACACTCAAGGGGCCAAAAAGCCGCATGTGGCTCGTGAGCCGCAATTTGCCGACCACGGGGCTATATGGTTTATGTCACAACTCCTTAATTCTAACATTGTAACACAAAAGTAATATGTAAAAAATGAGCTTGGCTGTGATCTAATAAGATGTTATTTATGGACATTAAAATTTGAATTTTGTAAAATTGTCATGTACTATGAAATATTCTTTGTGGCGGGCTGGCACGGCCATGGCATACTCAGCCCCACATTGGGCGCCTTATGTGCCGCGCCAGCTCAGCCAGGTTCAGTGAGCCCTATTGGGGGCGGTGAAGGATTGAGAAAAGACAGAGAAGAGAATGAAAGCTGGGTCTGGGTGGGACACTGCCCTCTCTGATGGAGGGAGACAGCGCCACGGACTGCAAGCCGTCTCTTTATTTTATAGCCAGATTTCACAAGGCAGAGTAAGGGCGTGGTCAAGATGTTTACAACATTCTCGTGGGTTTCCATCCTACTCAGTTACATGCACCTGAACTCTATCAAGCCCACATCACTCAGGCACATGGGGCCATGTGTTCGGACCATAGTTTCAAGCTTACAACTATAGCTGTTGGCTATGATTGTGCTGGGAGGGCTCTGCCCTCCAAGCTGGGACTTGCATGTGGCCATGAGAGGACTGTGTCCTCTCATTAGTCCGAGGCTTGAACCTGTCCAAACACTGTATCCGCTCTCCACAATTCTTCTGATTTTCTTCAACCATTAAAAAAATGTAAAAAATCCTTCCTAGTGAGTAGGCCACATGAAAACAGGCAGTGAGCCAGATTTGATCTGTGGGACATAGTCTGCCAGCCTGTTATACTTCAGGCAATTCACTTTCCTTTCCTGGGCCTATAAAAACAGAAGTCAGCCCAGCCAGCCTGGCTCAGTGGTTGAGCATCGAACTATGAACCAGGAGGTTAAAGTTTGATTTCCAGTCAGGGCACATACCTGGGTTGTGGCTCGATCCCCAGTCGGGGGTGTGCAGGAACCAGCCACACAAGGATTCTCTCTCAGCATTGATGTTTCTATCTCTCTCTCCCTCTCCCTTCCTCTCTGAAATCAATAAAAACATATTAAAAACAAAACAGCCCAGCCGGGTGTAGCTTGGCGGTAGAGCATCGACCTGGGAACCAGGAGGTCACTGGTTAGATTCCCGGTCAGGCCATATGCCCAGGTTGCAGGCTCGATCCCCAGTGGGGGGCATGCAGGAGGCAGCCAATCAATTATTCTCTCTCATCATTGATGTTTCTCTCTTTCTCCCTCTCCCTTCCTCTCTGAAATCAATAAAAATATAGATATTAAAAACAAACAAACAAAAACCCAGAAATCAAAAGAGACCAATGGTTTTCAAACCTGTTCTCCCCCTAGTCTCCAGCCCCTGGATACCATCCCCCTAAAAAAAACCTGACACAGAACTCTAGCATCAAAAACGGACCCAAAGGGCACATGCTCTGACTGGCTGGGACGGGGCCAGGGTCTCTGCCTGCTCCTGCCCCTCCCACCCTCTGCTCCTCCTCTGTCAGAGACATGCTGGGAGGTCTGGTTTAGAAGTGACATGGTAGAGTTTCTGAGACTTTTCTATGGCATTCGGGAACACAGGGCTGACTTTCCAGAATCTCCGAGTTATTGTCTCTTATTTCTTTATATCATACTACTGCCCAGTGCACAGATTCGTGCACATCGAAAGGACATTAATTAGAAGAGATATTTTAATATTGCTATTTGCCCTTTCTTTATAATAGAAGTGTCAACCAAATTCACAACCAACAATGACAGATGGAAACATACATGTGCGATTGGCACCAGCAAGAGCTTTATAGGTATCGTGCATGTGAGAGTCAACTTAGCCTTTTATATATATACTAGAGGCCCAGTGCACAAAAATTTGTGCACTCGGGAGGGGGAGGGGGGTTCCCTCAGCCCGGCCTGTGCCCTCTCGCAGTCTGGGACCCCTCGAGAGATAATGACCTGCTGGCTTAGGCCTGCTCCCGGGTGGCAGAGGGCAGGCCCAATCCCTAGGTGCAGTCCCTGGTAGGGCTCAGAGCAGGGCCGATTGGGGGGTTGGGGCACTGCCCCCTGTCACACTCAAGGCAGGGTCGATGGGGAGGTTGTGGCGCCACCCTCTGTCATGCACAGAGCAGGATCAATCAGGGGGTAGGGGAGCTCCCCCCTGTCACTCACAGAGCAGGGCCGATCAGGTGGTTGGGGAGCTCCCCCCTGTCACGCACAGAGCAGGGATGATAGGGGAGTTGGGGCACCGCCCCCTGTCACACACAGAGCAGGGCGGATCAGGGGGTTGGGGCGCCACCCTCTATCACCCACAGAACAGGGCTGATCAGGGGGTTGGGGCGCCGCCACTGTCACAGTCAGGGCAGGGCCGATGGGGAGGTTATGGCTCTACCCCACCCACAAGAGCAGGGCCCGTGGCGGGGGAGGGTTGGGGCACCGCCCTCTATCACCCACACAGCAGGGCCGATCAGGGGGTTGGGGCGCCGCCACTCTCACACTCAGGGCAGGGCCGATGGGGAGGTTATGGCTCTACCCCGTCACACACAGAGCAGGGCCCATGGGGGGGGGGTTGGGGTGCGGCACCCTGTCACACACAGAGCAGGGCCTGTCGGGGGGTGTGGGGGGGTTGGAGCGCTGCACCCTGTCACACACAGAGCCGCAGGGTGATCAGGGGGTTGGGGAGCTCCCCCCTATCAGGCACAGAGCAGGGCTGATCAGGGGGTTGGGACGCCTTTCCCTGTCACGAACAGAGCAGGGCGGATAGGGAGGTTGTGGCCCCGCCCCGTCACACACAGAGCCGCAGGGTGATCAGGGGGTTTGGGCGCTGCCCCCTGTCATGCTGATCCTGGTGCCGGGAGGCATAATGCACTTTTACTATATAGGATAGAGGCCTGGTGCACGGGTGGGGGCCGGCTGGTTTGCCCTGAAGAGTGTCCTGGATCAAAGTGGGGGTCCCCACTTGGGAGCCTGGCCAGCCTGGGTGAGGGGATGATGGCTGTTTGCAGCTGGTCACACACCCTTCAGGGTGGGGGTCCCCACTGGGGTGCTTGGCCAGTCTGGGTGAGGGGCTGAGGGCTGTTTTCAGGCTGGCAGGTGACTGAAGCTCCCAACTGCTCCTTTTTTTCTTTTTTTTTTATTCTGGGCCAGCTTTAGCTCTGGCTCCAGCTCTGAGGCCTCTGCTGCTGAAAGCAGGTATCTGGTTTGTTTGGGTTCTATAATCGAAACTCTGTATCAACTCCAGCTCTGAGATACCACTGGCTGAAAGCAGGTTTCTGGGGTTTTGTTTAGCGTCTATATTTGTAACAATGTTTCAAACTGCAAGCTCAGAGGCTGGCAAGGCAGGCAGGGAACGTTGGTTTCCTCTGTCACTGAAGCAAGCAAGCCTCATGTTAGCTTCAAGCTGCCTGGCTGCCGGCCACCATCTTGGCTGGCAGTTAATTTGCATATCTCCCTGATTTGCCAATGGCAAGGGTAGCAGATGTACGGCTAATTACCATGTTTCTCTTTTATTAGATAGGATATATATATATATTAGAGGCCTGGTGCATGAAATTTGTGCAGGGGGGGGGGGCGGTCCCCTCAGCCCAGCCTGCACCCTCTCCAATCCAGGACCCCTTGGGGAATGTCCAACTGCTGGTTTAGGCCCAATCCTGCAGAGATCAAGCCTAAACCGGCAGTCAGACATCTCTCTCACAATCCGGGAGCGCTGGCCCCTAACCCCTCTGCCTGCTGGCCTGATCGCCCCTAACTGCCCCCGCCCCTCGCTGCCAGCCTGATTGCCCCCTAATTGCTCCCCCACCAGCCTGATCGCCCCCTAACTGCTCCCCACTGCCGGCCTGATTGGCCTTAACTGCCTCTGCCTTGGCCCCTGCCACCGTAGCTTTGTCTGGAAGAATGTCCGGAAGATGTGCAGAAGATGTCATCTAATTAGCATATTACCCTTTTATTAGTATAGACTAGAGGCCTGGAGCATGAAATTCATGTGCGGGTATGATCCCTAGGCTTGGCCTGCAATCAGGGCCATCTTCCCCAGTTGCCTGCAGCTGGCCCCACCCCCCGCTGCCACCCACTCCTGGTCCCCCATTCGCCATTGGGTGATCAGTGCCTGACAGCTGGGTGAATGGACCAAGAAATGGTCAGTACGCCTCATAGTGACTGGTCCAGCGGTCGTTCTGGTCATTCTGCTGTTAGGGTCAATTTGCATATTACCCTTTTATTATATAGGCTAGAATAAACTTGCTTAATTAGACCTGCTTTCTGATGTAACTAAACTTTTTCCATCCCAGTGAAGCACCCCAACTTCTCTTTAAAGATATTCCCACCCTAGATCTTGACCAGCCTTGGCTGAAGAGCTGGCAGACCTTGAGATGCCCTCACTCCCTGAGTCTTCTTCCCTCCCTATGGGAATGAACTGTGCTCTTGGGCAGGGGACAAAACCACCCACCGCTATTGTATATCCCATGCTGTTCACGACTTATATTCATGGTGGTCCTACTACGTGCCAGCTTTGAGATGGCACAGTGAGGGTGGGGAGGGGGGGGAGGACATGAAGGACATGAGATGTCCATATGTGCCCTCAAGGTGCTGTCTATAGAGGAGCCAGACATGTAAGTGAATAACTAGAATGCAGTGAGATATGGGAAGATGTTCATGATGAATTCCGCGAAATGAAAATAAAAACTATTACAAAGGGCATGCCATATATGACCAGATTTTTGTAAAATGTGTACCCTTAGAAAAAGTTATATCACCATGTTACAGTAATTGGTTGTCTCTAGGATGTGGTCCTGCAAAAGGATGCTGGATCCCTGTCCTGGAGGCGGGGGGGGGGGGGGGGGGGGGGATGCTCTGCCAGGAAGATCATGGTTTCTCTCATTGCTTCTCTTCCACTTACAGATATAATAATAATAATAGCCAATATTACTAAGTACTTACTATAAGCTGATCACTGTTGCTAAGCACATTGTATAATAACTCAGTTAACCCTCATAACAACCATTAGAGGCCTGATACCAGTGCTTATTGCTTCTCCACATGTGGCCGTGGGCCCGAGAGGGTGGGGAGGTGGGGCAGGAGGGTGGGCAGAGCTTGTGCAGATGAGGCTGCATTTAGGGAAATGTTTTTCTCTCTTTACAGGGCTGGCAACTGTTCTTCACAGACTGTGAAGGGGGATATTCTGATAAGGGTCTGGAAGATTCAAAACGACATGGTTTTTGACACCTCCTCTCCCCACCCGACTCCCTACTCCTTACGTATTGACTGTGCGACTCTGGGCAAGGCACTTGTCTCCCAGCCTCAATGATTTCACTGAGTGATAATTTACAAGAAAAACAAATATAATATTGTACATCAACTGTAATTGAAAAATAAAATTATTTTAAAAAATGAAAACCAGCTGGCTGGTGATGTTTGTAACAAGTGGGTGCACCCCCTAGAAGCAAAAGCTGGTGACAATTTTCTCCTCTGAGTCTCCAACCTGGTGCCAGGGAATATCTGAGGCTGCTTGTTCAGAAAGGGTCTGCAGTATATCCAAGCCCGTGGGGCTCCCCAGAGAGCCCCCCCCCCCCCCACACACACACAAAAGGTGGGGAAGAGGAAGACGGAGCCAGGAGAACGAGCCAGATCCCTAGGTTCCAATCGGGACCTAGTCCCAGTGACCCTGGCCCTGCTGGGTCTGGCTGGGTCTTGAGCCAAGTCACACCCAGTCCATGCTCTGAGGGAGGTCACCACTGACTAAGGAGACTCTCAAATAGAGCCATTGTAATTTGAGAGTGCACCCTGCCAGCTCTGTGGGGACTCCCTGGCATGGGTGAGGGGACTCAGGCCCTGCCCTGTCCCTGCCTTATTAGAGCAGCAGGAAAAGACAAAACCAAAAACCCAGACAGACCTAGGCTGGCCTGGGAATCAGCTCCCTCTGACCCACATGAACTTGTCAAGGTTTAAGCAGCCTGTGACTTTGTTCAGGCTTTGCACCTGCTACTCCTCCAGCCTGGATGCTCTGCCCCATTCCCACCTTTCTAAGATAACTCCAGTGTCCTCCCATAGAAGAATGCACACACACGCACGCATGCACACACACACGCACAGCTGGTCCTCCCTCCAGACACCCCAAAAACCAGCCCACAAAAACTGCTGTTACCCTGCACTTGCTAGATGCCCAGTGCTTAACCTTAAGTGCTTAACTCATTCAGTCCTCACAGTTTTTAAAATAGATATATTTTTTATTCATTTCAGAGAGGAAGAGAGAAATGGAAACATCAACGATGAGAGAGAATCATTGATTGGCTGCCTCCTGAACACCCCACATTGGGGATCGAACCTGCAACGGGGCATGTGCCCTGATGGAACGTAACCTCCTGGTTCATAGATCACCGCTCAAACGCTGAGCCGGCGGGCCCACCCTCACAGATCTGAATCTCAGGCCTCCTTTTACACAGGAGGAAGGTTCAGAGAGGGGAGGTCTCCCATCAGGCGCCTGCTCTCAAGCCCCATTCTCCCAGGAGCTTGGGCAGGAGCAAGGGAAGCACCACACGCGGGCCTTTATTTCTGAGACTGACTTCCTCCAGGTGAGGTCTTGCGGGTCTCCCTTAGCGCCGGCTCTCAGACTGACCTCAGGGAGAAGAAAAATCCAGTTAAGCCAGTTGCCTAAACGTAGTTTTCGGTAGAGCACGTAGGCCTGCGACTTTCCCGCGTTGGGTCGCAGTCTCCCTTGCTGTAAAGTGGGAGTGAGAAGGGGGGAGGCGGGGAGCTCCGGAATCCTAGATCCCTCTCTGGCTGGGCATCGGTGGCTCTCAGAGCAGCCGTCTCCTTCCCAAGCCCTTTCTCCCCACTCCCCCGGGAGGGGGGGCGGTGGTACGTAGTGGGGGCAGGACAGCCCCGAGGCCAGACGATTCCCTGCTGTTCCAGGTGGTTCCGGGTAACAGCGGCCTCGGCGCTCCGGGTGCAGGAAAGCCGTAACCCTCGCCAGCCCCACTCGCGCTTTCGCTTTAAGGCCGGGCGGGGCGGCACCGGGAGCCGCCCCGGAGTCGCAGGAGCTGGTCCCGGAGTCTCCGCCAGCCCCGGCGGCCCGCACGGACGCGGATCCCAGGAAACGTGCGGCGGGCCCCGCCCAGAGCCCGAGCCCAGAGGGCAGGTCCGCAGTCGGCCGAGCCAGGGCCGGGGCCGGGCGGTCACCTCGCCGGTCCTGGGCGAGCCCCGCGGGGTAGCCGATGAGCTGCTGGTGCGCGCAGCCGGGGACCGCGCCTGCGGGTGAAGCCGGCTTGGCACCTGCGCTCGGGTGCAGGGGGGCGGCCGACCCGACGGACGCGGCTGCGGGTGGGAGACAGGCGAGATCCCGTGACGAGACTCGGACCCGACCTTAGCGCTTCTGCGCGGCGCCGGGAGGGGGGCTCGGGACCGTCGCCAGGGCCACCCCCTCCCGGCCGGCGCCCCCTGCACACCCGAGGGACTGGCTTCCAGGTGCTCGCCGCTCTCCATCCGACAGCCACCATGCCTCTGCCCCCCGGGTCCCCGCGCCTGGACCGCCCCTGACGCCCGCGCGCGATGGCTGCGCCCCAGGTGGGTACGAGCTTCCTGCTCCCGCTCCTTCGGGAGCATCCAGGCTCCGCTGACGCCCAACCCGTCGGGTCCCTTCCCCTCACCCTGACCGACCGCGGGGCCTTGCTGGGCAGTCTGCACCTCGGCTCTCCTCCGTGTGCTGCCTCGCTGAGCGGCCTCGGTTTAGGTGGAGATGGCTGGGCCACTTCTGGCTTAGACGACATGGTTCAGTTCTTTACAGCAAACTGGCACCTACAGTTCCCTTCTTGGTAGCAGGACAGCACGGTGTTATTGGGCCCATTTCACAGGGGAGGGAGGGGGGCATGGAGAAGCGAGGTAACCCGCCCAGGATCAGAGCAGGGCCATTCTCTGTCCAGCTCCCCTGGCCTCACCGTGCTTCACATACAGCTTGCCATCTTGCCACCTCATCTTCACAACTTACTCCTCCTCCCCGGGAGGTAGGAATTTGAGCTCAGAGACGTTGAGCTGCCTGATCAAGGTCGCAGAGCGGACAGATAGAATGGCCATAGTCAGCGGGGCCATCCATCAGATGCAAGGAAAGGCCCCCTCTGGCTGGTGGGAGGCGAGGGTGGCAGCAGCCGGGAGACTTCGGGGAAGATGAGGTGTTGGGCTGGGTCTTGAAGGGGAGGGGCTGTGGAATGAGGGCCCTGGATGGGGACAGAGGGCTCCCCAGTCTGGGAGAGCAACAGGTGTAGAGGCCCCCAGGTGGCAGGAGCTGGGATGTGTTTGTGTGTGGGAGGGTGAGGGAAAGGGAGGTGAGCGAGGGCGCCTGCCTGGCAGGCCGAGTGCCGGGATCAGGGCCTCTCTGGGGTTGGGGCTATTCCCCTCCAGGCAGGGAGTTCTTTCTTCCTCCCCCATCAAGGTACCATCTACACAAGTGTGAGAGGTTGTTACCGGGCCCTAGCGGGTCTGCCTAGGGCTGGCCAGCAGTGTGTGTGGGTTTGTTTTTTTTTTAAATACATTTTTATTGATTTCAGTGAGGAAAGGATAGGGAGAGAGAAAAAACCATTAATGATGAGAATCACTCATCATTGATCAGCTGCTTCCTGCATGCCCACTATTGGGGATAGAGCCTGCAACTTGGGTATGTGCCCTGACCCGGAATCGAACCATGACCTCCTGATTCATAGGTCGATGCTCAACCACTGAGCTACACTAGCCGGGCAGTGTGTGGGTTCTTGACCTTGTGCAGGAAAGATTTCGCAACCAGAGTCCAGGTGTTTGAGAGTCCTTTATGAGAGCTGGGTTCAGGGAAACACGGAAGGGCTTAGGATGGAAGAAGCCACAGGAGAGCCTGGGCGGTGCTGCTGTTGCTCACTGGAAAGTCCGAGAAAATGGGGCCTGGAGACAGGTTGCAAATCTCATGGGGACCCTTAGAAGTTAGGAGATGCACTCCTACAGGGGAAGAAGAGGAAAGGGAAAGGCGAGAGCTTACTCCAGGGAGGGGAGCACCGCTGGGTCCTTTGTTTTGAGGGTTTTTAAAGGCGGCGAATTTAGGGGCTGTCTTAGAGGAGATTTCAATAAAATACTCATCAGCTTTTCCACGACCTTCTAGGGTTGTGGTCTCTACTGATTGGTCAGCACCAGGGCCGGGTCATTAGTCATTACAGCTGGTCCGGGAGTTGCCCACCAAACACTGCTGTTTTTCTGGGCCTGGAGCTGAAATACAGTGGGGCCTTGACTTACGAGTGTCCCAACTAACGAGTTTTTTGAGATACCAGCTGTCTCTCTGCCGGTTTTTTGCATTGAATTGGCAGAGTAATTTGAGTTAACGAGCTCCATAACGAGCTCGGTCTCGGAACGAATTAAACTCGTAAGTCAAGGCCCCACTGTACTACTGAGGCCTACACACTTTCTCTAAGGAGGTGACCTTTTGTATCTGGCTGTAAATTGCTCGGCCAGTTCATGCAGCTATCTGCCTCAGTTTCCCTATTCTACTCGACAACCTCTACTTGCTGTCTGACTTTGTGGGGAGGGTAGTCAGGTTCTTTTCTTCCCCCATGAAAATGCCCGAGCTGGAGGCAGGAGGCAGTTGCCCCAAAGACAGATCCACAGGCAGAGAACTGCAGGTAATTTGCAAATGGCCCAGGGGGATTGGGGTATATTATAGATTCTCTCGTTACAAGTATAGATTCTGTCTCCTACATGTGCATGCACACTCATACACCCACACACTTTAAAAAATATATTTTTTTATTGATTTCACAGAGGAAGGGACAGGGAGAGAGACATAGAAACATCAATGACGAGAAAGAATCATTGACCAGCTGCCTCCTGCACACCCACCTCCACTGGGGACTGAGCCCGAAACCCAGGCATGTGCCCTGACCAGGAATCAAACTGTGACCTCCTGGTTCATAGGTCGACACTCAGCCACTGGGCCACATCGGCTGGACCACACACACTTTCTTTTTGATAACATGGGTGGATTTATTTCTTAACCCCACACAATTTAATATCATTTATTAATTATTTTTTTAATTGATGAGAAAGAGAAAGAGAGGTACCAATGTGAGAGAGAAACATTGATCGCTTGCCTCCTGTATGCACCCTGACCAGGGAGTGAACCCTCAACCTACGTATGTGCCCTGATTGGGAATCAAGCCTGCAGCCTTGGGGGCTCCAGCCAACTGAGCCACACGGCCAGGGCACCACACACACATTTTAAAACACATTTTGGTACATACTCTTTAAAAAAAAATTAATTTATTTTCTACTATAATTGACATACAGTATTACATTAGTTTCAGGTATACAAAATCGTTATTCAACATTTACCTACCTTACAGAGTGATCACCACAATAGCTAGTAACCATCTGCCACTGCACATAGTTTATTACGATGTTATTGACTCTATTCCCTATGTAGTAACAGGAAGTTTGCACTCCTCAAGCCCCTTCCCCTAACCCCCCCTCCCTCCACCCCTCTGGTGGGAACAGGCCCTTTTGAAAGCTGAAGCTTTACCTACTGTATCTTGAACATTGTGCACACCCCTCTGCTCCCCCAGGAGCATGCCTTGGGGTAGCTGCCCCCCAGGGCATTGTCTGATGTACCATGTCAGGCTGGGTAAACTCCCATTTGGAAGGTGTTTCTGGCCATTGAAGTCTCTCTGAGGTCTGTGAGTTCTCTGCTTCTCTGACTCAGCTTTTGGGAGGGGAGTTCTCCTCGCAGCCTTCTGGAGCACCTGCTCCTTGTACAGATGAGGCAGCAGGCCCAGAGCAGTGGAGAGGCTCAGCCCAGGGCGCAGCCGGTGAGCGGCAGTGTGGGGACCAGAGCCAGGCCTCTGCTTCATGGCTGGGTGCTGAAGCAGCTGGGATCCTCTGTCCTCCCTCACCCAGCTCTTCCAGCTGTGAGCAGGCTTTTCACACAACAAATATTTGGCCAGCAACACATTCCCCCTCGTTTAAGGGAATTTCTTCAACAAATCTTTATTTAGCAGCTATTATGTGCTAGGCGTTGGGGGATGGAGCAGTGAACAGGGCCAATGTGGACAGCGAAGGAGAAGTTAATCACGGGCAGGTAAGAACTGTGGCCCAATAAGGCCCAGGGGATTGGGTATTTAAAGTGTCACCGGCAAAGGTTTCTTGGGTGGGGCTGAGCTGAGCCTTGAGGGGAGATAATGGGCAGTTACCAGGAAGAGAACAGCATGTACAATGCCTTTGGGGACCACACAGACGCATGTTTTAGCTTAGCCCCAGTGTTTTTTTTTCCTGTGCATTTTTGTGGTTTTTTTTCCTGTGCATTTTTTCTTTACCTAGTTGAGATAACACTATTTGGGTAATTAGTTGAAAAAAGTAAGATCTCAAAAACATTTCCCTCCTGTTGTTAAACATTTGTGCTGAGCTTGATTTTTTAAAATAAGTCATTAGTAGTCCATCTAGAGCAGTGGTTCGCAACCTTCTGGCCCTTTAAATACAGATGCTCATGTTGTGACCCAACCATAAAATTATTTTCGTTGCTACTTCATAACTGTAATGTTGCTACTGTTATGAATGGTAATGTAAATACCTGATATGCAGGATGGTCTTAGGCAACCCCTATGAAAGGGTCATTCGATCGCCAAAAGGGTCGCAACCCAAGGTTGAGAACCGCTGATCTAGAGGTTGTGCCATGGTTTACTCACCATTTCCCTAGAGTTGGACATTTTGGCTCTTTCCAAATTAGGATCATTATAAATAAGGCCACAGTGGGCAGTTTTGTGCACAATTTTGCGTCAGATCATGCATTTTACCTCCAGACGTCTCAGCGCCCTCCTTCGCGCTCGCTCCTTTCCTGTCCTGCAGTGCGTGTCTTCCTCTGTCAGGTGGAGGCGACACTGTCGACCTCTGGGGATTGTGACTGGGTGAAGTGAGGCACGTGTAGCCAGCCAGCCCGGTCCTGGCAGGCCTGATGGAGCCCAGGGGTGTTCCTCTTCTCCCTCCCAGCCTGTGGAGTCTTATACCCACTGGGCAGATGAGGCCTCTGAGGCCTGGAGGGGCCCAGAGCAAACAGCGTCACGCTTACTGAACTCCTGCTCGATCCCAGGCGTGGTGCTAGCAACTTCAGACACATTCACTGTGACCTTCAGAACAGCCCCGCAAAGTTAGGAGCATCATCTCCCTTACACGGATGAGGACGCTGAGGCACAGAGAACCCCAATGACCTCTCCAAGGCGGCCCAGTGACCTCAGGTGGAGGAGAACTAAAACCCAGGTTCCCAGCACTTGGCAGGCTGCTTACATGCCCGTTTCTCCTCTTTCTTTCTGCATGTCCAGAACTGTGACAGGGGCCGAGTGGCCTCCACCCTCCGCTACTGTGTGTCGGTCAGCGGCACAGTGTTTCTGATCGCCGGGACGCTCTGCTTCGCGTGGTGGAGTGAAGGGGATAAGGGTGTTCAACCCAGCCAGCCGGCCCCACCCACTGGGTACCCTGCGCCTGAGGCCCCCAGGTCCCTGCTCAGGTCCATCAGCTTCATCTGCTTTGGGGCAGGCGGCTTGCTGCTGCTCCTTGGCCTGCTGTGGTCCATCAAGGCCAGTGCCTGGGGGTCACCCAGAAGTGACCCATATCACCTCTCCAGAGACCTGTACTACCTCACTGTGGAGCCGTTGGAGAAGGAGAGCTGCAGGTTAGCGGGGAATGGTGGGGGCCAAAGGTTGGGGCCATCGGTGGGGCACCATTCTGTCACATGCATTTGCTCAGCAAACTCTCATGGGGTTCCTCCTCAGGACCAGGCTTTGTCTATGCCTTGGGGACTTGAAGGCTGATCAGCACAGTCCTGGAAGAGTTTAAAGCCCCATGACAGAGGTAGAGTGGCTCCCCACGGAGTAGTTAGAGCTGTGAGAGAGGCATAGACGCAGTCCTGTGGAGATATGGGGAAATCCAGGAAGGCTTCCTGGAAGAGTGGAAAGCTGAGCTCAGCATGGTATGGGGCAGAGTAGCACAGTGGTTAAGAGCCCAGGCGCAGGCGTCAGACTGACTGGGACCCTCTCCTGGTTCTACTAACTCAGTGGTCAGCAAACTGCAGCCCCTCGAGTGTGGCTCTTCCACAAAATACCATGTGCGGGCGTGCACATATAGTGCGACTGAAACTTCGTGGCCACACTCAAGGGGCCAAAGAGCCGCATGTGGCTCGCGAGCCGCAGTTTGCCGACCACTGTACTAACTAGCAGTAGGACTTTAAGTAGATCATGCAACCCCACTGAGCCTCAACCTCATCTGAAATAAAACAGGAATAATAACAGCAGCAATAATAGCAAACACCTGTATAGTATTGACATGGGCCAGACACTGTTCTATGTGCTATTCATGTATTTACTCTTTTAATCCTTATAGCACTCCTCTGAAGTAGGTACAGTTATTTACTCCATTTATAGATGGGAAACGGGGGCACCACGATGTTACTAGTAAGTAACTTGCCCAAGGACACCCAGATAGTGTCTGTCAGGGCCAGGACTTGGACCCAGAGTCTGTGCTGTTACCCATTCCCTAGCTCAGGGGACACAGGGAGAATTAAATGAGATGATGTGTACGTAGAACTTAGCCCAGTGCCTGGCGTACAGTAGGTGCACAGTAAATGTCAACTTTTCCTCAAGAGGCTAAGGTGGCGAGAGGCAGGTTAGGCAGGCAGAAGAGCATGTACAAAGGCTCAGGGGAGGGTGGGGGTGGGCAGAGACAAAAATCTTGCACTAGACAACATTTCTCAAGCTTCATTTTCATTTTTACTCCCTCTTAGGAGACTCTTGAGGCATTCTTTTCTCAATCCTCCCCTGTGAAGTTTAAATACCACAGTTACATTATATACTAGAGGCCCGGTGCACAAATTCGTGCATGGGTGGGGTCACTCAGCCTGGCTGGTGATTGAGGCCTATCAGGGGGGCCGTCTGGCAGCGGGGAGGGACTGTGGGAGGTTGGCGGACAGGGGAGGCGGGGAGAGAGAGAGGTTGGCTGTGGGAGCGCACTGACCACCAAGGGGCAGCTCCTGTGTTGAGCGTCTGCTCCCTGGTGGTCAGTGCGTGTCATAGCGACTGGTCAACCGGTCATTCCAGTTGTTAAGTCGCTTAGGCTTTTATACATATAGATGTGTTTATGTTCTGTATGTATATCTGTGCTTTATATCACCAATACCAAGAGCCAATGTTTGCCTGGTTGAGTAAGTGAATTATGCCTGCACTTATTATGTATTTATTCATTCGACCAAGTATTGGGTGTACATGTCAGGGGCCTGCGTACATCTTCTCCAGCCCTCTTTCCCCTGCAAAGTAAGAACTGGTGCCCTGTCCGGCCGACAAGGCTCAGTGGTTGAGCGTCGACCTATGAATCAGGAGGTCACGGTTTGATTCCCAGTCAGGGCATATCCCCGGGTTGCAGGCCCAATCCCCAGTGTGAGGCGTGCAGGAGGTAGCTGGTCAATGATTCTCTCTCATCATTGATATTTCCATCTCTCTCTCTTCCTCTCCCTTCCTCTCTGAAATCAATACAAATATATTTAAAAAGGGGTGGGGGTGGGGGGGAATGCATGCTGAGTTAAGGAATGTAACAGATTCTTCCCACTGCTGGCTTGTGAATCCTTGAGGTCAGAGACAATGGAGTATTTAACAGGGCCACTTAGTCCAATGGCTGGGCCTTGGTTTGACCTGACTGTTAGACGGGCAGGGCCTCGGGAGCTCTCCAGCCAAACTCTTCACTTTTTGGATGAGAACCTGGTTGCAGAGAGACCGGTGACTGGTCACACCACAAGTTAGTGGTCAGCTGGAACCAGGCAAGGCCTCAGGGCCCTCTGGCCCGGAGCCTGGCCCTCCCCACCCAGGGTGGCCTGAGTGTAGGGGTGGATGTTGTCTGTACACACAGCCATGTTGGCCCAACAGGGCCCGGGCCACAGCTGCAGGTGCGGCCACCCGGCCTTCACTCCCAGCCGGGCCAGGGAGGAGGCCCTCCCAGGAGGCCGCGGAGTGCTCCAGGTTGGAGACCCGTCTTAGATTCAGAACTGGGTGGCTGGAGGTCAGGGAGCTGCTGTTGTTCATGCCCTGCCACCTGGGAGGCCAGCATCTGGCCCCCAGCGGGAGGTCACCCTATGGCTCCTGTCCCAGGCACCTCACTCTCTGAAGATAAACCCAGGTCAGAGAGGCCTTCTGGGCTCATGGCTTAGCCAGGTTTTTTCCTCTCTTGGACCTCATTCTCCATTTATTTTTCTACTTGTTATTTCACACATTTAACAATATTTACCGAGTACTGTGTGGTGGGCCCTATGCAGGGCACTGAAAACGCCACACGGGACAAAACAGATAAAACTCCTGCCCTCTGGGGGTGCCCATCTTACGTGTTAGCCCCTAACTAGGGTGGCTAGACAGGATGCACCCCAGGGCCACCCCCCTCAGTGAGCACAGCAGAGAACCCTTGGTCCTATTCAGACAGGAGGGTTGCAGTCTCTGCCCTTTTCTTTGACAAGCTGTGTGTCCTTGGGCATGTTACTTAGACTCTCCGAGCTGTGTCTAATTCCTCATCTGTCAGCTGCGGGCAGCAGACCTTTTCCCTAGGAGTGTGGTAGGTTCAGAGGAGATGACAAGTGGGGAAGTGTGTACACTTTCAAGTTCGTGCACACATTACCTTTTGCTGCCATTAGGATGCTTTATAGTTTACAGTGGATGCTGTGCCCACTAACTGATTTGAGTCTTAACTGCTCATAAGTGGAGCAGCTTATGAGGTAAGTGTAAGGATTAGGCCCATTTTACAAATGAGAAAGCTGAGGTTTGGAGAGATTAGGCGCTGGGTGGGGAGAGGTGTGATAGATGGAGTTGGCTGAGTTTTGCAGCCAGACAGAGCTGGGGCTTTGCTGTCCGGTTGATGTGTGACTTTCACTTATCTGTGCAATGGCTGAGAGATGTTACCACCCAGGGTTGTCATGAATGTGAAATAGATTAGAGGGCGTAAGTGCCCGGCAGGTAGTATTTCATCTCTTTTCCTACCATGTTTGCCTGACTCAGCTGAGGGCGGGGACCTGGCGCCAGGCCAGGTCTTTGGCCCCAACCAGACTCCAGAGAGTGGTGAGCCCAGCCCCGTGGAGCTCCCTGTGCATGGGACCCTAGTGGCAGCCAGCCCCACGCCCCTGCAGGGTGCCACATCCAGAGCACCATGGACAGAGCCTCCTCCGCAGTGTGTGCTATGGCCACCCCGCATGGACACTTGGCCTTGGGTGGGCCCAGCTGGCCCAGTGGGTGGCATGAGGGCCACTCCAGTCTGCCCTCTAAGCATACTTCCTGCTGCAGGTTCACCTCACCTATGCCCTTCCCTGCCCACGGTTAGCTGCTGGGGTGGCCCCACACATACCCAATGCCTGTGTCATGTCCTCAGGCTTGGAGAATTGGGGCGCGGCAGAGGTGTGGCTGAGAAGTGACCAAGGCAGGAGAGGTGGGGCGCTGGAAGCCTTCTTACCTCCATTTTTTCTGAGTGTTGTCAAAGCTTTGTCCATTTTTCTCTGCCTTGAATCTGTAAAATGAAAATCGTCCCCCCCATTTTACAGATAAGGAGAAAGAGGCTCAGAGAGGGTTGTGAACACAGCCTAGGTCACACAGCAATAGAACCTGGCTTGCCTGCCTCCAGGAGCAATGATCTTCGCCTACCCTCACCTGCAAAGGATGCTCAGAGTGCAGAGAAGGATGAGGTCTCTTATTCGCTTCCTCTGCTGCGAGGCTCCCGGGCTGGCTCAGAGGAGGAGGGTCTGTGAGAAGTTTGGAAGAGCACTGGATGGGGAATCCCAGCTTTGCCTCCCGGCTGGGCCCTCCATCACACTGCCTGCTTCATGGCCTGTCTGTGGCTGGAGCAGCAAGCCTGCCTCCCCGTGGGCCACTCTGAGGGCTGCATTGGGCTTGGGCTGAGAAGACACGTTGCCCAGAGACACGCCATGTCCCCAGCGGGTGATGGGTGCTCACATGAGGGGCATTCGCAGGTCCCAGCTTGGAACCTCCTAACCCCTGGAGCGAAGTCCCCTCCACTTCCTCTTCTGTCCTCTGGGCCAGCCTCTGCCATCGGCCACTCCTTTGTCTAGATAGGCAGGTCCACTGTGTGGACTGAACGGCTTCCGCACCCGCTGCAAACTGGTGACCCTGGGCGAGTGACAGCCTTCCTGCGGGAGATCTGGGGTGAGCTTTGCTCCCCATACCCCTTCCTCAAGGAGACCTTTGAGACTTGGTGGCTGGCGGCCATTTACAGAGCATGTGCCAAGCGGTTCTGTGGGAGAGGGGCCATTACTGTCCCCATTTACGGAGGGGAAACTGAGGCCCAGATTAATGGAGTTACTGACCCTGGTGGCCCACCAGGAATGTGTCAGAACAGGGAGTTGAACCAGCCAGTGCCCAGACTCACAGCCAGGCCTCGAGTGACTGAGGTGGGAAGGGACTTTCAGGATCACCTAGTCAGCCCCTGTATCTGACAGTATCGTCCCCAAAGCAGACGCAGGCCTAGGATCATTGACACTCCCCCCCACCCCCCCACCCCGCCTCCATAGTCCTCAGGGGGGAAGGGAAAGGGACTCCCCAGAGGTGACCCACTGGGGCCCTCTGAGGGCTGGTTCATTCCCATCGGCACTTGTGTGGCTGGGGGTCTGTTCTTGGAATCCAGCTGCAGAGCCTGGTTGGAGGAGCCTTGGGACTCGGTCTCTGCCTCTCGTCCCTGCCCGGTGGGTCATTTCAGGGATTGGAGGCCGGTCTCAGGAAAGCCAGGCTGCTCGGACCGGCGTGGCTGACTGTATCTCCGGGGTGGCCAAGCAGAGGTACTCCCTCGGCGCACGGACCACATCAGGGCCTCAGGCGTCCAGGCGGGCACGAGAGCTGAGGTCTCCCATCCTGCTCTGAGCATCCACAGCTCTGGCTCTTGTGAGAGATATGACAGCCGATCGGGTGTGGCTCAGTGGTTGAGCGGCGACCCAGAAACCAAGAGGTCACTGGTTTGATTCCCAGTCAGGACATATGCCCGGGTTGTGGGCTTGATCCCCAGTAGGGGGCGTGCAGGAGGCAGCTGATTGATATTTCTCTCTCATCATTGATGTTTCTCTCTCTCTCTCTCCCTCTCCCTTCCTCTCTGAAATCAATAAAAGTATGTTTAAAAAAAGAGCTATGACAGTAAGCCAGGAGCCCTTCTGCCTGTGGACTATCACTCAGTCTTTCAACAAACACCCCCAGGCATCTGCCCTTAGCTCCATGACCCTCAAAGTCAGTCCCTGCCCTAGAGGATAACCAGGTGGCGTCTGTGTGGGGGCAGGAGAGCACTGTGGGCGCCCAGAGCACTATGGGAGCATTGCTGGGGGAGCTAGCAGTCAGGAAAGCTTTCCGGAGGAGTCCCGGGGCAAGTGGGGACGAGCAGCAGGGAAGGGTGAGGCGGGTGAGGATTCTCCCTACCGAGAGCTGCAGAGGCCTGGTGAGCACGTGGGGGAGGCAGGGTGGGTGGGATGGACAGCTGAGGTTGGCAGAGCAGCTCATGCCAAGCTCCAGGTGTGTCCATGGGGTCCCGGGGGACTCGCAAAGAAATTGGCCCAAGGTAGGGCCCTCCGTCTCTCTCCCTGGCACGCAGTGGCTTTGCTCCTGCCCCTGCTAACAGCCTCTGTTCTCCTGTCCCTCCAGGACCCCAGAGCTGGTTGCCATCCCCACTTATGAAGAGGCCATGCACTGCCCACTGGTTGAGGGCCCCCTGGCACCACCTGCGTACCCCACGGAGGACGACCTGCCGTGCAGCGCCTCCGGGGCTGCCCTGCTTGGGGGCCAGCCCGCCTCGCCTCCGCCCAGCTACAAGAGCGTCATCCCTGCTGCTGCTGTCATCCCTGGAGAGACAGTACCAGCTGGTTCAGACCACAGTGGGAGGAAGGGAAAGGCCCCTCGCAGGCCCTGAGTGCAGAGACAATGCATGAGCTGCGTCTGGTGTCTGGCACGGTGCCTGGCTCACAGCAGGCGCTCCATGGACGCTTGCCTCTCCGTGCTGTTTTATTCGTCTGTTGCTGTGTAACAAGAGGCTTAAAGTAAATCCATTTCATTATCTCTCCCGACTCTATGGGCTGCCTGGGCCCCGCTGGTGGTTCTTCTGCCCCATGTGATGTGTGTGGGGCTGCAGTCTCGGGGGCCCGGCTGGGCCAGAGCGCCCAAGAGGGTGCACTCCTCCGGCCGGCGGGTAGAGCTGGCCGTCAGCTGGGAGAGTTTATTGTGCAGCTGAGAAAAGTGGGGCCCTGAGGCAGAGCCAGGACTGGCCAAGGTCACACTGAGTTTATAACCAAAAGGACATGGACTCTGCATTCAGGCCACTGTGCTGGTTCCCCCATGGACCAGCCGAGTGACCTTAGACAGTGGCTTTTCCTCTTTCTGCCTCAGTGTGCTCATCCATAAATGGGAATTGGGAATTACAGTGGCATCACCTTTGGCCTCAGCTCAGCTGAGAGGATTGAACCAGATGATAGCGGCTGACATGAAAGCTCACACTAACGCAGCTCACACATAGCTCAGTGCTAATGCATCTAATAGATGCAGATGTCTCAGCCCAGTGGCAGGTGTCTATGGTGAATGTAGTGATTGTCAGAGTTGTTCACAGAGGTAAGCCCCACCCGCTCCATCAGAGGCAAATTCAGCTGCTGCTCCCATATCTCCTGTGACGGGGCCGGTTACCTCCCCTCTCTTTCTGTCCAGCTACAGCATTCATCCCTACATCTCTGTACCACCCCCTTCACAGACAAGAAGGCCAGCTTAGAGAGGTTAAGTAACCTTTCCAGGGTCACACAGCAAGCAGGGACTCCGAGTCCTGGGGCTCAGCTGCATATTCACTGAGGGCAGACTGTATGCTGGGCTGCCCTCTGCCCTGGTTTTACATCCTCAAGCTTTGCTCTGCTGCAGGTGGTGTTCCCATTTAACAGGCCTGGAAACTGAGCCTAAGGGAGGTAAAATCACAGAGAATAAAGGCAGAGCCAGACCTTGAGCTGCTCTCTCTCCCTCTCTCTCCCTCTCTTTCTCTCTCTTTACACACACACACACACACACACACACACACACACACACACCATATGCATCCCAAGGAAACGGGTGGGGATTTATCTCTCTCTCTGAAATTCCTAAAGGGTTAATAGGATCCCAGCTGGGAAGCAGAGCCCAGCCTCCCTCCTACCCCAAAGTGAGGCCTCTCCCCCAGGCAGGTGAGTTAATGAGTTGCAGGTTGGCCAGGAGGCCCCTTTGCCTGGTGGGAGCTGGAAGGCGGAGGGCGGGGTGGGCTGGAAGACTGGAAAGCCCTTTTCTGCTTTTCTCTCTGTACCAACTCACCTGCGAGAGGCCCCAGCAGGGGCAGTGACTTGCTCAAGGTCACCAGCACCTTGGAGGGTGAGTCAGAGCCATGGAGCCAGTCTCCTGTCAGGCAAGCCACCCGACCCTTCTGAGCTGCAGTGGCCTCGCTGTGAACTGGGGACCCTTGTGCTCCCTGGCAGGGCATGGGGTGGAGAAGCCCTGTGAGGCCGCGTCTGCCATTCCACAGCCCTCAGTAGGCACCAGTTTGCTTCCTGGTTTCTCTCCTCCTGGGCCCGTCTTCACCACTCCTGTTGGTGTGCTCACCACTCAGAGGCCACATCCGGTGCTTGCCACGAGGCCTGGGATGTCAGGGACCCTCAGAGCTTAGGCCTGTCCCCCACGTTCCCTCAGCTTGCCCTTCGGGTTGGCGGGTGACCCTGACCCCTGCAGCTCTCCACCCCAAATCAGTCAGAAATTTCCCAGCTGTAAATTTCCACACCACCCGCCCCCCCCCCCCCAGCAACTAATTAGTTCCAAAAATTGTTCTCTGTAGCTTTGTCCCCCTAAGTTTCTGCCAGAGCCTGGCAGTCGCCCCTCACTACTGCCATCTCTTCTTGCTTCTTCTGACCTGATCTCAAAACCAGAGGATTGTTGTAAAATCAAAGTCTGATCTGTCAGTCCACTGCACACCCCGTTTAGAGGCGCTCTGTTGACTCCTGAGAAAGATGTTGGAGACCTTCGCATGACCCCAGGAGGTTCCAGCCTGTGCTTCCTTTCTAGCATCCCTCTCCCCTGGAAATGACGCCCATCCCTCCATTCCCAAATACGAATCCAGAGCCTACCCTGTCCCAGCCCCCGAGGATACTACAGTGAACAAAGTCCCCATCTGGACACTCGAGTTCTAGGTGAGGGGAGACAGACAAGAGAAGTAAGTGATGTATATAGTATGAATGATGGCAATGAGTTCTATAGAGAACAGGATGGCTGGGGAGGACAGGGAGCACCTGGGGAGCTGGTGCTATCACCCCAGGAAAGACCTCACTGGAAAGCTGACATTTGGATAAAGACTTGAAGCAGGTGAGGGAGGGAGCCGTCACAGATCTGGAGGAAGAGCATTGCAGGCAGCAGGAACAGCAAGCGCCGTTTACCCTCCCTAGGGTGCCTGTGCCTTCCATGGAGAGCACGGAGCCAGAGTGGCTGGAGGGAGGGAGAGGGGAGGCATGGCAGAAGATGGGCTGGGCGGCATGGGCCAACTGTATAAGCTCTTCTAGGCCATTTGAGGTCTTTGGCTTCACACTGCTAAGACAGAAAGTCATTCCAGGGTTCTCTGAGCAGGAGTGACAAGGTCTGACCTGGCATTCTGATCGGAACAAGATTTCAGGGGGCATGGGTAAGAGCAGAGAGCACTTAGGGGACAGAGATGCGGGGGCTCAGACCAGGAGATGAGCAGTAGTGGGGGGAGAGAAGTGATTGGATTCTTATAAGTTGGAGGTAGAGCCAACAGGATGTAGGTGTGAGAGGGGAGGTGAGGCTGTAGCCAGGATATGTAGGCACTGGCCCGGAGAACAGGAGAAGGATGGAGTTGACCTGGGAGGAGTAGGTCTGGGGAGGGAGGCGAGGAGCCTGCAGTGTAGGGCAAGTGTGTGCATAGCATTTGGAGTTGTATCTCCAGCCCTGGTCAGTGCTTACTTGCCCTGGGCTTTTGCACATGCTGCTCTCTGTCTGAACTGCTTTTATTGCCCTGACAGAACTGCAGCTGACTCCTCAAGGATCCCTTGTGTGACTCTCCCCCTTCATTCCTCACCCCAACCTCCAGTCTCTCCCCCCCCCCTCCTTGGTGCACATGGTGGACCTCAAGCGTATCTCAGAGCCCTTACCATATTTTATCCCAGAAGGAAGGACCAGTGCCATCACTCGCTGAAACCCCGCGTGTGTCAGAGTGCCTCATACCTGAGCGTCCTGCACAGAGCAGGTGCTCAACAAGAGACTGAGGGGGCTGGTTTGAATCCTGGCTCTACTATTGACAGGTTCTGAGACCTTGAGACGCTCGCCTTTCCTCCATGAACCTCAGCATCCGCGTCTGTCCATGGGTGTGATCTCTCCCCTCCCTGCTTCTGAGGATATTGTGAGGATCTTAAATTCCGACAGAAAGGAAACAGTGGTGAGCGCGCCCCCTGCTGGAAGAGGACAGACTCCTCAACCTCTCCTCCCCCACGTTGCAGGGGAGGGCGGTGAAGGTCAGAGGCCACAGGGAGGGGAATGGGAACCAGGGGTGGGTAACCCAGCGCTGTCACAGCACCATGCACACCTGTTTGCCCCATGTGCCTCTCACATCGGCTCTGCGGAAGAGGTTAGAGTAGACCATTTAGCTGAGCGCCTACTTGGCCCAGAGCTTCTCACTCCTCACATTTAAATTTTTTTTAAAGAGGAGATAAGAAGGAGAAAGGAGGCGGGGTCGTAGAGAGGAAAGGAAAGGTGGGGAGCGGAGGAGAGTGCTCTGGTGACGGGGAGGCCTCTCGGGAATGGTTAAGGACCAGATCCATCTATATTGGGGCTGCGGGTGTGGGTCCCGGTCTCTGCTCAGCCACAAACTCAGTTTGGGGAGATCTTGGCCAGTCCCTTCTCCTCCCCGGCCTCAGTTTCCTCGCCTGTGAAACGGGCATAATAACTCCTCTCCTGCTTCCCTCTCCAGGGCGGGTGGAAGGACAGGGGCATGAGCCAAAGGGTGTGAAAGCGCCTTGTTGAGAGCATGCTACACCGCCACAAGGGGGCGCGAGAGGCTCCTGCTGGACCGGGACCACAGAGATGCGTTCCCATCGCCCCTGAAGCCAGGGCCAGAGAGCGCAGGCTGGGCCCCTCTGGACCTGGGGTGCTCGCTGCTTCCCTTCCCCGGTCCTCTCTGTGAGATCATGATAACAGTGTTTCTTAGGTGGGTCCTGCCCTACTGATAAGCACACATTTTCTCCTCCATTAGGTCCTGCACAATAACAATACCACCCTCAGTCCTCACTCAGGTGACAAAACTAAAGCCAAGCCAGGCCAGTGTGGCTCAGTGGCTGAGCACTGGCCCATGAACCAGGAGGTCACTGGTTCGATTCCAGTCAGGACACATGCCTGGGTTGCAGACTCAATCCCCAGTATGGGGCATGCAGGAGACAGCCGATCAATGATGTTTCTATCTCTCTATTCCTCTCCCTTCCTCTCTCTCTAAAAATCAATAAAAACAGATATTTAAAAAACTAAAGCCAAGAGTGGAGCCACCATCTCGGGCAATCAGACCTGGACATGACCTGGTGGATCTCAGCCCTTCTCGGAGATCCTCGGCAACCTTTCCCGGGAGGCTCTCCTGAGCTCTGCGACAGGGGCCTCCTCTGCAAACTGCAGGGCGCACACCCGCTGGGATCTCAGAGCGGATGAAGGAGAAACCGCTGCTGGGAAAGGTGTGCGTGGGCAGAACAGCAGGCAGAGGGTCTGGTGTGAGTGTAGGTATGGCGTCTGGAAGCACAGCTCTTATTGGGGAGAAGGGGGACGGTGATGACAACAAGTAGAAAATCTCCAACCTACTAAGCCAGGACGCCAAATAGAAGCAAGGATCCCACATTAGCAATCACACTCTGTACAAACGACAAGGTAACGTTTCCTTTTAGAGACACTGACAGTCCTCATTTTCCTACAATCCTGTAAGGGAATTTGGTTTTTCCCAGCAGTCTCTCTCCAGAACTGGAATCCCACCATTACAATGTCCTTCTTAGAACTAAGGCATCTTCCTAGATTAGAAGGCAAGGGAATTGCTGTCAGTCATTCACACCCTACAAGGGCATCCAGGCACCTGAGCCTTTCTGGGAGCCGCTCACAGAGGAATCCGGGGAGGCCAGGCTAGCAGACAGCTCTGTCCTGGGAGATGCTGTAATTAGCCCCATTTTACAGAGGAGGAAAACGGAGGCACAGGGAAGTCACTTGATCAAAGTCACACTTCCCCAGGGTAGAGGACCCAGAACCCAAGCCCAGGCAATGTGCCTGCCCCCGGAGCCCGAACGTTTAGCCCTCCTGCTACAGTGAGGGAGTATCCCAGGGTGGCTAGGGGCATGGCCTCTGGATTCGAATCCCGGCTGCTGTGCCTTTTCTAGCTGTGTCACCCTGGCAATGACTTGTCTGTGCACCGGTGTCCTCATAAAGTCTGTGCCTCACGGGGTTCCCCTTCAGTGGGTACTATGTAACATGGTTAGGACCGTGCCACGCACGCAGCCACCATCTGTAAATATGGGCCACTGTTCCTGACCTCAGAGGGGCACATGACCTTGAAGAGTCCAGAATGCCTCCGGATTCTAAAATGCCAGCCTGTGGGATCCTGGAACCTCCCAGTGGCATTCTGATGTGTTCGGGCTGGGCACCGGACCCGCCTTCCCAGGACTGGACGGTGTGGGCCGCCTGTCCACCCAGCTCAGCCCCACGCAGGCAAATGAGGTGATGTCAAAGCCCTGGCCGGGGCCCAGCTCCTGGAACCACCCCTCTCCCTCCCGGCTTCTCCCTCACTCGGAGCCACACACACACTCCTGCTGGGCCCAGAGGGAAGGTGAAGGAGTGAAGGTGGTGGTGGTGCCGGGCCCATTGAAGCGTAGCTGTCGCCTGGAGAACTGTGGCCCGGGAGCTGCGGCGGAACCTGAGGGACCTGCCCCCTCTGCAGCCCTAAGTCCGGGTTTGCAGTGATCCCGGAGCCTCATCCCTCCGGGTGTGAGGAGCGTGGGTGTCCACGCAGGATCGCGGGCACCCCTCGGCGGGCAGCGAGCAGACCGCGGCCTGGCAGGGCGGCCATGGCAGACGAGAAGACCTTCCGCATCGGCTTCATTGTGCTGGGCCTCTTCCTGCTGGCCCTGGGCACGTTCCTCATGAGCCACGACCGGCCCCAGGTCTACGGCACCTTCTACGCCATGGGCAGCGTCATGGTGGTCGGGGGCGTCATCTGGAGCATGTGCCAGTGCTACCCCAAGGTAGGCGGTGGTGGGGGCAGGTCAGCTGGGGGCCAGGGGCCAGAGGGCACGGCTGAGCCTCTATCCCAGGCATCATGCCCATCTTTGAATCTTCTTTTCATACGCCTGCTGTGCACTCCCTTTCTCTCCACTCACCCATCATCTGTCCGTCCATCCATCCCTCTCTGATCATAAGGATTGATCAGAAGCCCCCCTGGATCTGGAGCCCTGACCTAGGCCCATGAGGAGACACAGTGAAACCCAACACACAGTCATCCATGTGCTTGGAACCAAAGTCAATGAGCGATTGCCGCCTGCCAGGCAGTCCTGCATTCACGGTGCAGCGTGGGCCTCCTGGGAGCCTTCTGTCCCTCTGTAGTTCCATTTTACAGTGCAGCCCAAGGCTCGGAAAGGTGAGGTCCCACCGCTCCCCAGGGTCACACTTTGGAGCTCAGATGTGTGTGACTTGAGGCTACCGCTGCGTCCCAGGGCTGCTGAGAGCGCTGGGGGTCCGGCATAGCCTGATGCCATGGGGTGGTTAGCGCTCTGTCCTTTAGTCACAGTGCCCTCCCAGCCTTGCGAGTGACTTAGCGATGGGGAGGGCATTGGTGTGGGAGTCCGGGTTCTAGTTCCAGCTCTGTCCGAAACTCTCTGTGTGACCTTTGTCACTTTCTTACATTTGCAGAATGGAGCTCCAAACTCCTGTTCCTCCCAGCTCAGAGAGTTATTCTGAACAGAGAAGAGATGGGACATGGGAACGTTTTATAAACTGTAGGGCATTCTATTTAGGCGAACGGCCGCCACCCTTACTGTTATCGTTCCTCCCAACAACCCTGTAGGGTGAGCATGTCAGGAGTTGTAAGCCTTTAGTGCTCAGAGAGGTTGTGCGGCTTTTCTGAGGTCACACAGCTGGTCAGACAGACCCAAGGAGACAAGAAGAGGAGCATGGATTCTAACTTGCTCTGCCTCTAACTGCTTGGGAGACTTTGGTCAAGTCCCTCCCCTCTGTGAGCCTCAGCTTCTTCATTTGTACAATACATGAGTCAGGAATGGGGGTGGGGAAGGGGGTGCATCTAAGGGCCCTGCTGGTCCAGGCATCTAGGGCCCTAGGCCCCAGGCAGCCCCCACCACCTGCAGTCTCCTCCTCACCTCCCACTTGGGTGGCTGTGCTGGGGGGTGTCCAGGGGAGGAGGCAGGAGGGAGGAGGCTCCTGGGGGACTGGGCCTGGCTCTCCCCAGCCCTGCCCCCTCCACGGGCCAGCCCCAGGCTGTCAGAATGTTTGGTGCTGGGGCGGTCCTGGCTGGTTTGCAGTCATTTTCTCAGCAGTTTACAGTCAACTCGCCTTTGTCTGTGCAATGCCCTGAGCACAGGTCACCGGGAGAAGAGGGACTTGGGGCCCGAGCCACCTTCATAACCAGCTCCATCCTCCTGCTCCCCCCCATGATGAGCTGGACCCTGGGGACAGCTGGGGCGCAGAGGGTAGCGTCCTTGCTGCCCTCTCCCCCTTTACCAGAGGTGGCTCTGGGGTAGTGGGCAGTGACTGGTGGCAGCGGCTGAGGGAGGGGGAGAGGGAATATTGCTGTGTATTAATGAGTAACTGTTGATAGGTCCACGTGTTCCTTGCTGTGGAGGCAGCAGTGTGGGGTGGAAACACGGTTTAGTGTCCAACAGGCCCAGATTCAAATCCCGCCTCCCTCCCGCCCCACTTCTGTGACCTTGTCAGAGGGAGTCTCCCTGCCTCCCGAGCCAAGCCGGAGGGACCAGTGGGTCCTGTATGTAGGGGACCCAGCCTCACACCTGCCACACCTGGTTCAACGCATTATTCTCAGGATTGGTGTGTGTGGCCTTGGGCGGTCTCTGTGTGTGTGCAGGTGTGGGTTTGTGTGGGTGTTGGATCCGGCACATGAAGGGAGGGAGGGAGGGAAGTGTGATGTAAACCAGACATGGACGCCAGGGGGGAGGGGGACTGTCTCCAACACTGGCTCCTAGGTGCCTGAGCTGTCAAACCCTCAACCAATGCTGGTGCCCATCCTCCCCTCAGGATGCTCCCTTGCCTGATAAATGGGCATTTCTAGATTAAAAGAAATATAAATATAAGGGACTGTGCTACCGCAATTAAGATATGGGGGTTAGAGGTAGCCAATACCGGCATGAATTAAGCTGTCCCTCTCTGTGAGGGGCTGGGGGACTCACAGGGAAGACAGTTTTCTGCCTGATGGGGAGGGAGTGGGCTTCCCAGAGAAGATGAGCTGGGCTTTGTGGGCTGAGTAGAAGTTCACCAGGCAGAGAAGATGGGAAAGACATTCCAGGCAGAAGGAACAATGTGATCAAATACAGGAGGAGAAAGAGCAAGGCGTGGGGCGGGGGGGAGGGGGGGGCAGGCAGCATGGCTACAGGGGGTGGGGTGGGTGATGGAGGAACGCAAGGAGGAGAGGGAATGGGGCTCAGCTCTGCAGGGCCCGTGATGCCACGCTAAGGAATGCGGACCTTGCCCTTCAATTGATGGGACAAGGGAGGGCCGGGATCAGCTTTGTAGTTGAGAAAGTTATCAGGCCGACATGGGGCGGAGGAAGGTCCAGGGACAGCCAGACCAATGGGGTGGCTCCTTCTCTGGCCCAGGTGAGAGATGATGATCTCCTGGACCCAGGCAGGGTTTGAACCCAAGACTAGGAACCAAGAAGACATTTCTACTTCATCAAATGCATATAGTACCTGCTGTGCTGGACATGGCGCTGGACTTCCATCGAGGTTGTCTCACTGAATTTCTCAGCCGGGCTTGAGAGAGGAGGAGAAATCAGGGAGAGTCTAGTAGGTGCGTCAGTGTTAGCTGAGATGGGGCAGGGAGCTGAGAAAAGGGGGGGGGGGATTGGCAGGAAATGCAGTCCTCTCCCTGTCCAGCTTCTGCCTGTGCCCATGGGTCCCCCCTCCCTACTCCTCCCTGTTCAGCTGGAGCCCAGGCCCAGGCCCCGATGGGTGGTTGATAGATCTGCCCTCTCCATGGGCCTCCCTCCTTCCCTCTGCTCCCTCCTTTTGGGGATGGCTCTGCCTAAACACAGATCTGTCTGCACTCTCGGCTGAGAATGCCTCCCGGGCTCTCATTGGTTCTGGCTAAAGACTGAACTCCTTCATCTACTGTTCTGGGCTTTTCATGGTCTGATCTCCCCTCCCTACTCCCTAGCTTCAGCTCTGCGTGTCCCCCTCTCTTAAAAGGACTTGTGTTCTAAGATGCTCCAGTCTTTCCCTCTCCTTCAGGCTTTTCACAATGATGATGGTGATGATGATGGTGATGATGATGGTGATGGTGATGGTGATGGTGATGGTGATGGTGATGGTGATGGTGATAATGATGGTGATGGCGGTGATGATGATGGTAATGATGATGATGATGGTAATGATGATGGTGATGATATGATGATGATGATGATTATGATGATGGAAGTGATGATGGTAAGTGTGATGGTGATGATGATGGTGATAATGATGGTGATGGTATGATGATGATGGTGATAATATGATGATGATGTTGATGGAGGTGATGATGGTGGTAGTGGTGGTGATGATGATGGTGATGGTGGTGGTGATGGTGATAATGATAATGACGGTGATGGTATGGTGATGATGATGATGTTAATGGAAGTCATGATGGTAATGGTGATGGTGATAATGATAATGGTGATGGTGATGATGGTGGTGACGATGATGATGGTAATTACTATAAAGAGGAAGATGGTGACTGGGTCATGAGATATTGAGGCAGAGGAAGGGGCAGCTTCTTCAGAGTACAGAGCCAGCTGCCAGATATGGACCAAGTGCCAGGCACATTCTGAGCACTGGATGAGGACCTGATAAATGACAAGATGTGAGCAACTCTAGGGCAGGGACGTTTGTCCCATTCACTCCCTGCTGACCCCTCGGGCCTATAAGAGCGCTTGGCACACAGCAGGTGCTCAATACTTGTTGGGTGAATGTAGAGCCAGGTGGGAGCAGGAGCCCAGGGTTCCATCCGCCCATTGTTGCTGGCCATGAGCAGACCCCTCTCCTGTGAAAAGGGGAAGCCTTCCCCGGTGGGCCTCTCTCCCCGGGCATGTGGGGAGGTTAGGCCATGCTCTGGGGGGAGCAGCGGCCAAGGGCATGGGTGGGCAGCTGCAGAGAAGCCATCTCCCCTTTGCCCTGCAGATCGCCTTTGTCCCTGCTGACTCTGAATTCCAAGGCGTCCTGTCCCCAAAGCCGCTGGGCTTGCTGGAGAACGGACTCACTGCCGAGATGAAGAGGTAGGTGCTGGGCCCTCTGTGCTTGGGAGGGGGGAGGAGGGAGGAGCAGTGAGCAAGTCTCCCCTTAGGGAGGAGAGTGAGGGAGTGGGGTGGAGGGTGGACAGTGTCTCCTCCCCTGGCTCCAGGCCTTCCCACTCTACTAAGAGCAGACTTTTAGAAATCATGGATTGTTCTGAACTCTCAATTCCGTGAGGCAAGCATTATCATTCTGATGAGGAAATGGAGGGTCAGGACTTTATCCTGTCTTTCAATGAACTAGTGGCAGACCAAAATCAAAGTCAGGTTTGACCCTAAGTCCCAAAGAGCTGTAAGGGGCATGAGGATGGCCCCGGCACAGCCCAGGGCTCTGCCACTGTCCACCGTGTGACTTTGGGAAAGTGATATGCCTCTCTTTGCCCCTCTGTAAAATGGGGATATTAATGGTACCTTCTTCCAGGGGGTTCCGTGAGATAATAATATAAGCAAAGTGCTAAGAACAGAACCTGGTGCATGGTAGGCCCTTGGTAAGTGTTTGTCATCATTAGTAAGAAGAGTCTCCCTTGCATCACAGGTGACTCAGACATGCTGCCCCCACCTCCTCCTTCAGTCCTCACAGGAACCCTGTGATGGGGAGCGGAGGGGTGTCCAGCCTTTCATACAGACGTGGAAACTGAGGCTCAAGAAGTGTAAGCACAAGCCTCAAACCCACAGGCAGTCGGTGACAGATCACACCAGCCCTGCTTTTGTCTCTGAAGGCGGCAAGCCGTGGCTCGCCAGGACATGGCAGGGAGCCCATCAGCCTGGGAGAGACGGGGGACCGGCCGCCCCTTCCGGCCCCCGGAGGCTGTAACTCCGTGCTCAGGAGTCCTGGTGCAGATCCAGGGTCCGGCTGGGCTCTTGAACGCTCCCTGCTTTGCTGGGGGAAGGAAGTCCAGGTGGCATTTTATGTTCTGACACAGAGCCACCAAAAGTTCTGGGGAATGAGATGACAGACCCTGGGTGGGCATGGGGCCAGCCTCAGGACCGGTCGCATGGGGAGAGCAGCTGTGACAGAGCCCAGGCTCGTGCTGCCCTGAGTTCCGGGCTCCTTCCCGTCCCTTCTCAGCCGTGGGACCCTGGCAAGGGACCTAGTCTGTGCGTTTCACTGTCTGGAGGGACTGTAGGGAGCAGCAGGAAACACGATGTCTGAGCCCCAGCACCAAGCCCGCTAGTCTCCGTGCCTCAGTTTCCCTCAATACCTCCCAGAGTTAGGGAGAGGATCGGATGAGCTGTCTGACAGAGCCCGGCAGGCAGAGAGCAGCTAAGGACTGCTGCTATGTCCTCATTGGAAAAACGAGAATGATTATTCTGCTTAAAGGTGTTCAGAATAATCATCCTCATTTTCCCAGCGAGGACACAGCATAGCCTGTTGAACCCAGTCACCTCCGTCCACGGGACTGGTCTTCCTTTTGCGGTTGCTCCTGGGGGCTAACTTCGGAGATTCGGGGTGAAAGGAGCCCTGGGCTGAGGGGCCGAGCTCTGCCACCTCCCTGCCCTGCTGGGCCTCAGGCTCCCCATCCATGCACGAGGCACATGATGGCCCCGAGGGCCTCTTGGAGATCAGGGAGGACCAGGTGGCCAGAGCAGGGGGGCCGGGGGACAGCTCTGATGTCTGCCGAATGAATCCTTGCCCACCTGCCTGTTCTCTCTCCTGCCGTCTGCCGTGCCCCCAACTAGCCCCCAGCCCCCCTACGTCAGGCTGTGGGAGGAAGCCGCCTATGACCAGAGCCTGCCCGACTTCAGCCACTTCCGGATGAAGGTCCTGGGCTACAGCGAGGATCCCCGCCCCCTGCTGGCCCCTGAGCTGGGGCGGCAGCAGCTGGAAGCTGGTGACAGAGGGGAAGGTGGCCCCCGCGATGCTCAGGCCTGGATGGAGGCTGCTGTGGTCGTCCACAGGGGCTCGGATGAGGACGAGGGAGAAAGAAACCCAGCTCAGAGCAGTCCCCGGTGAGTGTGCAGAGCGCAGGAGTGGGGATGCTGCCCACTTCCGGGGTGAGGAGCGGGATGTGGGCCATGAGGGGTGGTTGGGTACATATGGGAGTCGAGAGGGCAGTGGGGGTGGGGCACCCAGAGGACGGCAGGTGTAGCAGATGCATGAATCTGGGCTTAGACGGGTCTGGGTTCAAATCCCAGCAGCACTGCTATATAACCTTGGCAAGTTTCTCACCCTCCCGAGCCTCAGTTTCCCCACATGGGAATAATCCCTCCCACCTCTGAGGGGCGTTGTGGAGATGGAACAGTGCACTTAAGGGTCAGCATACCATAGACCTCTGCACTGCCTGAATGCTTGCCCTGTGTGGCGGGGGGCATGGAGCCGGAGGACCTGAGTTCAAATCCAGACCCTGCCCCTGATATGCGCGTGACCTCGGGCAGGTCACTCCCCACCCCACCCCGCCCCTGGGTGTTTATGAATTGGGTTCCTTATTCATCCATGTATTTACTCCTCCTACCACTGTTCCTGGGCACCTGCTCCCTGCCAGGCCTGATGGCCCCCACCCTGCAGGAGCTCTTGGTCCAATGGGGGAGGGAGCAGAGGGGGACACCTAGTGAGCTGGGGCTGAGGGCCCAGAGGAGGGCCCTGAGTGACTGGGGAAGTGGAGGAATGGCCTGGTTTGGATGACATGATGACGGCTCATTTCTTGAGCACCTGCTAGGTGCCAGGCATTGTGCAAAGTGCTTTGAACACACGACCTGCTGTAAACCCCAGAGACCCCAGAGGGGTGAATACTCTTATTTCCTCCACCTTACAGGGGAGGAAACTGAGGCCCAACCAGGTGGGCTCACCTGCCCTGGCTTGCAGCCAGTGGCGGAGGTTTCGACCCAGGCAATCTGACTCAAGCTGCCCTTGCTCTCTCTGGCTTTGTCCCTGCAGCGTCCCAGTCTCTCCCCAGGGTCCTGCACCTTTGGCTTCCTTCCAAGATGAAATGGATGTGGGCTCCAGTGAGGGCGGCAGCCCCAACCCGTCTCCGCCTGAGCGGGAGGAGCCTGGCCCCCCGCCAGGGGAGCCCTGGGCCTGCAGGTGCCAGCTGGACCGCTTCCATGACTTCGCTCTGATCGATGCCCCCACGTCGGAGGACACACCTCCAGCGGGACAGTGGCGGGGCGCAGCCCTCCCCAGCTACTGGCAGCGGTCCCCGAGGACGAAGGAGGAGGACGAGGCTTCCGACTCAGGTGCAGAGGAGCCGGAGCAGGAGGAGGAGGACTTGTACTATGGGCTGCCGGACAGCCCTGGGGACCCCCTCCCAGACAAGGAACTGGGCTTTGAGCCCGATGCCCAGGGCTTAGATGGAACTGCCCCTGGGTGCTAGCCTGGCACAGCCACTAGCCCTGTGTGACTTCACAGGGCCTCAATTTCCCTCTCTGCAAAAGGGGGTTCCTGGAGGTTCAGATGAGACAGTGGGTCCTGCAGCACCTGGAGGACTGTAAAGGAACACGCAGGGAAGGGGCGATGGTTTTCGATGGATCATGGCCACTCCGTTGTTATTTTGGGGGGTTAGGGCTTTAAGGTGAATGTGATTCACTTAGACAATCGGCAGCAGCTGGGACCTCGGAGCCTTCTCTGCCCCGAGAGCTGCCTCTGAACAGGCGCCCCCTTGGGGCTACGCTGGCTCTCCGATCCCCGGTGAAGGCCTCTCAGGGTGCCCGTTCCTGCTGAGTCTTTAGTCTGCCTGGTACGCCACGTGATCCGCCTTCACCCAGGGCTAACCGCGTGTGCCCCCACGTCCCTCCTGTGGCTCCTGTTTTATGGGATCCAAAACCTTCCATGGCTGACCTCTGCTGACCTCCCAACTTACTCCCCCACCAGGCCATGCCACACCCTCTGCTCCTCAACCCCAAGGCCGTGTCCTACCACACACACACACACACACACACACACACACACATGCACACGCACATGTACATACATGTGCGCTGCTACCCATGCCCTTCTCTGCCACCTCTCTGCCAGGAAGCCCTTTGGTCCCTCGTCTGCCTAGCAAACTTGTGCTCATCCTTCAAACCCTCGCACAGATATCCCTCCTCTGAAAGCCTTTCCTGCTATCACCGCCTCTGGGGACAGCGTAGTCCTGGCTCCTTCGCGCCACCTTCGGGTCTTGTACGCTCATCACTGGACCATGGCTGCTCGAGGCCAGTGCCCTTGCTTGACTTACATGGTACCTCCTGTGCCGAGTCAGTGCTCACTGAGGGGTAGGAACTGACCAGAGCCCAGGAAGCTTTGCAGAGTACGTCCTCTCCCCGACTTCCCTAACTCTTAGACTCCCGCCCCTTTACTCTCTGGCGTTCAAACTTCCAAATGGCCTGCATAGGAGTCACAGAGCCAGGCAAAAAGCCCCCTGAGTAACCCACGCCCTACAGAATACATATGCAAAGGTTTAGGACTGTGGGTTGGAATGAAACTTCCTGGCTTAATTCAATTTGATTCAGGTGGCATTTACTGAGCATCTACTATGTGCCAGACACTAAGCCAGGATCTTTAGGGAGAAAGAGACATGAACTGATAGCAGTTCTTGCCCTCAAAGGACTCACAGTCTAGTGAGCTTGGTTCTTGTAAGTTAGGGACAGAGTGCAGAGCAGGGGCCGAGGGGGGAGCAGAGAAATTAAAACATTGGCACAGCAGAGTGACATGGGGCCAGCGAGTGTGCGGCAAGTAGCTCAGCTGCTTCAGCGGCCCCTGAAGATGCCACTGTTTTATAGCAGCAGCATGGCGGTAGGGCAGAGCAATGCTATTAGCACGCTGAGCTCGGCCATGTCCCCCAGAGTCCCCGCACAGGGACCCTGAGATGCTTCAGAGGAAGGGGCAGTGGCACTACCTCAAACCAGGCCCACGGACTTAGAGCTTGCACTCGGGCCTCCTGGGCCAGGGAGACCTCCTCCTGGGCTGGGCCTCTGCGTCAGGGCTGGGGGACCCACAGTGGGAAAGGGACGCCCTCTGTGCTGGGTCAGATGGGCACAGCCCCTTCTACCTCCCCCGCCCCCCCCCCCCCGGCTTCTTTCTGGATCATTGTACCTCCAGTATAAAAGCCTGGGCAGTGAAAGGCATATTGGGCACCTCCCTGTGCCATAGCGGGTGTTCCCAGCCATGACCTGGGCCGGCTGGGCGAGGTGGAGTGTGTTTCTGTGCTCTGTTTACTACGGTGGGGAGGGTGACCTGCACCAGCACGGATGGCTAAATAAAACTGTTTGCAACATTTAAAAGGGTCACTTTCATTCACCTGCACATTCTTTTATGTAAAACCACCCGTTCCCCTCTGGCCAGGATAAATGAGGCATCATGCCTGGCGGGCACCGTGGGCGCCCTCTGGAAAGTGTACACCAAACACAGCGGGGTGGCCATGTGGGACGCTGTGTGCTGTGGAACTCGCGTGGCCCGTGTCCCTGAGTCACCATGGGGGGCATTCGCCAGGCCTTACCAGAGAGCCAAGAGCCTCTCCTGTGAGGCGACCAGCAGAGAGATGCCAACCCCATCCTAGGAAGTGGCGCCGAGGGCGTGGGGCAGCGGACAGAGATGGCAAGACTTGGGTTTGGGCTGCAGTCCCGGCTCCCCCGCCACCTTGCTGTGCGATGGGGAGGCACCATGCCTGGTCTGCCCAGGACAGTCCTGTGATGCCCGCGTTGTTATTAGAGGGGCCCCTTCACTCTTACCCCATCTGGATCCGCTCCATCTTCGCCCGACTCTGTGACCTCCGGCAAGTCAGCCGCCTTTGTGGGCCTCCGGTTCCTCATGTGCACAGAGCGGGCGTGGGCCCTGTCTTTGACCTTGGCACGGGTTCGGCGGTAGGGGTGTCTGACGGAACCCATCTGCCAAGGCCTGCAGGAGCCCACCACGAGCTCTCCTGTGGCTCATAGTTGGGTCGAGACGCAGTGCAGTGAGGACACCCCGTGGGGGCCTCTCTGTGGGGGGTGTGAGGAAGGACGTGTGGGATTTGGGCTGGTGCGAGGTGATCGGGGGTGTGAGGAAGTGGGGCTCTGCTCCGGACCGGGTACTGTCGGGAAGCAGGGCTAGTTCTGTGGTGCGGCACCCGATGCATCTCCTCTCGAAGGGGAGGACCAGCCCGAGCCGAAGCTGTAAGTGGCGCGGAGCAGCGGCTCCTCCAGCCAGGACCGGGGATGTGCGGTCACTGCTGTGGCTGTGACAACGCTCATGCTGCCTGTGCTGGGCTGCAGCTGCCGAGGGGCCTTGAGCATCACGGTCCCAGAGTGGCCTTGTCTGAAGCTGACGTTCTGTGAACTTCTCACAGTCAGCAGAGCAGCAAGGCCTCTCTGAGGGCCGGCTCCTGGAGGCCAGGCTGCTCCTCAGGCCTCTCTGCTGGGCGGGTCCTCTGGCTGGTGGCTGAGGAGGCGGGGAGTTAACTGTGCTGTGCATTTTAATTTGAGAAGAAGGGTCGGCAGCTTTTGAAAGTTTGAAGAGCAGCGCTGCAGGGGGCTCTGCTCCCCTCTCCTCTGACCGTTTCAAGCTCTGAGGCCCATGTATTCCGCCTGAGATCCCACCCCTGTGCCTGCTCCCTTGGCCTTGCTGCCTTCCAGTCCCTCTAGCTGGCGGATTAATAGGGGGTGAGGAGGGTGGGGGAAGGGGAGGTCTTCCTGCAGGTCCCCAGGAGGGCGGGGCACAGCAGGGCTGGAGGGGCCGTCGCAGTGAACCCCGGATTCCAACTTTCAGCCCCAGGCTCCAGGTCTGTGTACCATGGCAGGAATTCCTGCTCTTTTCACCCTCCGGTGAGGTCAGAGGGACTTTGGAAGTTTCCACTCGGGGAGGAAAAGGCCCTGGAGACATGGAGGGGTGGCCCCTGCCCTTAACTGGGCAAGAGAGTGGTCCTGGGGCGGGAGCTTGGGTTCCCGCCGACTGCTTGCCGTGACCTTGGGCATGCCACAGCCCTTCTGGACCTGTCCCTGTCCCTGTCCCCGGCGATTAGGTGGAGGTGGACGAGGTTCCACTTCTCCTCCCGGCTGAAGGGAGGCAGCCTGGGCGACAGGACGGAGCTCTAGGTTTCTGTAAAAGGAGGACTTGGTAACACTGAGAGCTGCCCAAAGAGCATCATGGTTCAGAGAGAGAGAGAGAGAGAGAGAGAGAGAGAGAGAGAGAGAGAGAGAGAGAGAGAGCTCACACAGGAAAAGGATTGTAGCCACATAAAAGATCTGTGACTCCATAAAAGAAACAAAAGAGCCCTGGCCAGATGGCTTAGTTGGTTGGAGCCTCGTTCCAGACACCAAAAGGTTGTCGGTTTGATCCCAGTCAGGGCATGCACGGGAGGCAACCGATGTTTCTCTCTCTCTCTCCTCTGATTTTTCTTTCTCTAAAATCCGTAAGAAAACATATCCTTGGGTAAGAATTAAAGCAAACAAACAAACAAACAAAAATGAAAACATGGTCAACCTCAGATATAATCAAAGGAATGCAAATTAAAACCAGACACCAGGTTTCACCCGTGGCACTGGCCACACTTTATAAAGATGACAGTAACAGGTGGCAGAATGGGGAGAAGCAGGGCTCTGTCTGACATTGCTTTGGGGAACAGAAGTGATCCAAGTGTTGGGGGGTAATAGGGCAGCGTGCGGTTAGTGCCCCCACATGTAGAAACTTCTCTAAGGAAACAATCAGCCAAGATGTACCTCCAGAAGGCGTTTACTGTGGCCTTGTTCACGATGGGTCCACCAGAGGGATAATCCAAACAGCCAGCAGCAGGAGATGGACTAACGAACGCCCCTGCTATGCCAGGGAATGGTGCACGGCCATTAAAACGATGACTCTCCTCATTTCTTTTTTTTTTTTTTTTTTTTTTTAATATATTTTATTGAATTTTTACAGAGAGGAAGGGAGAGGGATAGAGAGTTAGAAACATCGATGAGAGAGACACATCAATCAGCTGCCTCCTGCACACCCCCCACCGGGGATGTGCCCACAACCCAGGTACATACCCTTGACCGGAATCGAACCTGGGACCTCTCAGTCCGCAGGCCAATGCTCTATCCACTGAGCCAAACCGGCCAGGGCGACTCTCCTCATTTCTTGATGTGGGAAGACGTTTATGATATGCAATTAATACAAAGAGAGATTATAAAGTAGGATGCAGCAAACACTATTAATTCCCTCATTCCTTGATGATGACGTGCCCGCTCCCAGGTCGTAAATTAGGATTGGCCCGAAGCCAGTGACCCCAACCCGGCTCGCCGCGGCCAGGCTGGCCAGTGAGACCTGAGGAGAAATTTGTTGGGGTCACTTCTGAAGAAAAAAGCAGAAGGGATTAGTTTTGCTGGCCTTGCATACAGACTCGGTGGCTGCAGCTGTCTTGGAACCTTGAGGAAAATGCCGAGTTTCGCACAGATTTGGGGCCTGTGAACTCATGAACCAAAGTCAGCAAACACTGGTCTTCTAGCTCCGGGAGAAAGTTTAGCCCCTGTTTGTTTACATTCAGAAAATAAAAATGATTCTGCTTTTTATTATTTTTTTTAATAAGCAAAATATTGGGCGCCAGGAAGTCGCTCCCTGCACTCAGGGAGCCTGAGGGAAGCCGTTGGCCACCTGTGGGCAGGCGGGAGCAGACTCAGACAGCAACGGAGGCTGGGCTTGACCCACCCAGGTCCCCTCCAAACACTGTGATTCCAACTGAGGAAGGAGGCGGGCAGACATCCCAGGGAAACTCGGAAACTCGGCTTTGCTAGAAGAGGTGGGACTCCCCCTCCACAGTCCTCTCCCTCCCACCCCCTCCCACAGCCCGAAGGCTCTGCCTCTCCCTCTGGGCTTTGAGGCTGGAACCCCTGACCTTGGCATGCCCCTCCGCTGCCAGGACGCCCCCCTGACCGTGGCATGCCCCTCCGCTCCCAGGATTTCCCCTGACCTTGGCATGCCCCTCCGCTGCCAGGATTTCCCCTGACCTTGGCATGCCCCTCCGCTCCCAGGATGCCCCCTGACCTTGGCATGCCCCTCCGCTCCCAGGATGCCCCCTGACCTTGGCATGCCCCTCCGCTCCCAGGATGCCCCCTGACCTTGGCATGCCCCTCCGCTCCCAGGATTTCCCCTGACCTTGGCATGCCCCTCCGCTGCCAGGATTTCCCCTGACCTTGGCATGCCCCTCCGCTCCCAGGATGCCCCCTGACCTTGGCATGCCCCTCCGCTCCCAGGATGCCCCCTGACCTTGGCATGCCCCTCAGCTCCCAGGATGCCCCCTGACCTTGGCATGCCCCTCCGCTGCCAGGATTTCCCCTGACCTTGGCATGCGCCTCCACTCCCAGGATTTCCCCTGACCTTGGCATGCCCCTCAGCTCCCAGGACGCGGGGCCTCACACCCTGAGGTCAGGCCTCCCGGCCTTTACCTTCAGTCGCTCTGCCAAGCTGGTTCTCAGGGCAGATGACCAGATGACCGGAGGAAGGGCTGCGTGCGTGCGCCAGGATGATCTGGGGGTGCGGGCCTCAGGCCCCAGGACAGCGGGCAGCTGCAGGGTCTGCAGGTGGCGCTGACGGTTGGGCAGCACCTGTATTGGCCGTAAACACAGGTTTATAACAAGCAACGCTGCCATCTCTTCTCACAACAAACCCGGGATTACCTCCGTGAAAGTGACCCTGGGGAAGCCGAGGAGAGGGAAGAAGGCGGCAGGGAACGGAGGGGCAATGACTCCAGGACAGTGCTGACTCTCACCAGGCAGCGGCCCCGCCCCCGCGCTGAGGGGACACAGGCTGTCACAGTCAGAATCCTCCCGGGTGCCGGGTGCCGGGTGCCGTTCTTAGCCACTGGCACGTTAGCTGATCTGATGTTCGCCGGTGGCAGTGCCACCAGACAGGACCAGAGAAGCATGGCCTGGGAGGAGCGGGCAGAGGCAGCACCAGGACAGGACCCCTTAAGGGGTGGGGAGCCTGGGCATCACCGTGGTCCATGCCAGCGCTCACTCCCGTGAGGAACCTGGGGATCGCTATGTCACCCCTTCCTGTGCCTTTAGAGCAGGGAGGCCGGTCTGGGCAGCTTGCTGTCCCCAGTGACTCCAGTTTCTTGTCTCTCTCCCTTTCCTGCCTCCTCCTCCCTTGGGCCTCCTCTCTGAATGATGATGCCCAAGCCATCTGCCTGAGCGTCGGTTTTCCCATAGAAATAACAGGTGCCAGTCAATGCCGCCCACCCCCTCCCAGGGAGCACCTTTGCTCTTCCCTGCCTGGGGTAGGGGTCCAGACCCTGCCCTTATTCTTTTTTATTTTTATTGATTTCAGAGAGGAAGGGAGAGGGAGAGATAGAAACATCAATGATGAGAGAATCATTGATCGACTGCCTCCTGTGTGCCCCCTACTAGGGATTGAGCCCGCAACCCAGGCATGTGCCCTTGACCAGTATCGAACCCAGGACCCTTCAGTCCGAAGACCGACGCTCTATCCATTGAGCCAAACCACCTAGGGCAAGACCCTGCCCTTATTCTCTGTGGGCTCTACTCCCGCCTCAGCTTCCTCATCCTTACAACGGGACAGCAGCCCCGGCTGCCCGCCTCACAGGGCTGGTGTGAGGCCTGGGAACGCGGTTAGGGAGGCTATGGCTGGGCTGGGTCCCAGGGCTTCTGGCCCTTCTCCCAAGCTCAGATGGCTGCCTTCCCTGCACCATTAACACCCTGACCAGGAAGTGGTGGAAATATTTCGGCCATAGGTGAGGCCCAGCGACCCTGCAAGCTGCCAATGGCACATTCCTCCTGGTTGCCACCCACACCTGCCGGGGGCCCTGAGGCTGCTGCCGGATTCTTTCCTTGCACCCTAGACCTCGGGGCACTTCGTGCAAATTGGGTGCATGCCTTTGGGGTCTTTGGATCCAAGCTTCCAGCGTGGTGATGCCATTGGGTGTTTGTGTGGAGTGTGGCTGCCATCTGACCCCTTACGCTCCCGTCCTTCCTCTCCCTGCATGCGCGAGTCTCTCCCATTGCTTGTGCTCTGAGAACGTAAAGCATTTTCAGAACTGTCCTCTCATTTGGTCCCACATCTCCTTGGAAAGGCCAGAATTACTGTCACCATTTTACTGATGAGGCTTAGAGAGGGGTAGGGACTTGCCCAGGGTCACACCATGGGTTCAGTGGCAGAGCTGGGATTAGAACTGTGTTCTGGATCCCAGTCCCAGGTCCTGTCTCATCTGCTGCCCAGGCCTGTCTGTCCTGGGAGTACTTCCTGGAGGAGGCGACTCGGTGGCAGGTTCCAAGGATGTGTTATCAGGTGAAGATGCTGGGAAGGGCACTCGAGAAGGGAATAGCATGTGAGGAGCTTGGGCCCGGGTGCCTGGTGGCTGCAGAGTGGAGTTGGGCATTGACTAGTCCAAGCAGTGCCCCATTTGCATGGGCTAAGTCTGCGGCTCCCCACTTTGGACTGTCCCAGCACCTCCCGGAGCTTATGAGGTGCGATTCCTAGATTTCAGGCCAGTAGGAGGCCTCTGCGCTTCTCACAGGCCGGTTCCCCACCCCCACCCCACAGCTCTGCTGCAGGGGGTCCCGGGCCACTCTGGGAGAAACACAGCAGGACTGAGGAGGTGGTCAGGGTGGTGGGGTTGGCGGAGGTGTGGCCTGAGCCCCAGCAGTAGCCGTAGGAGCTGGACCTTCCCCCACACCCCGACGCGTAGCACTCCACCCACTTCCCTTCTCTTTTTTAACTTTTTTTTTTTAACCCTCACCTGAGGATATTTTTTCCATTGCTTTTCAGCGAGAGTGGAAGGAAGGGAGGGAGGGAGGGAGGGAGGGAGGGAGGGAGACATCTACAGTTGTCCTGGAAAGTGCCCTGACTGGGGGGTGGGGAACAAACTGCAACGCAGGCACATGCCCAGGGAATCGAATCTGAGACCCTTTAGTGCCTGGGGCCGATGCCCTCACTACTGAACAACACTGGCCAGAGGGACCCCCCTTCCCTTTTCAGTTTTCTCCCCAATTCCTGTTACCAGCTCACATGCTGCAAACTTGACTTGTTCATATGCTTTACTGTACGATGTGAGGGCTGGTGAAGGCTGGAGTTTGCTTATTTTGATGTTACCCAGTGTCTGGAAGTGGACCCAGCACATGGGAGACGGCAATGGGGACTTTTGTTCTGCTTTATCTTCATTTTTAGGGTGGAAGAGAGCTGAGTGTGCTCAGAGGCTGGCAGGAGAAGGGGACAGCGGGCTTCGGTGGGTATAGACAGAATGTCCATGAACAGTTCCTGGAGGAAGCTGGGGGAGAGGCCGGGCCCTCAGCCTGTTGGACGTCCCCTCCCTCTAAGCTGGCAGGGAGAGAGCAGGTGCCTGGTGGACAGGCAAAGCCTGAGGTGGGTGCCATTGGCCTCCACTTTCTCCATGAAGTGGCACAGGCCACGGGCCCTGGGAAGAGAGGCTGTGGGTGGGGCGGGTCTGGAGTAAGTCCTGAGTGGGGCCATGGGAGTGGCTCCTGAGTGGGGCCCGTGGGGCTGGTGAAAGCTGGTGCTCTGGTCATGACCCTCTCTTGTTCAGAACCTCCCAGGAGCCCTACCCACCGGGAGGGGGCTCAAGAGACAGAAACCAGCCTCCCCCCTAACATCCCAGCTGCGCCATCACTACTTCCTGGACGTGTCACACAGTACAGCTGTGCCATAAATCCGGAATTGCTTCCTGCCTGGATCCAGGGCCCATCAACTGGGCTCCCACCGCACGTTCCCTTCCTTCCTTCCTTGTATGATCACCTCTGCCCCCTTCACCATAAAGACTGGTGCCCTTACAGCCTCCCTGTCTGCTCTCCAAGGACAGGGCAGGGTCTCATTTGTCCCAGAAGGAGGGCAGGCCACCGGTGACTGCTGGGCTCTGTCTGGTCTGGATGGTTAGAATCTGGGTTCTCAGGCCATGCACTGGGTGCCCTCTGCTGGCCCAGCTGGGCATGGCCCCGGCGCCCGAGCTGCTGGAAACTCCTGGGAGAGGCCTTGTTCCCTGGGCCCATCTCCTCGTTCCTTCCTTTCTCCCCGAAACCCTCACTGTCCTCAACGTCCCAGTCTATCTTCGGAAATACCTTTGTCTTCAAACACCTCTCAGAATATTCCTTTCCCTTCTTGCTCCCAGTCTCCCGTCCCCCAAGCACACTTCTTCCTTACTGCCTGCCTCCCACAGCCCTGCACTGGGGCCAAGGTGCCGTAGGGCCTCCCCGCTCCTCACTGCCTCTTGCAGGTCCCTGTCCTTCTGTCTCCATAGGTTCTCAATGTGGAAGCCCCCACCCTCAGGTTACAGCCCCTGTGCACGGGAGGCCTATAGCCACGGTCACTTTCTCCTGCTCCGCGCTCTGCACTCCCATTTCCTCCACCTCCAAAGACCTTGCCTCCACTCTTCTCAGCCCCATCCCGCCCCCCACGCATCATACTCTTGACCTGTTGCCGCCTGTAGCTGAATCTCCTCCAGAACCACGATTTCAAACACCCACTTCCCTTTTTCCAACCCATTCCCACACCCCAACTCCCACATTCTTCATCAGCACCTACCACACCTACACTGAGGGTGCTGCCTTCACCTCCGGCTCTTGCTCACCTCCCCACACGTCTCACCTCTTCCCACCTGACTCCTGGGTGCAGCCTGGTGCCCACCCCTCGCCCCTGCCCTCGAGGTCCCTGCCCACTGTTATCCTGCTCCACTGGGAGAAGCCTAGCCGCTCACACCCGCCTGCCCGCCCGCTCTGCTCGGCACCGGGGAGTCACGCATGCTGGCCAGTCTCACCGGAGGCTGTCTACAAACCCACGCTTTTCCCGAGCCCCTTGCTCTTCTCGGCTTACTTCAGTCTTGATTATTTTACAGGCGAGGAAATGGAAACACAGAGGAGACTGAGTGACCTGCCCCTGGAGCCCCTGCCCCTAACCCCCAAAGATGAGGCTATCCTGTCTACTCCTTTCTCCTCAAACCTCTGAAACCTCCCCCATCCTGCCTTCCAGCGGATGCCTTGCTTCATATTTCAATGTGAGTTAGAGAATTAAGAGCCTCCAGCCGCTCCCGCTCCACATCCACGCGGCGAGACAATGAGACTTCGGTTCTTGAAGGAAAGACTTCAGTCAAGAGACAAGTGTAGGAAAGCAAGCAAGGACTTACTGGCCGCAGCAAAAACACACTTAGGACAGTGAAACCAGGGAGGGCTTAGACAGGGGTGGGCAAACCTTTTGACTCGAGGGCCACAATGGGTTCTTAAACTGGACCGGAGGGCCGGAACAAAAGCATGGATGGAGTGTTTGTGTGAACTAATATAAATTCAAAGTAAACATCATTACATAAAAGGGTACGGTCTTTTATTTCAATAGTTTTATTCATTTCAAATGGGCCGGATCCGGCCCACGGGCCGTAGTTTGCCCACGGCTGGGAGAAGCAACAGGAGAAGCAACTAGGCTGGGCGGCTGTGGCTCACTGGGAAGTCAGAGAAAAGGGGGCCTTAGAGACAGGTTCAGGGGTGAGCCTGGGATGAGCTGCTGCCGCCCATTGCTCCCCTGGTTGCAAGTTTCATGGGGTCCCTCTGAGGGAAGAAGGGGGATGGGAACGGCACTGGCGTGCCCCCCTGGGGGAGAGCGTAGGCTGGGTCCTTCATCCTGAGAGTATTTATCTTGCTCCTGCAGGTGGCAATCGTAGGGGAGGGTCCAATAGCATATTCACCAGCTTTCCCAGCTGTGCTCCCTCAGGGTCCTGATCGCCACTGATTTGATTGGTCACACAGGGCAGCGGGTCATTAGTTATTGCAGCTGGTCCTGGCATCGCCCACCTGGTTCTGCTGTTTTTCTGGGCCCGGAGCTGAAATACAGCTGAGGCCTAGGTGTTACTATTTTTGTTGTTGTTAATCCTCACCCCAGGAGATTTTTCACTGATTTTTTTGAGAGAGTGGTAGGGGCAGAGGGAGGAAGAAAAAGAGGGAGGAAGGGAGAGAGAGAGGGAGAAACATCATTGTGAGAGAGACACATCGAATGGTTGCCTCCAGCACATGCCCCCACTGGAGCGGGGATAGAACCTGCAACCAGGTGTGTGCCTTTGACCGGGTATTGAACCTGCGACCCTTCCGTGCACTGGCTACCACTGAGCAACACTGTCCAGGATGAGTTATCTTTAGGGAGGAAAAGGTTAGGGAAGGAAAGGTTACGTGGGGGTGGGGGTGGGGGGCGAGGTCCTTATTTTCCCCGTTTTGCCCCTTGCTAGGCACCCAGGGCTTTGTGCCCCGGGGAGTTTCTGTGCCTGGCCCATCGTCCTTGCTCTGCTCATGTCTGTCTAACTGCCAATAGCACAGCTACCTGCACTCGGCCCCCCTCCACCTCCACCTGTTGTGAGGATGAAGTGTCTGGGCCCATCGCAGGGCCAAACCCTCCACATATGCACCAGACAGCATCCCTCTCGCCTTCCGAGACAGTCTCCCCTCCTGCAGCTTTCCTCTCCCCACTGCGCCGTCCCGTCACCCCCAGGCTTGCTCTAGGTCCGAGTCTAGGATCCCTCATCAAGGGGACACTCTCTTGGCCTCAGGCTCCCTCTGGACACAACCCATTATCTTTGCTCCCTTTATAGGAACATTTCTGTCTCCTTGCTGGCCATCTTCAGTTCCTCTTCCTGCATTCTCTCTGGAACGCCCTTCAACCAGACCTTCCCGTGGTCTCTCCGTTGCTAAATCTGATCCCCGGGCCCCGTCCTTGGACCCGCTAGGTCAGTGTCCACCCGCTCCTTACGTGGCCTGTGGCCACAGGTGACGCAGTTGGTTACCTCCTCCTCCTGGTCACGCGCCCTTGGTGGCCTCCGGGTCATCAGCTTTGCATATCATCCATATGCTGACCACGCCCAGCCCAGCGTCTCCCTGGTGCGGCATCAGGTCTGGTGAATGGCTCAAACAGGCGACCAAGCCCCGCAGCTGCCCACTGAGCATCTCCTGGCCGCACCTCCCCGGCCCAGTAAATGGCGACCCTGCCTTCCATCCACCTAGGGCAGTGGTTCTCAACTTTGGCTGCACATTAGGATCACCTGGGAATCTTTAAAATCCTGATTTCTGGGCCTCATCTTCCGGAAATTCTGTTTCTTTGTTACTAATGTTGTGGCCCCACTCCAAAACAAAGAAACAGAATTTCCGGAGGAGGAGGCCCGGAAATCAGGATTTTAAAAAGATTCCCAGGTGATTCTAATGTGCAGCCAAGGCTGAGAACCACTGACCTAGGACAAAACTTTGAACCTCCACCCGTCTCTTTCTCTCATGTCCCACATCTAAATTGTCAGGAAATGCAATAGGCTCTACTTTCAAAGTTTGTCCAGAATCCAACCCCTCTCACTGCCCCGGCCTCCCTGGGTCATCCCTGGCTCAGTCTCGGATGGTTTGTCTGCTCCTGCCTTCTATTTTCTAAATAGCAGGATCTGAGTCCCAGGCGGCCCCCTGTCCCCTCCAAGCTGCTCCCTCCGTCTCTGGGCAGGTGCATCTGCTGTTCCCTGTCTGGGGTGCTCTTCCTCCCTCCTCCATGTCCACATTCGATCTCCTCCCCCTTTTGCTTATCTCCCCAGCGCCAGCCGCCATCTCAGGCACTGCATGTGAGAGTCATTGTGAGCTGGAGGGCTGCACGGGGCAGGGATTGTGTCTGATTCACGGCTGTCACCCAGTACTTGGCAATTAATTAGATCAGACATTAAGTATACATGTCAGGCTCTGGCCTGGTGTTGGGCACCCCAGCAGGGTCCCTGACTGAGCCGAGTTCCCAGTCCCAGGGGGGAGACAGACACATTGCCTGACAGTGAGATTTGCAGGTGGCCATTTATATGTGTCACCTCCGATGCAGCCCTTGCTGTATTTGGTAGGAAATGCACTCACTCAGAGAGCTGCAGCCCCGCTTCCCCCTTCTCTACCCCGGGACCCACTAGCTGGCCCAGGTCATGTGCATGGGAAGGGGTCAGGGCCCGATGCTGTGGTCCCAGGTCTTGGCTGAGCTTTGAAATGGTTCCCCCTCCCCTCTCCCTCAGTCCTCCTCAGCCCGGGCCCAGGGGACAGAGGATACCTCTACTTCTCTGCAGCTGTGGCTCTGGCACTCGATGTGGGGTGCCCTGTGTGGGAGAACTTGATCCCTGCCTGGATCAACCTCTCCCCAAACCTGAGCTGAGTGGGAGGCTGAGCGCAGCAGGGCTGCAGGGGCTGGGCTCCCCTCCCCGATGGACTCCCTGCAGGGATGCACCCCGCCATTAATGCGGACAAGCTGTGCACAGTATCCAGTCAGCTGCTCCCAAGATGCCAATGCTTGTGGGCGGAGCTATCTTTTATTGAGCCCCTGGTTAGTCTTGCACAGAAGAGGAAGCGATGCTCCCACGGGCAGGGAAGCAGGCACTTGACGGCAGGAAGTGTCTGTCAGTCAGGAGGAATGAGCATGAAAGGTGGAGATGACCCCTCACCTCCTGCCCACTTTGGAGAAGCCCCTCTGCTCTCCCTGATTAACGGAGGATGTTTCCCACACCTCTGGGGGTGCAGGGTGGGTGGTAAGCACTGATGGGGTGATGCTTGCCCAGCATTTCAAAATGTCCAAAGTGCCTCTCTGCCCACGCGGTCACTGGGTTTCAGGGCAGCCTTGACAAAGGCAGGGCTGATCTACCCGTTGGATAGATGAGAATATTGAAGCCACAAAAACAAGCCCATGCCAGCTGCCAAGAGACCTTGGTTCAAGTCCTTCCTCTTTTTCTAGAGATCTCCATCCGTGCGGTGTCTCCATCGGCCCCTGGTCCTGCCCTGAGGACTTGCCTCCTAGAAGATAGCTTTTGTTGATAAAATTTCTAGCTCTCCTAACCACACCTTGTGCCCCCAGCAGAAGCATGTGCGATCCTCCAGGGGCTGGAGGTGTTTCCCAGGTGATCGCAGGCCATATCTGTTACTCCCAGCGGCCCTCACCTGCTCTGGTCCAGGCTTTGCTGTCCGCCAGCATCTGCCTCTAGGGAGACGTCATCCCAGGGCTGACTTTGTTTGAGTTTGCAGTGGAGGGTCATGTGGTCCCCACACCTTTTCACCCACTCCTCCCACCCACCCTGCACAGTATTTATTGCCTCCCCCACTTTAGGTAGGAAGAAATTGGGAGGCACTCTCAATGGCCAGGACATGAAGTGGTGCCAGGATATAAACTCAGATTTGGCTGTCCAGCCTTTTTACTGTACCAGGCTGGGCACCCAGCTTTGTAGATGACATTGAGGCTCGGAACGGGGAACACAGATCTGAGGTAGCACTGAGCGAGGGCAGGGCACTGGGCGACCGGCACTGGCCAGATCCACAGGGACGCTGTGGAGAGCCCTCTGAGGCTGGACGCGGAGGGCAGCTCTCCCTCCTTGAGCTCCCACGCCCACCAAGCAACAAACCAGCGTGCATTTATTTTCTTGGTCTCTGTTGTAATCAGCTGTTTTACAGCAAGAAGCTTTTCTAGACCTCTGTTTGGCTTTGGTAACTTGAAGATATTTATTCTGGGTTTTGTAGCATTTTTTTAAAAATATATTTTATTGATTTTTCAGAGAGGAAGGGAGAGGGACAGAGAGCCAGAAACATCGATGAGAGAGAAACATCGATCAGCCGCCTCCTGCACACCTCCTACTGGGGATGTGCCCGCAACCGAGGTATGTGCCCTTGACCGGAATCGAACCTGGGATCTTTCAGTCCGCAGGCCAACGCTCTATCCACTGAGCCAAACCGGTTTGGCATGTAGCATTTTTATTATATGGTGACTTTAAAAAATGAAAGCAACTTTTGACATGATGCTTGCCTGAATTTGCCTGTTAAGGATGAGGCCTTGCTTGTGGAATGGTTGAGTGAATCAAGCATTTGATGAGTACTTGAATTTTATGCCTGTCCTACGGTTAAACCTGTGTCTTCCCACAACTTCCCTGAGTCCCCCAGCAGCTGCCCCCAAGATGTCGATGCTTGGTAACGTGCCCGATAGCGTTCTAGATGCCCTGTCCGTATGCACCCCTGAGCCCTGGGTTCCCCGTGTCCTTCTCATTCTCCGCTCCCCAGCACCTGGCAGTCAGTGTACATGGGATAAGTTAGTTGTATGAGTGCCTGATGCTTGTGTAACGAGTTGTACTATGTCCATGATCACTTTTTATGATTAGAAATTAAGAACAGTCTCAGAACTTTCCAGTTGTCAAAGGAGAATCATCCCATTCAATGTGGAACCTACCGTGCCTCCCCTCTCCACAAGTTGGTGAGTATAAGTGGACTTGAACAAGGCCTACCTCTAAAGAGTCCCTACCATCCTATATAATAGAGGTAATATGCAAATTAACCCTCACACCCTCACAAGATGGCTGCCTATGACCAGGCCGGCAGAGGGGTTAGTGAGGGACAACCAAACAATTGAACAGCAGGCTGCGTGGGGCAACCAGGCTGGTGGGGGCGGCCGTGAAGGGTGACCAGGCTGGCGGCGGGGGGTGGGGGGGGAGCAGTTGGGGGCAACCAGGCTGGTTGGGGGGGGGCAATTAGGGACAACCAGGCCGGCAGAGGGGGGGCAGCTGGGGGTGACCAGGCCGGCAGGGGAGCGATTAGGAGTCAGCGGTACAGGATTGTGAGAGGGATCCCGGATTGGAGAGGGTGCAGTCTGGGCTGAGGGGACCATCCCCCACTCCCATGCATGAACTTCGTGCACTGGGCCTCTAGTAAATAAGGGAATCTGCCTGCAAAGGAAAAATCCTCCCAAACTAGTTTCTGACAATTCACATCATGGAAAGTATTTGAGAGCTGTCAGATGCCAATGGCCTGGGTGCCAGGAAAGAACTTTATCTCCGGTGTTGGTAGCTCTTTCTGTTGTGTAGAGAGCCCCCCACCCCCCTAGATGGCACAGAACCAAGTGCCAGTTGGCTGGGTAGTTACACCCTGACAGCCTGAGATCACAGAAGGAAACGGTTGGTTCTTGCAGATGTAGGCAGCGGGGAGCACTGGGCGTGGCCACAGAAGAGGAAGATCTGGAGCAGCCAACACCCAGGAGAGGGGAACATGTGTGCAAACACGGGGCTTTAGGAGTGAGACAGACTGTGGGTCCAGCAGGAAACCCGCTTGACCAAGGACATTTCTGCTGGGACCACCTGAGACCTGAAAGCTATGGGGAGACGTCTGTCAGCCTCAGCCCAAGTTCAGCATGCTTCCCCAAGCTTTCAGAACCCTAAAGTGGCCAGAGGAGAGAGGCCAAGGCTTAGAAAAGCTTGGGCTCCCTCCCGATTCCTTCACTCCCCCATGATGCCAGAGTGGACCTACTCACACTGCCAGGAGAAAGTACGGAAGGAATCGCGGCAGTTTACACCAGGCCCCTGCCCTCCCCGCGTTCTCTGACATGCGCAGAAAGAGGCCAGTGAGACTCCAGCTCTCCATTTTTGAAAAATTTATTTTATACCCTTAGAAGCTAAGAACTCTGCCACTCATGAGCCACACTTAGAAGATTCTTCCCTGTTCATCTACTTCCTTTTGAAATTTATAAACAAGATCCTGTACACAGGAGGTAGCAGAGGACAATTCCAGTCTGCTGGTTCCAGCTCAGAAGGTAACTGCACACACCTCAATGTTAGCAGGGGGTGAGGGGGGCAAGACAGGGCAATTGCCAGGACATGGCCTCCAGGTCCTACCACTCGTCCTTGCTGCCAGGGACCTTGAGGGAAGCCACGGGCATCCCACTGGGATGCTCATCTGTTTTCCTCCCAGAATGCCTCTGGTGTGACGCAGCATCAACAGTGGGCCTCGCCAGGGGAGCTTCTTGAGGACACACAGCATTGAGTCAGTTGTGCAATTCCTACTTTTTGAAAGATTTATAAAAACGTCTTCATCCAAAAAAGTTGGCAATAAAAACGACAACTCTTCCAAGGTAGCCTGTCACATTGTCGCTTTGTTGTATATTAAAAAAGTCATCAGCAGGTTTGCAGGCTGCAGCCGTTGGCAATCAAGTGGTTACTGGCTACGTGAAGGGGCAGTCATTGCAGCAACAAGAGCAAAATTAACAGAGCGTGTGACATGATCTTGATGCGGTCCTGACGAAGCTTTACAGTGAGGACAGCAGGTGCTGGGGTGCGGAAGGCGTTGTTTCCATAGGAAATAAGGGACTAGAAGTGGCGATTTCACTCCTGAATTTGGGCTCCTGAGTGCAGCTGCCGGCGATGATGTCACCACACATCTCACCACCGGCATGTCAATGTCATGTCCCACAGTCTTTCTGTGAGGATGGCGGTGGAGAAGGGGGAGGGCAGGGTAAGGAAGACAGTAGGGTATGGAACAGTCACATACTCAAAATCAGTTTTAAAACATCACATTCAAAATTGCAAGAACATCAGAACCATATAAAACTGCCTCTGACCATTTTTCTGAGGGCACAGTTCTTTTTTTTTTTTTTTAATATATTTCTTTATTGATTTCAGAGAGGAAGGGAGGAGAGAGAGATAGAAACATCAATAATGAGAGAGAATCACAGATTGGCTGCCTCCTGCACACCCCCTACTGGGGATCGAGCCCGCAACCCAGGTATGTGCCCTTGGCTGGAATCGAACCTGGGACACTTCAGTCTGCAGGCTGTCAGTCCGCAGGCTGACGCTCTATCTACTGAGCCAAGCCAGCCATGTGAGGGCACAGTTCTGCTCTTAAAAGCCGGCTCCTCCATCTACCGGCTGTCAGCAGCAGCTTTAGGCAGGTGCAGGGTCACACACTGGCCTGGCTGCACAGTACCTCCGTCGGCCACAGTGCCATGACTGGGGCTGACAGTGCAGAGTGAAGAGCTGACTGTCCAGCCACGTGTCACATGATGCAGAAGCCACCAAAGGCACTTGGGGCTGGACACACCTCTCTGACTTGGCAAATCTAACAGCGGCAACCTGGCGCTTCCTAAGGCTCCCCTAGTTCTGCGCATGGTGAGTTGAAAACAAGGTAGAACATGTAACTAAAGGCAAAACAGGGTTGGAAAATCTGTGTAGCAACTCAAAATACAAAATGTACAAAATATATAGAATGTTAAATATGCAACCCCACCCTGGGACAAAGGAGCTGGCACCCAAATGTTGTTAAACTTGGGAATTCCAACTAAATGATGCTTATTCAACTGCTTCCTAGTTATTTCTGGGAAAATAAAACCTGCTCCTATCTTTTCAGTGTTAATCACTCAAGCTGAAGAGAAACAAAGTCTCAAATTCCTTGTCTGCATTAAAATGATTAGAATCTCACAAAGATTCCTCAATTCAAATATTTAACTTCATATACAACCAGTACCCAGGGTTTCAGTAACTGTTTTAATCCAAAGCAAATAAATGATTGCAGATCACATGATTTAAGACTAGTTTATTCAATATGTCTCCAAGCATTAAAAAGATGATTTCATGAAGTTAAACTCAATAAAATTATACCTTAAAGTGCTTCTTATTTTGCTGTTTTTAAATTTTATTTTGGGAATAACTTACGATTTCTTTAGTGACTGATGTCAAGAATGTGCCCTGGGGAACAGAACTTCAATTATATCAGGAAAAAGGCCTTGAATAGCTTAATAACCTCCCAATTTTCAATCCTGGTAACATTTCATCAAGATCCAAGTTTAAGCCCAGGGCTCTCTCATCCAAACCCATCTGCAATTCTGTACAAATAGGGAGACATATTAAATACAAAGGTCTGTGTAAACTGAATTCTTTACTATTTTACAATGAAAAGAATTTTATCACATATCTTTACATAACCTTAAATTTGATATCCCTAATCAATGTTACTACAAGATTAAAAATTTGCCCCACACAGCTAAAGGCAGATTTCTTTAAAAAAATAAAAATAAAAACGAAAAGAATTTCTTCTATAGTATCGTAGAGAAAGCCACAGCTTTACCCTCACTCACTGTTGTATGTTCATGTAACAAAAGTCTTGTCACAGTTTATTTCGTAAAATCGCCACAGAAATGTTAACCCACATGCGGATCTGCCTCGGGGCAGCTGATCCACAGGCCGGCGCTCTCCCCCTCAAAAGAGCCCCACTCCTGGCCACAGCGCTTTCCTCACACACGCTCCTCAGGCCGTGGCAGGCTCTTCCTGCCCACTTCCAGGTTCTTCTAAAGGGTTCAAGGTGCGATTCTGGTTTCAAACAGGTGCTAAGCATCCAGTAACTGCGATGTGACTCCCCATCGTGTGCTGGACACGCTCCTCTAGGGATCCACGTCGTCAAGGTCACTTCTTAACTCGCCAATCATCATAGGCGATTCTGAACCCTTACAGGAAGAAAAGGAAATTCACCCATTGAGAAGTTAGAGAAAAGGTTATTTTATGCTGACTGTGTTCTGTAGTTTAAACATGTCCTCATTTAACAACGTAATGTTTACCAAAGGGCAATACAACAAAGCTATAACACCTTATATTTGCAGCAGATTATGCAAAACTTAAATTTCTATGTTCTCATGTGGTCACTGAAACAAGCCAGCGCCTAGCCCAGCCGCAATGCTGCCACACAATGGCGCAGACAGCTCCTATTAGAACTCTGCGGACCTGTGGGCTGAACCAGGGAGAGGCACTACAGCCCCGACATCCAGGGCCAGAAACTGTGCCTATTGGTCAAAGATGGCTCTAGGTCACGCCTGGGCCTGAATTCTGCCCCTCACCAATCCTGTGGCCTCTGGTTTAAACAGGGTGGAGAAAAAGTAGGTTTACAGTTGTGAATATGCAAAAGTTTACTCTTGTATTATTTATTATTATATTCCACAGGAACTGTAAACCTACTGTCGCCCACCCTGTACACTAAGGGTTCTGAATGGTAACCATGTATGCGTCTTGAGACTGATCTAGCTGGGGCTGGGGGTGGGAGAAGCAGGGAGTCTCCCTGCAGAGGGGCGTGTACGCTGAGGGGGAGTCAGACAGGGGTGAGTAGGGGTGGAAGGAAGAAGTACACTTGATAAACAGAAAGGCCATTGTATCTAGAACTCAGAAAATGAGAGGGAGAGGAAAGCAGGGGCCAAATCAAGGAGGACTGCTGAGGATCCGGCCTCCACCCTAACAGCAGTGGAAGGCTGCTGAACGGTTCGGTGAAGGCAGGAGAGACTCAAGAGTGGCGACAGGCAGATTTTTACAGAGACCCAGGAGTCTAAGGTGCTTACACGACAGAACAGATGGATGAGGTCTTTCAAAGGTCAATGACAAAGTGTGAAAATGCCTGCAGCTTGAGCCGCCCTGTACGCAGGGGCTGTGTGTGAGTAAGGAGGCGGAGCAGGACCAGCTGTGGGCGGGGCTGGGTGTTTGCATTTGGCACTTGGAAGAACCACGGCCAGGGCTGTGGGCAGGGGCAAGAGGACAGAACTGAGGGACATTTCCTGGTGGCCCGGAAGAGGCTGACATGGAGGAGGCTGAGAAAGAAACACCCGAAAAGCTGGCAGAGGACTCAGATGGCGGTGCCATGGAAGCCACAGGAGAGTGGTTTAGAAAGGAAGACCTGGTCAGTGGCACCAGATACTGCTCCGTGGTCAGCTCAGATGAGGACTGGAAATGGAGGCTGCTTGTCACCCCAGCTGCTGAGCAGGGAGAGGCTCAAGAGTGAGTGAGAGATTAGAAATTACAGGTAGTTAAGTTTTGACTATTTTTTTGAGAAGAGAGGCTACAGAGAAGAGGAAAAGGGCAGGGATAAAAGGGAAGAGGAGAGTTCTTTCAAAAGGATGGGAGACAAGTGTATCGGAACACCACTGGGAGGGATCTGCGGAGAGGAAGAGGTTTAAGATACCAAAGACAGAGAAAAAGACAGAATACAGGGTTTCTGGCAAAATGGCAGGGTGGGGAGCCCTCCCCGTGACAGAGGACAGGGGCTCGAGGGGCTGTGAGGCTAGGAGCGGCAGCTGCAGGAGCTCCTGTCTGATAGCTTTTTTTTCCTCTGCAATAAGGTAGGCGAGCCTCAGTTTCCCTTCGGTAAAATCAGGCTAACAGTGACCTCACAAGACTGTCAATGAGGATCCAAGAGCTTAAAAAGAAAAAAGACTCTACAACATCCACAGGGTTCATTTAATGAGGCCTCTGCCAAACCCTGTTATGGAGCTACAAGGGGACTGCCCTTCTGGAAGGTCAGAGTGGAGGGAAGAACAGACATGTCATCACATTCACACCTGCTCCATTATTCTGCACACAGATGTTAAATAAACATTTCATTCCCTTTTTACTATAGTAATTAGTATTAGAAATGTTGTTGGTTTTTAAAGTCAGCGTACAATTGTTCTTTGACTCCCCAATAAGTAGGTAGATTTCAATGGCATGAGGCCCCTCCTCTCAAGGGTCCACGCTTCCTGGAGGCTGGTGAAAGCAAAGGCTGGAGGCGATGTTCTCAGCCGGCAGTGAGGCCGACAAGCTGGAACGAATCCGCTGTGGCCTCCTTAGAACAGCCAGCCACACACTGAGGTCAAAGCCTGGCATGCCTCCCACATGGTAGCACTGCTCCTCCCTGTGGGCACTGGGAGTGGGTCCTGCGCAGAGAGCACTGAGGATGGAGCTGGGGCTCCTTTGCTCTTGTTTATGAAATTGGTTTTGGGCAACTCCAGAGCGGGCGCTGCCCTTCCACATGGGGACACCATCATACCTGCTGTAGGTGCCTGTCTCCGTTCTCATTCGCAGGGCTGCTCTCCGACCCATTGCTGCTCCCTGACTGTTCTTTCTCATTCAGCAAAGCGGTGGCATACGCTAGTGTGTCCTTCGGGGTTCAAACAGAAGGAAAGGTCAGGGAGTGGGGAGTGGCAGCGACATTGCCAAGGAAGACTACCCTTCATTTTGACCTTTAGAGGCACCAGGAGCCTTAAGGGTGGTGTCTTCATGGCAGCCCCCAGAGCACCCCTCAACTTCTGGGCCATGTGGGGGCTGGACTGACCCACCCATATGGCTTTTCTTCTATAATTTGTGAACTGCACACCAATGTGTTATCTTTTCATAGAAATTCAATCATTTCTTTTGCCCCTTCTCATTTTCAACCTATACCTCCTCTTTCTCTGAGGCTGCTGTTTCTGAGAAACATACTAGAAATCCTACCTAAGGGACTTCAAGCCGCACAAAATCAGAGGACAACCCTCACCTGAGCTGAAATCGTCCGCTGAAAGGTCTTTCCAGTTGATGTTTCATTAGAGACATTGCTTTGCGGTGTCCAATAATGTTCTGACATCTGAGACAGGAGGTCAGAAATGCATCAGAGGTGACAAACAAGCCCACACGAACCCACGATTTCTACCATTAGATAGCAGAATATAAAGCACCTACAGTAGTATATATGTCTACCCAGCCCTTCTATCACATCAGGAGAGTCTTTCCTGGAAAATTTCACTTGCACTCTCAAGAGCTCGTAAAATTCTACTTCTTACACAATCTTCCCCACTTTCTCACCTATAAAGCTAAGACGCATGTATTAAGACGCAAATTTAAAGCATAAAAATAGGTATCAACGGTACTAAAAAAGGTTTGAAGACTGAAAATACTTTGAGACCTGTTTCAAATTAAGTTTGAGAGTCTTCCCTGACAAGACGTGCTCCTACTATTCCTACGTCAGAACCAGAAGGCTCACAATGCATTACCTTCTTCTGCAGCCACTGCACAGCCCAGCTCCAGTGGTGGGAGTTCTCCTTGAAGTACTCTTTGGCAGCAGGACACCTGGCCATTGGAGATTTCTATTAGCCAAATGCTTTCTTTGCAGAGGTACTTATTTAATTTGCAGCACCCTTTTTATTTTGAAACACAAATGCTACTTTCACTAAAGTTCAGTGGTCTTTATACAAAAAGAAATGAAAGGTAAGTATGTAGTGAAAAGTCTCATCTATCTCTAACTCATCTACTCAGTTCTATTAAAATTCAAAATTGAAGAATGAAAAATAAAACCCCCACAGCAAATAGGGCATTTAATAAATGACCTCTTGCTAGAATCAAATTAATCTTAAATATTTGTGACCTGAATAAGGAAGCATATTATATTTAAACATGATCTTATAGCCACCCTCTCTTTTTCTATTTTTATCTGACTTTCTGGGAAGCTGTCCTTCGTATTTGAAGATAGTGCTGATGGTGATGTTGCCACTAGTGAGTGTATATAAAACAGATGTGTGAAGGATATGAAAGTATACATAGACACTGGAATCTGGACTGTCTGCTGGCAGCAGATATACTATGTGGCCCCAACACTACTTGGAAATGCCATTCCTAGGCAAGTACTTAACGATAACATGCTGCCAATATCAAGCCTAATTAATGAACGCACAATTGTGGCTGGATGATTGCCATCTCTTTCCACAATGCTATGTCATATGGAAACGTATGTTCATGCATTATTTCAGTGAGGTTCTCATTAATATCTGTTTAGGATGCTCAAATACAGCAGATTAAGCCAAACAGATTTCTCATTCTTATTTTGGTAAAAGTTCGGGGACAGCAATACCCATGCCTAAGAATCAGCAAAAATCTGGAGGAAAATAAAGTAAGCTATGAAGAGGGCTCCATCAGGTAAGACTCAGAGATGGCAGTGGAGTCTGCTCAATACCCCTGGTCATCTTGCAGTTACTCTGATCTTTTGTTTGCTCTTGTACTAAGTAGGGAACTAATGTAGCAAACCACTAAGGTCGCTTGTAACATCGAGAACCTTTGCATTTCGAGTCTACTGACAGATGAATGGATAAGCACAATGTGGTCTATCCACACAATGAAATATTTAGCCTCAAGAAGGGGGAAAATTCTGACATGCTACAACACGGATAAATCCTTGAGGACATCATGCTAAGTGTCAAAAGGACAAATACTGGATGATTCCACTTATATGAGGTACCCATAGTAGTCAAATTCATAGAGAAAGTAGAATGATGTTTTCCAGGGGCCAGAGGGTGGAAGAATGGGGAGTTACTGTTTAATGTTTAATGGATATCGAGTTTCAGTTTGGGAAGGAAGATTAAAAAGCTCTGAAGATGGGATAGTGGTGTTTGTTGCACAACAATGTGAATGTACTTAGTGCCACTGAACTTAACCTAAAAATGGTTAAAATGGTAACTTTTATGTTACGTACATTTTACCACAACTAAAGCAAAAAGAAAAGAACCTTTGCTTGAAGCAGACAGCCTAGCTCTGACAGCACCTGTGACGTGGGACATACAACAGTCCGTAACCTCACAGCTATTGCAAAGACTAATGAGAATACAGGCAAAGTATTTAGCACTGTGTCTGAATTAAGTGTAAGCAACTCTAATAGGATTCTGTCTCGAGAGACTGTTAGGAAAGTGGGGACCTAGAGCTGAAAGAGCTATAGCTACACTACGAAAGCCTCTCGAATGGAGGCTCACCCACCTTGATTCCCACCTTTCCTGCACAAGCATTGTGTGTTAGCTTTTTCTCTCGGGTTCTGTAAGGTCTGTTCCTCTTTTAACACATTGCGTACCACACAGAAATCTCTAAGACATACGCCAGGGACCGCACGTTTTTGGGCAAACTGCACGTTATTTAAATCACCATAATGCACTTTAGGTGTTATTTTTCAATAATTATAACATTTTTATGTACAAAAACAATTAAACAATTAAAGCTCCTAGTACTTTTTTAATGTATGGTACTGCATAAAACATTTTCCTCTATGAAGAGGGACCAAACAAAATTTACATAAGTATCTAGATTCGCTCCTTTTTCCATGGGTGTGAAAAACGAGAACACTCGTGAGCGGTCCGTAACAGATGGCGCGAAACACGAGAAAACTCCTGAGCGGTACGAAACGTGTTAACACTTCCCTTAACATCTCTCTGAGATCACCTGCATAGGTTTCTGTGCCATCCAAGCAATCACGCCCTGACTGAGGCACACTCTCCAGGTACTAACACAAGGCAGGTTTTTTTCTGGTCATATTTGACTTGTAACCACTTCCTCTTTTCATTTTTGAATCAATACTTACTTTTGAGCAAGAGTTACCAGAAATTTGACACACTGGTAGCAGCGACTGCTGTCCACATGATTACTGTGGTGCATCAGAGCTGAAGGGAGAGAAGAGAATATTTGAACAATGAACCACTAAAATGAAAATGGGTCTCCTGTTCTGAAAACTTACAACAATCTACTCTGACAAACAGATAAAGACCTAAATTAAAAGCATGGTGCTGACTCAAGAGGATCCCCTAAATTCTAAAGGGTAGAAATACTAAGTAGTATTCAAGAAACATACGTGGTGGCGCAAGTTTGACTTTTAGGAGAAACAGATGGAGCTAAGATTTATATTGGCTGATTATTCACCTAGAGACCTCCAAGCTTTTCCGCCCACCACTCTGCTGACAGAGAGTAGTTAGAACACCGTTAGTGTGATAAATGGAAACTTACCGTCTTAGTTCAGTTCACCAAAGAGTCCCTGCTCTGGGCTTTGGGGATTGAAAGATGAATAATACCTGGCCCCGCTCCAGGGGAGTGTACCCCTGGTCTGGGAGTTCAGAGCCTGGGTGGAAGCTCTGAGTAGAGTCCACCATCCAAGGGGTGGTCTAGAGCGTTGCAGCCACAGAACTTTTTAAACTTACGTTTCTTTTCTAAAATAAAGGAAGCCCTAAATCTTTTCTTAATACATAACCAGAATGTGAAATGACTCCGATTAACTGGAAATACAGGTGGATGGTGGGAGTTGGAGAAGACTATTTTTAACCAAACCTTTTCTAAGAAATTGCTCACTAAAGCTACTTCAGCCTTCTCAAAAGAAGAACTCTGCCCAAAACCTTTTATGAACAGTCAATAGAAATTTGGATGCATTTATACCATAGGCGAAAAACAATCACATTTCCTGAGTTTGACAACATCCTGAGCCTGAGGTTTTAGTTTTCCACTCCAATGGCTATAGGGTGGAATGAAAGTTTCTTGCCTTGGAAAGTGCCTTAAACTTGTTGAAAAGTCACAGCACCCTTGACTCTCTCCTAACCCAGTAAGGACCCCAAGTTGCACTTTACTGACTAAAGGTAGGAGAGTGTCTAGGATGATCAGGTCACTGGTTTTAATTCTCACGACCAAAATGAGGGAACCCAATGCCTTAATCAGACTTCTGTTGGATTCCTCACTGATGTATGCCAGGGACGCGGGGTTGGTGTGGGAGATGGACTGGGGAGGCAGGAGGCAGACCCATTAGGGAGGAGACTGGCTATCTGCACATTCACTGCTGACACTTCCCGTTAAGGCTGGGCATACTTGCCTAGTAGTCCATTTTCTGTCTCAAACACAAATTTGACTCGCTCTACTTGTATGGGATCTTCAATGACCTGTGAGAGGAAGGAAACAAGTTGGTAAATGAAAGAAGAACTTAGGTTATAGCCACTGGTGCCTCTTTTTTAAAAAATAATTCAATGGGTTCTAACTTAACAAAACCCAATACAAATATCATGTCACTGCCATATATCTCAACATCTTCCATTTTAAACTACAGATAAAAAGCTACTGAGTAATATCTGAAGATCCATTTATTTCTTATCAATGTGCTCTTACCGACACCTACCGTTCTCTGTGGGTTATAAGGACGTACATTTCATGATCCTGAGGGTGAGAGGTTTACAGTTTAACCTGTTTACCAAACTGTGTCAGTTTTGCTACAACACAGGCTCTGCAAGTCCACAGGCGGGAACTGTCTTACTGTCACTGTGCATCTAGTGCAGTGGTTCTCAACCTTCTGGCCCTTTAAATACAGTTCCTCATGTTGTGAGCCAACCATAAAATTATTTTCGTTGTTACTTCATAACTGTAATGTTGCTACTGTTATGAATTGTAATGTAAATATCTGATATGCAGGATGGTCTTAGGCGAACCCTGTGAAAGGGTCTTTCGACTGCCAAAGGGGTCGCGACCCACAGGTTGAGAACCGCTGGTCTAGTGCCTCACACCCGATTGTGCACAGTGCAGCCAACTCGACAGGTCTGTTGCTGAGCAGATGAACAATATGCAGCCCTGCTTCTGAGGAGCAAACCTTCCAAAGTTTGTAAAAGCACCAGGAGAAAGGACCAGGCTTTCTATAAATGGCATTCATGGTGTAATTCCTTATTTGGAAGCACTGATTAAATGCCTACCCTGTGCCAAGGCCCACAGGCCTACACCAAGTCTTAGGGACCTAAAGGGAACCCTGTCCTCCTCCCTCTCTTTAAGGAGCTTCTGGGCTAGTCTTTCTCACTAGCTCACAACCAGTCCCCAAATTCTACTGATTTTCTTTCCAAAACGTCTCTTGACATGTCCTTTGTCCCCTTCGACGCTGGTCTTGCCTCAGCACAGGCCTTGTTATTTCACACTCAGATTACTGTCATACACTTCTGTGTAAGTCTTCCAACACTGACCCTGCTTCCTCCTTCAGTCCATCCTTCAAAGCAACTGCCAAGGGCATCTTTCTAAAACATAAATAAGGCCACAGAACTTTCCTGCTTAAAACCTGTCCATGGCGCCCGTCACTGACAGCAGAGGTTGCAAACTTCAATGTCTAGAGGCTAGGATGACAAGAAATGAGCAAAATGGGCAAAGTAAGAGACAATAAGGAGCAGCGAGGGCAGCAGGGAACTGGAGGTCCTGTGCTCCAGCAAAGAGGGCAGGCTGCTGCTGCTCTAGGTGATGGTGGCCTGCAGGACATGGGACCAATGTGGCCAGGTTAGCGGCTTTCTCAAGATAGGCTGTATCTAGAAATCAGAAAACAAAACCACATGGGCCATATAAAACAGGCAAATGGACAGGACGTGCTCCCAGGCTGCAGCGTGCAGCCACTACCTATAGAAAGAGGTCCCCTCACTGGTCCCTGAGCCTTGCATGCTCTGGTTTGGGCTTCTTTCCCATGCCCCACTCAGCTCCACTCCTAGTCACACACCTCCTTCCAGCTCACTGAGCAATCAATCCAGGGGTCTGGTGGGGGGAAGGGGCTAACTGCATGGCTCAGATCCTGGCTTTGTGATTTATCAGAGGTTGGTCTTAGGCAAATCACTCCACTTCTCCAAGTTCTAATTTCTAATGTGATACGGTACTTTGTTGATTATAACTGAATTTCCCCCATTTTTTATATATCCAAAATTGAGATGTACCCTACAGTCAATTACACTTCAGTTTCATGGCTTGTAAAAATATTTCTAGTAGTATAAAGACAATCAAGGGTACCTCAGATATGAGTGAAATATAGAGCCAGCAATTTCCCTGAGGTTACTGTGAGGTTAAACAAGGTAATACTTGTGCTTAGCACAGCCCCCTAGCCACAGCAGAGCCATCCACTGCTCCTCTGCTCTCTGTACGACAACTGCTTGTGTACTTGTCTAGCTCCCTCACGAAACCACGAGCCCCTATAAGGTAAGGTTTTATTACCGCTCACCTGTAAATCAGTATTGCACAAAAAAAGACTGATATGAGGAGGATTTAGTAAGTGCAGGATAAGAATGGAAAAACAATACAAGGACAGGCAACTTTTAATTTATAAACAATGCTGGCTAACACATGCCTAAATACAAGTAAATCAGAACATGTATGACTTACCAATATCTCATGCAGTAGTTGGAAGGTATTCTTTAACTCGTGGGGTGGAGCTGTTTCTAGTTGGTTCTGAAATGTTTTTAAAAAGAAAATTCCAGTAAGTCTTCAGCAGAAAGCACATTGGTGTGTCAGTCAACAATGTCAGACTCAGCCCTAGTTCCACCACTATCTGGCTAACCTTGGCCAAGTCAATTCTTCTCTTTGGGGGCCTCAGTTTCCCCAAGTGCTAAATCTGGGAACTGAAACAAACCACCTCCTCTGTGGTCCTCCCAGCTGCAACGCTCCGTGGTTAGGAAGGAGAGAGGAGGAAGAGCAGAAAGAAGAGAATGTAAAGTCACTAAAGAGGTCCCCATTTTAATTTCATTGATACATATCCTATTTTGTTTTCCAGAATATGCTGCTGTTGCTATGAGAATGCAAATGAGTATGCTCTGAGATAAGTATGCTGAGTGGAGTATGGAAGAAAATCTGGTTATGAAACAGAAAAACCTGCCAAGACAGACCTGTGAAGAAAGCAAGATTCAGAGACTCATTCCTGTGTGCATTTTAACAGCCTCACACAGATACGTGGATGGGGCTTAGGACCCTGCATCACCACACCACACTTCCCGGTGTCAGGGCTGGCATGAAGTGAGCATCTCTCTCCATGCCTCACGGACTCCCCACCACCTGTGAGGTCAAGTCACACTCCCACTGTGAGAGGAGAAAACTGCCTGAAGTCACAATCAGTGAACATTAAAGGGAGGAATGCAGTCACCTCTGATAGGTCTGCACAGAACAGGCTCAGGGCAGAACATTTTCATAAGAGTCTGAAGACATAACCCACTAACCAACCACCTGCTACTTGTCAGCACTACCTGTATAACTATTATAAATCCTGGTGCAGGTAACAGGGTGTTGCAGAAATTCTGTGGGCAGAAACAATACACATGGTATGAATTTACAGAAAGAGCCTGGAAGGACCCATACCAATGTGGCATATTGGTACCTGGGGTGGGGAGGAGAGGGGCAAGAGTGGTTGGTGTTGTCGGAGAATGCAGCCATGTATTATTCATGTTATTAAAGATTAATAACTAATAAAAATGATCTGTGTAGGCTTACAGGTTTTTCTAGTAATCCCTAGAAAGGCAGTAAACAATATGATTAAGAGCACAGCCCTGGAGCCAGACTGCCCACATTCAAATTCCCACTCTGCCACTTACTAGTTGAGACCCTGGGCAAGTTACTTACTCTGTGCCTCAGTTTCTCGAACCATAAAATGCTGACAATAGTATCTGCCTGATAGGACTACTTGAGAATTAAGTGAGCTACATATGTACTCTGCTTGGAACAGTGCTTTGGCATCCAGTAAGTGCCACAGCGGTAGCAGTAATTAGCATACTGACCAGAGCTTCATAAGGAACTGTATCACCTTTTTAGTTGAGAAAACCCTACTTCTGATTTTTAAAATGGGGAGGGCATTTAATATAAAATTGGAAAACATTTACATAGTAATGGTCACACAGCATTATTAACTATTAAGTATTATTCTTAACAGTTAAAAACTGAACTGAACGCAAATGTGTTGCAGGTAAGAGAATGGTCAGGTCAATCATGGTAATGAGAGGATGAAAGATGATACCCACAGATACATTTTAGTAATATGGAAAATATTTATAATGTTAAGCAAAAACCCCCCACAAAATCATAAAGACACTAAAATCCCAGTTATGTTAAAATACATGTGTAGAAAATAAAAGGGAAATGTAAGGGAATGTTCATGGTGATTGTCAGTGAATGATGGGATATCGAGTTCTTTTCCTTTTTTTAAGTCCTCACTGGAGGTTTTTTCCCCCACTGATTTTTAGAAGTATAGAAGGGAGGAGAGACAGAGAGAAACATCGATGTGAGAGACAGACTGATTGGCTGCCTCCTGCACTCGCCCTGCCTGGGGCCAGGGATTGAGCCTGCAACCGAGATACAAACCTATGACCCTGAAGGTCTGAGGGCCGATGCTCTAACCACTGAACAAACTGGCCAGGGCTGAGTTGTTTCCTTAAATGAGCCTACATTATTTTTATGATTAGGAAAACCAATGACGGTATTAGAAGCAGCATGCTAACTGGGAGTGAAGGCCACCAGCCGTCACCAGGCCAGCGGAGCCCTACCTTAATGAAGTGCAGCATAGTGAAGGAGAAGTGCTCGTTGCAGAAGCAGCAGTACACCACCATCTCCATGAGCGCCAGGAGCGAACCCGTCAGCTCACGCAGAGCAAACATCACCTGGTGCGAGGGATGAAAGGAGAAGCGCTCCTGTCAGCTAACTGTCAATAGGTTCTGGCTTTGACTGAAACAGACTCAGATTTAATATCATCAACACTGCCTCAAAATAGGGCTGCTTTCACTGCTAGAGCTCCATGGATAGATTTCAGGGTGTTTAGGTCTGCCTGACATTTAACACAATTTTGTGCAAATGTGCACCTTTTTCCTGAGTCACTTTCATCAGATTTTCAAAGGTAAATGCCCTCTCAAATGAAAGTAAATACTGATAGATTCCCAAAATACACAATGTTCAATTTAAAAAAGATATATAGCATAGCACTGTTAATGTAGTTACAAAACCAGTATGACACATGGATTCATATCTATGTAAATCAAGTTACGGAAGGAATGGAAGATTACATTCTCAAGAGGAGGCAGCTCTGAGTGGAAGGGGAGGTGATGGGACTGCAGGCAGGCCACACAGAGTGCTGTGAGCACCCCACTTCCATATTCCTGAGGTTTAAAACACGTATGTGCCTCAGAGCTGTAGTATTTCAGGATCGGGGACACATATGAGACTGGGAACAAAACCTCTGATATTAAACTGAATAATTGTGATTGGTGAGGTGCCATTTACCTACTGGGACCTAGAGGGGTAGTTGGGCCGAACCTGGAGGTCCAAGTCCATTTGAGAGACTGAAAAAAGGACTAATAACATTCTCTTCAACCGATTATTTCCTTCTGACATATACATAGGAAGAAAAATTAATGTGAAAGAATAATTTCTTCTCCTAACAATACCCTTTTTTATCAAAATATAACTAATAACAAATAACAAAAGGTGTTTTTCCTCAATGGGAGAAATAAAGAGAAAAATGGCTTTAGGAGAACAAGGACATACCTCTAACAGGTAAGGTTTTCCTTCAGACAAGAACAACAAGGCTTCTACTTCCTCGTGGAGGGGCAGCAGAGGGCTTGAAGGAGCAATGCTGATAGGTGGCCGTTGTTTAAATACCCCAGGAGCTTCAGGAGACCAGAGAAACAAAGCCTGTCTCACTTGATGCTATTTCATGAAACAAGACACCTACAACGCAAAGCCATTCATTCCCGCAAGCTTCACACACACAGCTGCTGAGTACTCACAACATGCTCTCAGTCCGGGGAGGAAGCCAGACTTGGAGACAGGAGAAATGTTTACCTTCTTATTTCAATGTCTGCCTAAGTTGTAGGTGTGACTAGTAAGCTCTCTAGACAATCTTTCAAAGAAGTAAAAATATAAATCGTATGTGGAAAAAATGACCAATGTGACTCTGAATAGACACTGGACAAGACCCTTGTGTTTCTCAAACACCACCTATGCTAAGCAGAATTGACCCACATGGAAGGAGTTATTCCTTTTGCTAGAAAAACAAGAACTCACACTATTTTCTTAGACAAACCTATCTCAACTCAAGTTTAGGCAGCTTTGTCTTTTTAGATGAATGAGTCAGATTTAGGAAGCAAACTCTACCTCAAACCATCCAAGTGCTCCCCAAGTCCCTTTAGAGCAGTGGTTCTCAACCTTCCTAATGCCGCGACCCTTTAATACAGTTCCTCATGTTGTGGTGACCCCCAATTTCATTGTTACAAATTGAACATAATTAAAGAATGTGATTAATCACAAAAACAATATGTAATTATATATGTGTTTTCTGATGGTCTTAGGCGACCCCTGTGAAAGGGTTGTTCGACCCCCAAAGGGGTCGTGACCCACAGGTTGAGAACTGCTGCATTAGAGGGTCAATAAACATTGCTGGATCAGAGTGATGGACTGTGATTTTTATCTCGTTTCTGGTGTTCAGATCTTACTGGTCATACAACACTGAAACCCAACCACAGCCTCTGGGTCAGAGGCTTGCATTCACACACTGGCTGCTACTCCACTTACTGGCTGTGGACTTGTGCAGTTACTACACCCTCTGTATCTTAGTTCCTCATTTATAGAAGGGGTAATATCCCTCTCACAGGTTTGCTGAGGGGATTATAAACACAACTGATGAACTAAAAGGACTATGGACAGGCACAGCACACAGAAAACACTGAATATTTTTCAGTGGCTTTGGATAACTATATAGGACAATTTGCGTCTCTGCTCTATTAAATGAGGACTGAACTACTGCATATAGGTGACCAAGTAGTAAATGTTACCAGCTACATCATATATTCAAATGCATTTCAATGACTTAATGTACAGCTGAAATAAATTCCTTTGTTTTTACAAAGTACTTTAATACTTATCTCATTAATCCTCAATATACTTGTGGGGTTATATTTTTAGTATTTCCATTTTGTACTGAGAATCAGAGGGCCAGATGGCCTGGGCAAGTTCACACAGCTAGGAAACTAACCCACACAAAGGCAATTTTATCACTACATCAGTTGTGCCAATTATGGTAATGAATGAACTCCGAATTGGTCTTTGATTCTAAAGGCTTTTTAAAACTTACATACCCCTGTCCCCAAATAAATGATTTACTTTCCCTTGTGACAAACTAGTAAAATAAAGTGAAGTTTAACAGGAATTAAAACAATATCAAATAGCCAAATGAGGAACAAATAATACCCATTTAATTGCTAACATTACCCTCGATGCACTACTGACAAATTCAGTATCATTTCATTTTTCCGATGAACTAAAGATATGTTAAGCTCACCAACATTCCTCTGGGAAGAGACATCTGAATACAAAACAAGTAATGCCACTGTGTTGTGAAGATTCCCAAATTCTCGTGCTTGTGCGGAACTCCATCGCCGTATCTGTGGTCAGAGAACATGAAGTGGACGTTTGTGTTTTGATTAGAAATAACATGGCGAGGGAGGGAAAAGACTGCTGGTTCATGATAATTTGGGTCACAATTATTTCTCAATATTTGATAGCAAAAGAGGTCAAAGTACAAAAAGCCATAGGTTTTGAGGTAGCTTAACAGTGTTTTCCCCTCAGACACATTAACTCACATTCTGAAATGAACCCATTCGTGTATTCGAAGTTAGGTATTGAGTGCTCACTATGTGCCAGGCAATTTCCCTGTGCCTCAGTGTAATGGGGAAAACCCATGAGGCTGGTGGCCTGGGGGCCCAGCCCTCTTGCCCCCCGACCCCCGCCCCACCCCCCCCTCCGCATTTACTATGCTGTGTGGGTGTGGGAGCATTATGGTAACACTGCCCAACCTCTTGGTGTAATGGTGGAGATAACCTACCTGCTCTGGCCACTCAAGGCTGTGAAAACCAAATGAAACCTTAAAAGTGAAAATGTTTTCAATGCTATGGGATCCATAAATGCAAAACAATAGGAGTCCCTGAAGTCGAAGAGCTTGAGTGAAAAATGCAGATTGTAAATTTTAACGTGATATCCTTACACTGAGCAGGCTATGGGGCCAGAGCGAGAGAAGCACGGTGGAGACTGGAACCTGAGGAGGCCGGAGCAGCATGTCTGTCCCCCCTTATAAAGGAACGAAAACTCCTATGCGATCCGTTCCATTCAGGGGACACCGGAACTGGGTCTGAATCCCACTCCACAACACTTTAGCTCGGTGACCTTGAACAAGTCACTGAACTTGTCTGTGCTGTAATTCTCGCCTGAGAATGAGGATGAAAACTGCCTAGTTTATTGAACTGTATCAGTGACATGGCATATCAAAGGACCAGTTGTGTCTAGTATATAACAGGAGCTCTATATAAATAGCATTCATCATTACTGCACCTTCATTTTAAATCTATCAAACAAAAGAAATATAATGAATGGGAGAAACACACCAATATAGAAACTTCAACAGGAGAGCCATTTTTCACATATACCTAACTCGATTATTACAAAACAAGCTCCCTCCATTTTCTGAATATGAGCAGTAGTAAACCTGCAGCAGGATATAACAGTGTATAACAGTACAATTTCACATTTGAACTCTGGCCTTGTTATCAGCATTCCAGAAGTGACTGCCACCCGAACAGCCTTGCTGGCAGCACTAGACTTGCAGGGTTTTGAATCCCCCCCCATCAGGACCCATCTTTGCTGCTATACTTCATATTTTAATTGATACTCTAGTTAGTCATTTCCATGGGTTGTTATTATTAGGGAATTCTGAGAAAAGCTGTAAAAATAATTGAACTATAAAGAATTTTAAAGTCGATATAGTATTAGTACCTGGACTCTTATGAGATTAAAAATATTTATCACCTACACAGAGAAGTAAAGTGACTACAAAACCATGGCTACCGAGGGGGCTGGCAAGAAGCATTACCTGATTGTTCTGGCGACTGGCCCCCAGGAGAAAGCTGATCATGTGTCGCAGAGCTGAATGCCGCAGGAGGAGGTCTCCAGCCCTAATACCTTGCTGTCACAAGATATTGAGAACGACAAATTATATTCCTATCCAGACAAAAATCAGTTTTAAAAACAGTTAAATGAGAAGTTTTAAGAAGTCTTAAAATGCTATAATCTATAATAATCTATAATAATAAAAGCATAATATGCTAATTAGACCAGACGTCCTTCTGGATGAAGCCGGGGTTGTGAGGGAGGCCGGGTCCGGGTGCCTGCCTGTGGCAGGAGGGAAGCCTGGGTCCTAGGTGTCAGAGGGAAGCCGGTGCTGGCAGTGGGGGGAAGAAAGGCCTACTCTTGCACCAATTTCGTGCAACAGGCCTCTAGTTTACATATAAAAATATTTGTTAAAAACCTAATTAAAAACACTCTTTTGAGTTCCAATAGCCTCACATTGCTTCACAAAGGCTACAGAATATATAATTAGATACTAGTTTTAATGCAGACGTTTGCTGTCAATGAGTGTACACCTACCTGTATCCAACTTCCTGCAAGTAATATAATCCCTGAATTAAGATTTTAAAGAATAAACAGCCATAAGACCGTATCATATAAATTCAATATTGACCAGTCTGTATTTTTCCATGTATAAAATTCCTTTAGACTATAAATTTTCTGTTATGAAAATATATTAGAAAAAAATCATTTACCTTTTGTACAAAAGTGTTGAACAGGAAAAAGTACTGAGCACAGTTTTTACAATTTTCTGGGACATCTTTATCCAACAGAGCAAGTAGTACCTCCAGTAACTGGTGAAGGCTTTTTAACTGGTCAGAGGAAAGATGAGATTACATAAAGAAAAACCATGTAAGACAGACATTTGCAACAGGATTAATTTGAAGTAAGTCACCAGAAGAACAAAAGGAAAATCTGGTTGATAGAATCCAGTCTCAGATTCAGATGGATTTATGCTTTGGAGAGCAAAAACAGAATGATTCAATTTTACCTGCTAGGGGAAGAGTGGTACTATAGAAATACTTCAAAGGAATGCCTAGTTTTGTCTCCTAGATTTCAGAGTCAAGGGCGTGATTTTACTGCCTAATGGGCACATTTTCGGTAGATCCAATTTCTCTGTCTCTTAGAAAAAGGGTGGGGGTGCTTAGAGGAAACCTATTTCTGAGTCCCTCCCTCCACTACGCTACTTCTTTACATAATCACAGATGCAAAGAATAAAAACACAGACACAGGCATAGGGGCTAGAAACCAAGCCAATGGAGCAGATGGAGAGCACAGCCTGACAGAATGACAACGGCAATATCCACTCAACTGGGAACTTACTTGAAAGCCCGCTGACGCCTCATGGAAAGCTTTGAAAAACATTTTATTTATTTAGAAACCATTTTGGTTATCACATTGCTTCTTCTTTCCCTCCCACCCAACTGCTTTTGGACAAGTTCCTAGAAATTCATCTGTGATCTGAGAATGAAGACCAAGCTTACTCTTACTATTCCTGTTGATTTATTTCCTCTGAAGATGGTGTCCAGAGACTTTTAAAATACTCCCAACCATCCTGTCACATCAGTATAAGTACAATAAAATCTAGCATTTACATAGCACTTAACTTTCAAAGTACTTTCCAATACAGAGTGGATGGCAAGAGGCACCATTTCCATTATGAGGGAAAAACTGACATAAAATGCATCAGCTGGATCTGGATATTCAATAGAATTTACTGAGGCAAACGCTTCCATGTTTACGCCCTGCACCACCACTCCTTCCCTTCCTACCACCCGCAGTCCTGCCTCCAGAGGTCACTGGGGCGATGGTGTGGCCTGAACCCATCTGTAGGGAGACTGCACTAACTCTATCGGTATCTTTTGTCTAGGTTGGTGCACGGGAGGAAGGAGAATGAGAAGGTCCTCATGCTAAATGTCTTACAAAACTTCCACAGAGTATTTCAGAGCAATGGTCTCCAAACTGTCCTAAGCAACTCCCAATGATCTAGTTTATATGTTCTGCACTCAGGTAAGGTTTTGTTTGGAAAATGGTTCTGCTGTTTAAGCTGATTGAAAACCAATGCCTTAGAGTAAACCTCAACTTCCTTATAAATCCTGAATTGAGAGACAGTCTTCTGGGCCCTTCCTAACGGGCATATTCGACCTCTTTGTTCATTCTGGACTGAGCAAAGCTCCCTGGGTCAGGCAATGTTGAAGGAACCAAGTGCTTGGGTGCCAGGCACTGTATCTGGATTAAAAATCTCCCTTACAGAACACGCTCAAGGTTGCATCACAAAGTTAACAACTGTATTTGAAACAGCAATTTTTAGAATCTGCATTTAGTTCATTGAGACACACTGCCTCCAGCCAATGTTTAAGGAGCCAATTAGTTTTGAAAATAACATTTTTCAAAGTTTTCCATGTAGTGTCAGCTGTTTGAAACAGCAAACTTGGGATGTAACTGCTGTATTTGCTAGCACTTAACAGATTGAATAATCAGACTTACAACATATGTCATTTATTTCCCTAGGTCTTAAAATCTTTGGGGATTGAGGATGGTAATAAATACCCTGGCTTGTTTTGGCATGTGTAGAATTTTGAACCAGAAAATATGTTACAGAAAATCGGGTTAGAAAAAGAAGAAATCCAGAGGAACAAAACAGATTAGGGAATAATGAAAACCAATGAAGGGACTATTTTGGCCAATAACCCTGAACGAATGGCAGTATTTGGTTTGGTTGCCAATTGTAGGTTTAGGTCATAAAAACAGCTCATGAGGAAAGAGACAAAGCCAGGGGTGGCCCAAAATGTCTAAGGATCTAGACGAGAGCCTCTAGACTCAGGTTAGCCTCAGTGCAGAGATCAAATACAAACTATTGAGAGAAGACTTTGAAAAGAGAGTGTTCTAGAGAGAAAATTCTGAAGCAGACCAAAGCAGACCTCAGTTCTTGGCCTACCTTGGTTTTTGGGGTATGAGGAGGAAAAGTCAGAATGCCTTCTACTTGGCATTCATCACAAAGTCAGTTCACAGAGGGTACATTTTATGTGGAGAAATTACCAGCTTGCAATCCTAGGTTCTCTTTCTTATTATGGCCATTTTATACTTTTGGTAAAAACAGAATGTATAAATAGAAATTTAAACATGAGGCTGACCTTGTCCTGATAAAACAAGGCACTGTCCAGGGTTTTCTCCAGAATGGTGGCCACAGCGACTCGCACTTCTCTCACATTGCACTCCAGCAAGAATATCCTAAAATATAGAAGTGTGGTGTAAAAAAGCAAAACAGAACTCTGTAAGTCAACCTTCCCAACATGAGTCCCACTTGCAATCCAAGAAACAAAATTACTCCAAGATGTTAGTTCAGGTCTTCTGAGAGCTTTGGTACAGCTCGTGGCCACTGTGGAGGAGGAAGGCCAAACAGGAAAGCAAGACCCCTGAACACAGAACAGTGAAGCCCTTCCTTCTTCTTCCTCTCTTCCCCCAAAATGAGTATCTGTATAAATATAAATTGAACACTGAACAAATAATCTAAAATTTTATGAATTCTGTTCATTCAGGAGCAGCTCTCCTGGAACCTCTTCAGTTTCTCAGAATGAGATACTAAAGCTTGGAGCCAAGATAGCACCCCTGGAGCCCCCTGTGCACCAGACTGTGGGTCCCTGAAGAAAGGGCCTTGTATTTTGGGTTTTAGGATGTGGCTACCTGTGAGCACTTGGCCATCTGCACACATGCTCTCCTTGCATTCTCCTTGAATACCCTGAGTCTAGTCTAACAGAGATGGTTTGGAAAGAATGATTTTGAAGTGACCCAAATAATTTCCTCACTGCTTCACTGGTGAAGAAAGTTTAAAATCAATTCCAATCAGAAATATAATTTCAAGTTGAAATAAAAAGAGTTACAAGAAATGTCAGCTCCCAATCACTGGAAGAAACACAAATTTCTTTTAATTAAAAATCTTGACACTTACTTTATCAATTCTCGTCCTTCAGAACCAATAAAATATTCAACTAGCCACTGACAAGCATCAAAACTTTTTGAAAGTAATGCTTCAATCGTGGCAATCCATTCTTCAGTGTCAACCCTTTAAAAAAAACAAAGAATATTAGGAGTACAGTCCCTGCCAATAACCCCATGGAGTATCACTCCATTGTAACATTCTTTAGAACTTTTTTGGACAGTGAGTAGGAGTTAAATACTCAGTGACTGTAACTAACATGGCTCCATCACCCGCGAAGCCAGTGCTTCGCAGTCTTGGGTATTTTGTGTGACTTATCCTGCCCCCACCCCCCACCCCATAAAAGAAAAAAAACTTCAATTGCCAAAAAAAAAAAAGCCTGAACATTTTGTTTTGCTTAATTGACATTCACAAAATGCCTACATTCTATGCTTTTATATGTTAAGTAACCAAACAATTCCTTAGTCAATCCTATGCCAGACATGACAAGAAACATTTCTTCTTTTTCAATCAAATAATAAAGCCTGGTATTTAATATAGTTTTTATTATTACACATAAAAATGAAATGTCATTATATTTGTTATCATCTCAAGAGTTTCTTGATTGCAAAATCTTTCTAGAAACCTCTCCATACTTGTGCTAGAGAGAGGAGCTTGAGAATGTCCATGGTCTTCTGTTAACTGGCCTCCCCACCCTGAGTCTCCCCTTCTTGCTCCAGGTACATCCTACAAACTAACCCAACTATTCTCCATCCTTCAGTTTCTCAACCACCATTAACTCAGAGCCTGTAAGGTGTCAGGCACCTTACCAGGTGCTAAAGATAAAAACCAATGGGACTAACATGCAATCAGAGCTGAGCTTCTATGGCATGCCTCTGAACTCACTGACCCCGTTTAGGAACGCCCCCCCCCGCATCGCCCACTGAACAAAGGCCACTCCCTTCTCTGGCACTCAGTGAGCTCATCCAAACCCAACATTCGTCTCACCTCAGTAAGTTCCTTAAATGCACGAGTAAAACACGTCATTCATAGTTCTTTAAGCAAGTCTTATCCATTACTCAGGTTTTTCCCTTCCACCAAGAATAATAACTATCTCCATACTTTTGCCTTTCAAATCATCTGAGAACACAACTGTCTTTAATACCAACCCCATCCCACATCTGGGTATGATTCTGCCCAGTTTCCAAAGTTGTACAGCATTTATGCCTTGTATCACAGTTACTGCTCTGTTGAATCTATTTTTTTCTACTAGATTAGAAATTCCTTATAGATAGAAGCCATTAATCATCTGAGTACAGTTGGTAGTTTCCAACTATTTAAAACAATGTTTTAAAAAGCTGAATTCAGAAATTTAGCTTTAATTGATTTAATTAGTGCTTTTTGCCATGACAATCAAAACATTTCACTTCTTACCTGAGTTTTTTCTTTGTCCGTAGATAAGTTTGAAAAAGGAATTGAATGGCAAGCTGTAGGCTTACCTTTGCCATGCAAGGATAGCATGGATGCTTTAATTTAGTCTGAGTGGGGGAGAAAAACAGAGAGGATACTTTTTCTTAGAAGTTTTATAGATTATTACACATTGTATGAACTAAATGACACATGATAAAATTCAGTACTAATAAGAAAAATCTAGCCAGCCATTATAGAAAATGTTCCAGTTAAACTTTAAGAAAGGTTAAGAAAGACAACTTTATTTTTTTAAGTCCTCTCAAAAGTCTTTATTTATATTAAAAAAATTTTTTTTTGTTGATTTCAAGAGGAAGAGAGTGGGAGATAGAAATATCAAGGATGAGAGAGAATCATGGATCAGGTGCCCCCCCACATGCCCCTTACTGGGGATCGCGCCTGCAAATAAGGCATGTGCCTTGACCAGGAATCAAACCATGACCTCCTCGTTCATAGGTTGACACTCAACCACTGAGCCATACCAGTCGGGCAAAATAGAGTCTTTGGACCACAAGATGTTAAGTAATCTATCAAAAGACTGATAAAGTTTTCCTCTTATTAGCAAATTATAATCATGGTACTCAAGAAAGAGAAATACTTGGAAGTGCTAGTAATGTCTAATTACAAATTAGGAATAATTAATCTCCACAAAGCCCAATATCCAATGATATTACCTAATAGCTACTCTTAGAGTCATCATAAAATTCAAATAGCACTTTAAAAGCCAGTATGTGGAAACCCACACCCATCTACAACTTGCATGACATATTACAAATACTGCCTATATTTTAATATAACTCAATAAGTTACACATTTGTGAGAATATTTTGCATTTCATCTAAAGGTTAACAACTGAGAGTGAACATGAGTCACTGAACATTTTAGCTGAAAGTTGTTTAATTATAATTCTTTCTTACTTTAGTAACAATCCATTTGTTACTAAATCCAGTTCTGAATTTTAATCCTATCTCTGAGACACTAGCAGGTCATTTTGCCTTTTCTGAGCCTAATTTTTTCCATCTGAGAAATGGGAAAAATAGTACTTACAGCATTCAATGATGCTAAAGACAACACAAAACTGAAATAATCACTACTGTACACATCTCTATTCTTCATAAACTTGAGGTTTTCATCTCGCACCATCTACAAAAGAAAATTAGCAATTGTTTTAAAGAAACGGTAAAATATTCAACATGTAAAAGACATTTTTAGTGATATGTTCGGTAAGAAGGATTTGTAACTCTACTCTCAAGCTCTGAATTTTTTTAAAGAGAGGAAAATCTTCATATAAGAAGTTGTAAAAAGATTAATTACTATTCATTAAATGAAATCCTTTTGGAAAATTTAGGAAAACCACCATGTGAAGGACAAGTGAAGTCTAACCTATTATTCTGGGTAGGAAGGAACAAACACAGCTTTCCCAAGTAGACTCCATATTCTTCTTAAATTCTCTGCTGTCGCTACTCAGCTCCTGTTTACTTAGTTTAGAAAGTCTGAACTGGTAGTTAGACAGTTCTGAATTTTAATCCTATCTCTGAGACACTAGCAGGTCATTTTGCCTTTTCTGAGCCTAATTTTTTCCATCTGAGAAATGGGAAGAAAACCTTCCATACCACAAGAATGTTTTAAGAATTATGGATTTGTTTTAAAGTGTGTAGCATAGAGTAGGTATTCAACAATTAATGGTCATCACTGACATATTAGTGTTACCCCAAAAAAGTTATAAACTTTAACTTATTTTTCTCTCCAGCTACAAGATAATTTTAGCTATGTGGTTTTTGTTTTTTTTTTTGTTTTTTTGTTTTTTTTTTACTGCCCATGCCTTCTATTTATTTATCTTTGGCATCCTATAGCCACATGGGAAGTGGTGATGGCGGGGTCAATCTTGAGTTTGTAGCCACCTTTATGACCTGATATGAAAGATTTGTGACACACGAGGGTAAGAAGATGTTGCACTAGAGATACAGCTAAGTCCACAAGATGACCAGCTGGAGTTCTTCTGGACCTACGAGACGGATTTAACACTATCTGAATTTTCTCTCTAAGAATTATACAGTTCTTACCTGATATATTCGAACAGGCATTTTCTCCACAAACAGTCCTTTCTTCTCTCCTTTTTTAACCAGTTTGGTTAGAATAGAGAGCCGGTCATTGTTAGGCCTATGGGGCCTAGGGGATGACTGAGGTGAAATTTCTGGTGAAGAAGGTGCTGATCTAAGAGACAGAATCAGAAAACTGACTAAAGTGGCGATTGTTTTAGTAGTTCCTCAAACCTAACAAACCTACAAAATCTGGGTACTGGATTTAAAAATAAATTGTATACTCCCCTAATTCAATAATTTAAACTCAAATTCACAGAGAATACAATAAAAAAAACTTCCTGACTGAAGTGCTTACTATGCTTGAATATAAAGTTTATTCAATACATGCTGGAATGAAAAAAATATCACTTCTAATAAAATAATTTATACACATTTTTCTAAAAACAAAATAACTTTTTGCCAAGGGAACAATGACCAGGTAGCAATAAGAAGAAAAGGGATAGAGCAGTTTAGTTATTTTTTTAGAATTTCTCTCTAGCTTAGCAAATTACACTTAAATACCAAACAGTATAAAGATCACAATATCCCCTACTGAATTCACACAATTACACAGAAAATAAACTCACAGAGAGAGATCCTCAGCTTCCTGCCGCACAACGCTGACTCGACTTTTCTTTGGTAAGACTGGGGAGTTCTGATCAGATACCCGTTGGTAGAAGAGCATATAGGCATTCCAGTATCTTCGGCGAACATCAGTATATGGATTTGCTTTATAACAAGACATTAAGAAAGAAGCAAGTAAATAAAAGTTTTCTTGTCTTAATCTAAAACAAAGGACCCATAAATCCAGCAAGTAACTACTTAGTGAATTTGTTAAATGCAAAGTGTAGGTAAAATGTGTGTTTTTTTAGAGCACTGCTTAGAATTACTTGGAGGGTGATATAGAGGGGCAGTGAGTAAAAGAGTTGTATGGTAACACAGTAAGGGAAAGAAGGTAAATATTCCAGGCAAGTCTCAATTTAATAAAAAAGCAAGTAACATCCTAAATAAAGAGGCAATATGCAAATTAACCCTCACACATCTCAAGATGGCTGCGCCCACAGCAGAGGCGGGGTTCCTGTAATGAGCAATCAGCAGGGACCTGAGGCTGCGTGGTGCTGGACTGGGGCGGGGGACCTCAGGCTGCGCCCCCTGCCCGGCAGGGCTTGATGGGGGATCTCAGGCTGCACCCCTGGCCTGGCGCCGGGCCAGGGGACCTGAGGCTGCGCCGCCTGCCTGGAAGGGCTTGACGGGGGTGGGGCTGGCCAAGTCTGAATCTCGCTCAATGGGGGTGGGGCCGGCCAGGTCTGGGTCTTGCATGATTTCGAGGTGTGCACGGGTAGGTGGGAACTTGACTCTGGGTCCTGTGGCGTGCCCCAGACTCTGACAGGAGGAAGATTTTCATATACATTTTACTAACTTTTTTTTATCTCTGACATTTCTGTTATAAAAAAAGGGCAAATAGCAATATTAAAATATTTCCTCTAATTAATTCCCTTTCAATGTGCACGAATTTCATGTACCGGGCCATTAGTCTATACTAATAAAAAGGTAATATGCTAATTAGTCCAATGTCCTTCTGGACAGTTAGGGGGAGACCAGGCCGGCAGGGGGGCAGATAGGGGGCAACCAGGCCGGCAGAGGACCAGTTAGGGGGTGACCAGGCTGGCAGGGGGGCAGTTAGGGGGTGATCAGACCAGCAAGCAGAGGCAGTTAGGGGTGATCAGGCAGGCAGGTGAGTGGTTAGGAGCCAGTGGTCCCAGATTGCAAAAGGAATGTCCGACTGATGACATCCCCCAAAGCGTGCGGGCCGGGCTGAGGGACCCCTCCACCTTGTGCGCAAATTTCGTGCACCAGGCCTCTAGTTTAAAAAATAAGTTCTGTGGCATAGGATGGGATTATAATTGGCCTCGCTTAATCATTTATGTATAGAATGGTCAAATCTACGTAAATTTTGGTACCAAAGGCTACCTAATTAAAGGCTACCAACATTAGATGCACAACCACTATGGTATGGTATCAAAATCTAATACAGTGAATCTAATATAAGTAGAAATTTTAAAATGCTCCCAGAATATTTCAAAACCAGATTTCAGAAATGGTAAGGTCTCTGCAAAATGTTTTTTCTTTAAATAGCAAATTCTGACTGAATTTTGTGACATATTTTGGCTCATACATTTTAAAAAAATACATATTTAATTGATTTTTCACAGAGAGGAAGGGAGAGGGACAGAGAGTTAGAAACATCGTTGAGAGGGAAACATTGATCAGCTGCCTCCTACACACCTCCCACTGCGGATGTGCCTGCAACCAATGCACATGCCCTTTGACCGGAATCGAACCTGGGACCCTTCAATCCATAGGCCAATGCTCTATCCACTGAGCCAAACCGGCCAGGGCTGGCTCATACATTTTCTAAGGGTGGGGTTGTGGAAAGACTCCTTTGCATATTAAGTGTGGCTTTAAAAGCACAGGTGCTAGAAATGTCATCTTTAATTAATCATACCTCTATAGAAGTGAAAAGGAAACCTGAAAATTATTTGTTTTAAAATATATTTTTATTGATTTCAGAGGAAGGAGAGGGAGAGACAGAAACATCAATGATGAGAAACATTGATTGGCTGCCTCTTACACGTCCCCTACTGGGGATTGAGCCCACAACCTGAGCATGTGCCTTTGACCGGAATCAAACCCGGGACCATTCCGTTTGCAGGCTGACCCTTTCTCCCCTGAGCCAAACTGGCTAGGGCAGAAACCTGAAAATTTTAGTGGATAACTACTTCTTTTGAAACTATTTTTAAGGTTGGAATTCTCTTTGATATTCATTTTACTTACACCTCCACCCCATATTTCTCCAAGGCTGTTTTAAGAAATTATTAAAAAAAATTTTTTTGTAAGCAGTTTGAACATTTTTACTCTGGCTATCAAAGAGCTCATGGACCTATATAAAGTAGTGGTGTGTAAAAAGAGTGAAATCTCTTCTATTTTTATGTAAATAAAACTGCTTTCCAACTTGATAGAAAATCCTAACTCAAAAAAAAAAAAAAGGAGAAATTTATGGAAAATATCCATTTGTAAATACTTACTTTGATCATAAACTTTTGGTCTATATTCTCCTCCAAAGCATTCATATTCCAGGGTCTCATCATTTAGGTCAAATTCTTCTATAACGGTGTCATTAAATTTATACCACTTTCCTTTTCCACATCCCCTAGAGCCCACAGAAAAAATAAACATTATAATAAAAAACAAATATCCCATCTCCAGTATTTATTTCTTTGTATTGTCTATAAATATAGCAGGCGATTACCATTTGAAAATACCTAAGAAAAATATAGCAAGTTATTCTAATTTCTAAAACAACTTTGCAAATTGAAGCATAAAGACGGTTACAATTTTAAAAATGCAATATTAAATAAGACCAAAGAACAATGCAAAGCTTCTTTGTATAATAATGGTAAGTGTGGGTGATAAAGTAGGGCAGGGGGAGCAGAGGACAGATATACAGGAGGGCAGGGGAGTGGAGGATAGATATACAGGAGGGCAGGGAAGTGGAGGAGAGATATACAGGAGGGCAGGGGGGTGGAGGACAGATACACAGGAGGGCAGGGGAGTGGAGGATAGATATACAGGAGGGCAAGGGAGTGGAGGATAGATATACAGGAGGGCAGGAGGGTGGAGGACAGATATACAGGAGGGCAGGGGGGTGGAGGAGAGATATACAGGAGGGCAGGGGGGTGGAGGACAGATACACAGGAGGGCAGGGAAGTGGAGGAGAGATATACAGGAGGGCAGGGGGGTGGAGGAGAGATATACAGGAGGGCAGGAGAGTGGAGGATAGATATACAGGAGGGCAGGGAAGTGGAGGAGAGATATACAGGAGGGCAGGGGGTGGAGGAGAGATATACAGGAGGGCAGGGGAGTGGAGGATAGATATACAGGAGGGCAGGAGAGTGGAGGACAGATATACAGGAGGGCAGGAGAGTGGAGGACAGATATACAGGAGGGCAAGGGGGTGGAGGAGAGATGTACAGGAGGGTAGCGGAGTGGAGGAGAGATACTGGAAGAACAGAGAGGGACTCTTGGGAGAACCCCTTACCGCCTATCCTTAATGAAGGAATAGTAGTGGCCCGCATGTGCCTGCCCACTGTGTACGATGACACCGACAAGTTCATAGTTTTCTGTGAGGGCAACTTTCTTTCGTGGAGACCCTCCACCTCCCTGATCCATATTTCGCCCATTTTCACCAACTTCAGAAGATGAATCTTGGCGAGCCATTCCTGAAACTGTGTACGGCTCCATGTTTAACATCCAGGGAAACTATTAAAAAAAAGCAAAGGAGCACATTCATGTTGATTAGTAACGTAAACTGCCATACCCAATTAAGTCAGACACAAAGAAGGGGATGAGTGTTTCCTACTGTAAGCTAGGACTACCTCTCCAATTTAAGTGCAAAACCTCCAAATGGCTCACAATCTGGGAGCGTACAAGTGACCTCTCCTTGAGCGTTAAGGAAAGCATCTGACGTCATAGCTGACACCAGGTGCCTCTGCACATGAGGGTCACTGTTCATGGTCACACACAGTTCCACTGGCAGCAGCTGATCAGACGAGGGCTATGTACTCCTCAGAATGCTGAGGCTATAGCCTTTCACACTTTACATGAAATTTGAAAATATTAAAAGAAAATGATAAAAAGTGAGCGAGGCAGTAACGGTTATAAAAAAGTTACCTTTATCTGTTCATCATATTTAATGGAGCGTCCACTTTCCCAGTCAAATCCGAATCTCATTAGGTGAATGACCAAGACACTAGGTAAAGACTTAATACAGGTCCTTTTGACTGTTATTCTCTAAAGAAAAGCAAAACCCAATTAGCTCCTTGGAGAAAATAAAACAGCCAAGTAAATAATACAAAGGTCATAGGTTTCTCCTTACCACCTGTGTAAACACAAGGGATGACACAATCTAACGGAAGTAACAACAGAGCTTAAAAGTGATCTTAGATAAAGTACATGGAATAAAAGATTAAGTGAGTTTTATAAAAAGGGCACGTGAAATACCTTTTCTTTACACTTTTCACAGTAATAGGCATTACTTCCCTCTAGAACTTCTCCTCTAACAAACTGGTCCAAAGAAATTTCCAAACTCTGACAGGAAGTAACTCCTAGATTGAGAGCCATGAAAGCTTCCTCTCGCTCATATCTGATTAGGAAATAACAGAAAAACCATGATCAACAACGAAATTTGAAAAGCTTTAAAGTATCATAATACCTGAGATTAAACACAAAACTATTCACAATCAGTGAAATTAACCATAACTTTCCTCATCCTTTAAAAAGTACACTACCAAATTAAAATAACCAATTTGACAATTCAGAATTGCTTAAAATTATGAATTTCAACAAAGAAATTGAAAGCAAAGAAATCTAATTCAATAAACACTTATAGATGCACTGAGAGAGATATGTGCAAGTCTCTCAACAAATGCAAAGTTCATAACCTACTAGAAGAATCACTTAATTATAATAATCATTTTTTAAAATATATTTTTTATTGATTTTTTACAGAGAGGGAGAGGGATAGAGAGTTAGAAACATCAATGAGAGAGAAACATTGATGAGAGAGAAACATCGATCACCTGCCTTCTGCATACCCCCTACTGGGGATGTGCCCGCAACCGACGTACATGCCCTTGACCAGAATTGAACCTGGGACCCTTCAGTCCGCAGACCAACGCTCTATCCACTGATCCAAACCGGATAGGGCTATAATAATCATTTTTTAATGTTAATGATATCTTCACTAACCTGTGAGGACAGTCTTTACAGATTTTCTGATCAGAATAGATGCCTTGAAAAGTATTCTTAAAAATTTGGTCTCTTCCCATTTTCTGTTGGAATAAAAAGTTCATATATTTTCAGTTGATACACCTAGAATTTATAGGTTGTTTACACAGAATTTTATTTAGAACAAACTAAGCTAAAGCACAGATGTCAATGCAACCACCAAAATAAAAGAAGTCATCTTGGCAGTTTAATCTGGGAACTAATGAAAGGATTATAACCCATCAGACCCACTGCTACGAGTGATCAGAAAAGGCGGAGGAGAGAGGTCAGTCAGAGTTGCTGACAGGCCAGCACTCTCCAAGACCAATTCCTTCTTCCCATGCCTCACTCACAAGGCAGTACCGACTCTCCACAATCTTTTCTTTTCCTTTGCAGACAATGCTATAAATTTAGAAAAAGTGCCTACCGCTGAGAAGAGAGGCACATGCTGGCAGTAATGGGAGGCTGTCTGTAACTTAGAAGGCAGTACCACTTAGGAAGTCTGTCACATGTTTAAAACTCTGGGTTTAAACATCACCACAAACAACTTTTAATCTAGTCCTTTTGTTCCCTTTGCCAAAGCGAGACAGCTCTGCATGGGGCCACCAGTGCTTACAGCACTTCTCTGAGGCCAGGTTACTTTAATGCATGCAGGTAAGAGTAGGCAGATACAAATGATTATTATTATGGAGTGTAGACTGAGAATCACATACTTTATCAAGTGTTAAATGAAATAAGAAGAAATGTATAATTTTAGTGATCTGTATATGTTTTGATGTTCAAACCCAGAAGAAATGATATATAGTTGTTGTATGCAAGATGATCAATTTCTGACTTGTCAGTTTCACAGCAGTCCCAAATCCTAAACCACTGCTCTTATACTAGTTTGAGGGGTTAGAGGGAAAATAAAACTTTGTCTACCTTGAGATATTCATCCATCTGATCAATGAGGCTAGTGAAGAACTCATATGCATCCTGTTGTTCTCTCACATAAAGTTCTTTGTTCCACATTTTGAAAATCTACGTAACAAGAATTAAATGTCATTAAAGGAAAAGTAGCAACTTCTGAATATGATAGAAAAAGGATGTCAAAGAGCACTTAATGCTTCTGAAAACTAAGTTCACTGTTAGGATGCAAACGTTTTTACTGAAGTGAGATGAGCTTGTGTTCAGCCACTCATGCTTTTCTCTGGTCCCTTTACCATCCTAACAAGTCTATGAAACCACAGGATGAGAGCCAAGGCCATGAACAGAGAGCTTCTCTCTTACAAACTAACCCACTTATGGGGGAAAGTACAAGCTACTCCTCCCGTGAAACATAGAAAAGCAATGTTATAAAAGAATGTTCTTTATTTAGAGGCATTAGTGAAATTGGCATAGGTTCTGAGGAATGAGTTGAACAAATACTTGAAGGAGCTAAAATAAGAATCATGAGAAATATCCAAAGTAATTACGATGAGCAAATCCATAGAAATTACAAATGACTATTCTAATAACTTGAAATCAAGGACCAATTTAAAGAATGGTATAGACAGCTCTTCTGTAGGTTCTGGCAATGGGATTAATCTAGAATTAATAAAGACAAGAGACAACTATCACTAGAGAAAGAATGTAGCCAAATTCCAAATATTCAACATCTTTAAATCTAGAGTTACTAGTGAAATACCTTCCAAAAGTTCTCAGGTACATAATACTGCAGCTTGCTTTCCATCAAATGCCCAAACAGAGACTGCACTTGGTAGAATACACTATCATCTGGATTGTCAGTGTCGTCATCCACTGAAAGTAACGCCTGAAAAGACACGAAGTATAAAGTTAGAAATACTTAACTGTTTTACAGATAACCTTGACTTATGTACGTGGGAGTCCATACACTATTCTTTTAGAATGCTACGTGTTTGAATGTGACTGTAAAAATATTTCTAAAATACTAAAAATGTTAGCAACTTAAATAACTTAGGAGTTCAAATATCACATGTGAATTAGGTCAAACCCATCTGTCAAACAGGCAACATATTACTGCAGCAGATGTATAAAAATGTGCGACTACTCTAGCATTATTTCAGGAGCCACTGAAGAATACTTAAGTATTCTAATTTTAGTAACCCCCAAATTGCACTATATGAATGTGGAGCAATTTTCAGGCAATGTACACATTACTTATCACACCAAACAGGCAAGAGGAAGGAAATCACCTCAGGGAGACCAGGCTGCATGTACAGCTGCTGGAAGACGGCGTTCATGTAACATGTGGCGCCACCATTCCTCAGACCCACAAACCCTGCACTGGACCTGCTGTCCACCGGGGGGAGGTACTAGGAAGGAGAGGAGGAGAAACAGGAGAGAATTAGTGTCTGCTATCAGCACACGTCCTTATAGCTCTAATATAAGGGGGAAAGAGATAAACTCAGATTTATCCATCCAGCGTACTGTGAGTCAAGCTAGCAAAACCTGTGTTCATGAAGTAGCTCTGCAAATGCTGACATAATTATAAGTATACTATCATCTCAATGTTTCTTTTTAGTTCATAAAGTACACAGCATATAAGCCAGAAACTATGCCAGGATACGAGAGAGAGCTCAAATGTACCCTGATCTCAAAGGAGCTCACAATCTAGTAGGGTAGATAGGCATTGATCAAGTAAATATACTAATACATATTTACAAATTGAGGCGATACTCTGAAAAAAAGGATTAGGGTTCTATGAAGTGTTTACTCTGAAGAATCCTGATCAGGCCAGTCTAGATGGCCAAGGAAAGCACATATTCCTTCCCTTCCTTTCTGAGAAGGGAACACTCTTCTACTCAACTTCCTCTAATAAGCACACAATTAAATAAACAGGTAAATGCCTTAGCATTTTACGTAAAGATGTTTGTAATAATGTAGATCCCAGTGCAGCGCTTTTCTATGCACAAATAATCAAGAAAGGGCATCTTGGATAAAGTTCACCATGGCACTTCTCCAAGTGGAAAGGTACTGTAATGACATTCTCTTAAATGTTGTTACAGCTGAGTCTCTCGATTCTAATGCCATGACCAGACCCACGTTATCTGCAAATACCAAGCATCTGTATCCATGTAATACCTAACCAACTGACAGGACCCTGTCGATCTTCTGAATGGAAAGGAACATATTACATACGTTTTATTAACATTCAACATACACTTAGAGCAGGGTGATTTCTAAGATCTAATTACCACTGTAATTTGCTTGTAGTCCAAAGCATAGATTAAAAAAAAAAAAAGTTTAAAAATAAGAAAAATTGGTTTATAACAGTGCTAAAAATATATTTATATAAGGCATTTTTCATTATGCTGCTATAATTCCTGATTTATGAAAATAATAAAATTTCCATTTTAATCTGATTACATACATGTAAAACCATGCATCACATTTTACTCTGCAAGTGCCATTTTCTCTATTTAGAACGCCTGTTTCCACTTCCTTTCCTGCCTACACTGTATGTTTCATAACACTCAGTTCAAGTGACTGTGATGTTAGTGGAGAATATACAAGCAGCTATACAAGTGCCCTACCACTCCTGGTCCGATACTCCAGGGCACCACAACTTGCTTCCCTCTTGCAATCCCAACATATAATGTGCTGCTCCAGGGCTCCATAGGTTTGCCCACAGCTGGACTGACCTTGCCATCTTGCTTCAATGGGCTCACAGTCTTTAAGGCTCTATTTTAAATTTCACGTTTTCTAAGAAGCCTTCCAAAACACCACCACCTGGTAGTAAAGTGTCTCTCTGTTAGCAGAGTTTTCCACACATACCTCTATCTTAAATTTGATCCCATTATATTGAAATTACCTGCTTATGGATCTGTCTCTTCCATTATACACTGATCTTGAGGGCTGGGATCAATCTTTAGTTTTGAGCTCCAAAAGCCCAACACACCTCTTGGCAAATAGTAAACTCAATCAATCTTAGTTGAATTTAACTGAACAAAGACTGCAGTGTGACAGAGCCAATGCTTATTTGTCTCTAGTGTCTTGCCAAGCATAAACGTACTCAAGAAATAGGTTGAAATGCTACTTTTTACTGAGAGTAATTATTAACCGACTTGAAAATGTATCCTCTTTGATTAATTAAAAGGGTACCATTAAGTAATACATCATAGACTCTAGTTGACTTGAGTATATAAACATGATAAGTAAAAGAGTAATCCTGACTTTCTTTGTGATTAGAAAAATGAAAACATAGTTTTAAAAATTCTATGTTTAGGAGACCACTCTAAAAAAATTAAGTGCACCAAGGTCTAGAAAACGTACATCAAACTCCTTGGTAAGAGCAGGGTCCGGTTGATGATGCATGGAAAGTAGCTCTTTTGTAATAATTTGAAGATTTGGAAGTGAGCTATCAGCCAACATTACAAGGACTTCATAGGCTGCCAATCGGCTATTCACTGTACTACACCTAAAAACAAAAGACACAAGTCAATTAGTCCAAGTCAATTTTTGCAATGAAAGTACAAGAGCTGTAATTCCCCAAAGAGTTAGGTTAAGTCAGGTCTGCTGGCAGAACTCTAGAAATCTAGTGGGAGTGCTGACTTAACAAAGGCGGAGGCCATGAGTACTGGAGGGATGAATATGGTTTAGAGCTAAATATCTTCGTGGTCTGATGAAGAAGTAGCAAAATCTGTCAGGTATGATTCCAGAGTATTCTTATCTATGGGATATAACAGTAAAAAGAGAGGATAGTCTGAAAATTTTATCAAAATCACAACATGGAAATAACTATTTTTCAATTAAAGTAGATAGCAAGAAAGGTTTCTGTAGATATCATCCTGAAATTCAAATATCTAAAGGGCAGAAAAAGAAAGCTATGGAAATCAGAATAGATGCCCATAAACATTTTATATGTGCCTACAGCTAAAATATTTTTCAAGGACACTAATCAACTTTCTATTTTGCAGAAAAAAATGGAGACAAAAATACATAATTTTCTCAATCAATATGTTTAGACTGCTCACCTTTAATGATTATAACTTTGGGGATCAATAGTAATTTCTCACTATCACCTATGCCAACCTTGCAATACTATGATCACAGGTTAGGAAGGATACACAGAAAAGAGGACATACATCCATAAGCAGGTACTGTGGAACACTCTATTAATAGAGAGACACTTTTCTTTTCAGGTGGAGTGTAGAAGAAAGAAACACTTAGGAAGTGGAGTGTAGAAGATGTGCTCAAGAGGGGGCGGTGAGGCTTTCAGATCAGCACTGAGCCAGCCACTGAGGCACGGACTTCTGGGTTGCAAAGGACAAGAATGAATAGGAGGTACCACATACACAGGCTAAATATTAAGAAGTTCTTTTGCTGTTAGTGTGATATGAAAATGGCATTACTGTGAAAGAGTTTCTGTGTATTTTAATCTCTTTCTGGCTTTATGATTCAGGAAAATGCTGGGAGTAATGGGGATAAATGAACACCATTCGGTGCACTGAGGAGAGATGAAACAAAATGTTTCCTTTTCTATTCAAGGCACTATATATTATTTAAAAAATAACTCCTTGTGGATGAAGGCTTTACTTTTAATAAAGTGAGAACTCACGAATAAAAATTTCTGTAAAATTAAAAATTTATTTTCTCTGTTCACTAAAAATTAATGTACTCATATATTTCTACTGCTTTCAGAAAAGATTCCCATGGAGTTAGTACCAATCTTCTAGAACAGGTTGGGACAGGACTAAGGTTTGGAGTCACTCCAATCTGAGGGACATTCCAAGAGTCCTAATGAAGGCTTCTTACCTAAAACAGATTATGCTAATAAGGGATCTCTAAGTGGAGAAATATTCCCACATAGGATTCCTTTAGGGTTCCATAAAATATTGCTTATTATGCCTTGCCCATTTTATTAACCACTGAATTATGTAGGAATTTTTTCCACTGGATAAATGCCAAATCTTCAGTTTCCTCAGGATTACTCAAATAACTCTGATTTTCATGAGAATAGAACAAAGTTAGATTCAGAGCAAATAACCTCCTATCTTTAAGAGTATCCCTGAAGGGTCCCAGGTTCGATTCCAGTCAGGGGTATGTACCTTGGTTGCGGGCACATCCCCAGTGGGGGGTGTGCAGGAGGCAGCTGATTGATGTTTCTCTCTCACTGATGTTTCTAACTCTCTATCCCTCTCCCTTCCTCTCTGTAAAAAATCAATAAAAATATATTTAAAAAAAAAGAGTATAAACACCACCCATATAGGGTTAGTATTACAAAAGGATCTTCTACATTTCTACCCACAGAAATTAATATGAAAGTTGATTCCAAAATTACCACTGTAACCTATCACAAACAGTTTTAATCATCAGGAACAGTCACTACTCAGCAAACCTCGAGGTTCATGCACTAAAGCACCTATACTTTTCTTCTAGAAGAAACCCTCTACACTCAGAACCTGAACCTACTGACTTTCACTTTGGACTAAATTCTGACAAATTCAGTTTCTCTTGGAATTTGTTACTGACCAAATTAACCATGTTATTACTTATTCTCTTCCGATGGAAACAATGGTACCAGCATACTTGCTCAGCACGTGCTGTGTGCCAGGCAGGCTTTATCCTAAGTCTCTTTACATGCATTTCTTTGTATAGTGGATAAGATCTTATAAGCTATGCACACTCACAAGATAAAAGACAAACTCCAAGTTAAGAAAATCTTTTTGGACTAATGTTTTGAATTAGAATTTTTACCAAAACTGAACACAACGTGCATTTTCCATACTTTGGATGAAAGTCCTGTTGACTGATGGCGGCACTGCCAGCTGGAGAATGACTATTTAAAATAATTCTAGAAGCTCGGAAAAGGAAGTCATCTAACAATGGTTTAATGAGTGATGAACCTGGAATAGAGCATAATATTCATGGTGAGGATGAACACATATTTTAATTCAAAGATCCTGTCTTGCACTTCATATCAAAGGCAAAGGCACCTAAGCCACTCAATAGCAGGGCATTCAATTTAGTTTAATGCTTAATTTTTGGCAGAGCTCTTGGTGTAGAGGGGTGGGGATGGCTGGTAGGGTCAGGGTACAGGATATAAAGATAGACAAACGAGGGTACCTTCCTTTATGAACTTATAACAGAGTGAAAGGAGTCGAACTTTCATTTTAGAAACACAAATGCCAAGAACACCACAAGATAGATGGTTTGACTAAATAATTCTAACTTTGGGTATAGGGAATCTACTTAAAGGGTTTTGAAACTTTTAAAATCTTGCCTTCATTAGGTAAAAATAATCTGCCCTTCTCACCCTGGTTTAGAATCACTCTTTTCTATGTATCCCCAGTTGCTAAAAAGATTTTTTTGTAGAGCTTAGTTTGTGTGATAAATGTGGTAATTAATGTTTTGATTTGTTTTCTGAATATAATTATAATACTTAATATATTTGTACAAATTACATATGTAACTCAGGAGACTCATCCATCTTCTAGGGGTAGTGGTTGGGGGCTGCCTCCCTAGAAGAAAATTACTCTTAAAAGAAGTAAGGTATACAACAGATTATATTTTATAAAGTACTCAACAGCAAAAATAGAAAAACCTACTTTGAATTATAATTTTTACTTGGTATTAAGTTATGTGATCCAACTCTTTTGAACACTATAAAATTCCCTATATAGTTTAGTGACACCGGTAAAATATACCTTAAATTCGTTAGGCATTAAGCCAGACAATCTCCTATTGTCTGAAGGGCCAATTTTCTATGCAACACTTAGCACCTATCTTATTTTCCCAATTACACACAATACTATGGCAGGAACTGAAAATGAGCTATTCTGTCACATGACAAGATGAAGCAATAATTACCAAGCATTTCTTTTTCTGCCCCACAGAGTGAAAGAAGGGTCTTAATGAGCCGTAAGTGTCCTGCCAATAAGATGTTGTCTGCTTCACTGGTCTCACATTCAGCTGTGCGATTAGGTTCAAAGTTATCCAGCCAAGTAATCTCATCTTCAAGCATGGTAGCTGGGCTGATTCTTAACTGCTCCATTTCTGAAGCTAAGGGAAAAAAAATCAATTTCTTAAAGAGAAGTATTTCCCTTTATGGAGTCAAAATCCTGAATTAAAGTAGGCAGAGAGATGTCCCAAACTTTCACTTCGTCAAACTCAAAAAACAAACAAGCCCTGTCATTAATAAATCTCAGGCTATAGCTGCTACCCACAGGACTATGACAGCTCACGCATGTTCCTTCCTTCCTTCACTCACTCTCAGTCATAAACCAAACACATGCTGAGTGCTTCTTCTGTGCAGGTCACTGTGTTACAAGCTGGGGATATAAGATGAAGGAGACAATCCTTGTTTAAAATAAGCTCCTTTGTTGGGAAGGAAAGATGGAAGGGTATGAGGAGAGCCAATGCTCCCACAGTGTTACCTACGCCTATAGGGGGCAGAGTTCTGCAAAGGAGAGAGGTCAACAGCACAGTAGCAGAGTTCAGGATTCCAAACTCCAGAGAACTGCTCATATGAAGCATATTTCACTTCCCCTCCAAAAAGGATTTAAAACAAGATTCCATATTGGAAATTGGGATTGGGTAGGAGAGGAGTGATTATGCTCTACTTTCCCTGCACTATAAGCCACAGCAAGCAGGGTCACGGATGAGGAGGTAAAAAGGGATATGTCAGGGTCAGCCAAAGCTGGACCGGCACCAGATACGAATCCTGTCTACTTCTGTCACTCACTTCTATTACTATCAACACATCTCAATAGACATTTCCTCTTTCTTTCAATAATCAACTTCTGAAAAATGATCAGAATAGACCATACTAGAAAGACTTCTTAATAGCTCTGTATCAGTTTAATTAAAGTATAAGCGCCTTTGACAATTTTTAAAATCAACAGATTTTCTCAGCATATAATAGTTGGATACATAATAGAAAACTGGCATATGGGGTTTACATGCTATTTTCAGGAAAATAAAATTCAACCTCAAATGATAGTTATAATCTCACTTATATCTTGATACATTAAGTCAGAATTAGAAATGCCCATTTGGCTTTCTTTTCTCCTTCCCACCCCCTCGAATTTACTCCCCCCATACAAATCAAAGTTAGACATTTACTTACTTGTCAGATCATCTAATAATTGGCACCTCAGGTCAAAATATTCCATACACTGAGACAACAGTCTAAAAAACAGATTTCAATTATTAAAAAGAGGCTGATTTCAAAATAAAAATAATTTTCTTTATTATAAGAAGTTCATAAAAACAATTGTATGACTTTTCCTAGCATAAAATAACTACTTTTACATTAATTCAACTTCATTATTTTAGCAAGAGGCACATTAATAATTTTACCGTTACAGATACACATAGGAGTTGTGAAGTATGCTGAGCTGAGACTGACACTGAGAAGACATGAGCAGTGTGACCTTTACACAGTGATCTGGCTTGAATTGTTTCAGGCTCTTACCAACCAGGTTAGGGGGAGGTGGGAGATGGAGGTGAGAACTGGGGGTGACAGAGAAGCCTTGGTATTATTTTAACTCTCCAGTCCTGAATTGGGAAAAACACTGAAATGCCCTCTTTCAGACACAAATGCTAGAAGAGGAGAGGAGAGATTCTTCTGTCATCTCCATAATCCACAGTGGACTTTATGGGAGCAGTACCCAACTCATTATTCTTTCTGTATAATGTGAGCTTTCTCATCTTTATCACGTACCTCTGATTGACTCCTCTCATAATACTAGTTGGAGACCAGAGAGGCAGCTGAGCTGTGAGAATCACACCTAGAAGAAACTGATTTGGCTTCTGTACATCTGGATGAGTTGAAGTATCTGTCTGACTAAGAGTATACAGCTGATCACAGGCAACACGGCGGATCTGGAATTAGTGGCAAAGAACATCCATCATCCACTTAAAAGATTGCTTCAAAAATGGTTCTCCTTCAAAGTCTACACTTTGAAGGATACTCTAAGAGTCCGAGTATTTCAATATTAATGGTAAAGTTTACACTGAATAAACTAGGATTAAAAACAAGTGTGTTCTGGGAACTGATTTCCGAAACCATTCTATTATTCTATTCTAATCAATAGATTTATAACTTAATATAAATGAAAATAAGGAAAGTTAATTTTCAAGGTCATGTCAGACAATCAGAATTATAAAATCTAGTGAAAGTTCATGGCTTGAAGTTGGTCTTGATTTTGACCAACATGTTGATGCTTAATGCCAGCTGTCCTTGCCAGCTATGGGTGTTGAACACTGGCTGTAATATTTTGTTTGTAATAAATAAAAATTAATTTTAGAACTAGTCTCCTAACCTTTTGAGGGATATGGAATAGAAAGGAGGGCAGGCAGTCCAAACGGTCATTTTGTATGTCCGAGAGGACAAGATGTCATTCCTTCTGTATTCTCTGCAATGTTATAGGTATCCAGAGAGCCAAAGACAGAAGAGGACCAAAGGGGTTTTTTTATGAAGTAATGTAAACAATCCTTACCTCAGCACTTGGCGATCCAAGCAGAATATCAATGATAAAATCAGCAACACAGGGCAAGTTATAGAAAGATGCTAATGATAAGAATAAGGAAAATTGGGAGCAGGGGGGAAAATTAAGTTAGGAAATACATTTTCAAAATTTCAAAAATTCTGAATAATTTCTTAAGCTTAACTATAACAGAAATTCATCTCTTCTACATGGAATCAAATTCAAAACCTTTGACAACTGCCTCCATGCCTGTGAGCAGGACCATCTCGGTCATCTTTGCACCTTCACATTTTAGTACAATGCCTTGCACATACCAGTCACAGAATAAATACGTCTTGTGTTGATCAACTACCAATACTTGTGAACTATAAAATATACCCTACCACAAACTTAAATAATGATAAAGAAAACTGAAGAGAAGTTATAATATTTTTCATTTTTATTTGAAAATACCTCTAGAATTAAACAATTATAGGAAAACTTAACTAAGTACTATGGCCTGTGTTCAAAAGTATGTCATGACTCACACTTCTCAAATATAAACCTTCAAAAGCATTCTTGTCAAAGTAAATACTTTTGAATACTATTGCAACGTGACAAATCTCTAACCTTTTCTATATGTTTATATTATAAAATGAACTTAGGTGTTACAGTAAATACATAATGATCACATCTATATAACAGGCAGCCTAAATCAGTAATAACAGTGAAGAATAGAGCCCATATGTATTGGCACAATTTTTAAAAGTGAAACTTTAAGACTTTATTCCTGAATAAATAAATATTTATTGAGGGCCTACTATACACTGGACAGTGCTGGAGACTGAGTAGGGAACAAAATGGACAAGAATCTGTCCTGATGGAGCTTACAGCCTAGTTGCGGAGGGGGTGATGACAACATGACAAGTAAATCAATTGTATTATTTGTTATAAAATGATAACTGACACAGCAAAAAATAAGGTGCAGGTTTTAGGTAGTGCTGGAGCTTGAGGGGAGTGTTGTGGTTTCTTTAAAAGGTGGTCAGAGAATGTCTCACTGAAAAAGTAACGTTAAGCAAGGACTTGTAGGAAATGAGGAAGAGAGAGCAATGTAGACAGATGGCCGAAGAAGATACCAGAAAGAGGGAGCAGCCAGTGCAAGGGCCCTGAGGCAGGAATGTGCGAGGGTGGTTGAAGCAGTCACAGTAGGTGAGGAGAGCTGCAGAAGGTGAAGGCACACAGGTATCAGATTGTGTCTGGCCTCGAAGGCCTTACTGAAGATTTCGCTTTTACTCAGTGTGAACTGAGAAGCCACTGCAAGGTTTTAAACAGAAGAGTGATAGGATCTAACTTACATTTAAGAAGGTCCACTCTGCTTACTGTGTGGAGAATAAACTGCAAGGGTAGAAGCAGGGAGATTAGTTAGGGTCCAATGGCTGTGATCCAAGCAAGAGATGATGGCAGATCAGAGGGTAATAATAGTGAAGAGGTAGAATCTAGATATAGTTTAAAGGAGGATGTGCCAACAGCTTAGAAGTGGGGTGTGAAAAAAAAATTGAGGATGACTCCAAGGTTTTGGCCAGAGCAAGACTGCTAAATAATTAAGTTGGGAAAACACTCGGCTGATATAGGCCAGATCAATAGTTCAGTTGTGTATATGCTAAGTCTAGAAAGCCTATTTGAGATCCAAGTGGAAATGTCAGGGGTGTAGTCCAGGTTGGAGACCCAAATTTAGGTATCAGCATATAGTAGAAATTGAAAGCTGTGAAAATGGATGAGACCGCAGTGATGTAGGACCGAGCCCTGGAATGTTTTAACACAAAAAGTTTGATTCATAACAGCCCCACTTTGCTAAAGTCAACAATAAAATTAAAAGGGCAAATCTTAAATTACATAATTTTTAAGTGAAGTCATTACTGATATATAATTCTAATTCTATAGTTTATGAACTATAATTTGGGTTGTTTTAATTCCCCAACTAGACAGTAAGCTCCTGGAGGGCAAACATACTGCTTTTTATAGCACTCACTACGGAACCTTATATATAGAAGGTGCTCAGTAAATGCTTGCTCAAAATCTCACTACTCTAGCACTTTACTTACCTGTTCCACATGCAAGTGTGTCCCTCTTCATTTCTATAACATGACCTTGTATCTATAAAGGTTCGTAAATAATTCCCAACAGAAACCCCTTTCCCTAAAGGAGAGGAATCCCAAGCAAGCCTCCTGCATACCCAGCTGTTGGCTCCGAAGCTGTAGGCAGGTAACCAGGAGAGACAGAGCCTCGCCAGCAATCAGGGAGTCTTTGGTGGACACGGACTGCTGGCGCACACAGATGCCTGCGTGCAGGGCAACTGGCTCTCCTTCACTTCCAGAGCTGCAATTGCTTCCTGGAGAGGGGCAAGCAGAAGGTTACTATGGTCCCATAGGACCAGTGGATCTTCTCATAGCCTTTTAATGTGTTCCCCAGACTCCTCAAGTGAAATTAAATAGTCCAAGAAGACACTTCGGTCTAAGAAATAAGAGAGACTTAATCACTTTACATGACCCTGACTGATTTATACGTAGTTTATGGGGCAAAACTAATTTCAGGTGACAGAACAGTGCAATTCTGGAGCCATTAGAAAGTCTTCCTTGGATGTTAAAAACACTCCTTATTGTGATGCAGATGGGTTACAATATGTAAAAATCGTGTTAATATTTCTGCACTTTATTATATATGTCACACATTAAAATTTTTTTTCAATACTGAGGTATACACAAACTCATAGACTGAACAGGGAAACCAAATGAAGCTGAAAAGTAAAGCTACTTATAAAGGTCTAATAGAAATAAGTGGCTGAACCAAGAAAATGACTTTTCCATGTAGGAATCCTAGATGAATTTTTATTACAGCCACAGTTACTGGCCTCATGACATTTTACATTGAGCAAGATAAAAACTGTTTGATTTGGTGTCCCCACTGTTTTTTTTTCTTAAATAAAGTATGACATACATATAGGAATGTGCAACCTATACAGAGATGATTCTTATAGCTATTTCTTGCCCAATGCTCTAATTACTTTATCCTTTTTAATCAGTACCTGAACTGCTGAGCCTGTTTCGAATTCCAGCAGGAAACAGAGAATTACTTTCTTTTATTGGTTGGCTACTCCCAACAAGGTCAAGTCGTCCTGCAGCAGCAGCCCACGACAGTCTCATGAAACAAGCCACAGTGGAAGTAAAATCATTTACTTCCATTGTCTACAGAAGGATGGAAAGAGTGTTTGTTACGAGAAAAGGCAGTACTGGAACACAATCCACTGGCTTCTATGACCTACTAGTCTCAGTTTGTGAGATTCTTTCCCTCCAAGATCACCTAGAGCAGTGGTCAGCAAACTCATTAGTCAACAGAGCCAAATATCAACAGTACGACGATTAAAATTTCTTTTGAGAGCCAAATTTTTTAAACTTAAACTATATAGGTAGGTACATTGCTATTAACTTAATTAGGGTACTCCTAAGGCTTAGGAAGAGCCATACCCAAGGGGCCAAAAAACCGCATGTGGCTTGCGAGCCGCAGTTTGCCGACCACGGACTTAGAGGACCACCTTTTTAATGCTTCCATGCTGTTCAAAGACTTTCAATATCTCTCTGCTACCTGTAAACAAGGACTATGATCTCCATGCTCTGGCTTTAAATTACCTGGCAACAGTTTTGTTTTCACCATTTCCCCCCTGCCCCACAATGCATTTTTGCCTGTGTGAACTGCCGTGTGATCCCCCTCCCCACCCCGAACCGCCCCCAATAAGGCTCTGGTTTTCTCTAACTTTGCTCACGCCCTCCATTTTTTTTGAACGACTTTCCTCTCTCCAACTCTCCATACTTAGCTCTACATATCTAATCCTAATCTATTCTTCAAGGCCTACCTTAAATGCCACCTCCCACATAAAATCATCCATGATGGCCACAGGTGAAGGTAATTATTCCACTTCCTCTGAAGGTCTATAGAATGTTTTGTCTTTGTAGTTTTCTTATAACACTTGACATTTTCCACCTTGAATTATAGTATTTCCACATAAGTGGTCTCTTTCTTACCATAAATTCCTTTAAGCTAATATTCATGTTAATATTCAATACTAGAGGCCTAGTGCACAACATTTGTGCACTGGGGGTGGAGGGGGGGGGGGCGTCCCTCAGCCCAGCCTGTGCCCTTTAGCAGTCTGGGAGCGCTTGGCACAGATGGATGTCTGACTGATAGCTTAGGCCCACTCCCCGCAGTCAGTGCATGTCATAGCGACCTGTCATTCCGAAATTCGGTCAATTTGCATATTACCCTTTAATATATAGGATATCCGAATGGTCCCGCCCCTCAACCAGTCGTTTCTAAACAGGAGGTACTTACTAATTCTTGAATACACAAATCACTTACTTGTATTGCAACTCGTGCAGCAGGAATGATTTCCTCCACCCTAATAGAAGACCTATCAGACACTGACAACTGTCGGTAGGACGACTTTTCTGGGGTACCACATAGGGACATCTGCCTGCTGGTCTGCCGGCTAACGTTTCGGAATGGGCGAGAAGAAAGTGCCTCTATACCATCTTTGGCAATGTCTTCATCTAATAACGTGGGCATTGTTTGTCCAACAAGTAAAAATCTTAAAAGGAAATAAAAAGGCAGACTTATTCAAACTCATTTCATACTACTTAAAATGACTGAATTGGTGAGAAAAGTAGAGTCGAGTCTTGCCTTTTGAGACTAACACAACATATTGACATACCTTGCGAGTTGTAGACAGATAGAATAAACTCCCTGCCTTGTTTCATAGTCGACTTCTGATGGGATGGAGTCCCTCTGCATGACATTTACAACCAAACTTCAAAAAACAGAAAGAAGACAGGATATTAAAGACTTCTATTGCTTTTTTTTTTTTTTTTAATATATTTTATTGATTTTTTACAGAGAGGAAGGGAGAGAGATAGAGAGTTAGAAACATCGATGAGAGAGAAACATCGATCAGCTGCCTCCTGCACATCCCCCACTGGGGAAGTGCCTGCAACCCAGGTACATGCCCTTGACCAGAATCGAACCTGGGATCTTTCAGTCCGCAGGCCGACGCTCTATCCGCTGAGCCAAACCGGCTTTGGCGAGACTTCTGTTTCTTTCATAAGAAAATTTCTGTAATTTAATTGCTAATAAATGTTATCCATCACTCAAAATTCCTACAAGAGCCTTACATATAAAATGAACCATATATATCTTTATCCCAATGACTTCTTATGATACCTATAACCCTTCTCATCCATTTAGAATTAGACTCCTTGTTAAGTCAAAGAAGGATCTCCAACATGGAATGTTTGCATAGTTATAGTTACCTTCTTGCTAACTGGCCTGAGTTTACTAATGTGAACTAACAATTCAAAAATATATCCAGAATTGGTGTATTCAATAAGCTTGTTTTTTCATGGCCACTCCAATCTATATTACTGCAGAAGCTTCCCAACTGTTCTTCCTGCTTCCATTCTTTTTTTTTTTTAAATATATTTTTATTGAGTTTTTACAGAGAGGAAGGGAGAGGGATAGAGAGTTAGAAACATCGATGAGAGAAAAACATCTATCAGCTGCTTCCTGCACACCCCCTACTAGGGATGTGCCTGCCACGAAGGTACATGCCCTTGACTGGAATCAAACCTGGGACCTTTCAGTCCACAGGCCGATGCTCTCTCTATCCACTGAGCAAAAACAGTTAGGGCTTCCTGCTTACATTCTTAATGCTCCACCTCCAAAATCTAGTCTCAAAAGATCAACCAGAGAGATCCTTTCAAGATTAAGTCAGATCATGACACTCCTCCTCTGTACAAATCCTCCAATGGTTTCCTATTTCCTACAGAAAAAAAGGCAATTTTCACAGTAGCCTATAAAATCCTACATAACCTGACCTATGTCTATAATCTCACGTCCCCTCTGCTGCCTGCCTCACTGCCCCAAACACATCAGGTGGGTTCCACTAAGGTGGCTGCTCCTGTAGACAGCTTTCCCTAGGAGATCATGGTCTCACTCTATACCTCCATCATGTCTGTAAAATGTCACCCCATCAAGTAAAGCTTTCCCTGACCATTCCCTCCATCCCCTCTTGTCTTATTTTTCTCTGCAGCTCTTATAACCACCTGACATACACTGTTACTTTTACTTCTGCCTTTATTATCTCTTTCCCCCTCTTGACAGTAAGCTTCATGAGGATATGGGTTTTGGTCTAATCTATTTGCCACTCTGTTCATTGCTTAGAAAACTGCCTGGCATATAAGTTAACTGACATACAAGAATAAACCAGAAGTAAAATGCCTTTATTACCATAGCTCTGTAATTGGCCGAATAAACTGAATTAAATTGTTGTAAGAACATCTCTACAATATTGAACAAAGAATAAAACTATATGTGCACTAGGCCTTCCACATGCTTTGGAATTCCTTCAGCTCTCTTTAGTTCTCCCCTTTATCTCTCCATGGTCTCACCCAACTTTTCTTCCCCTCAGGGCCTCCGAACAGAACTTTAACTATCTTCAAGTTGGTTTTCACTCCTGGAAGAAATTGCATGCCTACTTCTTCCTAATGCAAATCTTTCAACTGCAGAACACAGTCCCTCAATTGATCAACCCCTTTTCATCTTTGTCTCTTTTTCATCAGTCCCTTCTGGTCTGCCTACAAAGAGAATCAAGTCTTCTACAAGTTAAAACCAAAACAAAAAAGGCAACTTTTCTCTTATCCTTCCCATCAAAGTACTGTCACCCCCTTTAGGTCACACATTGTAAAGCAGAGACATCCGCATACAGATTCTACTTCCTAGACTTATCCCTGCCACTCAGCTCTACCAACTGCTTATGCCCCAATGGCTGCAATTACACTGATGGCTCTCCCAAATCTCTAGTGCCATTCTCCACATCTCTCAAGAGCATCCTATCCAAACCATCCACTACACATGACTCACAGGGACCTCATATGCAATCAAATTAATTTCTCTTGACTTCCTCGGTTTCTTCCATCTCCTTCCATGTTTATTTCCCATAAGGACTAGAGAGTCACCATTTATCCTCTTTCTCAAGCAGCTATCATAGGGTCAATCTATAAATGTTCCTACCGTAGTCATATATCTAGTCATAAAGACTTGCCTATTTTACCACATAAATGTCATTCTACCACCGCCCTAAATTTAGAACCTGTTGTCTCTTCTCTCGAGCACTGTCACAGCTCTTAACAGTTCTCCCTGAACTTAGGTCTTTTCTACTTCCATTCTTCTCCAATGCAGCCAGAGTAACTGTTCTAGGTAATTCCTGGTTTATAAACTTCCTGTTTTTTCATGGTCTACAATACAATGTTGGGATTCCTCAATGTGACTCTTCTTTACGTATTTCTCTCCCTTATCCTTGGCATTAGCCTCACCTGGCAACTATATTCCCAAGAGGGGCTATGTACTTCAGTGCTTCATTCATTCCCTGCCCCCGACCTCTGGCTCAGAGTGCCCCTGCCCTCCTTGTTTACCTAGGGAATGACCACACTGACTACTGGTTTCACAACTCCCAACTCAAATGTCACTTTCAGTGAAGCATTTCCTAATCTTATAACCCCAACCAAATTTAGTCAATTTAACCACTAGTTTCTTTCATAACCTCCACTCCACTAAAGTGATTTTTATAAGCTTTTGTATTAATAGTTGTAATAACTGTTAAACCATGAGCCTCTTAAGGGCAGGGATAATACCTAATTTATCTTTGCAGCCTCAGAACTAATGCCTTCCACAACATGGACTACTGGGAATCAAATTCACCTTAGCATAAATGGATGTGGGAATTAAGAGAAACCAATTTAGCCTCTTCACCTTTCCTCTTCCTGAGAATCCCCGCTACCAGAGCAGAAAGAGACATGCTTCTCTAAGTTTTTTAAATAATCAAAAATCATAAAATAAAATATTCCAAAGGCTGAGACATCATTCCTTCTTATTAAAACTCTCATAATGCTTCACATAATACCTTGTAGGAATAAGCAAGGCTTGGCAAGAGAAGTTAATAAAAAGAATAGAATTATTTTCTGCAATTCATGTAACATTATACTGGGACACTAACCTCAAACCTCCTGCTTTGAGGAAGTTCTCACAGAAGGATTTTGCACAGTTTCTTGCCATGTCATCATCAGCTGTTGGCATAAGTTTGGAGCTTAGAACCTTGAAATAGATAAGCACAATTAATCATCCCAACATTTCCAGCAGAAATTATTCCTTTACTAAATAATCACACAGGCCGAAACCGGTTTGGCTCAGTGGATAGAGTGTCGGCCTGCGGACTGAAAGGTCCCAGGTTCGATTCCGGTCAAGGGCATGTACCTGGGTTGCGGGCACATCCCCAGTAGGAGATGTGCAGGAGGCAGCTGATCGATGTTTCTCTCCCATCGATGTTTCTAACTCTCTATCTCTCTCTCCCTTCCTCTCTATAAAAAATCAATAAAATATATTTAAAAAAAAATAATCACACAATTCAAGTCACAATTTCTTTAAATGCTGCATGCCATTTTCCCACCCAGAAGTATAAGGAGGCTGATGTTTCACAAATAAATAATCACATTTTCCAAGTTCTATTTACTTAGCAAGAAAAACCTGTTTTGAAGAAAGCTGATGTGCTCTTTTCATAAAACCAGCAAATGTGAATGTCTCTGTCTCTCAGGCTTAGATAAGAATAGATGATATGCTAGATATGTTATTTAAAAAGTATGTAAGTTAAGCCTGGCTGGTGTAGTTCAGTGGTTGAGCATCGACCTATGAACCGGGAGGTCATGGGTTCAATTCCTGGTCAGGACACATGCCTGGGTTGTGGGCTCGATCCCCAGTGTGGCAACCGATCAATGATTCTCTCTTATCATTGATGTTTCTATCTCTCTCTCCCTCTTCCTTTCCCTCTCCCTTCCTCTCTGAAATCAATAAAAAAAAATTCGTATTTTTTAAAAAAGTATGTAAGTTTTATAAAACAGCCCATTTACTAAAAGTGCTAGATGAGTCCCCACTAATGATTCTAACTTGTTCCTACTTATTGAGCATCTAGGTATAAGATGAGGTACTTAACATGCATTATCTCATCTCACTATGCATGGCATATGTACAGTATTTAATTTTATAGGTAAAGACTGTGACCTGAGAGGTTTAGTGACCTCCCATCCAAGGTCACATGGTTAGAATTTAAATCCAGATGTATCTCACTTTAATATCCATGGCCCTTTTTTAACACTCTTATACCTACCTAAAGAAAAGCTTAACTGAATATTTTGGTATGACAAGAGAATTATTTCACAGAAATAATCTCAGGCATGTAAGTTTTCTTTTTGCCTCAGTTTTCTCATCAGCTAAATTGGGATAATAATTACCTTTACCAGAGGATTGTTTGGATTAAATAAGATAATGCAAGCTTAAGGTGCTTAGCATAAGCACAAGGCACAAAGCATAAAGAGCTGGCTTATTTAATTATTATAATTTAAAATTTTAAATAAAGACTCATTGTCTCAATTTCTTCAAGGGTTTAAACTAGATGTAATTCAAGATCCTTTCCTATTCTAAAAAAAATAATCTGCTCCTATGAACCTATGGGGTTCTATGAGCTTAGATTTTTAGTGTGAGATTTTTTATTTTTAAAATGCTTTCCTCCTGAGTTGCTCTTTGGGAAACAGTTTCATCAGCCCTGATTCATGAGCCTTACATAGGAAAATGGAAACCCTCTGTGACTCTAATTCTTCTATGAGAGAGTGCTGACAGCCACGTGCACACACTCCCCATGCTTAATGGATAATAATTCAGTGAAAATAAAATGTTTCTCCAAATCAATGGGTATTTGGAAGATCCACTAAGAAGTTTCTTAGTAGGCAAACATAAGTTAAAGGTCAAAATGGGAGGAATTGAATCTTTCTAATAGTAAAGATAACTGCTTTTGGGAGTGTTATGTTTTCCAAATGTTTTGTGTTGTCTAAAGCAAAAGAAAACCTACCAAAGGAATCCCAGTTAACAGAAGTCCTAAAATTGTACTGGAGGCATTTTGTACTGAGTCCTCTGGCTCTAAGATACTGCCATCTAGGTAGCTGAAAGACAAGCTAGACCCACTGTTGGGCCATTTTGCTTTTCTAGGTGCGCTCAAATGTGTGTGTTAAGATTTATACCTTAACTTTTGAGACAATCATTTGAAAGCAAAAGACAAATCTGGCAGCAGTGGAAAGTTCAAAATTTATAGGCTTAAACTGGCCAAGAATTTCTAAGCAATTTTCTGTTTTGGGATAGTCTACCTATTTTAAATGCCCACATCAAATAAAGGTATGCTTTATTTTTTAAATATTCACTAAGTATTTTCTACTTTTGAATCCAACACATCTTTTGACAAGAGTAATTATTTTAAGGCAAATATGAAATGTTACCACAGTTTGAACATATAAGCAACAAGTAGACCATAAAATGAATCAATCTAATTATATACTCCAAATTAGACTGTCAGATGAAATAAAACTTGGAAAAAATGTCCAACCAGGTACCCATTAGTAATTATGGCCTTTATCATCACTCAAAATCTACTCAACATTAATTTGATAATTAAGGCTGCTTAGGTAGTGCTATGGATTCTTTAATAACGAACTGCCTGGATATAATTTCCTAGGTCAAGCAAGATCATCTAGGGCTTTATTTTCTCCAGACCTAACATGCACAAGGGTCCGATCGCTGACCCTCCAGGAGCAGGACTGTTTCCAACTGGTCCCCTGGTCACTCTCCCACATCGCTTTGTTAATGCTTGGCTTTCAAGACTCAGCATATCCAGCCTCTTCCTATGTCTTACTCATAAGACCTGGGAGCGAATATCTTGTCTTTCCAACTCTGACCCCCTAACTATCACAATAACTTGTAGATGGTAAGTAATTAGTAAATGTTTACTGAACTAAATCTGCTTGTTTAAAGCCACTTTGGAGGAGGAGGGTAATAAAAATATTCTTTTGCTCAAATTCTTCTAACGGTTTTTTTTATAACCTTGAAATAATCATGTTAACATGTCTTCTGACAAATTCCTCATAAAGCTGCATTAATGTAAACAATTACAACAGTTTTTTTTTTTTAAATATATTTTATTGATTTTTTTTTTAATATATTTTATTGATTTTTAACAGAGAGGAAAGGAGAGAGATAGAGAGTCAGAAACATCGATGAGAGAGAAACATCAATCAGCTGCCTCCTGCACATCTCCCACTGGGGATGTGCCCGCAACCCAGGTACATGCCCTTGACCGGAATCGAACCTGGGACCTTTCAGTCCGCAGTCCGATGCTCTATCCACTGAGCCAAACCGGTTTCGGCTATTGATTTTTTACAGAGAGAAAGGGAGAGGGATAGAGAGTTAGAAACATCGATGAAAGAGAAACATCGACCAGCTGCCTCCTGCACACCTCCCACTGGGGATGTGCCCGCAACCCAGGTACATGCCCTTGACCGGAATCGAACCTGGGACCCTTCAGTCTGCAGGCCAATGCTCTATCCACTGAGCCAAACCGGTTTGGCTACAACAGTTTTTTAAAAAGAAGATACATTTAATAGCAAGAAGGCTCAGGATTAATAACTGGCATTATAGATAATCACAGAACTTCTAGAGGAAGGTAAAGACACATTTTAATAGATAAAGCTTCCTAATTATTTATTTAGATGCTATTTTGCAAGTATAACAATGCACATACGCATATACTGAAAAAAGTTGACATTTACAAAGGCAAAAACCAAAATATTCCAATTTATATTCTATTTTGTACTTTTTAAAAACTAAGTTTTAACAGAGTAAACCTGTTAACGTGTTTCTGTCGTCAGAAAGCATGATTCTACAAACCAAAATGAAATGCAAAGAAATAGGTTTCTTACTTCTAAGTTGTAAAGCACTCGAAAGGTGGACATTCCTGGAGCAAAAGATCGAAAGAGACTCTCTAGAATTGAGCTGGCGCTTGGCTGGTGCTGCTGCTTTGAAGAGAGGGATGGAGATTTTGAAGACTGAGAGCTTGTTTCAGACAGCAATGTTTTCTAAGTTAAGAGAATGAAAAAGAGAATGTATGTATTAAAAGCACAAATTAAAAAGAAACAGATATCTGTATACATTCTGATAGTCTTTTCCTTTTAAATAGAATCCACACCAATGATATTTTCTAAAACTTAATCTCATAAAACCACATGAGCTCTACAGTTATTAATTAGACACCAAATTCTATCTCACAAACTATACATGCTCAACAGCATGACAATCCTATTTTAAACAACATCAACAAGGTCATCTTAATTTGTTTTGTGTTTTTAAAACTTGTACCTCTAAATACTGATAATGAAGTTATAAGATTGCAAAAGTGGTAGTTTTGAGAATTTTTTGAACTAGTACTAGTGATATGTTTTATTACATTAGCTCTCTTCTCCCTCAAGCTAGTATATAAGCCAAATATGACAAGATTAAGTTGTCTAAATGTCAACCCCTTAAATATAAAATTCATAACTTAATTCTAACAACTTTGTTATAAATTAATTTATTCTGAGAACATAAACAATGTTATGGATTAAACACAATTTCAATATATACATAATGGAACGATATCCTAAAAACTAAATAAAATGAATTTTACGTATCAACAGTGAGAAACTGAAAAGATAACCAAATCACAATCAGGGAGGCATCATGAGAGAAGAATCGGAGCCAGAGTCTAAGCCTGGTACTCCATTCTCTCTGGGTTTTGGTTTCCTAACATATATCATGAAGGTAGAAGTAGATGATATGAAAGACTCTTCTGGTTTTAAAATCTCACATAATTTTTCACTCCATTTTGATACTTTAAAAGCCAACATGAAGTTCTGATTTCCATTTACAGAGAAAGTATTTTTCAAAAGAAGAAAAATCATTAAGAAAAAGGTATCAAATGATGTAGTGTGATTTGGTGTTGTATTTTCACTGAATCATGATATAAAATTCCATGACAGTTAATTAACCCCCCTAGATACCCATACCTTTCTTCCTAAAGAATCCAGTTGGTCAAGGGCTTCCTGAATGGCTGGATCAGTGGGTATTAAGAGCAGAAGCTTTCGTACTCGTAGAGTTATCCTGAAATTTTTCAAATTTGAAATTTTTTCAGATAAATCACAGTTTCAATAACAGAGTCATTTAGAATTAGATGTAAAGTAAATCCATTTCAAGGGAAAAGTTTCTTGGTTCCCTATATTTATATTTACCTTGGCTCCTCTAGATTGGCAAGCTGGTAAAGCATGTCAAATACATTACACACAAGTGCCATCACAACACCAGGAAGGGATTTCTCCTGAGGGAAAAAAGGCAAATATAAAACAAATTTACAAAAGAATTATCTTTTTTTAATCAAACGTACAATACAAATATTAGTTCTGAAACCTGATCACTGGGAAAATGGAGGGAGCACAGTGACCATCCGCATGAAGCGCACATGGGAACAGTTGGAGATCTCCCACCTTCTGGTGTGCTTACTACCTGGGCTCTCCTCTCATACCCACCTGCTGGTGGGGGCTCAGGTGCCCAATGGTAGGCAGAAGAAGAGAGATAAAACAAAGGTAGGTGTAATTACTAGAATGGAGAGTGGGTACCACTGAAAGCTGACCAAGAGCTCATCAGGAGGAAACAAGCCAATGAGTGACTTAAAAGCAAAATGAAAGTCATATTAGAGGCCTGGTGCACGAAATTGGCGCACGGAGGGTGGTGTCCCTCAGCCCGACCTGCACCCTCTCCAATCTGGGTCCCCTCGGGGGATGTCTGACTGCAGGTTTAGGCCTAATCCCTAAACCGGCAGTCTGACACCTCTCTCACAATCCAGGACTGCTAGCTCCTAACCGCTCCCCTGCCGGCCTGATGCCCCCAAACTGCTCTCCCCTGTCGGCTTGATGGCCCCCAACTGCCCTCCCCTGTCAGCTTGATGGCTCACAGCTGCCCTGCCCTGCCGCCTGATCGCCCCTAACCGCCTCTGCCTTGGCCCCTACAACCGTGGCTTTGTCCAGAAGGAAGTCTGACATCTGGAAGATAGCTGGTCACCCGGTCTAATTAGCATATTACCATTTTATGAGTATAGATATATACACAAACACATATGCTCACACACAATACATAGATATATGTGTAATCTAAGTGATTTTTCTAAAGGTAAGAAAAGAATATACATGTACAGAAGAGACTCAGATGTGATTAAAGGAATAAGAAATTAGACATCCCCAAAATGTATTTATATAGGTGAAGATTTTTAATAATTCAGAATATGAAATAACGTATTAAACTTGAAGATGCTACATACACTATTTCTGTTGTTAATTAACTGTCATAATACCATTTCTGAATGAAATTTCTTTCTTAAATTCTTGCTATATATAAATACTGTCTAGTTATTTTTTTAAAAAATCCACAGTACTAATACTAACCCTGAAGGATTCTTTGACATCTATAGCAAGATTATGCTAAGTTAAAAACATACAATCACACAAAGACCTGAAAGCCAAGTGAAGAAAATATTTCAAGGGGAAGTGATCACATGTACCAACTCCGCTGAAAGGTCAAGAAGATGAAGATTGAGAGGCCGAAGTAAGAGATAACCTTGAAAAGAGCATAAAAAGAGGATGGCAAAAGAATTCAAAGAACTCTTTCACCAAGAAGCTTTGCTAATCTGGGAAGGAGAGAATAGGGCAGGAACTGAAGGTGAAACTGGGGGAAGAGTTTTTTTTTTAAGGTGATAGAAATAACACAGCATGTGTGACTGCTAATAGGAAAATCAATGACTCAATGCAGAGAGGTGGATGAGAGGAGCAGCAGAAGTGGCCAGACAGAATGCTTCAGGACTCAGAAGAGTCTGTGGTCCAGAAGATTGATAAATTATGTATCTCCTCCCAATGATGCCCAGTGCTTCCCAGGGATACATTTCTGAAGAGTCAGGATTTGTCTGAGAGGAAAGGACACAATCATCCAAATCTATATGGGCTGAAGACAAAGATATTAAAATCCTGTTTTAAAAAAGAAATGATTTATCACTCAATACCTGCTCCATGGCATATGATGAACTAAAAACTCCACTGCTGCTGCTGCTGGAGCTGGTGGAGGAATCTGCGGAGCTCCCGGATGGGGTTCCGCTGCCAGAAGTCTTCACCGTAAGCATCTGTTCATCAGAAAAGCCCAGCTGGTGGAGTAACTTTTGATCTTTATTTACTGTCAGCTGCAAAAAGAGGTTTCTTAATTACTGAGAGGAAAAGAGGATAGTAGTCGTATCAGGCTAAAGGGCCACAGTTTATTTAAACCTACCAGACTATCATTTGTAAATATCTGTATATTATCCACAGGACAGCACAACTGCTTGGCTATCTTCCACCGGACACTCCCTATGGTTTCATTACTGTGAGCCTGTAAAATAAAATTAAACTGTTGTAATGCATTTATTCGTTCATGCTCAGATGTTAGTGAGCATCTACCATGTACTGAGCACTGTTCTAAAAGCCAAGAACAGCAAAAAACCAAAGACAAGAATCCCTGCCCTTGAGAGGCTTCCCTTGTGCTGTAAGTAAAAGTTCTATTCCCTCCTCCAACCCCCTCATCACACATGGAATAAAATCTCAAGTCCTTCTTCCACAGCAGGTCTTCCATTCTTTCTTTCCTTTTCTCACTGTCATTCCAGCCACCTTGCTTGTCATGAACAAGCCAAGCAAACCCCCACCTCAGGGCCTGTGCATCTGCTGCCATTTGTTTGGAATGTCCTTCTCCAGAAAAGGCTTGCTCTGTCACCTCATCCAGTTCTGTGTTCAGATGCCACCACCTCAGACCTTCCATGCCCACCTCTATATAAAGTGTGATTATCTCTATAGTGATCACATAGTGTTCTGCCATAACCATCACCTCTACCAGCTTATTCTCCGTTATTTTTAACTAGAAGCCCAGTGCACGAAATTCATGCACAGGGGGAGGGTGTGTGCGTGCGTGTGCGTGTGCGTGTGTGTGTGTCTCAACTCGGCCTGCACCCTCTCCAACCTGGGGCCCCTTGGGGGATGTCCAGGACCGCTCACCTGCCTGCCTGCCTGATCACCCCTAATCACTCTGCCTGCCTGCCTAATACCCCTAACTGCTCCCTTGCCTGCCTGATTGCCCTTAATCTCCTTTGCCTACCTGATCACCCCTAACCTCTCTGCCTGCTGGCCTTATCACCTCCAACCACCTCTGCCTGACAGCCTAATTGCCCCTAACTGCTCCCCTGCTGGCCTGATCGCCTCTAACTGCTCCCCTGCCTGCCTGATCACCCCTAACCACCTCTACCTGCCGGCCTGATCGCCCCTAACCACCTCTGTCTGCCGATCTGGTCGCCCCTAACTGCCCTCCCCTGCCAGCCTGGTCACCCCTAACTGCCCTCCTCAGCTGGCATGGTCACCACTAACCACCTCTCCTCAGCCCCCGCCACTGTGCCTTTGTCCAAAAGGACGTCTGGGAGATGTCTGGTCTAATTAGCATATTACCCTTTTATTAGTATAGATGATACTCACCACCACCTGATATTGTATTATGTATTTGCCTATATGTCTGTTTACACCCCATCAGTTCCCTTTCATTTCAGGTCTTTATTCTAAATTTGTTTACCAGCTTTTAGAATAATCACTCATAACATCTTTATCAATAGTGTTGTGAAAGTAAGACAATATGAAAATGGCCACAAAGCTTAATGTAAACCCACCTCTACAGTAAAGGTATCTTTGGTAGACTCATAAGTAACATTAAGCGTTAGAAGATGTCCATGAAATGAGGCACCATGAGGTAGAATAGTTCGTAGAACAGAGTAAAAATCCTTGAAAAAGATAATAAATCAAGTTAGATTCACAGTGCCACTGTTAAACATCTCAAAAATACATACTAACACATTGAGTCTAATAATGGGATGATTCAGTTGCTTTAGAAAAAAAGAGAGGCTTACCTCTATAGTGATCACATAACGTTCTGCCAGAAGCAGCAATCTCTCAATGATTACAAGTTTAGTGGATCTATAGATTAGAAAAAATTTTAAACATATTTGAAATGAATTGCTGATTTGAGCTCAATTCCAGTCTGTTTCACCCAAACCCCAATCAACAGGTAGCAGTCATTGGTCAAAGACTGAAATTTGCAAAGACGAAACTTCCCTTTCATCCAAGGAGAAGGTAACGCAAGCAGTCCACAACTGCAGTGCACAGATGGCATAAGGGAGGAGAAGACTGACCCTCCCACATTTCCTTTCCTTTCCTGTTCTTTTCTTTCTTCTTTTTTAAACAGTTGTTCCATAAATAGAGGACCTGGGTCTCCCCTGGGTATCCAGGCCCATTTGTCCATCAATCCACCAAGAATAAAAAATCAGTGAGCTTGACTCTCATTATTTTACAACTAAAATATGCTACATAATTCCGTAAACACAAGGAATCAAAGTTCTAAACTGCCTGAAAATTAGAAGACAAATGCAAACCAGGAAGTATTCTACAAGTAAGAGTTGCTATTTGGTTTTTAAAAATAATGTTTATTTTCAATTATAATTGATGTACTATATTGTATTAGTTTCAAATGTACAACCCAGTGATTAGACATTTATATCACTTACAAAGTGATCATCCTGATAAATCTAGTATCCATCCAACACTACATATTTATTATTATACTAGAGGCCCGATGCACGAAAATTCGTGCAAGAGTAGGCCTTTCTTCCCCTGGCTGCCGGCACTGGCTTCCCTCTGGCATCCGGGACCCAGGCTGCTTCCCTCTTCCGGCCACCTGCAGGCACCCGGAACCTGCGCTGGCTTCCCTCCGGCCTGGCTTCTTCAGGAAGGATGTCCGAATGACGTCCGTCTAGTAATCTTTTATTATTATAGATTATTAACTATATTTCCTATGCTTTACTTTATAGTCCATGAATATTCTATAAGTATCAAATTGCACTTCTTGATCCCTTCACCCCTTTCACTCATTTCCCTAACCCCCTTCCCATCTAGCAACCATAAAAATGTTCTCTGTATCCATGAGTTTGTTTCTATTCTGCTTGTTTATTGTTTTTTAGATTTCATATATTGGTGAAATGTTATGGTATTGTCTTTCTCTGTCTGACTTATTTCACTCAACACAATGCCCTCTAGGTTCATCCATGTTGTTGTAGATGGCAAGATTTCATTCTTTTTTTTTTTTTTTTTATAGCTGAGTAGTATTCCATGATGTATACACACCACCTTTTCTTTATCCACTCATCTACTGATAGACACTTAGGTTACAATTTGTTTGAATTAGGCTAAGAATGAGGAGAAAAGGAAGAATAAACAATTATTCATCTGTGAACATTCTGTATAGTTCAAACTTAAAATACAAGAATTTGTAATCTAAGGGTTTTCAAAGTACTTAAGAAATCAACACATAGGAGACATAACCATCTCTGGGACAGAAAACACACAGCAAGGGAGCATGGAGTTCTAACAGACTCTGAAAATGAGACCTGAGGTCTCTTTTAGTCAGACTTATGAACTCCTTATCATGTGAAATATAGTCGGCCCTCCATATCTGTGGGTTTAGCATTGTGGATTCAACCAACTGTGGATCAAAACACCTTGAAAAAACAAAATCCCAGACAGTTCCAAAATGCAAAATTTGAATTTGCCATGAACTGAACACTACCCTGAATCCACACAAATGAAGTGATGTGTAGGTATACCCTGCTGTAGCCTACATGCAAACATAAATTAATGCAAATACTACATCATCTATCTATATAAAAGCATAAGTGACTGTTGCAACCGAATGGCTGACCGAATAGGCTGCACGGAGCGACCAGGCCAGTAGGGGGCGGTTAGTGAGGGCCGACCAAACAACTGAGCATCAGGCTGTGTGGGGCAACCAGGTCGGCAGGGGGGGCAGTGAGGGGCGATCAGGCAGGCAGGGAGGCGGTTAGGAGCCAGCAGTCCAGGATTGTGAGAGGGATGTCAGACTGCTGGTTTAGGCCTGATCCTGGCAGTCAGACATCCCCCGAGGGGTCCCGGATTGGAGAGGGTGCCTTGAATACCAAGGGATGATCTGATAGGACTGACTCCAATATCCAGCACTTACATAGTCACAGCTCCATAACTTTACTGAAGAGAATGCTACATGTGTTCACACTGAGAGATGAAAAATCCAATTGCCTTTAAGTATTTGCTATTCCAGAAAGTCTACTTCAAATAGGTATATTTCTAAAACTGAAAAGAGGTACTGCTGTTTTCTAATACTTGATTAGCAGTATTGGAAATTTTACTTGAAAAGAGTTGGTTAAATAACATATTAACAGTTCTGTTAAATACATTTAACAGAGTTCTGAATTCTTTCAGTCTATAAGCAGGAACCAGATTTGATATTCAGATGGAAAATCTTTAGGAAATATCTAAGTGCTATAAGTGCATTGTTGAGTGCACTGTTTTAATTATGCTCAATAATGAATTAACCGCAGACATCACCATAGCACACTGAAAGCTGAGAGAACAGCTCCTCCCCCTTGAGCTGGAACAATTATGGTCACTAAAAAGTTCTTTCAAAACTGGTAAAATAATATAAAAACAATGTCCTGGTTCAAATGCAACACTGATATTATACATTCTTATTAACTGTTTTTAAAGTTTATAATAAAAATATTTAAAAATTATGTGGTTTTGCTCTGTAGTCAAATATGAAATGATTTACAGTAAAAATCATTTAGTAAAAAGGAAAAAACACACTTATGAACCCCAATATTTCATATAAGCATTTCTATTCTGGTTTGTCAGACAAATGAATCATTGAGAATCTAGGTCATATAGATGGACTACAATTTATAAACATATAATTAGAAATTCTCAATGCACATTCTTAGTGAAAGTCTATTTATGAGATACTTCTAAACATGTGGGAATGCAAAAGCCATGTAATGTGTTCTTATCATGAGTTCAATAATCACTTTCTGCCATTTAAAAAAGAGGTTCTAGAGGGTTGAGTATTATTGGCTGCCTTCACATTAATAAAACATCACTATACAATACTCATTTTTAAAAAGATAAAGAGTGTGAGCAAGGATATTGTTTTGATTCCATTTCTAAATAAAATGAAAAGGAATATACCCAACTGTAAATTAAAATACATATACACATTCCAGGAGTTGAGAGAGACTGTATGAGTACCCATCACTAGAGGGCAGCAGAGTGAGGTGCAGAGACCTTCTATGAGCTCTTGCCAAGGTTTCCTGGGAATCACTGATTTGGTGCTGCTTACCAGTAATGGAAGACTCATAAAGCCTCACAAAAATGTTCTAGTTGTTTCAATCTCATGTTTCTAAATATTTATCTATTCTACTTACTATATCAAAAAAACTGGAACAAATACTGAATTCAGATTTCACTGATTGAAATCTCTAAACACAGCAATGTGATTAAGAGACAATGTCAGTTCCGTTTTAACACAAATATTTGGGGATGAAGTTCCCATAAAACATTATTTTAAAAAATTATTTTAAGTAAATAGTATTTTAACTGTGAATATATTATAATGTACACTTTTAATTAATCATCATCTTCCACTTCATTTTGCTTATGCTATGAATGCTTTGGATTTGATTATTCAAGGAGAAAATTTGTAAGATGTCTAAGTAAGTAAATATTTAAAACGTTAAAAAATTACTCTTCTTCTAATTAATGGATCTTTATTCCATCATAATAGAGAAATTACTCACTACACAGTTTTAAAAAGTTAAATGAATAAAAAACCCACAAAGAAACCTTGTCTACTAGGTAGAGGAGTAGAAGCAGAGTAATATTTGGGTGGTTATGATAATGACCTACAAATCTTCAAGAGATACAAATTTGGGGATATATAATGGAAAACATAATCTCCCAGGACATGACTGTTTGCAAAGTTTTGAAATAAAATGAAGAAATCAACAATTGAGAGATCTCCATAGGAGGGGAAAAAAATGTATCAATTATTTTTTAAACTGTAGCCCTGTGCATGAATCCGTGTGCGAGTAGCTTGCTGCCGCTTGCCTCAGCTGGCCACCCCACCCACCGCCACTGGTAGCTCTCTACCACTCTTAGCTCGCTGCCCCGCCCCCTTCTGTAGCTCTCCACCACTTGTAGATGGGTTGTGATGTTACGGCGTCTACACACACATACACACACACACACACACACACAGATAGTGTATTTGTTGTAACTTCTGCAATCACTTACCTATATGGAGACTGAACTGATGTTGCTACAGTTGGCATGGCAGTTGCTGTAAGCATTTTTGTTGCTCTGGTCACAGCATGTGTTAGAGTGGGGCCGCCAAGTGCTGAACTGGCTGCCTGTGAAATAAGAAATAATCATTCTAGATCAGGATTTCTCAGCCTCAGATCAATTGGCATTTTGGGCTGGAAACTTCTCTGTTGTGGAAGACTGTCTCAGGTATTGTAGGATATTTAGCAGGATATATATCCCTGACCTCTACCAGCAGGTGCCAGTAGGATTCTTCAAAATGTGACAACTAAAAAGGTCTCCTGACACTGCCACATGAACTGTGGGAGGCAAAATAACTCCCAGTTGAGAACTATTTTATGTATGTTAATACATGGTACCTCATTTAGAGGTATTTTTTAAATATATTTTTGATTTCAGAGAGGAAGGGAGGAGAGATAGAAACATCAATGATGAGAATCATTGATCGGCTGACTCCTGCTCACCCCCTACAGGGATTGAGCCCCCAACCTGGGCATATGCCCTGACCAGGAATTGAACCATGACTTCTGTTTCACAGGTTGACACTCAACCACTGACTCACACCGGGCAGGCTAAATGTTTTTTATGATGACCTATCTGGATGGAAGTCATGACTTGGGAAATCCTACACATATTCTAGCACATACTCATCACCAAAATGTTTAACTTATTAACATTTGGGGGAAGTAGCACTTTATATTTTTGGAATACTCTTTATTGGATATAAAAAACAAGCACAGATTAAGAAAGAAGATGAATGTTCAATGTTTTAACTTACCATGCTCGAAATAAGGCATTACATGTGAAATGAATTACACAGCAGGCTTTCTAGGGGGAAAGACAACCAACAACACCTACTAATGAGTGTCCTGGTATGGCCTTTAATAGCATTTATAATATAAACTAGGTGAAACATGGGAAGCATGGAAAAAGAAGAAAGTGCTTGTATAAAAGTCCTGAACCAAAAAGTAAAAAGGAGGAAAAGAATCCATTGGAAATGTGGAGTGGAGCAGACCCGAAGACAGAAAACAGGTTCCTATACCCTCAGAGGGAGGTGGGTAAAGCAGGGAAGAGGGTGGTGGAGGAAGAAGAAGAAATGTCCTATAGACACTTGTAGTGGGGGCATCAAGGCAAGCATCTGCTCCCTGCATTACAATATGGCTGGTTCACAGATTCTTCAACAGGATCCAGCCACAAATAGCAACTACATACATGATCTCAAAATATAAAATTATAAAAGGAAAGAAAAAGAAAGCATTTATTTAAAAAACAGGTTAAATAAAATTTGCTACTCACTTCTAATCTTGTATAGCAATCAGCAATGAATTTCTTATGCAATGATACAGAATCCTAAAAGTAAGAGGTATATGGAAATTAAACTTAGTCTGGCATTTAGGTGTAATCATTAAGGACAAATGTCAACATAAAGAAGTCAATTTTTAGGCATGCTAACTTATAAATAAAAGTAAATACAATCTTCTGCCCTTTTGTGTTTGACTACCTTCTTCCTGTAGATACCCACCTTCTTTAACCTAGGATTTAGATTAATGTAACTATAGTTTATGATTAACTGAATAGCTTCATTTGCAATTTCTTCATCAGGTGATTCCATGGCTATTTTCCAAATGAAATCCATTCCTATCAATTCCAGCTTTTCTACATACTGTTCAAAAGAAAAAAAAAAATAGTACACCAAGGTCACAAAATTATAATTATTTTTTGTTACACTGTAAGTTCACACCTCTTTAGTTCAATATGAATTAAGGCTGTAAAAATCTAACTATATGAGAACACCACTGTACCAATATGGAACTTAAAACAAAAGATAACCAACCACAGAAACACTGGGCCATGCCCAAGGGAACCAGAGTAGATGTGAAGAAGATTTTTTCCACATACACCTACACCCATACTAGACATCTACCCAACTGAACTACTGATGCAGAACTAGCAAAGCGTGAGATGGGTGCCATCCTCAGGAGCTTTTTTTCAGAAGAAAATGAAGTCAAGCTAGAAGTAGTTAATACTCCTTGGAGCTCAATTCAGACTTCCCAAGGGCTTAAAAGGTCTTGTAAAAATTCTTACCATCCAGGAAACCAGGTCAAGAAATGTTCTTAGAAAAGAGAGTTACTTTTTGCCTTTCTTTTAAAAGGGGTATATATATATATATATATATATATATATATATATATATATATACACACACAGCTGTACACATTCTATAGATCATTTTCCTGCTTCATTGTCTGCTCCTAAATTTTTCTCCCCAAGTCCTTGCCACTGCAATCTCAGAACTGAAGACTTTGTTACTTTGTTAGGAATATGCGGGTTGATGGGTCTGAGGAGTTGGAAGTGTAGATGGAACTAACCTACTCTACACTGACCTAGCCTCAGGAAGCCACTGGCAGCCCCGGGTCAGTAAGAAGCAGAGGGATCTAAGAGGTCAGTTGTCATCAATGCAGAAAACAGCAGACAAAGGATACCCAGTCTTTTAAAAAACTTCATGTTTCACTATGTTTATAACATGTTTTTGCTAAATATAAAATTTTACCAGATTATTTAAATTATTCAGATTCGAGAATAATGTACTTACCAACTGAGCTCCTTGTCTTTTCAATCGATGATCACAGAGATTCACATTTTCAAAAAAAGTCTTAAATAAGTTAAAACCTGAAATTAGAGAATGTCAAATAAATTCCTGTACTGTAAGCAAAGACTCAAAAGCATATCAAGGACTGAAACTAAAATACTCAGGACAAAACATAGGCACAAATTTTTAAGACCTTGGATTAGGCAATGGTTTCTTAGATATGGTCCCCCAAAGTACAAGTAACCAAAGAAAAAACAGATACACTGGACTAAATCAAAATTAAAAACTTTTGTACTTAAAAGGACTGTCAAGAAAGTAAAAAGACAACCCATAGAATGGGACAAAATATTTGGAAATCATATTTCTGACAAGGAGCTGGTATGCAGAATATATAAGGAACTCTTACAACTCAACAACAAAAAAAAGACAAATAACCTAATTAAAAAATGGGCAATAGATTTGAATAGGCATTTCTCCAAATATATACAAATGGCTGGTAAACACATGAAGAGTCAATCTCATTAGTCTTCAGGGAAATGCAAATCAATACCATGCGATACCACTTCATACCCACTAGGATGGCTAAAATAAAAAATATAGACATTAACAAGTACTGGTGAGGAAGCAGAGAAATTGAAATTCTCACACATTGCTGGTGGGATTATAAAATAGTGCAGCCACACTGCAAAAGTTTGGTAGTTCCTCAAATATTAATTTTCTGATATAGCAATTCCATCCTGGGTATATATGCTCAAGAGAAATAAAAACCTCTTGTCCACACAAAACTTGTACATGAATATTTGTAGCAGCATGATTAATAGCCAGAGAGTGTTAACAACCCAAATGTCCATCAACTGATGAATGGATAAACAAAATGTGGTATAGGTTCACAATGGAGTATTATTTGGCCTAACTGGAATGAAGTACATGCAACAACTAACCTGGGGTGAACCTTGAAATTATCATGCCTCAGCATAATGAAAAATGCCAGACCCATATTGTACAATTCCACTTATATGAAATGTTTAGATTAGGAGAGTCCATAAAGACAGAAACTAGATTAGAGACTGGGGGTAGGGATGAACGGGGAGTGACTGCTAAAAGGTACAGAATTTCCTTTGATGATGAAAATGTTCTGAGATTAAAAAGTGGTGAAGGTTGCACAACTTTGTGCATATACTAAAAGCCACTGATTTTACACTTTTAAAAAGTGAACTTTATGGTATATAAATTATATATCAATAAAAAATTTCAGTTAAAATAAACACCCAAAAGGAAGATTTCTATACTTTGAGAAATTTTGACTTTAAATGAATCCTTTTTGTTCTAAGTAACTTCATAAAAAGACAATTTTGGCAATTTGAGTTATCAGGCCATATGATTTAAAAAACTAATTATAAGATAACATTTATACAGAAAAGAATTTATCATGTGACAGGAACAAAACTGTACACAAACAGAATTATAAAGGCAGTGCTTATTAAAAATACATTTCATTTTCAAAATGTGTATAAATATTTAAGTATGTATACATTTTTTGTGGGGCACCCTGTATAAACATAAACATATTCCATACTGCTTGGTTGCTTCTGGAAAGTTGGCTTAGAAGGGAAGAATACAATTTTTTAAAGAACTGAAAAAATGATTCTGTGTTTTTTCCTACCATTCATAGTGATTTCATATGATTCCAATTTAAGAATCTTCTCCTTGAAGAGCTGCTGCTGAACATCACTCTCAAGGTCATGTTGCCCTTTTGTAAACCATTCAAAACACATCTGTGGATCAAGACAAATATTACCCTACAACTAAAATCCACTCCAGAAAAATACATATTCCAAATTGGGACAGTAAAGATAAATTAGTTGTAATTCTTCAAAAATTTATATTGCCCAAATACCACTCAAAATGGAAATGCTTAGAACTCTGGACTAAATAAAGCATTAAGTTACTAGCAAGCTTTCCCACAGATAATGTATATATTCCCACTTTTCTTAGAATTTTATACTTGAGTTTTTCCACAAACATTTATTAAGAAGCCAGGCATTGTGCTAGGCACTATCACATACTTAGTCTTTTCAACAATCCTATCAAGTAGTTAATATTATTCCATAAAATGAGAAGAAGAAACAGCGATTCACTGCTAGTAAATGTCAAAACAGGTGTTGAGCTCCTGGTTTAATGTATTTTCCGCTGTTTAATTATAGTTCTAAAATCTGTCTAGGCCTTCATTCTTCTTTGATGTTTCTGGGGTAAAATGTCATTAAACGAACTCAGCTTTCTATTTGTAACTTAAAATTAGTTTCATGTGACAGGAACTAAAACACACTAAAAGATATAACTTTGTCCACAATACCATCTTCTTACCTCTCTATCTAATTCACAAACATCCTGGCCAGTCACAAGACACTCCCAGATTTCCTTGGCACGATTCCAACCCAAATACAGAGTAGCTTCTTGCAAGAAAAATGCCAGAAATTTTAGATGGGCTTCTAAATACTGCAAAAAGAAATAATAATTATTGAACTCCAGGCATTCATAACTAAAAGCAAAATTTAAAAAACAAAATAAAACTTTAAAAAACAGTTCTATCTAATGCTTTTCCATATAATTTATGGTAAATGTGAGAAATCTGTTTACAAGCTGACAGTACAACATAGTAGAAGCTACTTCAAGTCTATTAAAAATTCAGTTGACTTTAGATAATAAAATATGGTTTCAGCAATCTCAAAAAGTAAAACATCATAAACTCACAACCAGTCAGTTAAGATTTTTTTTCCCTAACTTAAAAAAATACTACTACTAATCAATTGATTTGAAAACAAAAACAACTATCTACAGAATTGACAATTAGTATTTCATGTCAAAGTCAAAGAAAAGATGTCTATTTTTATTACTTTATCATAATGCAGTTCTTAGCGCAAAAAGTCCAAATGAACATTGTAAATCTTGAAATAAAAGCACAGTGCCAATACCCACCTCCCGGTAAGTGTATCGGCCATCCACTAGTGTTGAACCAGTCAAGCCTCCAGGTCCAGCCATGGCTGCTGCAAGCCGATGACAAGCTATCAAACTTCCCGTTACCAATTTCACTATTTCAAAATTTTTCTTCAAGTCTTGAATAATGCTCTTGGCAAAAACAACCAAAAACAAAAATGGTATGAAAATTTAGTTATTTTATCATTTTAATACAAACTTCTGTTAGCAAGTAATCCTAGGTGAGTGATAGCAAACATGATTTCTTCACTCACATTTCTTACATGAAAGTAAATAAAATCAATCTGGTATGTACACTTACTAGGGAATTAATAAACTCCTCTGCTAAATTTTGCTTCTAAAAAATATTATTTTTCTTTTATAAAGAACTCTTTCAACAAAACTATCCAGATTTTTCTTCTCAAGTCTATTACATTGAGGAAGTTCTAGCTCCATAGTCACACTAATTTTTTTGTAATATAAAGTAAACCTTTGAGTCTTTTCAAGCAAATTTCTAAAATACCATTCTAACTTTTAAAAACTGGCCTAATGATGTTAATATATAGGTAATAAAAGGAAGTAAAAATGAGTGAAGGATACATAAAAAGAAAAGCTCCATAGAAATGAAAGCAGAATGATGTTTAAACTCAAAATTATTAAATAATACAAATGAATTACATTAATAACCATAAAATGTAAAATAGTGACAAGACTCAGCAATCTTATTCATGTTTTGTTATTATAAAAAGTTAAGAAACAACTGTATGATAATCAGACTTGGCTATACTATACTCTTACCTTGTCTTGCTTTTGATAGGTTTGTTTTATGAATGAACGGGTGATTTCATGGAGCTGACGCAAAGCTGGTACCACCCATACAAACTGGGGATTGTTAAGCTGAGATGACTAGAGTTAAAAAGAAGTTACATAAATTAAATTTAAAAATAAATGGCAGACAAAACTTATTAGCTATAAAAAATGTCCAAGTCAATTAGGCTTCACTATTGCACATTCTATTATTTTTCTCCTCACATTGCTCATTTATAGCTTATATCATGCATTCATAATTCAGTCTTCAGCTTCTTATTCTGCATGCAATTTCCTAAGGCCAAGAACTGCAAACAGGAGTGGATGTGAAGTGACAGCAAATGTACAGGGGTACGTCAGCAAAAAACAGACAACAAGGAATTAGCAACTTCAAAGGATAGATTAAGTAGCATAGGCTGCTAGGACATGTTGAGATAATAAAATAAATTGATGGCAAAAGCTTATCTTGGATAAGACAGAACTGGCTGATAAGTAAAATGGTATAAAAACATAGTTTTCTATAATTATACGATTAAGATACCAATGATATGATCAAGATACTGATAGTGGTCTAAATATTAAAGGAAATATTCACAATCTGCTTGTATTTCCTAGTTTAAACAATTTTATCAGAGATAGTTCTATTTATATTAATTACTATAGCCACTTTATACTTATACTTTATATTTTTCAAAACACTTTTAAAGGTATTATTTTTGAAACGGGTACAGACAATCCAGATTTTCATAATACATATCTGAAAAGTCTGAAGTTCTATCTTTAAAAAGAGAATTGCTTTTTAATAAATAGTATCTTCAAACTATGAGATTTCATTATAAAGTTTATAAGAATATTAGGTTAAACACTAAAATCAACTGATCAATTAAATCCAAGAAACTAAGTAAAAGTTTAAGTCCTGAATATTTACTTTACAGGCTAATTTTTTTTAAGCTTTGCTTCTTCAAGTCTTTCTATAACATGAAGAGCCCTATGGGGGGGAAAAACTTTTGATGTCCTTTGTAGAAAAACATCCTACTACTGAATATGTAAATAAGAGAGCTCTATTGCCAAAACAATTGGCTTTCCTAGAAACTAGCCAATCAATCAACCAATACCATATTTCCTGGATTCTAAGATACAAGTTTTATAAATTTCAACAAGTTCTGAAATTGATGCTTCTTACAACTATGTCAAAAGAAACTTAGCCTCTAAACATAGGAGTAAGTTTTGATACAGTTGTCCTTACTTGAGTATGTGCAAATTTAGCTGTATAGAAAGTTATCTGTTCCTCTACCTCTCCGTTTATTTATCACTTGGTATAGGAAACACCAACCAATGAAGGTTTCTTAACTTTAAATGTTACAAAAAGATTACACGATAATGTAAAACTGACTACCGTGTCATGTCCACAATTCAATTAAAAGCAAAGAAAACTGCTAGTGGTCTCAGAATAAAGCATTTTCCAAAGCCAGGAGAATTTTGTGTGACAGACTCATACCCTGTGAAGGGCTGTACCACTCAGCACTAAAGGCCTCTCTGTCCAAAGGTGTACCTTAATTCAAGAGAAGTTGTTTAGCGTGTAGTATACACAATTTAATGAAGTAAAAAAGCAGCTTGAATTTTATGAGAAAGGACAAGGACACAAAACTCCATACTCTTCAACATGCCTCAAAATTATACAGTCAATCTTAAAGATTTCAAAGAGGTCAAAACCACGATTATAGCTAAGGAAAAGTAGTGTGCCACAGTGAAGCTGTACATACTGGTCAAAAGGAAGCTGAGGCAAACTCTGAATCTAAACAAATGTATGATAAAAGTGAAATGTAGTTTCTCTTTTACTTCTTTATAAACTTATTAACTCTTGCATCTTAGAATCAGAGAAATAAAGTATATACAGGATGGGGAAAAGTAGGTCTACAGTTGTAATGAAAATAACACAATAATTAATAACATAAGAATATGTTTTGTGTACTCATAAGTGTAAGCCTACTTTTGCCATACTCTGTATTAAAGGCCAAATTTGCAAGACTAGCTAGAATATTTCTAAAATATAGAAGTTGAAAAATGGCAGTTTAGGCTAATTCTTAGGCCTAAAATAAACTGAGACCTTCTAAGAGGATTACAAACATAAGGACATAAAATTAGCAAATAATTAATATATTAAAAAGTATTATGACCAATTAAGTCAATTAGGATTAGAATACTTTTGACATTAAAAATTATTCTTTGAAGGTAGCGCATTATCAAATAAATTTAAAAAAACACACAAAAAGATAAAACTAGAATTTAAAAAGTATTTCTGATATGACCTTTCTAAAGTTTAGCAAACAGGACAGATATTATTTATTCTATCATATCTATGACGTTATGTTGCTAAGTTACAAGAAAAATTTAAGTTACTCTTCTCCACTTATAAAAGAGGCAAAGATTATGGTGAACATTAAAATAAACATACCTGATAATATCTAATGAGGGAGCTGAGCTTCATAAGTGGGAGTTAACTAGTTTGGCCTGCAAATCTATGCCTAGATCCCTCTTTTCACTGCTGTGAAGTGACCAGTTAGTCTCCCAGTGTTTCTAGTGATGAGGACCTCAGGAGGCAGTGTTCTACTTCAGGCTATTCTCACTAAAGTTTATTGATCTATCATACTGAAACATGCCTTCCCATAACTTCTTTGAAGCCATAAAAGTAAAGTTGAATAAAACTTCTCTGTAACAATCCTCCCAGTATCTACAGAAAGCTTTCATATTCTTTCTAGAGTTCTCTCTTCTCAAAGCTGAAGATCCCCACTTGCTCATTTGTCTTATTTATCCAGACCTTGCAATTTATCTAGAATTAAAGTAGAAGTTTTTACATGAGAGAACATTTTTTAAAAAGTATTTCCCCCTGTCCTAACCACATCACTATGAGACTGTACTGAGGACATCTTGCTACATTTACTTTCAGTTACGTGTTTTGGCAAATAGAGGCCACTCAACTATGGGCAACACTTTTAGTGTATTTGAAGGGTGAAGGGGAGGAAGTAAGAGGAAGGGGAGCAACATTTACTGAAAGGCTGCCAGGCATTGAACTAGGAGGCCTTGAGATAATGACTTAAGGAATATGCAAATATCACTAATTAAGTAAAAATGGTTTTTTTTTGGTTTAGTAATTTTTTTGGATGAGTACATTTAAACTTTTTAATTGAAGGAAAAAAGAAGTGAAATAAGATGGAGAGGGTTGGGGTAGACAGTGGAAGGTATAAAGGAAGCAAAAGAAAGAGGACCAAGGAAGCCAAGGGTATCCTGGCAGAATCTACAGAAAAATAAAGTTAAGAAATAAAGGTCAGAATTTCTGAACACAACAGTGGAACTTGGGAATTTTAAGAGTGTCAAAAGCAGGGGCAAAGGGAACCAGTTGGGGAAATAGGTAGCTGAGGGGAGGGGGAGGAAGAGGTGGGTGGTCTTGTCTTACCCTTTGCTTAGTTTCTGTGGAGCCTGGCAGGGAGACATAATCCCCAGTCAGCCCACCTTGCTGCCTGGCAGGAAAGGGCATAGCACAGAAAACACCTTTAGTGGCAGGATATACATCGCCCCGCCTGGGTCATGTCCAGGGGCTTAGATCTTCCCACTGCCCCCCTTCAGCCACGTGCACTTTAAAAGAACATCTGTAAAAGCACTTAGTCAACTGAAAAGTGCCATATAAATGCAAGATATTATTATTTGGAATAAAATAATGATACATCAGGATTTCTTTACTGGGAGCAGTGGGAAATAAAAGGAAGAATATTCTTTTCAAGACTCACAAAATAACTCCAAAATTCTCCCTATTACTTTTTGAGTTTTGTCATGAAACAACAGACATGAATGAAGTGACTGCAAAGAGAAGCAATAAAGATGTAGTGAAGCTACTGGCTGGAAGAGCTAAGTAGTGCTTAGCTGTAATGAGGAAGGAACAGAGATCAGGAAGGTATTTTCTGGGTTTAAAAGTCATTTTCCTGGAGGGGGAAGAAGTCCCTTCAGCTTTAACCTTCATTTTCTATAAAGAAATATACATGTTACTAAGAAGAAAAGACCATTTTTTTATGGATATCCTTTTCCTCTTACTATTATTAGTGAAGGACCTAAAACTTCTTACGTAACTCTGGATTAGTTTCAATCATAAAGACAGAGGCTGCTAAATTATCTGAAAGGCTGAGCTGAGAAAACTGGAAACATTCCAATTGTATCTGAGTAGGAAGAGAGCAATGCTGTTGAATTAAAGAAGTAATTCCTCATAACCAGAGCACCACCAGCCCGTTTGTGAATAACTTTTAAACAATCTCTGAAGCTAGACAATATGCAAAAAATTCACTTGATGAAATTCCAATGTCAGAAATATAAAACACCAAGTTTTTAAATGCCCCCAACTAAACTTTAGGACCAAATATAAATAAGACAATAAAAGCCCACTGAATCACCAAAACCTCTTAATAAGAACTAAGAATCTCCTAGTATACCAATGACAATCAACAGTAGTCAAGATCTTTAAAGAAATACTTCTTAGTGAAAGCTAAGAAAAATGATTTACCAACAAAATTACTAAGCCATTAACTATTTACCAAAACCTTTTATGTTAACAGTGAAATGAAATCCCTCTGGCTGCTAGGCTTACGTTTGGTCCGGGCAACCTCAGGGCCTCCGTAGGAGGAGGACACTGCTCCTATGACCAGGGCCATTGCAACACCGGGTGTGTGTCCAGTGAGCGGCCACTGTGATCAGCCCTCTCAGAGGAGAGACTAGACATCTGAGGACAGGAGCAACAGGAGAGCAGCAATGACCACTGCTTCCTCTGCTAACTACCCTTTTAAAGGACAGTCCAGAGTCCACTGGAACCTGAGGCCAGAGCCCTGCAGGGTAGGGCTTGTACAGAGCCAGTCCCTCTTGCAGTCACTGCCCAAACCTACCTTCTAAAATGGAGTCCCAGCAGCAGACACTCACCCATTCACTGTTTGTCTAAGGAGGTACTTTAGGAACACATCTAAATCAAGCACCTAAAAAAATGACCGTGTGCCAGCACTGAAGGAAATTTCTCACTTTCTCTCTCTCCTTCTTACTCTATAAATGTTCCTCCATGGGAGAAAAATGGTCATATTTACTTAGAATCCACTGTACTTATTTAAGCTGTCCACACTTTGGAATTAATTTTAAAAATTTTAAAAAATTTTAAAAAGTTGAAGCTCTTTTAATTTTATGAAAATAACATAATAAAACTACTCTGAATCTGATTCTGGATATTCCCTCCTCCCCCCGAGAATCAATAACTCAAGCTGTAAATAATAAAGCACAGGTCATAAATATTTAAATAGCGATTTGTATTGCACATTAGTCTAAGAAATACTAAAACACATTATTTTTAAATTATAATACAATTTATTTTTTAAAATTATTAAATTAGTATACCTTTTAGTTGGTTCCATCTGCAAATTCTTACCTTGAATCCATCCTTCTTTTTTTCCAAACCTGACCATTCTCCAGGCTGAAAAATTGTTTTAAGAAAAATATAAGTGACTTGGTAAAGTAGTTATAATGTCCCAATCTTGGATTCTAAAGGTAAAAGCTTCCAGAAGACATTTAGTTTAAATTATATAATAGAGGAGGAAAATTATCTGACTCTAATTCTCAGACAGAACTATTGTTCTGACAAAACCAGATCAAACATAAAACCAACCCTTTTAATATCTTCTATGCACTTGATGATGTAGCTCCTCTTGATCGCTTCTTTCACTGCATACGCGTCACTAAGGATTGTCAGGTGTTCATCCAAAGCTTGCTGAATGAGGCTGCTGGGCAGTGTTGGAAGATGAGCCAGTTCCCAGAGTACATCTAACACCTACAATAATACTCATATGATAAGCCAGCCAATACACAAGGAAACTGCTTTAAGTATTTGTAGATAGAAAAATCCACTGGATTTCCCTGCCTTTCCAGAAGTGGTCTCAAAGCGAGCTTCCCGGCCTATCCGTCCAATCAGGCTCAATAGCTTCTGTCTTACTCTATCACTCTCGGTCTCCCAGCTCTGTAAAACAGAAAGACAAGAATCAGTACACTACACAGTGTCATCAAACTGGCAAAATGCAAAACTTAAAATTTGAACTAAAAATGTTTAATAAAGTAAAAAGAGTACATTTAAACACTACTAATTTGGGGGGGGCAAACCTCAAAATAAGCTTATTTTAGAAAAACGTGAAAGGATATTTGATTGGCACATACCTTCTGAATGAGAACAAACAAATGGTTGAGCTGATCTGAATTAAACTTGACAGCTGCAGCAGCAATAATAGTATGAATATTCTCGATCACAGTAGATGATTGTCCTGACTAGAAAGGAGACATTGGGAGAAAGTTAGGTCTTGGAACTTGGAAAAAAACAAGTCTTCTCCCTGGTAGTTTATAGAAGCAAAAGAGTCTAATCAGCATTCACTTCCATGATAATACTGGCAAGACTATGAAGCAAACATTATTAATGGTTACCAGTTGGTCTTGTTTAAATTTCTAGCAGCATTAAATCTTTAATTACTTTACAAGACAATCATTCTCACTTTTCATAAATGAGCTTGATTGCCTCAGTTGAAGAGTTTTATCTGCCTCATTTTTAATTTTGCTCATAGATATTTTATGACTTCAATGAATATTTATTTATTCCATGAGCAGTTAGTCTCTGCTTCAGGGATGTAGACCCCATTGTTGACCTTATGTTGAAATTCACTTTATAGCCTCAATCACAATTCTGTCATGCCTCACTATTCACTATGTGAGAGCTTTGAAAAGTAGGAGGGCTTTTAAATATTCAATTACACAACAACTAGAGGCCCGATGCACAAAATTCGTGCAAGAATAGGCCTTCCTTCCCCCTGCTGCCGACACCAGCTTCCCTCTGGCACCCAGGACCCGGGCTTCCCTCCGTCCTGGCTTCATCCAGAAGGTCATCCAGAAGGATGTCAGATCTAATTAGCTATTACACTTTTATTATTATAGAAGATTTGCTCAGTATCTACTAAACACACACTTCCTGAATGTAGCAGGGATAAATAAAATATATATCATGGTCTCTAATCCTCAATCTGTGTGAATTCAAAACTTACAAAACAAAATTATGACCATATTCAAGTAAGGTCAAGACATGGGAAATAAAATTCAGGTTTTTTTTTTTTTTCAGTCTTACACCTAAACTTTCTATAGTCTGTTATGTAATGCCAGCCAGGCTGGGAGCCTGAAAATGACATTTCCTCTGCCAGCTGTGCTCCCATTATGTTCTAGCAATGTGAGGCACTCCTGGGAGATGAGCAGGCAGGAGGAAGAAAAAAGTGTATCTGGTTTGTGCTTGGGGACTGGATGCAGGTGCTGACATTTGTGGCAGCAGGGATTCCGGAGCCCTGGTGGCGGTATCGCCTCTTTGACAGTTTAGCACGTGCAGTGAAATAACCTCCCAAAACAGCTTCCCTTCCTTGGACTTAATATCCCTTTTCATGTTTTGTTGTTCCAACATTTATACTTCCCTTTTTGTTCTTCTGTCCTAGCAATATCTTTGCAAACAATGCCCTATATTCAATTCCCTCTGAGATACCTAGCACGGTTTCTGTTTCCTGACTGGATTCTGACTGATACAGTAGAGATAGCCAAGGTGAGCTCCAGGTTTCATTTTGGCTTAGCAACTAGATGAAGAATACTACCATTACTGAAGTAGACTGGAAAATTACTAGGCTTGGCCATGTTGAATTTGAGATGCCTATGAGATAACACAGGTAAAGGTGTAACAGGTATTTAGGTATACTGCCCGGGAGCTCTAAGAAGAGGTGTGAATTGGAGATATACTAGTAATTCTGAGAGTCAGCAGCATCCAAATGTAGTGGAAGTCATGGGGGGGGGGGGGGGTGTAGATGAAATTGACTAGTGCAGGATTATATAATGAAAAAGGGCTAAAGACTAAGACTTGAAAAAAACTCATATTCACAAGGTAGAAGACATAAGTTAGTAAATGAGACTTAAGAAGGAATGCCAGAAAAGTAGGGGAATGGACTATTAACAAAGTGAAGGAAAAAGGAATGAAGGGTATAACTGATTCTGTCACAGATGCTGAGAGTTTTGGTAAGATGAGATCTATAAACTCAATATGACTACTATCCTCATTTAATAGAATTAAATGGGAAAACTGTATTAATGAATACTGAAAAGAAATATAGTAAAAAGAAGACTGGAATGATAAACAAGACATACCTATTCCTAGCTCTGCCACTAACTGCTACACAGCCTGCAGTAAGGCTTTTCATTTTTCAATCTGAGAAATGAGAAGACTAGACTAGATCAGTAAGTAGCTTTACACCTTTTGAGTAGAAGAATCCTTTTTACATATACAATCTTAATAGCAATTCTATTTTTTTAAAAAAATATAGTTTTATTGACTTCAGAGAGGAAGGGAGAAGGAGTGAGGGCTAGAAACATCAATGATAAGAGAGAATTATTGATCAGCTGCCTCCTGCACACCCTTATAGGGGATTGAGCCCATAACCCCAGGCATGTGTTCTACAGGGTTCAATTCTGGAACTGAACTGTGACCTCCTGGTTCATAGGTCGATGCTCAACCACTGAGCACACTGGCCGGCCTTAATAGCAACTCTAAACTGTACAGATTTCAGTAGAGTTGCTCTGGTTAAAGCAAGATTGAAGTTCCATTTTCCTGCTTACTCTCCATTCTCTTCCTTTTCATTATTATAAAAATGTCAGGTGAAAGCAAAAATAACTCTAATTAACTTACCTGTATCTTCCAAATTTTAGTGAGTTCATCTAAAGATAATTTACTGCCCAAGAGTTCAATAATTCCCTTTATACGATCACAGTACTGCGCTTGGTCTATGTTGCCTAAGAGAAGAAACAGCAGAGGGGCAGGCAGGTACAGTGAACACTGACTTTGTAAATATGATTCTAGTAATTCAAAGCAATATTAACTTTCTATAAGATTATTCAAAGGCTAATCAAAGCAACAATTTCATAGCCTTTTTTATACAAAAATATTATTTATAATTATGTATGAGGTAATATTATTTTAAAAGCAACTTACCTTCCAGTGCAATTGAAAGAACTGAGTTTTCAACTAGCCAATCTAACAATCTGTCTGTATCTATAGCATTCTTCACAGATTTGGATAAAGTGCTATCTTCTATTAGTTTGGTTACCTAAAAACAAATAAACAAAACACACCAGGATTATTGACGGAAAGTAATGCAAATATGCATAATCAAAATCTTCACATATATACATATCCTGTGACTTTTATAGTGTTACAATATGGTCTGACAAGTAGCTAAAATATATCAAAGGCCAGTTATCAGACAAAACAGATTACTTGTGATATCTTTTTTAAAAAGTATGGAGCCATTCTCATGGCTCAGACTTCCTGGGCCACTCTTGACTGCCTCAGGGATAAGCATCTGACCCAAATTTTAATCAAGGCATGTCCTCCAAATTCTATACTTGGGACCGAAGAGCAAGTACTAGTCCCTCCAGGGTGCTCCTACCATATGAAGGATGTTACTCTGCCGGTAGAGGAACAACAAAACCAACAAGCTCAGAAAAGCAGAATTAAGACTTCGAAAGAGTCTTGGATGCAGTCAGGTCTTGAATTCTAATTGTTCTTGTTGCCCACATGTCTTCCTGCCCCTTACATGGTTTGGCTAGTCAATTCTTTGTTCATATGAAACAGCCCAGCCTTCTTCCACTAAATTTCTCTATGGCCTAGGACAGCGGTCGCCAACCTTTCAGACCTCACAGACCACCAGCAGTCTGCAGACGACCAGTTGGCGACCGCTGGCCTAGGATGATTTAAGATGAGCTTATTTCACTTGCAGCTAAGAATCTTAGTTAATACAAAACTGAAGGAAAAAGATTGGAATTATTATAACTCAACTCTATTGGTTCCATCTGTCACTCACCAAAATCAACTATGTAAACACATTTGAAATATAATAAAAGGAATTGTACCCATAGGCTAAAAAATAAATCTCAAACTGTGTATGTCAAGAAATTATGTTCTAGGAAATATCACGAAAGCATCAAATATTTCAAACATTTCAGAGAACAAATTTTTAATATAATCTAAAAAAGTCACGTTATTAACATAATTAGAGGCCTGTGCCCTCTCGCAATCTGGGACCCCTTGGGGGATGTCAGACTGCTGGTTTCAGCCCGATCCCTGCAGGCCAGGCCGAGGGACCCCACCAGTGCATGAATCTGTGCACTGGGCCAGTTTCAACCTGATCTCTGCAGGCCACGCCAAGGTACCCTACCAGTGCATGGATGCACCAAACCTCTAGTATGCATGTAAGATCTTTGGTTAATCTCTTCTCACCCTCCCCCTTCCCTCTGAGATTCAGTCTGTTCCATGTTTCCATGCCTGTGCCTTAAGTGTCTGCCCCCTGGTGGTCAGTGCACCTCATAGCTACTGGTCAAATGGTCGAACAGTCCGCTGGTCGCTTAGGCTTTTATATACATAGATTATAAACATACACACCATTTCACATATAATCACATCCCTTTTTTGTATGATTACAAGAAATTGTTCATTTCCCAACATTTTTATATAATAACCGTAAGTTTTGGCAGAACTTAAAGTGTCTGTGCTTTAAGTCTTCTAGAAACAAATGAAAAACTTACTTCTTTGAGGGAATTCATTTTAGCGCTAAAATGGGGTGATTTCAGCATGCGCAGTAGGATGTCTAATCGAAGGTCGTCCACTACGGTCACCAGTTCTGGTTGGAAGCGCATGCAAAGTAACTTGATGGCAGACAAAAGCTCGGGGATACTAACCAATCTCTTTTATGAAAAACACATACACACACACAAAAACAAAAAAGGAAACATGAAAACATTTTTATCCCAATTCTTACACACACAGGAAATACAGGACATTTTCAATAACAATGGTCTGTGCTATCTGATACTCCACATGGTCAATCAGCTGCATTTTGCTTCTCAACATGGGTGAGCAATGGAAAGGAAAGGATCCTGTGAGAAATTCAAGGCAGACAAATAAATCATGTTGTTGCATATTTAACTGCTTTAAACAAATTTGGATAAACTTTTAGTACTGAATTATTTTAAAGCTTCTTCATTGCTATACAAATTACATTAAAATCAACATGTTAGTAAAATTCTGAATGTCGTCACTGAGAACCCTATATTTATTCTATTGACTGAGATAGCACCAACCATTTATGCTTCAGAAGCAGAATTTTTCAATTAGAAAATGTATAATTAATTTGATATGAGTTGTACAGAACCAGAATCCAAAGAACAATGGAGTGTGAACTGAGCCCCAAGTCCTGGCTCTGCTTCCATGGACCAATAGGCACTGGGGCCTGTCTGCTGGAGACAGCACTTACCTTGTCTTTGAGGTCCTTTTCCTCCACACTCCGCACATCCTGGATTGTAGTAAGGATGACCGGGTCTAGCATAGGCTACAGAAAAAAAGTACTACCTTAATAAAAAGTCCTGAATCTGTCCTAAAATTAGAGAGGAGATACTTCTTCATTCACCTTCCACAAAGGAGACAGTGCAATTCTAGTAGCAGAGCTAACACTACCTTGCTAATACCATTCCAAGAAAACCTTTAACTGCATTTATGCCTCAGCTTCTTTAATAGCAGAGGGGGGAATCCCTGTAATTACGACCTTATAACAGTAACTTTAAAGAGCAACCAAAGACATATGGACTTTTAAAAATTAAGCACGAATATGTATTAATTTTGTAATAAAGTAAATATTTTGCATTTGATTTTAAAAAATGAATATAAGCACAGAGCACAAAATATATGCTATTATATGCACTACTTTTGCTTGCTGATATAAATGAGGCCCATAGATGAGACTCACACAACACATTACTCCAGGATGGTAGCATAATCAGACAACTAACTGTAAACAGTATGTGGGAAGTAGTCAAATACTAGCTAAATCTAAATGATCACTTCCATCTAAGTAAAATAATTTTTAAAACTTATCTGGTGATGAAAGAAGATGAACAATATTTGGCTGTGAAAGCTAAGAAGACATTAGCAATGAGTTAAAATGACATCAGGCAATTAACCAAATAGAATTTTTAATGTTGGTTGTACAGTGAGGACTGAGGGCTGTTAGGGTAAAGTCAAGGCACACTGTTCTTGTCAGCACGTGCCAGCCCTGCTTCTCACTGTAACTCTGTGAGATAAGCATGATTAGCATCACCATTTTACAGATAAGGAAGTCAAGGCACAGAAGTTACATCAAAATCGCACAAGTAACAAATGGTAGAAACAACTATTAATTTATGGCAAGTAACATGGTATGACTATGGCATGAATTTAAGGTTGGGTAGTTCAATATAATAAAATAAAGATGAAGTTAAATATCCTTTGGTTGGAAAGTCATCTACTTTTTTACTCTTTTTCAAGTAATCCTATACTTGTATATAAAACCTGAAATTTCTAAAGAACTTAGTATTAACTAGCAGCTGGAATATTTATGATGAATCTCTTTCCACGGAGCACTGCATGCATTTAAAAATCCAATCTTGGCTTTGTTACTAAAAAGCCAATTATTAAATTATTAATTCTTGTTAAATTATTAAATATTCAAATCACTTTGCCTCTTTGTGTCTTAGTGTTTCAGTTACAAAATTAATGGTTACAGTTACATGCTTACTAAGTTGAAAGAATACTAGATGTTTATCAAGAGCTTAATACCCAGAATGAAAAAATCCTGTCATTCTATTTCATTTGAAAATCTTGCAGTATTACTTTGACATCTAAAGAAGACATCAACACTGGAAATAGCAGAAATTTCCAGAACCTACTAAAAAAATTGTATCTCCCTTGTTAAAATGGCCCTAAGTAAATCATGTTTTAGAAAGAAGGAATTGTGGATAGAAAACATTGCCCTCAAAGGACACGGCGCTTTTAAATTTACAGTGATTTTAAAAAATCTCTAACAGTTACCAGTTTCACATACTTATTTATAAATAAAATAATAAATGGAGGTATTTCAGTGTGATATTTTATTCAGTAAAGCTTGTTAACTGAAATGGAAAGGAAATGAGAGTATAATAGGCCTTAAGCACTACAAAACCGAACACTCACAGCTTTGAGTATTCTATGATCTGTTGACTTACAACATGCAGAGACAGGAAATCAGACAAGATATACTATCAAGCTGTTATTCGGTAGTGAGAGATTCAGCTAGTAAGTTAGTCTAGTGGGTTGTTCAACATTGATCTAATTTAATACATAATGGTACTGAACCTTAAAAATCCTGTGAAGGGAGTGGGATTTATGCAGCCTTTTTACAGACAAGGAAATGAAGAAAAATATATGCTGTTATATATATAAACTAGAGGCCTGGTGCACAAAATTTGTGCACATGGAGGGGGGCGGGTCCCTCAGCCCGAACTGCACCTTCTCGAACCTCCTCGAACCTCCATGGAGCAGGCCTGAGCCATCAGTCGGACATCCTTAGTGCTGCTGTGGAGGCGGGAGTGGCTTCCATCACCGCTGCTGCGCTAGCCAGCCATGAGCCCAGCTTCTGGCTGAGCAGCGCTCCCCCTGTGGGAGCGTACTGACCACCAGGGGACAGCTCCTGCATTGAGCATCTGCCCCATGGTTGTCAGTGTGTGTCGTAGCAACCGGTCGTTTCTGCTGTTCTGTCGATTTGCATATTAGCCTTTTGTTATATAGGATAATGTCATATTATGGACGAGGCCTCTAATTCAATTTTTTTTAGGTAAAGGGAGGGGAAGAATTTTCACTTGAGCCTGAAGCTAAAATTGCCCTTAGCTCAAAAATCTGCATACCACTGAGACACATCTTGATGAGGCTCATTCTGAACCCATACACTGTTCTATTATGTGTATAAGTATTGGGAGCTATCTTATCTCTTTAGTGAAAGGAACCTTTTGTTATGTTACAATGACTAACTTTATCTCATGAGTTGTGTTTTGGCTTCAAGCCTGCAAGTATTCATGCAGCAACTTCAGCGCTTCTGGTTCAATATTTACCTGGCATATCTTTTATTTTATTTTCTCTAAATCTTTCTAGATTTTTATGTATTAGATAGGAATAGCCCATGGACACAAACAGTAGTCTGGCTAAGGCCTGGAAGGGGTGGGTGCAGGGTGGAGGAGATCAATGGGGGGAAAAAAACTAAAACAAAGGGACATCTGTAATACTTTCAACAATAAAGATACATTTTAAATAAAGAAAAATATCTTAGTTGAAAAGTTTTATGTGAAATAATATAATTGCTCTACACTGTACTTTATATTCTCAACTCCTCTCAAAGAGATATTAATTGACCCTATGTCACTTAATATTAATTGACCCCATGTTCAATGACTGCAGGACTGACTTCCACCACACCGACCCAGCACTGATTGCCATGGGGCTGCGATCAGACCCTGCTTTTTTCTCCCGATCTATTCCAGGCCGAGGGTTCCGACTCAGTGAAACCCGGGTCAGTCTTTGCATCGTGCAAGTGGAATCACTAAGGCCTATTTGAGAGTTGCCAAGGCTGGGAGCGTGATCTTGGAATAGTTAAAAACACGTTCGTGAAGGGATGCTAAGGGTTCTCATCAAAAAGCCCACACGTGTCTGTGCTCCACCAACAGGGTTGCTTTAACACAGAAGCCTCCATCCGCAAGCCCACCGGCTCCAGGAGCGGGCGGGAGGTTGAAAGTGGCTGTGGGTAGAGGAGGCCGGTGCCAGGCAACTTGGCAGGTGTCGTCAAAGGCTTGGCTGTCTGAGCCCCAAGCGCTGGGAGACAGGCTCTGACGTCACCACCGCGCAGAGGATTTGACAGCAGCGGCTTCAGAGCTTGTTGCTATTTTGTTTTATTTATATCTCCTTTTCCCTTTAAACCTCTAGGTTGCCTTTGTTGGAGAGAGGAGCAGCCTTTGCAGCCTCTTCGGTGGAGAGCAGGCCTTCGATCTGGGTTCACACGTAGCCAGACAGAGTCGTTTAGAAACATGTGTGGGTCTTGCATTATTTGCTCTGTTACCGATAAAGAGGGTTTTAGATTCTGGCACGTAAATATGTTTCCTGCTTATCCACGATGGCAGGCCAAGCGCAGCCACAGTTCTTCACTCCTTTGCAGGCCTCCGTCCAAGGGCGGCGGTGCAGGCACTTCACATAGGGAGGGGGACTGAGAGCAGGAGGGGCAGCCATGCTTTTCCCAGACCTGCTATCTCAGTCCCCATCTTCCTGCTCTGGGTCTGTAGGGTCTTCCTTTTGAGGCGGATTCAGGCATCTGGGGGACATGTTTATCACATGCTGTTTTCCGTGTGGGTGGTCAACAGGGGGGTGTTCCTGAATCAGGCTTCCTTCGGCATTGCAGTGAGGGGGGAGGGGAGACAGCATGAAGGTGCAAACACAACTCATGGGGACTTCTCGCTGAGCACCTTCTGTATACCTTCCTTACACCTGGTGGGCGTCTTCCCTCAGAAAGGGCGCTCCCTATGTCTTCGACCAGTAGGCGTGTGTGTGTGTGTGTGTGTGTGGGGGGGGGGGGGGGGGGGGTGCGGATGAGGCTGGTTGGCTGCTGCAGTGCCCTCATAGCCAGTGTCAGCGGGTGGGGCAGAGTACCTGGGACCCTGGATTCCCTCTGGGGTTTGCAGAATCGCCCCCGCTCACCTGAAGCACCTAAAATAGTCGGGGTGCCCACTGCTCAGAGGCTCCTGTGAGCTCATGGAGGTGGGCCCTTGGTCATCGGTTTTTATTTTTTTACTACATTTCTTCCGTGTACAGTGATCACACTTCATCTGGAGCAGGGTAGGCTCAAGTGACCTTGTGGAGCGTCTAGGGCGGGGAAGCAGCCGCAGTGCCATGGTTGTCAGTGCCTGCAGCTCCGGACCACCCCACTTCGTTTTAAACGCAAACCCGCCTTGGACAGGCCTTCAAAGTCTTTTTTCCTTCTGTCTGCTCACATTCAAGTGCTGGCAGTGCTGGTCCCTTGGTGCCTGGCCTGTCCTCTTCAGATTCAACCTGCAGGACTACTAAGGGAGCCAGTCCAAGGGAGGGGAAGCAGCCTCAGTGCTGATTGTGGTCACGGGCTGCAGGCAAGGCGGCACCTCCGATCACGATCACTGGCTGGGGGGTGGGCAAAGGGGGCCCCGGTTCTCCAATCCAGGGCTGAGGGGGCAGGGCAAAGGCGGCCCTCAGGGCTCTTGCCTACTGCCTGGGTTTCCAATCACTGTTCTTCCGTCCTTCCCCTTTCGCCTCCTATCATTGTGCCTATATATGCAAATTAACCACCATCTTTCTTGGCAGTTAATTTGCATATCGCCCTGATTAGCCAATGGGAAGCGTAGTGAAGGTATGGTCAATTACCCTTTTTGTCTTTTATTAGATTAGATTACATTTATAAAATGATAAATTAAAAAGGAAAGTAATCTCAAATGTTAGAGGTCTCCTAGACCTTAAATTATTAATCATTTAAAATTTTTCTTCTGCTGATATTTCCACTAGAAGTTACTCTGAATTAGGTACAATTCTGGACAAACCTGATAAAAAGATAATTACTGTTTGTATGTCTTAGATCACTTTCTGAAGTAAATGTAAATGGCCCAAACTTACCTGAACCACTGAGGAATTGAGGTACTCTGCACACACCCCTAAGGGCTGCACCAATGCTGAGACTGCCTGAAAAAAGACAGTGAAGGTTAGAAATAAATGTAAGTGGGAGCTTTTCCTTCAACATTAAACAAATTCCTTTCACTATGTCAGAGAAAATTTTAAATAGAAGTTTTATCAAGTCACAAATGAATAACTAGGCCAACTAAACTCTTGGGTAGAAAGAATTGATATAAATATGTCAATCCATTTAAATTATTATACAAAGTTAATGTAATTTAAATAACAGCATGCCAATAAAACTTTTTTGGAGGACTAGCTGAAATGATTCTGAAGTTCATGTTATACAATACTGAAAATTTCTATTTGAAAAAGGAGAAAAGGGGAGAACGGTTGGGGAAGGAGTGAAATGTGCCATTAACAAAAAAATATTTAAGGCTTCCATGAAGAACACTATAAAAGTATACTGAAATATATACAAGAAGGCTCAAATAAATGAGGAGATACTGTGTTCTTACATGAAAAGGATTAGTAGTACTATCTATAAATTTAACACAATCTCAATGGGATTTTCTGCAGGAGAACCTACCATTTTGATTATATTCAGAAGAGTAAAAATATGAGAATGATAAATAAAACTGTAAAGTATAAAGTGAAATGAGTGTTTTTATAACCCTAAGATGGGAAGAACATTCCCCAAGCAAGTTATGAAACTTTTAAGCCATTAAGAAAAATAATGACTACATAAAATTTTGAAGCTTCTATGTAGCCAGCAATAAAAATGAAAAGAGAAGCAAAAGACCGAAAGAAAAAAAATCTACAAACACACAAAATAAACATGGCTTGGATAAGCTTACTATAAAAAGAATTCCTGAAATTTATCAAAACAAAAAACCAAAAGAGACCTACATAACTGGGTCAAGTTAAAGAAGAAATAGAAACAGCCAATAATTGTATGATGAAATGCTCAAATTCACAGAAAATTGGAATATTACAAATTAAATAAAATATCATTTCCTATCCATCATATTGAAAAATTAAAGATTGAAAATAATCAGCACTAATAAAAGGATTAGGAAATGACTTTGTGAGGAAGAGATTTAGCACTAGCAATTATAATTTTAAGATGTATGTAAGTCTCTAACCCAGAAATCCCGTTTTCCAGAAACCTATCCTTCAAAAATGGTCGCATATACAAATAAAGACAAATTTACATGGAACACTCTCCACAATAGCAAAAACTTAGAAATAATCCAATGCTCATTAATAGATGATTGCATCATGGTACAACTTCTGTAGGAATACAGAGGAGCCATTAAAAACACTGATAGTACTAACCTGGAAAGATGTCCATGATATAATGTTAAATGAAAAAATGCTACTAGGCATAGCTTGATTATAATTTATTCTTAAAGAGAGAAAGAACAAGTAGAGATGTATTTTATGTAAATTTAGAAAAAACTCAGAAAGGCTAAGCCTAAAATGGTAACCATTTTCTAGGAGGTAGGTATATTTGTGTGGTGGGGACAGAGTGCAAGAAAGGCAAATTTCACTTCTTATTCTGAACAGATATTAATTTTAACTGATGGACTGTGAATGGTCTCCCTCCCCCAGTATTTTTCAAATTCAAAATATTTAATGTGAGTGTAAATGTTAATGTAAAATGAAACATTAAATTGTACTCCATTTATCATATGGCCTAAATTTATTCTGGGACATAGTCACCTTCTTAACTGGTCCGAAATCAGGCATTTATTGTGAAATTTTCATCATACTTTTTAAGAGTCTCAATTTTGGAATCTCTTTCTCCTAGGCCTGAATTTTACCATCCCTCAAAACAACCTAAACAATATAATTCTACATCAACTGCAACACACAACACAGTTGTTGTAAAAAATGGTCTGAACTGAGGAAAAAATCTTGGAAAAATCTTTAACCTCAAGACATTTGAAAATAATGACAATAAGCTCAGATCCCTATATATCTATCTTTAACCAATTTTCATCCAAGTAGGGTAGAAATTTTGGCTGCTCTGTATTTTTTTTTAATCCTCACCTAAGACCATGCTTTTATTGATTTTAGGGAAAGAGAAAGGGGAAGGGAAGAAGAGAAACATTGGCTGCCTCCTGCACATGCCCCAACTGGGGATGGAACACACAACCTGGACATGTGTCCTGACCGGGAATCAAACCTGAGACCTTTCAGTGTACAGGACAAAGCTCCAACCAACTGAGCCATGCCAGCCAGGGCTGTGTTAACCTTTTTAAAAAAATGAAGTTAAATTTCTGATATCAGCTGAATAAAACCCTCTATCTTAATAGGTTTGTTTTATTTTTGCTTTTTAAAATCACTACCTATTATCTTCCTGGTCAACAGTCATTTCTAACATAGTTTATTCAATGGGGATAAAACAACAGCCCAACAACCTAGCTAATGCTCAGGGAAGGTGGAAGAGGCTTCCTGATCAGGGTCAGTGGAAGTACTTGTGATCTGGCAGACATCTGATCTTTAAGGACAAACAGTGCGTAGCAAGCAAGGGTCAGTCTATTACCAACCATAACATCAGTCTTTTTCCTTGACTGTTATGTCCCTCATGCAAAGATTAGTCATGGTCCCACAGAAATAACTGTTACTCTAACCACAATTTGCATCACGTAGGCATATAATTTTACATATAATTTTCTGCTCTGATCTATTTACAGTAGCTAGCACAGTGTCTTATACATGGAAAGTACGTAAGTGTTTGTTTTTTAAATCCTCATCTGAGGATATTTTTTCCATTGATTTTCAGAGAGAGTGGAAGGGAGGGGAGAGGAGGAGAGAGAGAAAGGAAAACATCGATGTGTGAGAGAGAGACATCAATTAGATGCCTCCCTCACAAACCCCTACAGGGGCTAGGGAACCCATAACCAAGGTACGTGCCCTTGACTAGGAATCGAATCTGTGACCCTCTAACCATTGAGCAAAACTGGCAAGGGCTACATAAGTTGTTTTTAATTGAATGACTAATTACCTAGAGAACAGAATAAAGTGCTCTCAGCTATGAACAGGTCAGCAGTCTGTGCAAAATTAAAGATTAAATTATTTCCCTAACCACAAGGTTAAATTTTTTTGAGAAAATGAAGTTGACATGAAAAGATAATGGTGTTGCACCTGAAGGATGATTCTCAGCTCCTTTTACAGCCCTCTGTTATCTATGCATCGCTGTAACACCAAAAAGCTTACTATACAACCTTAAAGTATTTTATTTGTGCCTGATTCTATGAAATAAATTGATTTAACTGAGGCATAAAATTGTTATGTACACAAAATACTTGCCACATATACCAATTGTCCTTAAATAACAAGAAAATTGCATGTAGCCATCACAAATTAAGAGAAAAATACCATATGTAAAGGGCAACTAATGAAATAACACCCTATATTGAAATTTGGTTGTTATGAATAAGAGTAAGCATTTCTATGGTTATCAAAACCATGGAAGCTGGCTCTGTAAAGACTATATTATACTGTAACATTTAATTTATGTGACCAGGTCATGTCCCTTGGTTACATAACAACACAAATATAAAGTGAACTTCCATATCAGGCACATGTAGGGGCTTAACTTACCCCAAGTTCTATATCTTCTGAACGGAGCTTAGCTTGAATTGCTGCAAATCCACCCAATTCTCCAAACTGGAAAGAAGGTACAAGTTCATTTTAAAATGCCACACATTAATATTTTAAGCAAGGAATTAAGGCTAATGTTCTACTCTATCAATGCACTCTATGCCCGTGACACACTCACTGCAGGAGATGTGCTGAGTCCTAAGGCTGGTGTCCACCTGGATAAACATCATGCATAAAAAAGAGGAAGGGACTATAAAACCTGTCTCCCTAGGAAAAAATTCTGATTATTCTCTCTAGTTGTCATCTACTTAATATACTAAATTCCCGGAAATTTTATTAGAACATGAAAAGTAAGTCATTAATAAAAGCTGTATACCTTGTTTACCAAATCCACAACCCATCCATGAGGTTCCTGTGAGAAAAGAAAATAGAAATTGAGATGGCAATATAAAAAGTTCCGATGAACTCTTATATTTCTTTTATTCTAAAAAATACTGGATAAACATGTATTAAAATCTGAAAAATATTTTGAAAGGCTCTGACATAACTATATATAATTTTAGAAGTCTCTAAGTCTATATTATAACGGTACCTATTTGTTTGTTATAAGTAATTTTTTGTTTTTGTATTTCTTCCACTATGCTTTAAGCTATGAATCATGTTTTATTACTCCTTACATTAAGAAAAATGGCCTTTTAATTTATATCTCCAAAACACAGAATAATGTCAGACACAGTATATGGTCAATAAATGATTGAACATTTACTTCTGAACCTCTACTTCTGATAAAGAACCTCTATTCTGCTAAAGCAATGGACAGGTTTTTATCCACTAACTTGACTTCTTTCAACTGTTTCTTAACAACCAGTTGTTTGATCAAGGGATTGTTTAAATTATGTTCTCCTTGTGGATATAACGCTATTCACACATTGTAGGACTTGGAAGATATAAAGATACTGGTTCTGTACTTGAAAACAAAACTGTTAATGCTTATGGAGTTTAAAAGAAAATTATACATGAAACTACTAAATTATTTTTTCTAGGTATAATTAGTCAATTCAAATGATTTCAAATAAGGAACTGGGATAGCTATTAAACTGGGGTTCTGATAATTCAGTAAACAGGGAGGGCACTGATGTTATGCAGTCATTTCTTATTTCACTCAACATCACTTCAAGTCCATAAAATTCTTCATGATGTTAGATAACATCTATGGAAAAATATAGAATATCTAAAAAAAAAAAGAAAGGTCAGCAATTTTGTGAGTCATACGGAATATTTGTCATTTTTCATAGACTGTTTTAACTCTTCTGTGTAAACTGTTACTTTTACAGTACAGAAACCTTTTTCAATACATTTCTCAATAAAAGATGAAACAAAATTATGTTTACCTTTTGGAAAGTAGATACAGGTGAGATAGCAAACATATTTCCCTCTCCGAACACTTCTGCCCAATTCCTTTGAGACACTTTCATTCTGTTTTTAAAATGGTATTCATTATCAGGATTGAAAGCCTAGATTCAAAGAGAACATAGAAACATTATTATTATTTATTTCTAGAGCAACACATATTAGCATTAGAAAAGATAAAAATACAGCCTTGGGCTCCTTTATTAACGGAATCTTACAAGTATCCTCACAAAGCATACTCTTTAGCTGATGTCCTGTTCAACATTTGCTGTGAGGGAAGAGAAGGAGGTAACAGGCTGATTCAAGCAAGGGGATATCAATGCTCAAGATATCCTAGGGCTGCCACAGGCAGAGCTGAGCAGAAAGGCAGTGAAGACAGAAGTTAGGAGGGTAAACAAGAGCATTCCTTCTTCAAGCACTACTATTGCTGGTCAGGAAAAAAGGCCAGAAAGCAAACTACATGAACACCCTATGTGAAAGTATTTATGTCGTAAATAACCAGGGAGACATAAGGAAAGATATTTAATCATTCTAAGAACTGAAAAAAACTACTAAAATTAGAAAGGAATTTCTTTAAAAGTGAAAACAGAATGGTTGCTCTGCTTTCAAAATAAAAAGCAAGGATCCTAACAGCTAAGTTAATATCTTTAATGATGATATAGTCACTCATTAAGTACAAGTCATTGGATAGTAGGTATGTTAAACAAAATATAAAACAAAGCACTTCATATTTTGGAGATACTATACCATTGTAAGCACACCCAGGAGACCAATGGGAATTGGATCTTGTTTTATTCTCTCTGCAACCAGTTCTATTAAGAGCATCAACATGTTGTAGATCCCTTCATGAATTTCAGTACCCCACTTGTGAACAGCACTTGATGTTAGGAGCTACAAAAACATGAAGGACACTTTAGAGTCTAATTTGAAAAGGAAAAAAGTCAACAGTTTATTAGTTCAGTCTCAAACAATCAAGAGATTATTAGCATAATACGTTTTATGCAGATGATTTATTTTAAAAGACCCATAGCTGTACCAGTTTTTTAATCCACTCATCTGCTGGGAAGGCAGAGGAGGTTGGGGGGAAGAGGGAGAGATCAACCAAAGGACTTGTACACATGCATATAAGCATAACCAATGAATACAGACATGAGGGGGGTGAGGGGATGGGATAGGGACACATATGTAATACCTTAATCAATAAAGAAAATTAAAAAATAATAATAAACATTTTAAAAAAGACCCATAGCTGTAGTCCATCTACTCATTCATGTATTTCAGTCAACACTGAGTTTTGCTGTTGAACTTTAATTCCCTTACATCAGCGGTTCTCAACCTGTGGGTCGCGACCCTTTTGGCAGTCAAATGACCCTTTCACAGGGGTCGCCTAAGACCATCCTGCATATCAGATATTTACATTACGATTCATAACAGTAGCAACATTACACTTATGAAGTAGCAACGAAAATAATTTTATGATTGGGTCACAACATGAGGAACTGTATTTAAAAGGCCAGAAGGTTGAGAACCACTGCCTTATATTAAAGAAGTTAGTTAAAAAAAGTTTAATTTGCTCCTGTACTTTTCAACATTACTAGAAAAAGTTAAGTGGCTTAGAGCAAATAGATCAACTCCTGATACTGTGTTTTCTCGCTGTGTGGCCTTGGACAAATGTACCAAAGTTTTCAAAGGCTCAGTTAGTTCTCTCATCTCTAAAGAGGAAAGTTCCTACCAACTTTACACAGATGTTATGATTATCAAAGGATGTAACTAATGTGAAAGTATTTTACAAATTGTGAGGTATTATTATTAATTTAGCTTGGAGATAACCATTAACCAATATTCCTGGAGTCTAAGAAATGAATTTCATATTTCATGGATTCTAATGTACACATTCTTTTTATGATTGTTTATATCTCAGAAACAGGACTGCATCTTCCCACCTGCTGACCAGATTACAACAGGATTCTGAATGTGAAAAAATATTTAGAAATACCTTACCAGTTTATTTTGCTTTTTGGTTTGTATAAAAGTAATATTCAACTTTAAAAAATGTTTAAGTAAATCAAAATAGCTCTAAGTGATAAGGCACTGCAATATTGTTTATTTTGTAGCTCTTTTTCTTAAATATAAGCATAACATATAAAACAATGGTGCATCTTATACTCAGCATCTTACATTTGTTAAAAAGAGGGAACAGGCACACAGATGAATCTAAAATCATCATTAATGAATTTCCCCAATCCTCAGTATTCTATTCCATGAGGGAGTCTAATTCAGAAACAATGGCTAGAAGAGGGAATGAGAACTCAAAGGATTCAGCTTATTAAAATAATGGTAAACTGACACAGTGATTTCATGTTTGCATAAGATTTCCCTTCAGAGAGAAAATACAGTGCAATAAAAATTTAATCGTGGCCACATTAAGAAGCTCTTAACAAAAGCAGCCTAAGAGAGCTCAAACTTCTTTAGCTGCAGAGGAAAAGAAAACCTCAGTTCCAGATTTTTGACATTCCAATTAGTTGCACTATTTGCTCAAATGAGCAATAATCATAAGACCGATTTTTATATAAACCAAGGAGTGTTTTTTTGCTTGCCTATATAGTCTTCTTATATTTAAAAGTTAAAGCAGCAGAGATTAACATTTGAGAAGCTTCATAGTGACAATAACAAAAAAAAGTAGGTGGATTAAGCACTATTCTCTCTGTTGCCATCTCACGTATTCAGTTTTTAATTGGAAAATGAAGTTCTGTCTTCCAGAAGAGATGGGGAGGGACAGGCAGGCCCTGGTGGGGAAGATGCATACCTGTGCACTATGGCTACACCTACATTTTTCCCCATGCCTCAATATACTAGTAAAGAATCCAGGCTGGCCTGAAGGAGTAAGGTGAAGAAAACAGAAATGACAACCAAGCTCCTTTTGTGCATCTTATTCATACAGTGCTTATTAATTACTTATACCCTTCTAAAAAATTTGAGGCAGCTTATAAGAAAACCCTAGAGAAGTGGGTTAGAAGGAGAGTCATCATACCAGAAAACACAGCTAAGGAAACCAAGACCAATTATATAAAACACTCCGAGTTTCCCGGCAGCCAAGTCTAAAGGCACACAGAATTCTGTAGCTCTTCCGATTTAATAAAGGAAAGCATGCCTTAGTGATGGGAGGAGAATCTTTTTTAAAGTTCTAAACACTAAAGAAATTTAACAGGCATTTTTACATAAACAACCATGAACAATACAACGCAGGGTGCCCTTGTGCTCACAGTTTTACAGAGAAACCCCCAAACAACCCCCTGATCATTTGTTATACTAGTACCAACAGCTGAGGGCATAATATAAAACAGTCCTCTGAAGCATCTCTGTATAGAATTAGAGTATTATATTCCAAAAATGCAACTTGCTAGGAATTGACAGGGCTCTCTGGATCTGGAGATCATCAACCTAAAGGTCCTTTCCTTACGCTAATAAATCCTTTCCATAACTTTGCATTTTTCTGTCTCTGTAAATGTAGGCATGTATTATACTAGAGGCCCGATGCACAAAATTCGTGCAAGGGGCTCGGCCCTCGCAGCTGAGGCAGCTTGCCTCTGTGGCTTGCCTCGGCCCTCACAGCCCTGGCTTCATCCAGAAGGACGTTGGGAGGGTCTTTTGGCTGTCTGGTTTAATTAGCATATTACACTTTTATTATTATAGATGTCTCACAGTTTGTTACAATACTACCCTGATTCTTACAAGAATTTTTAAAAACTTAAAATAATTTTAAACTACAAATTGGTCGATGAATTCATCCAAAATGAAGATAAATTCTCATTGCAAATAATCCCTAACTGAATGACAATTTTATTTATTTATTTTTTAAATATATTTTTACTGATTTCAGAGAGGAAGGGGGAGGTAGAGAGATAGAAACATCAATGATGAGAATCATTGATTGGCTGCCTCTTGCACCCCCCCATACTGGGGATCAAGTTCACAACCCAGGCATGTGCCCTTGACCAGAATCAAACCTGGGACCCCTCAGTCCACAGGCTGATGCTCTATCCACTGAGCAAAACCAGCTAGGGCCGAATGACAATTTTAAAGATTTCTTCCCTTTTTCAAAGACGAAGCTATTTTTTGTTCCTATAATTAATTTTGTTATTTTTTAAGTCGTGAATCAAAGGAGATTCTATCTGTCAAGATGCAGATGAGAATAATAGTTTGCATATGAACAGTTTATTTCACTGGGTTTAAACTTTACCCATCTGTAGTTGTAGTGATTTACTTGCATGAGACAAAAATGGTTGTCAAAACCCAGAAGTACCAGACAGCAGGAGACTCGTTTATTCTTTTTTAAAAAAATATATTTTTATTGATTTCAGAGAGGAAGGGAGAGGGAGATATAGAAACATGAATGATGAGAATCATTGATCAGCTGCCTCTTGCTCTTCCCCCCACCAGGGATCAAGCTCACAACCCAGGCATGTGCCCTTGAACAGAATCAAACCCGGGACCTTTAGTCCACAGGCCAACGCTCTATCCACTGAGACAAACAGCTAGGGCTCATTTATTCTTTCAACAAAGATTTACTAAATCTTTTCTTTGAGCTCAGCACTGGCTACACGCTGGGGAAAACTACAGTGTCTATGACATTGCCCCGGTTCTTGTGGGAATTCAGGACTCATCCTGAAAAGGGAATCTTCCTTCCTTGAGTTAGAAAAACAAGTCCTGTGGTCTCCTATTATCACTCTATCCCACACACATGCTGTCATCCGCATGTCATTCTGCCAGCAAGAATACTCAATTCAGTCAAACTTTCTGTAGTTTAAAACATCTGCTTCTACCTCAGTAAAATAAGTATAAAATGGCTTGTATTCTGATAAATATTATCTTCCTAAGTGCCACAATCCTTAGTTTAGTAAGATGTCTAATTTCCTAGTATAATATTTTAACCTTAACAATTAAATAGCAGAAGTGATAGTCAACCAAAGACATGTGCAAGCAAATAAATACAAAAGAAGCAAATCATTTATAAGCCCCAAATTTACAGCTACTTTTTTCATATTAGAGGATTCCTCAGTTGAACAAGATTCATAAACTGGTCTCACACATAAAAAACTAAAACAAAAAGCCTGTTCAACTTCAACCCCAGCACAAAATAAATCAGCTGAGCACATATTTCTTACCTTTTTAAATGCTTCAGGCATACACCTATCCATAAATCTTTTACAATTCTCATCAGACTCAGAAAGACCTAAGTAAAATAAATGAAAAAATATGCCTTAGATTTTTAAGTAGTTTGTAGAGACCATATGTACCATTTCAAATTCATACACCTGGAACTATTTATGATAGAAACCTTGATTCTTAAGGGATTATTAAAAGCAGAATGTATACATTCTGATGAAGGAACAGGCTGAGAAACAATCACAGTATTTATTTATTAGTACCACAATATATTTATTTTTACTTATTATTAATATACACTTGTTAAATAGTATAATAAATAAATATTAATTAGAACTGAAATGGTTGAACTTATGTTTCCATGTCAGAGTAACTTCAAATGACCCGATTAAATCGTAATATGTAAAAACCCAGGGTCCGTAAGCCCTACCGAAGGCTCAACTGAACACCAGAAGTCAGTCCTGTAGTCAGTGCTGGGTTGCTGTGGTGACCCAGCACTAACTGCTGCGGGTGTGGGCGCAGCGACCCAGCACTGACTGCCGAGGAGGCTGTGGATCAGGCCCAGAGAGAGAGGCAGGGTCTGATCCGCAGCCTCCATGGCAGCTGTTGATCAGCCCTTGCCTCTCCTTCTCTCCAGGCTTCACCAGTAGCCGTGTCTCTCTCTTTTTCTCTGGGTCTCCGCAGGGGCTACTGATCAGCCTCACCTCTCTCATCAGGCCCAGAGATAGGCCAGAGATGCTGACTGGCATAGAAACAGACCAATCAGAACCAAATCTGGGTGAACTGTGAGGAGCCAATGGCTGCCTAGGAGGCAGAGCTTTTGACGCTGACTGGCATAGAAACCGACCAATCAGAACCAAGTTGGCTGTCACGGAAGGGCCATTGGGGGCGAGATCAGGCTGGCAGGAGAGGGTAGTTGGGGGCAAGATCAGGCTGCCAGGGGAGGGCAGTTGGGGACAACCAGGCTGGCAAGGGAGGGCAGTTGGGGGCAATATCAAGCTGGCAAAGGAGGGCAGTTGGGGGTGAGATCAGGCTGGCAGGGGAGGGCAGTTAGGGGTGATCAGGCAGTCAGAGGCAGTTGGGGGCAAGATTAGGCAGGCAGTCAGGCAGGCAGGCAGGCAGAGGCAGTTAGGGACGTGCACTGGGCCACTTGTAACTAATAAAACCAAACACTAACTACTTACCATTACTTTCCTAAACAGCTCTATAAAATATAAATATTCTCAATAAATGCCAAAAATCACTCTTCTTCCTTAAAACAAACTGATTAACTGTGTAACAAAATGCACAGAATGGTGCCTGGCACACAGTAAGTGATAACTTGCTAAGTGAATGCATGCTGAACACATTTTCTTTTTTCGGAACCACTGCCTATCACAGTATCTACATCCTAATAGGCACTTAATAAATGTTGCTGCTGAAAAGCCAGTAATAAACGTACCAGAAAATTGCCCATTAGGATTAAATCTAATCCTGTGAAAACATTTCCTACCTACTAATGTGCCTCATATTTAATCATGGTGGTAAACTATGCACACTTTTAATAAGGAGGAAAAAACACACATAACAGTGGCCCAATTCTTACTTTACAATTGAATTCAATATGAAAAAGAAATTATTTTCTCTTTAAAACATACTATAGAAGCTTCCTTATATTGACACCCGTTCTTCCAACTTAGTGTTATTTTATTACTCTACTAGTTTAATATTTGTAAAGCACTTAAGATAGTGCCAAACATGTAAGTACAAAATGTCTGTTAAATAAATATTACCTTCTCTTAAAAAAATAAAAAGCCAATGAATTGGGACTTTTAAAGTGCTCCAAGCTTCTGTGGAAAAGTTAATTTCAATTTATAAGTTTTTTCAATTACATTTTAAAGAATCTTACACTCTATTGGAGCTGGATGAAAACAGTTGATTTAATTCAAAGCTTTAAATATTCCACAGGGGATAAGCAAAGAATAGAGTAAATGTTCTAAGATTATAAAGTCAGGTCTCTTAGTAAAAAACAAAAAAATCTGCTCATGAGTTCTGAAGTCTGAAAACTTACCAAGTCTTGCAAGGTAGGTAGACGCCAACAAGCATTTTCCTAGTGATTCTTCTCTCTTGTAAGGGATGGACCAATGATCAGTCAAAACACGGCTTTCCAGTTCATATAAGTTTGTTGTAGGGAATTCAATTCCTTCCCCTGAGCAGTTTCCATTTTCATCATTCTTCTGACAAATAGGGATTATGGTAAAAAAAAAAAACCAACAGTGACTACTTTAAATTTTTTTTATTTAACACTGAGCAGATGCTTAATCAATAGAAGCTAATAAATAATACCAATAGTGTAGATTCCAAATTTCTTTCTCATAACTTGAATTTAATGATAAGAGTTCAGTGGTGACAGTAACAGCTATCGTGGGAGAGTATGGAAACCCTACTGATGTCGTGTCAGGAGTGAGTCAGTGGTGAGGAATGGAGGCAGCAGGTATCTCTGGAGAAATTTATCAAAATTGACCAAGACTATGTAGTCTCAAACTTTATTAGAGTGGCCTTCTTACTCCCCCTCAGAAGGCAAGCTCATCTCATTCTTCAAAGATGAACCTTCTCATTATAAAATAGCAAACCTACCTTCACCTGCAGCCATCCTATTCTCCCCATTTTTGTTGTTTTGTTTTGTTTTTCTTCACTAGAAGGATTAATTTCTTCTGCCTGCTCCCTCTTCTGGATATGCTAGATCCGTTCCCCTCACCTCCCAGGACAGCACACTCCCCTGTTCTCCTTTGGTGGATCTGGCTGGTTCCATTCTATCTCCCCTTCTGGTACAACCTCCCCTTCCTGGCCATCAAGTATTGGAGTTTCTCAAACCTCAATGCTATTTCTCAAACCTCTGGCTCTTCTCATTATACTCCAGAGAATGGCACATCTGTTTAGCAGCACAGCCAGAAACCAGGACTCATCCTCTTTTTTTGTTGATAATTTCAAGATTTTTTAAATTGAATTTATTGGGGTGCCATTGGTTAATAAGACTATGTTTCAGGTGTACAATTCTATAATACATCATCTGTATATTATATTGTGTGTTCACCACCCCAAGTCAAGCCTCCTATCACTATTTATCCCCCCTTTTCTCTCTTCTACCTCCCCTCAATTCCCCTTTCCCTCTGATGATCACCATAGGTCTGTACCTATGAGTTGTCTTTTTCTTTGCCTAATCCCTTCATCTTTCCCACCAAGTACCCCAATCCCACTCCCATCTGACAGCTATCAGTCTGTTCTCTGTATTTATGAGTCTGTTTCTATTCTGTTTGTTAAGTTTATTTTGTTAGGTTCCACACACAAGTAGAATCATATGGTATTTGTATTTCTCTGACTGGCTTATTTCAATTAGCATAATACTCCCCAGGTCCATCCATGCTGTTGCAATAGGTAAGATTTCCTCTTTCATAGCTAAGAACCAGGGACTCATTCTTAAAACCCGTGCTCCCATCTTCACCCCCAAAGACCAGGATTAGACCTAAACTTCTCTCAAATCTATACTTCTGTACAGCTCCGCCGAGATGCCACCATTCCTCCAATACTCTTTCAGAGAAGCCTTTCCAGAATTTCCAAACTACATATGTCAAACTCCTTTAAACCAGTGAGTTTCAACCTTTTTCATCTCATGGCACACACAAACTAATTACTAAAACTCTGCAGCACACCAAAAAATACATTATATATTTTGCCAATCTGACTTAAGTAAACCAAAGGCATAATTTTCATTCATTCACACGGGCGGCTATTGTTGTGTTGGTTATTGTTATTTTTAAATTTGACAGTCTACAGGAAAAGAGGTCAGTGGCTCTGACTACATACTCAAGGTATTGCACGCTTTAAAATTCTGGCGGCATATGCTGTGGCACACCGGTTGAAATTGCTGCTTTCAACCCTTATTAGAGTTAGGGACTCACCCATAGTGGTAGAGACCTGGAAGGGGTTCTAAGGGAAGTACTCTCACAGGGTGATTTATATACAGTAGGTCCTCGGGTTACGTTGGAGATCTATTCCTACAATGCGACATAACGCGATTTTCGCCATAAGTCGGAACCCACCTACAGAAGCACCTACATCACTCACATGGAGCACACACACAGCAGCAATGAAGTGAAACAGTAAAAAAATTTAAAAGATAACAATTCCTGACCTTTACTTGTGGTAAATAAATAAAACATAAAGGACACATGTACATACGTCGAAATGACGAAGCTTTTTTTTAAATAAATACTGTAAATGGGAAATGGCAATGTAACTCAAGGACTGCCTGCATATAAAACCCTAATCGACTGAAGAGCGGAACAACCAGTCACTATGTGCGCTGACTACCAGGAGGTGCATGCAGAACATAGAGGCATTGTCAGCTGTGGCGGGATAGTGGAGCAGGTGAGCAGGGGCACCGTCGCTGTCATCAGGGCGAGCCTCTGGTGGTTACTGAAAATTCTTTACTCCCACACGCCACGATCCCGCCCAGCGCTCACACCTGATGCCGGTGTTGGCCCCACTCGCACCCACTGCTGGTGCTGAAGCTGCCACTTGCACCCGCTGCCAGCACCCGGCCCCAATCGCTCGACACCATCAGCAAGTGCAAGCAGCAGCTGCTGGCCCCGGTTGCCCCTCAGGCCTTCTCTACCTCACCCTGCTCCTGAGGGGCGACTGGGGTCAGCAGCCGCCTCTTGCACCCACTGCCAGTGCCAGGCCACTCACAACCACTGACGGCGCTGGCTCCGCTCACACCCTTTGCTGGCACTGGCCCCAATCGTTTTGTGCCATCAGCGGGTACGAGCGGGGCCGACGCTGTCAGTGTGTGGGAGCGGTGGTGGCAGGAGCAGGGCAGCCGGCAGACATGGGACTGGGGGCTGCTGCAGGAAGGGCCAGGCCGGGGCACAGAGGATGGGCCAACACCCGCCTCTGTGCCTACCACAGCTTTGCGGCCCACAGTTCAAGGTGCACGAATTCGTGCACTGAGCCCCTAGTCCAGTGATGGCGAACCTTTTGAGCTCGGCGTGTCAGCATTTTGAAAAACCCTAACTTAACTCTGGTGCCATGTCACATATAGAAATTTTTTGATATTTGCAATCATAGTAAAACAAAGACTTATATTTTTGATATTTATTTTATATATTTAAATGCCATTTAACAAAGAAAAATCAACCCAAAAAATGAGTTCATAGGTTCACCATCACTGCCCTAGTCTGACCATAAATTCCTAACCAGGTAATTCACGGTGGGTGGTCATATAACTTTTTTCCCCTTTTATTGATTAAGGTATTACATATGTGTCTTTATCCTCCCATTGCCCTCCCCCTATCTCCCACTCATGCCCTCACCCCCCTGGTGTCTGTGTCCATTGGTTAGGCTTACATGCATGCATACAAGTCCTTTGGTTGATCTCTTCCCCTTACCCCCACCCTCCCCACCTTCACTCTGAGGTTTGACGGTCTGATCGATGCTTCTCTGTCTCTGGATCTGTTTTGTTCATCAGTTTATGTTGTTCATTATTTTCCATAAATAAGTGACATCATGTGATATTTATCTTTCTCTGACTGGCTTACTTCACTTAGCATAATGCTCTCCAGTTCCATCCATGCTTTTACAAATAGTAAGAAGTCCTTTTTTACCACAGCGTAGTATTCCATTGTGTATATATACCAGTTTTTCAATCCATTCATCTGCTGATGGGCACTTAGGCTGTTTCCAAATCTTAGCTATGGTAAATTGTGCTGCTATGAACATAGGGGTGCATATATCCTTTCTGATTGGTGTTTCTAATTTCTTGGGATATATTCCTAGAAGTGGGATCACTGAGTGGCATATACTGGGTGTACCGGTTAATAATGCAGATTTTTTTCAATAGATGGAGTTACACATATTTGATATATATGCAATTTGATATGTATGCTATTTTGTTATATTGACAGCAAGCTTCAAAACTTCATATTTCAAATTTGCTGAAGGTGTTAACATCATAGATATTTTTACGCTTAAAAATGTCGAATTTCATGCCCCAAAAAGAGCATTTACGGGAAGTTTTAATTCATTAATTTATTTTGAAGAAAAAGTTATTGTATACTTCGGGAAGCTTATGGTGAACATGCTCCATCTCAAGATACTTGTGAACGCTGGCTTAAACACTTTAAAAGTGATGATTTCCATGTGAAAGACAAAGAACGTCCAGGTCAACTGAAAAAGTTGAACAGCAACAATTACAAGCATTATTGGATGAATATGCATGTCAAACTCAAAAACAACTTGCAGAAAGACTAAACGTTGCTCCACAAACAATTTCCGATCATTTACAAGCAATGGGAAAGATTTTAAAGGAAGGAAAATGGGTGCCACATCAACTGAATGAAAGACAAATGGAAAACCGAAAAGTCATCAGTGAAATGTTGCTTCAACGGCACAGAGTCTTTTTGGCATCGAATTGTGACTGGCGATGAAAAGTGGATTTATTTTGAGAATCCCAAATGCACAGAATCATGGATTGATCCAGGTCAACCGTCAACATCGACTGCAAGGCCAAATCGCTTCAGAAAGTAGACAATGCTCTGCATTTGGTGGGATCAGGAAGGTATGGTGTATTATGAGCTTCTAAAACCAGGTGAAACCATTAAAACTGATCGCTACCGACAACAAATAATCAATTAGAACCACACTTTGATTGTGAAACGACCAGAATGTTCCAGAAGACACAGCAAAGTAATTTTGCTTCATGATGCACCATCACACACTTCAAAACCAGTTAAAGACACATTAAAAGATCTTGCCTGGGAAGTATTAACCCACCCAGACCTTGTTCCTTCAGATTACCACTTGTTCTGATGGATGGCACGTGTACTTTCTGAGCAGCACTTCAAAACGTACGAAGAAGTGGAAAATGGGGGTCTCTGAATGGTTTGCCTCAAAACAAGAAAAGTTCTCTTGGGACAATTTCCACAAATTACCTGAAAGATGGGGAAATGTGTAGCTAGCGATGGACATTACTTTGAATAAAGCACTTCTGATGTTTCTCTTGAAATTATCGTGTTTTCTTTGATTTCAAAATCTGCCATTATTAACCGGTATACCTAGTATATCCACTGACACAGGAAGTAGACTAGTGGTTGCCAGAGGATGGGAAAAGGGAGAAAAGGAGAGTGACGGTTAATAAAGATAAGGTTTCTTTTTGTGGTGATGAAATATTCTAAAATTAAAGAGTGGTGAGGCTGCAAAACTCTGCGAATGCACACTTTGATTAAAGGGTGAACTCTGGTATGTGACTGATAGCTCAATAAAGCAATTATTTAAAAAAATGGGTTAGTTAAAGTAAGTTTGATGATTATAGTAACTAAACAAAGATTAATATATAAACATATTTAAGAATTTCAGACAAGAGCAGGCACATCCAAGTGGTATGGCCATTATATATATCTAAGCATCTCAAAACAGAGAGTTGTACCTAATGATTTATAGTAAAAATGATACATATGTCCATAAGACAGTTTTAAAGAATCAATTTAAAAAGCAATATATTTAAGACCTAAAAGGTGCAAAATCTCATGCTGTTAACATTCTTGGTCTTGAAAAAAGGAGGGAACAGACATGATGTATATACCAAGGTTAACGAATGATACAGAGCAGCATTACACCTGAGGAAGGTGCTGGCAATACAGAGACAGGGATCACCCAAGAGGAGGAAACAGTGACATGAACCCATATTTAGGGTGGCTTAATATTTTGAGTCATCACCGTGAGTAGAGCCTGTCCTTGGCAAAAATTACATATTGAGCAAGAGAAAACATGCAAAGCAGCTCAGAATCGTTCTATTACAAAATAGCTCCCAGGAGACATAAGCTGTCGTCGGGTTTTTAATATGAACTCTGGAATGTAATATACTATTTTCTCATTCGACACCAAATTCAAATGGATACCCAAGTAACCACTAATGATTTCTGATTCAAAATTTATTAGAAAAACATTTATCAAAAGCTCGCTACGTTCCAGACAAGGTGCCTTAACACTGGGAACAAAGATAAGGACCCAGACCCAATTCTTGTCTTTAAAGAGGACAATGTGAACATAGAGAAGGGGGGAATCCAAGCCAGACTACAGCTGCTGTGCACACAATTAAAGAAGTGTAAAGAAAAGAATATTTAAGGCAGAAAGTTTGAGAGCATATTATTTCAAAACCAGTATACTTTATTTTTCAAGTATGTGAAGTAATAAACCTCAATGTTTTCAGCCTTTCTGACTACTTGAGGCAATATCTTTACTTTTCATTATGATATTCCATCAATGTCATTTAAAAATTTTAAATACTTAATTTCTAAAAAATGTTTTATAATATTAATGTAAATTCAGCAATTGTTAGAGACCATAATGCAATCACTAAGGCAGAAGAGAAGTTCATAAACAACTCTTGAATATCACTTTTAACCTGAAATATTTCTATTAACACTGAATCTCCTGTATTTGATCATCCAAAAAAAGTAAGAGATGAGCTTATGCAGGGATTTTCAACTCTTTTCATCTCATGGCACACACAATTCTGCAGCACATCAGAAAATATTTTTTTGCTGATCTGACACAAAAAAAATTTGTTTTATTTTTTACTCATTCATACTGGACGGCTACTGTTGTGCTGGCTATTGTCTTTTTTTTTTTTACTTGACAATCTCAGAGAAAAGAGATCAGTACCCCTGACTAAATAGTCAGGTACTTGCATGTTTTATATTTTTTTGTGGCACCCTGGTTGAAAACTGCTGAGCTAATGCATTAATTTATGATTTCCTAATTAACCAGTTTAGGATTTAAATCCAAACAGTTAACATTGTTGGATACATAAGTTAGGCTACTTCTTAAATATGTAATCATATGCCCATAGATACAAATGAAAACGTAAACAAGGCCTCTGTAACTTCCATGACACTTAATAGCGTCAGAAACATACTAGGAATTCAAATAGTTGTGATTGTCATGCCTTCATCTACTTGGCAAACTATTCAGAATAAGGCTTACTATTTACTTACTTGAAAGGACAAGTTAGGACTTTTAATAGTTGGAAATGAAGTTTTTCATAGAATTAATAAATGCTGTAATTGTAAAGTCTGAATTTACCCCCTCCCCCTCAAGTTTAGCACAAATCTTTAGATTTATCATGTAGATTATTTTGGCAAAAATATCTTTCTGCATGATACCTTTTATATTTATAATTAGGCACGTTCACATATGTCACTACTCATATCTAAAACTTGCCAGATTGAAAAATGCAGATGAACCAATGTATACAGGCAATATTTTAACTGCAGGTTGAATATACAAAACAATGTAATATTCTTAACCCTTACAAATGAGCTTTAAAATATCATCACATAGGCTTTTCAGTAATAACTTTAATATTTATTAGAAAACTACCTTCATTGAGTTTCAAAAAAGAAAACAAACCCTTTGCTCTTGAACTCAACAAGGATATATTATTAAAATGTAAGTCTTCACTCAGTGGAGAGAGAGTTAGCTCATGGAACTGAAGGGTCACAGGCTTGATTCCAGTCAAGGTACCTTGGTTGCAGGATCGATACTTGGCCCTGGTCAGGGGTGCATGTGGGAAGCAACTAATCGATGTGTCTCTCTCACATCAACTTTTCTGTCTCTCCCCTTCCCTTTTACACCCTCTAAAAATCAATGGAAAAATATCCTCAGGTGAGAATTAACAACAAAAATATAAGCCTTCTTTGTTTAAAGAAGCAAAACCTACTAGAGTGGATACTGCCTGTTAGTTTAGAGATAAGTTCCTGTCTGCCCATTTACTCAACAGATACAGATAAAGAAAATTATCCAGCTTAACGGGTAAGAGACTGCCAATGCTACTTAAAGATTATTTTAATACTAAATTCAATTGTTGAACTATTTTATTAGCCAGCAATGTACTCAAGAGCTTCTAAATGTCTGATTAATGTACAGAAAAGTGGAAATGCCAAATTGATTTCTCCATGATGATTTTAAATGGGTTTGTCTATTATCTTAAATAAACAATTGGTACCATATATATCAAGTGCATAAGAGAAAATATGAAAACATGAACATTTAATTCCAAGTCATTCATTTATAATTTTTATTTTTTTTAAAAAATATATTTTATTGATTTTTTACAGAGAGGAAGGGAAAGGGATAGAGAGTTAGAAACATCGATGAGAGAGAAACATCGATCAGCTGCCTCCTGCATACCCCCTACTGGGGATGTGCCCGCAACCAAGGTACATGCCCTTGATTGGAATCGAACCCGGGACCCTTCAGTCCGCAGGCTGACACTCTATCCACTGAGCCAAACCGGTTAGGGCAATATAATTTTTATTCTTAAAATTCAGTCTTATTAAATGTTTTTCAAAGCGTTCAGAGATAGTTATATGTATATCTGCTATTCCTTGTGATATTTCAGATTAGACAAAATGATTCCTAAAATACTCTTCCTGGAAAAAGGAGACAGGGACAAGTGTGGGTAGACAGTCCTCAAGTTACTAATACACAGTGTCTCAAGTCTACAAATTGTTTTCTTGGAATACATATTCATTCCATGTTATACATAGTAGAAGAATTCTTACCTTTTCTATGAAGGCTGATACTTCTTGTAGTCCCTTTCATAATCCTTGGTGGCTATTCATTTATTATGGAAACAATGTTTTCATGAGAAGTTGTCTTATAATTCAAAGGTGATATCTTACATATAAAATTTAACCTTTCAGTTAGATGGAAAGTTTGGCACTTACAAATCATTAATGCCAGGAACAAAACATAGCTGAATTGGACCTTCAGTTTCAACAACAGGAAGGAAAGCGATGGTAAAGAGGATTTGATATATTCAGGTGAGAGAAAAAGCAGTGAGTGGCAATAGGAGAATGAATGTATCTACTGAGTACTTAGCTACTATGTATCAGGAGTTGTGCCAAACCCCATGAGGCAAGTATTATCATCTTCATTTTTTAAATGGGCAAACCATGCGCAAGTAAGACAAGTCACTCAGAATAAGGTGTATATCTTATGATCTCCTGCCTAAAACCAGCAGTCATTCATGTGTTCAGAATGGGATGAGAATTCAAGACAAGGTTTCTTTAAATCTCAGGTTCTAGAATAAGCACACTTATTCCAATTTCTCCTAAAATTAGTAGAATGGCACAGCCCCAAAAAGCACCACTCCAGAATGGAGGTAAAACGTTCTCATAAAAACAAACAAATAAAAAACTTAGATTTGGGATTAAAGGACTAATTACCAATTAAAACTTCTTTTTTGTCCAAAGCACTAGTATTTCTTAATCCACTGATATGCCTAAAATTCTAAATAAGTGGTAATGTAGCATGAACAATTATCTTTTATTCCTAACAATTTTGCTGAAATTTCTTTGACTATATATTCCTATATGACAGATCTAAATGTTGATTCTGTCACCATCGGTTGTTAGCTGTGACCCTGAATAAGCTTCTTAAACTATCCATGTACCTTGGTTTTCTCAACAACAACAAAAATACAAATAGTGTTTACTTGCAGGATTATGATGCAGATAAGAGCTAATCCATGTAGGGGGCCAACTACAACAAACAGGCACCATCATAAACAGCAGCTCAGACTTCTCTTCAAGCTTCAGATAAGCGTTTCTGTCTCCCCGTCTGACTCTTCAACGTTGGTGTCCTAAAGGCACTTACATTTATCATATCTACACAGAACTCAGTGTTCAGCTTCAAATTTGTTTCTTCTCTAATATTCCTAATCTCAGAAACTGTGTTTCATCTTCCCAACCCGTTGGTCACCATTCCAAATGATTCTACCTCAAAAAATTGCCCCCAAGTCTTTCCAAGGCAACCACTGCCTTAGTTGAGGTCCTAGCTGTATGTTGCTTAGATTTCTCTCTGCTATACTCTTGTAACTGTCATCCCTGCCCCCACATTCCCATTCTATCCCACTTGTGTGCCTCTTCCAAAATGCCAGAGTAATCTTCCTTTAAAACTAAAAAAACTAAACCAAAAAAAGAAATCTGATCCCATTTCTTACTTGTTCAGAAATCTCCATTAGCACCCAGCTGCCCACAGGTGCCTAGAAAATAAAAGCAAGTTTCCTGCACTGGCATGCAAGGCTCTTCACCACCTGTGATAGTATTTGGAGATGGCACTTTGGGGAGGTGATTAAATCAGGGGAGCTCTGCTCTTATAAAAGAGATCACAGAGAGCTTCCTTGTTCCTACCAGCAAGTGAGGTAATAGTGAGAAGACGGCCATCAATGAACCAGAAGTGAGTCCTCACTAGATGCTGAATCTTGACCTTGGATTTCTTAGCCTGCAGAACTATGAGAAATAATTTTGTGTTCTTTATAAGCCTTCCATCTACGGTATTTTTTTTTATAGCACTCCAAACAAACTGAGACTTTCTTCAAACCCAGTTTAAATATCACCTCTTCAACAAAATTTTCAAGATTCCTCCTTGGAAAATAAGATATTCTGTCCTCTATTTTTATAAAGAATTCTTATTCAGTATTTTCCTTTGGCTGAGAATCTATCCTATATAATAAAAGGTTAATATGCAAATTGTCCACTCAACCAAGAGTTTGACCTGGAGTTTGACCAGGAGGCGGGGACAGCCAGCCAACTGCCCGCGGCCCCTCCCCCTGGCCTGCCTGGCCCAATTGGCCCTGATGGAGGCAGGCTGGCTGGACCCCACCCATGCACGAATTCGTGCACTGGGCCTCTAGTCCTATCTAATAAAAGAGAAACATGGTAATTAGCGTACGACTGCTACCCTTCCCATTGGCTAATCACGGCGATATGCAAATTAACTTCCAGCCAAGATGGCGGCTGGCAGCCAGGCAGCTTGAAACTAACATGAGGCTTGCTTGCTTCAGTGACGGAGGAAACCAATGTTCCCCGCCTGCCTTGCCGGCCTCTGAGCCTGCAGTTTAAAACATTGTAACAAATATAGAAGCTAAACAAAACCCCAGAAACCTGCTTTCAGCGAGCCGGGATCTCAGAGCTGGAGTTATACATTGTTTCAATTATAGAACCCAAACAAACCAGATACCTGTTTTCAGCAGCAGAGGCCTCAGAGCTGGGGCCAGAGCTAAAGCTGGCCCAGAATAAAAAAGAAAAAAAAAAAAAAAGGAGCAGTTGGGAGCTTCAGTCACCCACCAGCCGAAAACAGCCCTCAGCCCCTCACCCAGACTGGCCAGGCACCCCAGTGGGGACCCCCACCCTGAAGGGTGAGTGACCAGCTGCAAACAGCCATCATCCCCTCACCCAGGCTGGCCAGGCACCCTAGTGGGGGCCCCCACCCTGGTCCAGGACACCCTTCAGGGCAAACCAGCCAGCCCCACCCATGCACCAAGCCTCTATCCTGTATAGTAAAAGGGTAATATGCCTCCCAGCACTGGGATCAGTGGAGCCGCGAGGCCTCCCAGCACCGGGATCAGCATGACAGGGGGCAGCGCCCCAACCCCCGGATTGGCCCTGCTCTGTGCGTGACAGGGGGTGGCGCCGCAACCTCCCCATCGACCCTGCCTTGAGTGTAACGGGGCAGTGCCCCAACCTCCCAATCGGCCCTACCCTGAGCATGACTGAGGGTGGCATCGCAATCTCCCAATCCGCCCTGCTCTGTGAATGACAGGAGGCGGTGCCCCAACTCCCCAATTGGCCCTGCTCTGAGCCCGAGCAGGGGCTGCACCTAGGGATTGGGCCTGCCCTCTGCCACCTGGGAGCAGGCCTAAGCCAGCAGGGCATTATATCCCGAGGGGTCCCAGACTGCAAGAGGGCACAGGCCAGGCTGAGGGACCCCCCTTCCCTCCCGAGTGCACAAATTTTTGTGCACCGGGCCTCTAGTATATATAAAAGCCTAAGTGACTGGATGACTGAATGATTGGTCAACCGGTCGCTATGACACACACTGATCAGCAGGTGGCAGATACTCAACACAGGAGTTGCCCCCCGATGGTCAGTGCACTCCCGAGAGCCATCAGCTGACCTACGGGTGCCAAACACAGGGCTCATGGCTGGCCACCACAGCCCGGAGACCACAGTGGAGCGGCAGCAAGACTACCGAGAGGTTGCAGGCACAGCGGGGCCAGGATGAGCAGGAGTGGCAGGCGGCTTTGGATTGCCTGTTTTGGCCTGATCCCCGCAGGCCACGCTGAGGGACCCCACCAGTGCACGAATCCGGGCCTCTAGTATATTAATGAAGAAACACATTCTGCTACTGATGCTTGAACACTTCCTATAACAAATGATAAATAAGAGCTTACAATTTCTTGTAATGAGCACGTTATAACAGAGTGCTGTGAAAGTATATAAGAAGTGGAACCCATGGAATATTATCCAACCTTAAAAAGAAAGGAAATCTTACCCTGGCCCGGTGGCTCAGTTGGTTGGAGCGTCATCCTGTGCACCTAAAGACTGCAGTTTCGATTCTGGGTCAGGGCACATACCCAGGTTGGGGCCCATCTGGGAGGCAACTATCAATGTTTATCTCTCTCTCCCTCCCCCTCTCTCTTCTCTCTCTAAAAATCAACAAGCCTATCCTTGGACGAGGATTAAAGGAAAGGAAAGGAAAGGAAAGGAAAGGAAAGGAAAGGAAAGGAAAGAAGGAAGGAAGGAAGGAAGGAAGGGAGGGAGGGAGGGAGGAAGGGAGGGAGGGAGGAAGGAAATCTTGTCACATGCTACAACATGGATGAACCTTGAGGATATTATGCTAAGTGAAATAAGTCAGTCACAAAATGACAATACTGTTATATTCCACTTACATGAGGTATCTAAAGTAGTCAAATTCACAGAAACAAAGTAGAATGATGGTTAGCAGGTGTAAAAGGGCAGTTTTAATATGAGTTTCAGTGTTGCAGGATGAAAAAGTTCTGGGATCTGTTTTGCAATTATGTAAATACTAGAGGCCCAGTGCATGAAATTCCTGCATGGGTAGGGTCCCTAGGCCTGGCCAGCGATCAGGGCCAGTCAGGTTCCCCGCCTCCCCGCCTCCCCCTTCCTTCGCTCCCTCAGCGCCCCACTGCCACTGCCTGTCCGTCATGTTCTGTGCCACCCCCTGGTGGTCAGCACATGTCACAGCGAGCAATCGGGCTCCCAGCCTCCTGGTTGAACTCCTGAGGGGACAATCTGCATATTAGCCTTATATTATATAGGATGCCTTACACTACTAAACTGTACACTCAAAAATGGTTATGATGGTAAATTTTGTTATGTTTTGTAAAATAATTTTAAAAAATAAGAAGGTGACTCAGCATAATCATGGTGAAAGATTGCCTATAAATGAAATGACATTTAAAGTAAGGCATAAGTAAGCATCTACCTTCTTTACCATAACTTTGAATCCATGGTTAATCCTTAGTCTACATCTTACCTACTCCATCAGCAACATCTAAAACAGCTGCCCACTCTCTTCTGCGGGAAACATGTCCTTCACTTGGCTTCCAGGACAGAGCCTGGTTCCTCTCACCTTCACTAACCACTGCTCAATCTCCTTTGCTGGTTCCTCACCATCACCTCAGTCTCTAAACACTGAAGAACCTTGGGGCCCAGTCCTCAGACCTCTTCTTTACACATATGCACTCCCTTGTGGTCTCACTGAGTAGAATTTAATGCAGTGTTTCTCAACTTTGTTTTCATTATGGCTCCTTCAAGGAGCCTTTTAAATATTTTTATTTTCTCAATCATCCCATATCTATTAATTAAATACTAAATAAGATTGTACTGGGTAGGACTGACTTTTGGAGCAAACCATTGTAATGTCTAAGATTTTTTCCACCCTCTCCCCCCAAGAACCAATGCCCCCTTTGGAGTGCTATTGTCCCTGTTGACAATGCATAGTCTAATGCTTTAAATACCATCTCTAAGCTGAAGGCCCTCACATTTATCTCTTCTCTTTTCCCTAGGCTCCACACACCTATCCAATTCCTTCTTTAAATATCTTCATTGGGATATTTAATAGTCTTCTTAAATGAACATGTCCAAAAACAAACTCCAGACTTTCCAACCAGACTGTGTCACCTCCCTGTTCAGAATCCTCATTATAGTTGCCTACTAGGCCCTAGAGAGGAGCTGCCTCTCCTTCATCTTTGACCTCATCTCCCACTCTTCCATTTATTCACTAAGTTCCAGCCATATTGGCCTCTCTGCTGCTCCTCAACATGGCAGCCATGCTCCTACCCATGGCGTTTGCACTACGTGTGCTCCATCCAGTTAGCACCAGAGTCAGCAAAGTGCATACAGCCCATGGCCTCTTTTACTGGAAAGCAGGTGCGCTTACTGGGTTAAGTAGTCTATTGCTGCTTTTGCACTACAATAGCAGAGTCAAAGAGCTGCAACAGAGACTATATGGCCTGCAAAGCCTGAAATATTTAGTATCTGGCCTTTCTGCTTTGTATTTTTCTATAACACTTATCACCTGACATTCTATGTTTTACTTATTTACCTCGGTTACTGTCTGTTTCCCCTGACTTAAAATATAAGCTCCACAGGGCAGAATTTTCGTTTGTTTGTTGCATTAGCACCAAGGGGTACCAGATTGGAGAGGGTGCAGGCTGGGCAGGCCTCTAGTGTGTCTCTCACATCGATGTTTCTCTCTCTGTCGCCCCTCTCACTCCTATTCTCTCTAAAAAAATCAATGGGAAAAAAATATCCTTGGGTGAGGATTAACAACAACAAAAAAGGTTATTCTGCACCAATTTTTACTTATAGGAATAAAACTCCACTGAAAGCACTTTTGTGATTCTCTTTTAAAAGATACTTCATGTTCTTTCTAGCAATATTTTCTAATTCAGCTTAATCCTTATAGCCCTAAAATAATTCATTAGGCTTAACAAAAAGGTTCAAAGGGAAGAAGTAGATTATGAAGGTGATGAGAATGAAAGGGAAAGAAAGCAAGGCACTGTGTGTGCGTGCGCGTGTGTAAAGAACAAAACATTGAGGAAAGATAGCTTTAAGTCCCACCATTACCTGTGTGATTTTAGACCAAGGTTTCTTAACCTTGGCACTATTGACATGTTAGGCTGCACGATTCTCTGCTGAGGGGGCCGTTCGAGCACTGCAAGATGTTTAGCAGCATCCCTGCCCTCTACACACTAGTGCCAGTAGGACCCTCCAATTGTGACAACTGGAAAGTTCTCCAGACATTGCCAAATGTCTCCTGGGAGCAAAATCACCCCTGCTTGAGAGCCACTGTCTTACATAAGACTTAAATATCCTCATACTTCAGTTTCATCTATAAGTGAAAACGTCAACCTTTAGATCCAAGATCCCTTTTGGCTCTAAAAATGATAAATTTCTATAAAAGATCTGAATAAAGATGAGAGAAAGTAGTCATATTAATGAGGAAGGAACAAGGTATGTCATGAAAGAAGTTAATATTTTTGTTCAGTTTTCCTTATTACCTGGATAACATAACTTCCTAGTATAGATTAAATGATTCAGTTATATAATCTTTTAAAAATAAGAAAATTGGGTTGTTTTAAAAAATGTATCAAAAGACTAAAAAAGTAAAGACCCTTCTAGAATCTACATTAAAGGGGCATGATAATCACTTTCAGTGCATAATCTTGACTCAATCTTAGATTAATTTTTAAAATGTCTATAAAGGATATTTTTGGTAAAGGTGGGAAACTCTGAATATGGACAAAATAATAGGGAATGTTAAATGCATCACTGTTAAATTCTTCTGGCAAGATAACAGTACTGTAGGTCTATAGGAGAATATCTTTGTCCTTAGGAGATTCATACTGAAGTGTTAGGAGTCAAATGCCATGATGTTTGCAACTTATTTTCAAAGGGTTAAAAAAAAAAGTGTGTGTGTGTGTGTAGTTATACATCTTAGAGACGGAGGAGAGAGAAAGCAAATATGACAAGATGCTTGCAAATGTTGAATTAAGGTGAAGAGCATGCAAGTATTCTTTGTACTATTCTTTCAACTTTTCCGTTAGTTGGTAATTGTTCAAGATAAAAACAATAAAAACACATCTAGTGTACATATCAAATTATGTCCACATTGGCTTTTCAGTTGACCATAGCACACACACCTTTTCCAGCACTTTAGTAAGTACTTTATCCAATATTCCCCACTCTGTCAGAATCTCCTGGAATGGTCAGAGGCCCTGTTGGGGACAAGCTATTCTGAACAAACAATCCAAGTGATTCTGATCTAGTGCTGGCCATCCCTTCCCAACCTTCAGTACCACTGTAATAGGGTATGAACTTCTAAAACCAAGGCTGTGTCTTAGCAATCAGAAGCCAGACCACAGCTGAAGGCATTCAATAAATATTTGTTCAGTGTTAAACAAATGGTTCCCACACTACTGTTTCTTTCCTCCTCCTACTTCCTCTCTGCACTTTTTTTTCTTTTTTCTTTTTAAACACTGGGGTAAGAAAGGGTAAAAAAATGAACAATGCCTCAGTAGCTTTAAGCCAAAATAAATTCGGATTAATGATAACATCATTAATCATTATTAGAGTAATAAATAGGACAACCCAAAACAAAAAACAACTCTAAAAATCAGTTTACTGTTTTAATTGTACTGTAGCATCATGCATTCTCTTTCTTCCCCAGAAATGACAATCTCTACAAATAATCTCCTTACTAAGATATAGCTCAACTATGCCATGTAATAAAGCTGTATTAAAAACAGAAAGGCAAACAGTCTTACCAAAGGCTAAAAAAAAACTGTTAGTTTTAGCATCTATTATGTTCTTTCCTGTGAGTAATAGTTTTTTATGTGAGCTACGGAAACAAACTTATCAAGCAAAGGGAGTGCTACCAAATACCAAAGCTCAGATTTAAAGTGTTATGTCCAAAATTGTGCCCATTATAAAGACACTAGAGGCCTGGTGCACAAAATCCATGCACAGGTAGGGTCCCTGGTCGGTGATCAGGGCCGATCAGAGCCTTCCTTCCCCCAGCTGTGTGCTGCCGGCCAGGGCCTTCCTTCATTCCATGCCGCCTCCTGGTGGTCAGCACACATCATTGCGAGTGGTCGAACTCCTGGTCAGTTAAACTCCAGAGGGGACAATTTGCGTATTAGCCTTTTATTATATGGGGCTGTCAACAATTAAAAAAAAAAGTTCCTTCCCACAAACTGTAAAACAGGTAAAAACCATGGCAGAAATCTGTTATAAGACTTAAGCAAAATATATGTTACCTACAAGCTATGGTATAGATTATTTTAGGCAAAATTGGCTTTACAAGACTATCTGTAATCCTTGAATGGAGGAAAATGTATTCCAAATGGTAATGCAAATAAAGATTTTTCAAATCAGACTGTTTCATTTAATTTAGCACCTGCTATGTCAAGGGTTACCCTGGACTTTATGGGAAATACAGAAGAGCAGACTCTGTCCTCAAAAACCTGAAATTCAGTCTGGGTGACAAATAAATGAATAATCCCAATACAATAATTCTAAGACAGAGATATGTAGGGTTTCTATTCCAACTTAAGAAAGGACTTTTAAGTAAGAGGGGTACAATGAATGGGAAGAAGTGTAATGCAAGGTACCAAGCTCTAACAGAAAGCCATTAGCAAACCTGATTAACATACTTGTGGTATGTTAGCATCTGGAGTCTCATGGGACTTGCTAGACTGAAATAAAGGGGCTGCTATTCATGACCTCTCTCTGCCAACAGGAAGCCTGTGTTCAATCTACTCTGTGAAGAAAGGATCAAGTTGATGTCACACAGCTAGTGCTATGGACCAACTCATACTCTAATGTGGCAAGAAAAGGGGAAAGGAGGATAAGGAGGATGTGCCAGGTAGGAGAAAAAGCATATACACAGGCAAGGAGTCATAAAAGGACTTGACATATTTTAAGCCTAATTTTTCTTAAGGTATCCTCTAAGCCAGGGGTGGGCAAACCTTTTGACTCGAGGGCCACAATGGGTTCTTAAACTGGACCGGAGGGCCGGAACAAAAGCATGGATGGAGTGTTTGTGTGAACTAATATAAATTCAAAGTAAACATCATTACATAAAAGGGTACGGTCTTTTTTTTCAATAGTTTTATTCATTTCAAACGGGCCGGATCCGGCCCGCGGGCCGTAGTTTGCCCACGGCTGCTCTAAGCGCTAGTCATATACCCTACATAAGTCCTGTTTTCATTAAAATATATAATCTAAGACAAGTGTTATGTTTTTAGCATCTTAACACCATTCCAAGGTATCAATGAAAATGTTTAATTTCAAAGCTGCAAGTGTATAATACATCCCAGTTGTACTTATGATAAACACTATATGTGACAGAACAAAAAGGCAATTTTAAGGAAGTAAAAGATACACACCTGAAACAGACAAATGAGGTCATATACTATTTCAAAAGATTTATACACTGACTATTAAACTTATTTTTAAGTACCCAATACCCATGTGCAACCAGGGATAGACTTAGGCAGGAGCTCGCTAATCCTTGTCAGGTTTACTAGGATACTAAGTAGACAGACACAACCTTCCCTTCCTCAACCAGAACCAACTTTTATAAACTTACTAGCGGCCTGGTGCAAAAAAATTTGTGCACTCGGGGGTAGGGGGTCCCTCAGCCTGGCCCTCTCGCAGTATGGGACCCCCCCCCCCGGGGTGACCACTTGCTGGCTTAGGCCTGCTCCCCGGGAGATTGGGCCTAAGATGGCAATCAGACATCCCTCTGGCATCCCGGCAGCTCTCGAGGGATGTCCATTTGCCAGCGGGGAGCAGACCTAAGCTGCAGTCAGACATCCTTAGCGCTGCTGAGGAGGCAGGAGAGGCTCCCACCACCACTGCTGTACTGGCAGGCATCAGCCTGGCTTGTGGCTGAGCAGAGATCCCCCCTGTGAAAGTGCACTGACCACCAGAGGGCAGTTCCTGCATTGAGCGTCTGCCCCCTGGTGGTCAGTGTGTGTCATAGTGACCAGTCATTCCCAGTCTTTCTGCTGTTAGGGTCAGTTTGCATATTACCCTTTTACTATATAGAATAGAGGCCTGGTGCACGGGTGGGGGCCGGCTAGTTTGCCCTGAAGGGTATCCCGGATCAGGGTGGGGGTCCCGCTTGGGTGCCTGGCCAGCCTGGGTGAGGAGCTGGTGGCTGTTTGCAGCTGGTCGCACCCCCTTCAGGGTGGGGGTCCCCACTGGGGTGCCTGGCCAGCCTGGATGACAGGCTGATGGCTGTTTGCAGTTGGTCACACCCCCTTCAGGGTATGGGTCCCGCTGGGGTGTCTGGCCAGCCTGGATGACGGGCTGATGGCTGTTTGCAGCTGGTCACACCCACTTCAGGGTAGGGGTCCCCACTGGGGTGCCTGGCCAGTCTGGGTGAGGGGCTGAGGGCCGTTTTCAGGCTGGCGGGTGACTGAAGCTCCCAGCCTCTTTTTTTTTTCTTTCTTTTTTTATTCTGGGATTTATTTACCGTCTATAGCTGTCACTGGAACTGAGAGCCGGCTCCAGCTCTGAGGCTCGGCTCCAGCTCTGAGGCCTTGGCTGGCTGAAAGCAGGTATCTGGGTTTGTTTAGCTTCTATAAATTGAAACTCTGTTACCGTCACTGGCGCTCTAAGCTCTGAGCCCAGTGCCAGCTGAAAGCAGGTACCTGGGGTTTGTTTAGCTACTATAATTGCAACATTGTTGCATCCGGAGCTCAGAGCTGGGCCGCGCAGGCGGGGAACCTTGGCTTCCTCCATCACTGGGGCAACCAAGCCTCATGTTTGCTTCAGCTGCGTGGCTGCCGGCCACCATCTTTGTTGGCAGTTAATTTGCATATCTCGCTGATTAGCCAATGGGAAGGGTAGCGAAGTTACGGTTAATGACCATGTTTCTCTATTATTAGCTAGGATTAGTAAATGTTAACTTTAAAAAATGCTGACTGGGAAATCAAAATAAACATCTTTTGGGGGGGATGGCGGGGAGAGATAAATCAAATGTCAATTCTGTCGTGCTAACCCAAACTAATATCTAACAAAGGAAATGGTGACAAAATACAGCAAATTTGTGAGGAAGGATGATATATGGTATTAAAGATGACCTACAGAAAAAGACTTCCTCATGTCAGAAAGACAGTGTGGTAAAGTATACAAAATACATCTTGTGAGGCAGAAGGCTGGTTCCCTCCCTGATTTTGCTAATGATCCAAGAGGTCGTCTCCCTAAATTGACAAGATTTAATACCATTAAGATCCCCAAGGTCCCTTTCAGCTCTTCAATTTTAATCCTTAAATTCAGAACTTTTAATTTTGTTTATTGGAATAGGAAGAGTGAAAGGTAGGAAATATTCTCTGTTCTACAGAGTATTTTTGTTTTATGGAGTGGATCTTGTTAAGTACTCTTGATTTTTTTCTCCCATAGTATAATCACTACGAACTGGGTGAATCCAAAGTAACTCTATACTGATTTTGATCTTCGAGTCTAATAAAAATGCTTGGAATTCCTTTACCACAGATAAGTTTTATTCTCCAACCATAAAACCCTCAAAGTAATGAAAAACAAACAGGACTTTCTTGTTATTCTCTACAGATATCAGTATATCACAAACAAACTGCCAATTGTTATGGTTCAATTTTTTTTATTTTAATATATGTATGTATAGATATCTTTGCCTGGCATACTTTCAACACTGATTATACAGATCACTCAAGAGATACTTGACATTTTCTCAAAAATAAATGATATACAGAATGACCTATTGCTACTGCAACTTACCAAAACATTTCAAGTTAAGCATACATCATGAGAAATAAATCTAACAAAATGAAAATTACTAACATTTCCAAAGTATTATTTTACCAAAGACAGTCTACTCCAACATGAAACTGACCACAAGAAAAAACACCCCAAAATACTAATAATAAGCTAATATAACCTAAGGATTTCTAATGTTACTAATCCCAGGCAGGTTTTCATTTACAGTCACTACTATTTCCACCATCATTTTATTTCTAAAATTGACATTCCTCTAGCTTTAAAACAGCTTTTTGTATTATCAATAACCACGAGAGATTTTTTAGCCTAAAATAAGACTAGTTCTTAGAGCAATTTCTCTTTTCTGGAAAAAATGTAAACATTAATAATTTTAAAACAAAAAACAATGACATTTAACTGAAATAATTAGCACCATTCTTAACGGAGATACTAGTTGAAAGAATCATCAACCTATTAATATTAAACATCCAACAGGTAAATAAATACAAATTCTGTACATTTCATAGCACTAAGGAAATATTTTGAAAAATAAATCCCTTGGTTTATGGCAATGGATACCACTACAGATCAAATTCCATCACAAAAAATTCTTGAGGCACTAATCAAATGATTTTGATAGATAGATTTAAGCTTTCATATTTAACCCTCAACTCTTCAAGGCCTCTAGTTTCTGAATTACAATTTATTAGACTCAGAGCATAAGAAAAGAAATCCACCAGCCTTTAAAAATAAAAACCTATTAAACGAATGGTTGTTTTGTTAAATGGCCCACGAACTGTTTTTGTTGCTGTGACATTTTTAGTTTAATGTCTGTTTTTATCACCAGAATTTGATTTTTATTACTATTTAATATAAATCTAGAGTTTTTAAAATTTATATTCCATTTAATAAAAAACCCAGAAATAGTATCCCGCCCTCTTAAAAATAGACATGAAACATTATATAAAAGACAGAGTCAAGTGAGTAGAAAGCTTCTTGAAAACAACAGATAAAACTGGGTCTAGAGCAGGGGTGGGCAACCCCTGGCACGCGTGCCAAATATGGCACGCCAGTAACTTTTGCTGGCACGAGAAACCCTCTCTTATAATCTTCCATTTACAATTTTTTTCTTAATATCGACTTTTTAATTTTTCAGATAAATTCAGTGTAGGTGTATCTTAGATAAATAATTTTACATAACAAGTTATCTTAAAGACCATAGATATGGATTGACGAGAGAGGAGAAGAGCAATTTCTATGCCTCTGCCTTAACTCTCCCTGCCTTCCGAGATCCGACCAGTGTTTTGGTTTCACCCACATACGCTTGTGAATCTTTGTTCTCAGTGATGAATTTTGTTAAGTCTCGTAATAGGAGTAGCCTGACGGATGAAAGTAGTAGCTCGTGTATATCTCTGAAGGTCACGAAATATAAACCTGATGTAAAATCTCTGTCATCAGTTATGCAGCAGCAAAAGTCCCACTGATAATATCAAACAGAGTCATAAAGTTTTCTGTTGGACTATCAGTGTACACGTATACATTAAAAAATAAATGTATTTTTCATCATCATATACTGTGTTTTTGTCGCTCAAATGAATTTTATTATTTCTTCAAGGTTCTTCACATACGTACACTTAAGAAATATCAAGTAGGCGTAACATGTTCTCAAAAAATTAGGGTTGGCACGCAGAAGAATTTTGAGTCAGAGATTTTGCTGGTTTTGGCACGCACTCACAAAAAGGTTGCCCACCCCGGGTCTAGAGCCTACCAACAACCCAACCATCATGACACTGCCACAGGCCATAGGCTACAGAGGGGACGAGGGAAAGCTGTGGGCCAGGTGTGCACTTCGCTTCCACCCCTTTGGCAAATCAACACTATGCTCAAAGCTGTCTTTAAAATACAGTCACAGACCTTTGAGAGTACTGAAAAACTGTCAGGTAACCTAAACGCGAATGCATCTGAGTCATAAGTGACACTATTCTAAAAACAATTAATACAAAATGCTATGAGATACTATGTGAGAACTGGGGGGAACATGCAGAAAAGGAGGACAGGAAAAACAACTAAATAGAAATTCTATTAAAGCTTAAACTGTGACTCAAATTTGAAAAGTCCTGCTGAGTCGCATCTTCCCAGCCAATTTTCTTACAAGGGGAACTAATTAGAAACTAATATTCTAAATAAAATATTTCTAACCAAACACGTTAAACTTAAGTGAAAGCATATCAAATAGTATCAATCGAATTTCACAACACAAATAACTGGCTAAGTTACTACAGAAAAGCAACTTGTGTGCTGGAACAATGAAACTTATCTCTGGAAGTGAGAAGACTTTGGTGGGCACCTAAAATGTTATTTCTCTTTAAGAAAAAAAAAAATCTTCAAGTCATCCCTAGAAAAAGATTACACAATCTTTCCATTTCAATTTCTGGAAAGATTATCAGAATAAAATTTTGACTCAATTGTGTTAGTTCTTTTCTTCAGAACACTTAAAAAATAAACCAAACCTACAGTTATTTGCTTCACTAACTAACTTAAGGGTAATTTCTAAAACAAGTAGATTCCATTTCCCTCTCCCTCCCACCCATACAGAAATAAAAATATGTAAGCCACCAGTGTTGGAAACCAGTCTTCTCAGTGTTGGATAGAGAAATGGACTGATAAACATATAATAAAAAACAAAACGGTTATAAAATACCATCCCAAAACTCATCACAGATTATCAACAATAAACCCTAACGTTATCTACTAATAAAAGCATAAGAAAAAAATTTATAAATCAATTGTGATTAATAAATGTTTCCATACTGAATAATAAACAATCCTATAATAATGAGAAAAACAAATGTAAAAAACCCCAAAAACTCCCTTCAAGGAGGTGAGATAAAACATTTACTCATTTGAAAATGAAGCCCAATTTTCTTAGTAGTGCCTCTGCCTTCTAGTATCCTCAGAATTTTCCAAACCTGAAGCTACTTCTTTATGTGCCCAACTTCCTTCTCTTTCATTTTTTTAAAAAACTAAAATCTTGGTAAAATGTGTTACACATTTCTAACCTTTCTTAAACAGAGCATATTGGAACCATTTTTTGAATGTGGCACCATTAAAAACAGCCTCTCGGGGTCATGAAGCACAGAAAACTGTTTCATATTGCTCTATACAAATTGGCTGGCCTGTTTTGTTTGAGTCCGCTTTTAAGGTTTTCCTATCCCCTTTTACCATTGAGCTGCTTCCTATCCCCACTTCTACCATCAAATGTGCATGCCTCTAACAGCTCATCACCTGATGTTTGGACTACTACAAAACCCTTCTAATTTGCTTTTTTAAAAAAATATATTTTATTGATTTTTTACAGAGAGGAAGGGAGAAGGATAGAGAGTTAGAAACATCGATGAGAGAGAAACATCGATCAACTGCCTCCTGCACACCCCCAACCGGGGATGTGCCTGCAGCCAAGGTACATGCCCTAGACTGGGATCGAACCCAGGACCCTTGAGTCCGCAAGCTGACGCTCTATCTATCCACTGAGCCAAACAGGTCAGGGCCTAATTTGCTATTTTTAATATGATAGGAAATCTAGTATCAAAACTTATTTGAACTATAGTTTTTTTTTAAGTTACAATACAAATGAGTGAAAAGTATGAGCTTAGTGCATTAAATGTATGGAGGTATTTTGAAATTGTTTAATCTTATATTTAAGTTGCATTAAAGTTGAAACTGTTCCCTCAATTTGTTAAAACATTACAACATTTACTTTTCTAATATTGTAATTGGCTTCAAATTCTAAGTTAATAGCATTATTGTGTTGTATATAGCTGTACTACCTACAATGATTTCACTAGAACTACACACTCAATGACACATAAAAGGTACTTCCTTCATGCCTAATTACATTCATTCTAATAACATATGGCGAGGTAATAACAAGGTAAGAATCTATTAGATGAACTCACAAACCTAATTCCCAAAGGAGATACATATATACTATAAAAAACTTTTATTTAAAAAATTGGGCTATCTTTTAGACTCCTTATTTTTATTTCATCTACTTTCAACTGATGATGGGTTATATATTCAAATCACTAATAATGAACTAAAATTTAGTTGATATTTACTCCACACTTAAATGTACTAGGGTTGTATATTTTAGGGGAAAGAAACATAAATTTTAATATAAACCTTAATATGAATATTGATGGTATTATAATTTTAATTCATTTACAACTACCACTTACTAAGGGGTAGGGGGAGAGGCAGAAATGAGGTAAGTTAAGGAACTACAAATTAATGTGATTTTTATTTTTGTGATTATAGCACAACCAGCTTTGGGGCTCTTAAAAAACAAAGAAGCAATGAAATCTTGCAAACACTTTTGACAAAATAACTCCAGAAGGAATGTACACATTAAAACAAAAACAAAACAAAGAGTTCACAATATTGCTAGACAACAGTATTAAATGTCACTTCTAAGAACATTATCACAGAAAGGTATTTCTAGCTGTTAACGGAAATCTCCTTGAAAAAGCATTTTAGTATTTTCTAAAGACAAATAAGGAGACTTAATAATAAATGAGATACATTTCACAGTTGTTAAATTTTATAAGATGCCCACAACAGTACCTGGTTCTGATTTTTACTGGTCCCTTTAACAGGATCACAAATCTTAAAGGACCAACTTTCCCAGCTCTGTGAAGAGCAGAACCGTGGGCATGCCTTTAGCAGTGGCCAGAGGGGTTTGTATCACCCACATAAGAAAGAGTAAAGAACTCTGACAGTGGGAGTGTTAAATATCTGAATAAATTATTTAGAGCAGTTGTGAGATCTCACTCTCTTTAATATTAGAACAGGCTCTCACCAGCATTGGAAAGGTTCTGAAGAAATGCTATTCAAAATCAAAACTGGATAGCTTCTTGAAGTTCCTTCCACACTCAAAAAACTAAGAATTATACATACATCTACGTCCAACGCCACTAGTAACACCAAACACAACTTTTCTGCAAAGCAATACCTTTACTTAATTAGAGGAAATTAAAAAGGTGGCTTCCTGTTAAGTTTTGTGTTCTGCTAGGTAGCTGGACCTTCTTTATCTGCATTCTCCTGGCTTCCATGGAACCAGAAGTAAACTGCATTTACTTTCCAAAATTTAATTTTTAAACCAAATCCTAATTATAGCATGGACCCAAATTACTAAACTCATTTCCCTAATGAGCTACATGACCTTGGGAAGTTACTTCTTGTAAAATGAGAGGCCTTGCCCTAAGATCAACTAGAATGCAACCTTCATGTTCTGTTCTGCACCGTACTCCCAGCCCAAGTATAGGGAAGGCATTAATGAGATCATTACCAAAGTACAAATATAAAATAAATGTAATCATTTTTCTTTTAAAAACAATTAGATTTTAATCTGTGTATTAGGTTTTAACCTATATATTCCCAAACATTTTTAAGAGGACAATGAAACTAAAATTTCCTATTCAATAAATAAAGTTTTATATAATTTAAAATAAAGTATTCATAAAACAGGTAAATCATACAAGAACCGACAAACTTCACCCAGTTTGTTACACTTCCCTTTTCTTCATCCCCTTTAACCCATTACTATATCTTGTCTCTTTCTTTGAAACAAAAATAGCTGGTAGAGAGAACATGCACTGGATTTGCAGTGAGAAGGCCTGAGTTCCAGTCTTATCTCTTTCATTAACTGGCTCTGTAGGGCCAAGCCACTTCCCCTTTGGGGACTGCAAGACTGCATTTGTAAAACAAGATAGCTAAACTAATTATTAATTTCTAAAGTCTTCTGCTTTAAAAATCTGTAATTCTCCTTTTATTCTAATTACTATTCTATTCCTAATGCCTTGATTCAGTGCTTGTCACCTCATTCCCAGACTTGTACAGTAGCCCCCTATGTATTTCCTTATTTTTCCTTCTTATCCTAAAACTAGAGGCCTGGTGCACGAATTCATGCACCAGTGGGGTCCCTTGGCCTGGCCTGCAGGATCAGGCCCACAATGGCTCTCCAACATCCTGAGGGGTCCTGGACTGCGAGAGGGCGCAGGCCAGGCTGAGGGACCCCACTGGTGCAAGATCGGGGCCCAGGGAGGGATGCAGGAGGGCTCCAGGGAGTGTCTAGCCCAGGGGTGGGCAAACTTTTTGACTCGAGGGCCACAATGGGTTCTTAAACTGGACCGGAGGGACGGAACAAAAGCATGGATGGAGTGTTTGTGTGAACTAATATAAATTCAAAGTAAACATCATTACATAAAAGGGTACAGTCTTTTTTTTTTTTAGTTTTATTCATTTCTTGCCCACGGCTGGTCTAGCCCATCTCGCTCAGTCTGGATTGGCCAGACCCTAGCAGCAAGATAACCTACCAGTCAGAGCATCTTCCCCCTGGTGGTCAGTGCATGTCATAGCAAGCAGTTGAGCAGCCTTAGCATATCATTAGCATATTACACTTTGATTGGTTGAATGGCCAACCGGACAACCAGACACTTAGCATATTAGTCTTTTATTATATAGGATGAATTCAATCCTAAAACAATGAGTTAAGCAGAGTGAAAAACACAGTCTTTAAAGTCAGAGACCCAGGTTTAAATTAAGACTCTGCCACTAACTAACCAAATCTCTAAGATGGTGATATTATTAACTACCTCACTAAGGATTAAATAAACTGTATACAAAGTACCTAACACAATGCCTGACATGTTGAAATACTCAACAACAATTAGCAACTTTCACTATTCTCCAAGATCAAAAGTTTGTTTCTCACTATAGCAAGGGTGACCAATAAGCTGCACAGGTGGCATGCAAGAAGACTTATAAGAGGCAAAAACTGGGTTAAACACCCTCACCAGGCTCCTGTGTCTGCTTGTATTCTGCCAATATGCTTCTGGGTAAAGCAGCCTCAGCCACCAGCTCCTTGTGAATTCTCAAAATTAAATGGTGCAGCCTCCCCAGGATAAAGACAGTTCAAGAGGAAATGAAAACTGGACACAACTCCTCAAAAAGACATAGATCCTCTTGGTTTTACCTGAAAGCAAACTCCTGCCTATCATCCTGTGAAAAGCCAGTTCCAATATTTTGTACTTAAATGTACAGGTAATACAGGTAATGTTAAAATACCATCAAGCATTGTAATTTAACTTGGTTTTTCAATCACAGGAAATTAAAATGTGACAAAAGAAAAAAAAGAATAAAATTTCTCACAAAATGAGGATTTTCTCAGAGCTTTGTAGGGTTACACAAATGCCTCAGCAAAAGCAATGGCTTTCTTTTTTATTTCAAAAGTGGGTCAAAGTGGAAGGAACAAGAAGAGGAGTAATGGGGGTTTGCTTGCAAAGAGAAGCTCATTTCTTATAAAGTGACTTAAGGAGAGTTAATTAATGATACGTAATTTTTAAAAAATTTCCAAACTAGGAATAACAATCTTACTGCCATACATTAGTCGATGATACAGCTGAGTTACTGGGTAACACAGGGCACTCAATCAAGTGTATAGAAGTCTGGAAACCAAAGAAATCTTGAAAGAAATTTGTTTTTTTGAAGTGCCTTCTCTCCCAAGCTACTTCAGTCCAAGCAATTGCTGCAAAAGCATGTAATTAAAAGAATATAACACTATTTAGGGAAAAATCCTGCAGAAAGCTTAGCTTCATTAAGAATTATCCAAAAAAAAAAAAAAAAAAGAATTATCCAAATTTCTGTATCTACTTAAGAACACAAACCACCAATTGAAAATGTGTTCTTCTGTGATCAGGCCCACCAGCTCTGCTGGACCCAACGAACTGACCGAAATTCCTGCCCCCAGCTGCCATGCTGCCTCCGGTTCATCATCTTTTTAAACAGCAGTTAAAGTTCATCCACACACACCCCCCCACACACCCCCCCCCCATGTTCTTTGCTCACATCCCAAATTCAGCAGTCCTAATTTTCTCTACCCAGACTTGAGATTTATCATCAAAGCCATTCGCCTCCATGACTTTCCTCCTCCACTGCCATTTATCTCCTCTGCACACAGTCCCTTTCCCAGGCCAGTTCCCCCTCATTTACGACCTTATCTGTGGCCAGGACTCTCCTCACCCAGACTTGGTTCCAGCTTCATCCTCCCGTTCCAGTCCCCACCGCTGCCAGCCCCGGCCTCGGCCCCCTCACCTCGCAGGCCAATCCCCACCGTGGTTAACACCCGACCTTATCCACGCCTGTCCCCCCGCCCCAGACCTTATTGCAGCTGTGCCCCCCCACCCCCCCGCCCCGACCCCCCGCCGTATACCAAGTCCTGCCACCCGGCCCGGCCCAGCCCCTCTTCGTGTTCGATCCTGCCCCATCTTCCTCTTTTGGGTCCTCGACTAAATAAACCCCAAAGCCCACTCCTCCCCGCAGCGATCCTCCCTGCGCCCGGCACAGGGCCACTCGGGCTGGCCCGTCACACCTCCCGTCCCATCTGAGCCGGGTGCGCCTCCCATTCATTCACGGGAACCGGGTCCCGGAACCTCAGGCCCGACCCTGGCCTCCGAGCACCCACTTCTGGCGACCGAGACGCCGTCCTCACCGGCCAGGCTGCCGGGTGCGCTCCCCGTCTCCGAGGCCCACCCGCCCCCCGGGCCGGCTCCGTGGGCGCGCTCAGCCCCGCCGCCTGGAGACCCCTCCTCGCCTTCCCGCGCCACCCGGCTCCGCACCCCGAGCCCCATCCAGCCCCTCTTCTCGGGGCCCCTCCTCTCGGGGCCCCTCTCCCCACGGGACTCCAGCGCGGGGACCTCCGCCCCCGACGAGCCCAGTGCTCCCCCTCTCCGGGTCTGCGTCCCACCCCGACTCCCGCCGCCCCGTGGGGTGTGTCCCCTCCGCCCGCCGGCCGCACCGCGGGGTCACGGCTCCCCGGCTCACCTCGGCGTCCACCACCTCGTGGTAGGCGGGCGGGGGGTCGAAGCCGCCGCCGCCTCCGGTGCTGCCGCCGCGGGTGGGGCCGCCGTCCCCGCCGCCGTCGCCGCGCGGGCCCCCGCCGGGCCCGGGGCCGGGGCCGCCGCCGCTGTCCATGGGCTCGTAGCCGCCGTAGTCCAGGCCCGGCCGCTCGTTGGTGAGCAGCGCCACGGCCTCGTTGATGTCGTTCTTGGCCAGGCGCAGGGCCTTGCGGATGGCGGCGGGGTCCGAGAAGCCCATGCACAGCAGCGTGGTCATGTGCTGCTCCTCCTCCGACTCCATGGCGCGGGCCTCCGGGCGGCGCCGGCCGGCGGGCGACGGAGCGGCCTCGGCGCCGTCCCCGCGCCCCGGGGGGCCTCTGCGCTCCCGGCCTGCGCCCTCCGCGGCCGCCGGGCCGGGCTGGGTGCGGGCGTGCGCGCCGCGAGCCGAGCGAGGGCGGTGGGGCGCTCAGGCGCGGCGGCCGGGCCCAGCCCTGCGCGCCGCCATGTTGGCCTCCGCCTCCCCTCCCCTCCCGTCCCCTCCCCCGCCGCCGCCGCCCGCGCCTCCGCCTCCGCCTCCGCCTCCGCCCGCGGGGCCGCGCCTCCGCTCCCGGAAGTGGCCCCAGGCTCGGGGTTCACGGGAAAGGTTGGAGGTGATTTTTTTTTTTTTTTGCTTAAAGGAGCGAAGGGAGGGGCCGCGCCGAAAAGCGTCTCTACGGGGAAAGGGTTGCTGCGAGGGAGGGTCCTCCGTCGTCGCCGCGCCGCGCGCCCATGTCTCCAGCCACAGTCTCCCCGGCAGCCGGAGCGCCCGCCGAGCCGCGAGCTGAGGACCCGGGGGCCGCGGCTGCCCCCGCCTCGCCCCCGCACCGCCGGAGCCCCCGCTGGACACCGCGTCCTGAACGCCATTCACCCGCCGCGACCTCCAGCCCCGCCTGGCACGCCTGGTGCAGGGGAATCCACCTGCCCCGCTGCTGACATACACCCCACGGCGGCATGCCCGGACCCGCGCGCGGCGCGTCCACCCGCCCGAGCTGAAATGTACCCCCGTAACTGACCCAAGCCCCTCCATCTCTCCGAAATCACCCCAAGCCGCTTGAAATGAAATCCCACCCTTCACTGAGTTTCCCATCCAACACTGAGTGGCCACCAAACCCGAATGCACGCCCCCCCCCCCCCCCCCCCCGAGAGCCTGAAGTGCCTGCTACAGCCTTAACCCTCGCCCTCGGTGCTGTCCAGGAAACCCGCAGCCCCCTCCCCAGCCGCAGCCTGCCCGCACCGATGCTGGCCGCCCTCCAGGCGCAGCAGCCCTGGGCTCAGCGGTCCCTCCACTGCCGCCCTCCGAGTCCTGGAGCAATCCTCTCCCCATCGCGCTATTTGCTTGCTCTCGCCACCGTTAGCATTGGAGCTCAAGGGCCCTGTCCCCAGCCCCTTGACTCCACCATCTAAGGCTAAGCTCTGGCCCTTGCTATACCCGTCACCCCCCCCCCCCCCCAAATTTCCTTTAATTCATGCTAATCCTAGGTTCCTTTCTTACCCTCTCCCAAAGTCATGATGCCTTTTCCTTATCTCACTACTACTTGCTAATTTAGTTAATCTCACCAGCTAACCTTTTTTTTTTTTTTTAAATCCCATCAAACCCCTCCTATTGCCAACCCAGCAGTCACTAAAATCTCCACTATCCCAAATCTTAAATGAGTAGCAGTACTGAGAAATTTTCTCTCTTAGCAGCTTTTCCCCTGGACCATGAGCCCTTCTTGCTTGGTACTTGCTACCCATGTTTATAAACACCAGCGATTTGATTTAGAGGGTGAACTTCTCTCTGTTTACATTTAGATGAAGTAACTGTATTCATTGTACTGATTAAAGGTTGGGTTATAGACCAAAGACTAGGCTTAATATTCAAAGGGAGTATAAAGTCTCTTAGTTTCTACATGAAAATAAATTATTCTTCTTACATTTCTGGACAACAACAAAAAACCTAGGAAGGAAGAATGCCTATAATTGGATCAGGTCACAGCATTTATATTGGAGTGAAATTTTACTGTGTCATCAAGTTTTAGGTACTCAATGACGTTTTAAACATTTATCTGTGGCACATGAAGAGCAAAGGTAATCTAAATCAACCCAAGCAGCCTGTCGTAGAGTACATGCCAAGGCATTTAATGTACTCAACAAATAGGTACTGAGTCTGGAGCAGGTGCCAGATACTGTTCTTGGCAGTGGTAATGCAAACAGAAAACAAAGCAGACAAAATTTGATGATGGCAAAGTGGTGGCATTCAGTTTTGTCAAATGAAAAGTTAATTAAGTGACCAAATTAAGAAATGAGCTGCAAGGGGAGAGGAAGGAACAAGTAAAGAAAAAATTGTTTGCCACTAAAATTCAAAATAGAACCCAAGGGATAATGAGACAGAGCCGACCAATTCAGATGGCACATAAAAAGACTCATCAACAGTGGCAGGTTTATAGAACATGACAGAGGAAGCTGTGCTGAGCTGAGAAGAGGAAGCAGAGAAGGAAGCAGAGAAAAACAAACTCCGTGATAAAAATTGGAAAGGAGCCACCAAGGCTACAAAAAACAAGGAAGGCCATTTGTGAACTGGATGCTGGAGTGACTAAAAAGCCAGAGTGTCATTTGAGGATACAAGTAGAATAATCACACTTTTTTGCATGTAAGAAAGCAAGTATAAACACTCTGGGATTGGGATAGCAGGGGAGGGGAATATGGTATGACTATTTATACTTTCACTTACATTTTCTAATTTATTTTTTGCTTTGTATTTATCTTCATTGCAGCAAAATCTTGAAAATGTTAAGAGAACAAAGAAAGTAAAGCATAGCCAATTCACATGTACCCTTCCCTAGAAGCTTCTAGAAGAGAAAAAAAATAGCTAGGTCTACAAGAGAGGTGTGATGGACTGTCTTGAAGATAAGATATGAGGATTTTCTAATATTAATAAATAATTTTAAAAATATTGAGTGTTCTTTTAAAATATATTTTATTGATTTTTTTTTTTTTTTTTTTTTTTTTTACAGAGAGGAAGGGAGAGGGACAGAGAGTTAGAAACATTGATGTGCCCGCAACCAAGGTACATGCCCTTGACTGGAATTGAACCTGGGGCCCTTTAGTCCGCAGGCCGACACTTTATCCACTGAGCCAAACCAGTCAGGGATGTTTTGTTTTGTTTTTTGAGCCAGGCTGAAGACTAGGGAGACAACTGTGAGCAAGACATACATGATTTCTGCCCTTTTAGAACTGACAGTCTTTACAGGGAGATACACAAATAAGCAGTAATCATAAAGTGTGATAGGTACTTTGATAGGGATATTTCAGGATATAAGGAGAAAATTTCTTGCCCTCTGTGGTATAAATTACCCTGTCTACGAATTCTGGAAAGTTTCCAAGAGGAAATGATATTTAAACTATAACCTGACAGAAAGTAGGAAACCCAGGAAAAGGCATATGAGATGAGGGGAGTGAGTACCAAAGAATAGGAACAGCATACACAGAGACCCTGAAGTGGGGGAGAGGAAAGCAGTTTAGAGGAATGAATAGCCAGTGAAGTATGGCTTGAGTGTAGAGTACTAGAGAGGTAGTCGTGAGAAAGGAATCTAGAAAGGTAGAGATCAGATCTGAGGTGGGCACTTAAACTGTGATAAGAAGTTTGAACTTTATTCTGAGGGAATGGGAAGCCACTGAAACATTTCTATAGAGGAGAGAGGTGATCGTATTTAAATTTTAGTTTGACCTAGTGAGTGTAGAGAATGGTCTGGAGGGGAGGAAGAATAAAGGTGGAGAATCCAGTTAGGAGACAAGACCAATCAGCCTCCCTAGGTAATCACTTTGAAATGAAGAATTGAGTATTTTCTAAGTAAAAATAAATCAGACAGAGAAAGGCATAACATATGAGTTCACTTACATGTGGAATCTATAAAACAAAACAAATGAACAAACAAAGAAAAACAGACCCATAGATATAGAGACTAATCTGATAGTTGCCAAAGAGGCTGGGTAGGGGATAGAGGAAAAAAGAAATAAGCTTCTTTGTTTAAAGCATTTTATTTTGAAGTGATTCAGACAAGTAGAAAAACATTATTAATAATATCCTCCCCCCACCCCGAAAAAAAAGAATTGAGTTTTGTTTTTTTTGTTGTTTGTTTTGTTTTGTTTTTGGGCTAAACTATACTTTTATTTCTCTGGTTGCAATTGGAAATATATTTAATGACATCAATAGAACAAATCCAGTGGAGTTTTGTTTTCTTATCCAATCTACAATATTTTGTCTTTTTTTTTTCTTGGTTTCTGGCCATTTTACTGCAATGTGTTTAGGGTTGGTTTTCTTTTTACTTATCTTTAATGGAGCTTGTAAAGTTTCTTGAATATGCGACTTGAAATCTTCATTAGCTTGGAAAATCCTTGGCCATTATTTCTTTACATATTAACCCTTTGAGTGCCAACCAATGTCCTAGGAACTATGCTAAAATTGCCAAGGCATTTTTGCTGATTTTACAGCAGTTTAGGAAAAAAATTATGAATCGCAAGTAAATGAAGTTACATATTCAATATCTTCCACAAAATCATCATCTTCACAGCAAGAATTAACACATTTAGCAATATCATCATCACTAAAAAAAAAGCAGACTTAGAACTGGACACTGCAGGAGGAGTGCGATTGCGCTCCCTGGCACTCTAGGGGTTAACTAGAGGCTCAGTGCATGACATTTGTGCATTGGGGGCGGTTGGGGTCCCTCAACCTGGCCAGTGCCCTCTTGCAGTCTGGGACCCCTTGAGGGAATGTCTGCCTGCAGCGGAGGCAGGAGAGGCTCCTGCCTCTGCCGCTGCACTTGCCAGCTGTGAGTCTGGCTTCTGGCTGAGCAGCGCTCCCTCTGTGGGAGCGCACTGACCGCCAGGAGGCAGCTCCTGCATTGAGCATCTGCCACCTGGTGGTCAGTACACATCATAGTGACCAGTAGTTCCACCATTTGGTCGATTTGCATATTAGGCTTTTATTATATAGGATTCTATTTTATTCTCTCTCCTCTCCATTTGGGACTTCTATGTGAATGTGAGGCTCTTCTCACTGAGTCATATCTGACTCTTATGCTTGTTTATTTTTTTAGTCTTTTGACTGTGCTGAAGTTTGGATTTTTTCTGTTCTGGCTTACAGTTCACAAATTCTGTTTTTAGCTACATCTTATCTGCTGTTAAGTCTGTCTGTTGACTTCTTAGTTTCAGCTATTGCATATTTATGCTCCATAATTTCACTCTAATTCTAAAACTTCCACATGTGTGCTGAAACTCTTTATCTTGTCATTTAATTTATTGAGCATATTAACCAGTTATTTTATAATCTGTGTCTGATAACTTCTCTATCTGGATCTCTTGTGGTTGTGTTTCTATTGTCTGATTTTTCTCTTGACTCCCAGTCAAATCTTATATTTTTGTAAGCATAATTTTTTAAAAAATTCTGGGCATTGTATATTGTTTAAAAACTATATAGATGACCTGAGGTTCTAGATGATGTTGTCTTCCTTACAAGATGATTTATTTTAGCTTCTGGTGGAAAATTGGGAGTAGGGATGATGAGCAAATTAATCCAATAAAGGATTAAGTTTCTTTTGAAACAATACCTCAGTTTTTGTAAGGCGTGGTCTATGTTTGGTGTACCCTTACTCCTAGCATTCTTTAGGGTGCCAACATTTATTTATTTGTTTGTTTTATTTATTTGTTTATTTATTTGTTTGTTTGCTATATTTCAAACCATCCCAATACATGTGGCTTAAAACAACAATGACATATTATTTTTCATAATTCTCTAGGTTGACTGGACAGTTCTGCTCCATTTGTTGTTGAGATGCATTCACCTAAGAGCTTGGCTGGGGGTATTTTGGTGCTCTTCCACATGACCTCTCTCTCCACATAATAGCCCATCTTCCAGGACTTCTTCATGGGACCTAACTCTACATTTGGATAATCTGGATTTCCTTAAGGATGGAGGTTGGGTTCCAAGAAGAATTCCAAAAGTACAAAACCTCATGGATGCGTGCTTATCAAATCTCTCTTTGTGTACTTTTATTGTGGTACTATTGATAAAAACAAATCACATGGCCAAGCCTAAAGCCAATGTAAAGAGTGACCACTGGGAGGCATAAATACTGGGAGGTATGGTTCATTGCGGGGTCACCAATGTAACAGATTACCATACCAAATGAAAGCTTGGGGTGTTTACCATGGTACCTCCTCTTTAGTGGCCTTTGATCTCCATTTTTTTTCCATCTCAGTTCCCTAAGGCTACCCAAAGCTCTCCTTAGCCTCTTGCCCTCTTGGTTGCTAAGAATCAGCGAATGCAGCAAAGGGAAAGGCAGTGCTAAACAATGGGCTAGCCTCTTTGTACCTTCTTGTTCTCCTTGGAACTTGGCCCTTCAAGTTCTTGCTTGAAGAGAACTTGAAACTTTCAAATTTGTTTAAAAAGTTTCCAGTGCCTTCAAACAGATATTTCTTCTGTTCTGCCCAGCTTGTCTAGTTGTTCTCAGTAAGAGGGATGGTCTTAAACAAGCAGAGCTATCCTTGCTGGAATCAGAAATCCCATAGAAGGGAAGAAGATGGAGAGTATTTTGAGATAGGGGTAAAAGGCGTAGACCTTGACAGAGAAGAAGATTTTGCAAAACTAGGAAGAGGTTAGTATTTTGCAGATTCCGGAATGCCCTGCTGCCTCACAGTGCCTCAGGAAATAGAAAGAGGTCAAAGAGAAATGACTGCCTGGGCCCCCAGGATTTCCAGCTTTCACAAAATCCCCCAATCTCTAGCAGGTAAGAGAAGTAGCAAACAACCTTCACTCAGAGGACCTTAGCCTGTGCAGGCTCAGACTGTGATCTTTTCAGTGTTAACTAGTACAGACCAAGTCAGAGAGCCCTTCCTGGTGTTCTAGACTGCAGAAGACCATGCAACTTGTATAAATCTCTCCTGTTGCAGGGGAGGGAACCCTAATTATAATGAAAATGTTCTCACATTGATTGTGGTGATAGTTGCACACATGAACATTATAATTTGACATCTCAATACTTTCACAAATGAGGGTTGAGGTGAGATTTAATTTGTTTCAAAAATAAAGTAAAATGATATTTAATGCACCAGATTTTTATGGATGCGAAGCCATATCCATCATATATGTTAAAAAATAATAAAAATAACCACCAGAAAATTGGCATCAACAGCTATACCAATTTGTGTGTGTGTGTGTGTGTGTGTGTGTGTGTGTTTGGGGGGGGTTTAAATAGCTTTATTGAGATGTAATTCATATACCATACAGTTCACCCATTTAAAGTGTACAGTGGTTTTTAGTATATTCATAGATATGTGTAACTATCACCACAGTCATTTTTAGAACATCTTTATCATTAAGAAAGAATGCCCATACATTTTAACTATCCCTCTTCTTTCTCCTCATTCCCCCCAGTGCTGAGCAAACTACCACTAATCGACTTTCTGTCTCTGTAGCTTTTCCTATTCTAGAAACTTCATGTAAGTGGAATCTTATAATATGTGGTCTTTTTTTTGTCTGGCTTCTTTTACTTAGTATACTATTTTCAAGCTTTGTCCATGTTGTGTAAAATGTATCAGTACTTTATTCCATTTTATGGCTGAATAATATTTTATTATATGGACATACCACATTTTGCTTACCCATTAATAATGGATATTTGAGTTGTTACTACCATTTGAGTATTGTGAACAATGCTACTATAACCATTTATGTGAATTTTTTGGTGTGGACATCAATTTTAACCTCTTGGATATACTAGTATACCTAAGAGTGGAACTGTTGGGTGTAATGTCAACTCTATGTTTAACTTTTTGAGGAACTGCCAAATTGTTTTCAAAGTAGCCTAGCCATTTTACATTCCCACCAGCAGTATATGAGTGCTCTGATTTCTCCACATCTTCTCTAATATTTATTATAATATTACTTATATTTATTATAAGCTGATGTTTTGATTATAGCCGTCCTAGTGGGTGTGAAGTGGTATCTTCTGGTTTTGATTTCCCTGCTAATGATGTTAAGCATCTGTTTATGTGCTTATTGGTCAATTGTATATCTTCTTTGGAGAAATGTCTATTCAAGTCCTTTGTTCCTTTTTGAATTGAGTTATGCTTTTATTAAGTTGTAAGAGTTCTTTTATATTCTAGGTCCAAGTTCTTTACTAGGTGTATGATTTGCGAATATTTTCTCCTATTCTGTGTGTTATATTTTCACATTTTGGTAGTGTTCTTTGAAACATAAAAGTTTTACATTTTGATGAAGTCCAATTAATCTTTTTTTCCTTTTGTTGCTAGTGCTTTTGGTGTTATATCAAAGACATCATTGCCAAATCCAAGGCCATGAGGTTTTTCAACTGTTTTCTTCAAAGAATTTTATTGTTCTAGCTCTTACATTTAGGTTTTTGATCCATTTTGAGTTAATTTTTGTGCATGGTGTGAGGTAATTTTATTCTTTTGCATTTGGCTATCCAGTCATTCCAATACTATTTTTGAAAAGACTATTCTTTCCCCCATTGAATGGTCTTGCACCCAATGTCAAAAATCAAGTAAACATAGGTTTACCTCTGAAATTTCAATTCTATTCCAATGACCTATTTGTCTACCTTTATGCATATACCACACCCTTTTGATTACTGTTCCTTTGTAGTAAGTTTTAAAATAAAGTGTGAGTCCTCCAACTTTGTTCTTTTCAAGATTGCTTTGACCATTGTGTGTCCCTTTAATCATATATATATATATATATATATATATATATATATATATATCAGCTTGTCAGTTTCTACAAGGAAATCATCTGAGATTCTGATAGGGATAGCATTGAATCTGTAGACAAATTTGTGGAGCATAGCCATTTAAAAAATATTAAGTCTTTCGATCCATGAACATGGGATGCTTTTCCATTTATTTAGAGCTTTAACTTCTTTCAGCTGTATTTTGTAATTTTCAAAGTACAAGTCTTATACTTAATTTGCTAAATTTATTCCTAAATATTTTACTCTTTTGATGCTACTAAAAATGGAGTTTTCTTTTTTAAAAAATAATTTATTTTTTATTTTATTTATTATTTATTTACTTATTTGTGGAGGGGGGGGAAGGAGAGGGAGAGAGAAACATGGATGTGAGAGTGAGATATTGATTAGCTGCCTCTTGCATGTTCCCTACTGGGGACTGAGGCCACAAACTTTTGGTGCATGGGATGTTGCCCAACCAACTGAGCCATACTGGCCAGGGCTGAGGTTGAATTGTTTGCTTGAAAACGAATTTTATTTCCATACAATTGAATTTTATACATTGATCTTGTAACCTATAACTTCCTTAAACTTGCTTATTAAATCTAATGTTCTTTTAGTGTATTTCTTAGGACTTTCTATATATAAGACCACATTACCTGTGAATAGAGGTTGTTTTACTTTTTTCTTTCCAATCGGGATGTCTTCTGTTTATTTTTCTTGCCTAATTGCCCTGGTTAGAAACTCTAATACTGTGTTGAATAGAGGTAACAATGGTAGCCATCTTTGTCTTATTCCCAATCTTTGGAAGAAAGCCTCTAATATTTCACCATCAAGTATGATGTTCCTGTGGGTTTTTCATGTATGGATTTTATTATGTTGAGATAGTTCCCTTTTATTTGTAGTTTGTTGAGTGTTTTATCATGAAAGGGTGTTGGATTTTTGTCAAATGATTTTTCTTCATCTATTTTGATCATGTAGTTTTGGTTTTTATTCTACTGACATGGTGTATTGCTTCAATTGCTTTTCAGCTGTTAAACCAACTTGCATTCTGGGATAAACTGCACTTGGTCATGGTACCTAATACTTTATATGTGTTACTGGCTTCACTTTGCTAATATTTTGTTTAAAATACAGTAGTAATATTGGAGAAAGAGAGCAATTATTTCTTTTAAACATATTTTATTGATTTTTTACAGAGAGAAAGAGAGAGGGGATAGAGAGTTAGAAACATCGATGAGAGAAAAACATCGATCAGCTGCTTCCTGCACATCTCCCACTGGGAATGTGCCCACAACCAAGGTACATGCCCTTGACCAGAATTGAACCCGGGGCCTTTCAGTCTGCAGGCCGACGCTCCATCCACTGAGCCAAACCGTTTAGGGTGAGAGCAATTATTTTTAGAAGAATCCAGTTTCTAATTATTTACTGGAAAAAAAAAAAAAAAACCTTACCTAATAATAGACAAACATGTAAATTGACAGTACCTTCACTACGTCAACCAGCCAATCAGGAGAATATGCAAATGAACCTAACAAAGATGGCAGTTAATTTGCATATGTAGGCTCCAAGCGGTGGCGTGAAGCCTGACAGCCCTGGGGCTGGAGCAGTGCCACCGGCCCCAGGGCTGTGAGGCTTTGCTGTGCCGCCGACCCTGGGGCCATGAGGCTTTGCTGCACTGCTGGCCCTGGGGCCGGCTCCGGCTGGAGCCCGGCCAGAGTGAAGGCCTGGGTGTCGGGTGCCGGAGGAAAACTGGTGCCAGTAGCCGGGGAAAGGAAGGGCTATTGCATGAATCTCTTTGTGCAACAGGCCTCTAGTATCAGTATAAAAATAGAGGAAAGGCTAGAAGAAAGAAGAAGAAAATGTAATTTTTAAATCTGAGTTTCCTCCCACCCCTTAGTAAAGAGAATGTATTGCCAAATGGGGAGTCATTTAAAAGTTAATTGGGTCCTAGCTGATCTGGCTCAGTGGATACATATCCAACATGCAGGAAGGGGAATCACATTGGCCTACAGACTGAAGGGTCCCAGGTTCAATTCTGGTCAAGAGCACATGCCCAGGTTGCAGGCTCTATCCCCAGTAGGGGGTGTACAGGAGGCAGCCGATCAATGATTCTCTCTCATCATTGATGTTTCTATCTTTATCTCCCTCTCCCTTCCTCTCTGAAATCTATAAAAATATATTTTAAAAAAAGTTAATTGGACTTGATGATCAAGGAAGAGGAAAGACTCCTATTTTTTAAGGTTGGATGATCTGAAGTCAGGGTATGACTAGAAAAGAAGATGATAACTTTGGCCTTAGATGAATTGACATTTAACTAGAAAGTTTGTAGACTTTCCTAATCATATCATATGCATGCAATTGGAAATAAAAACAGTTAAAGCTGATAAACATTTACAAGAAAAGGACACTGGGACTATTTAATTTGGGAAATGAAAATATTTTACAAAAAGAACTAGATGAAAGGACTCATTTACTTCTCTGATGACCTGACCTTTAACTCACCACACTCACCTATACATGAAACCACATGCAAGTTGGAGAAAGCAAAATTCACTCTGGAAGAAGCACCCCCCCAGGCACATGCTCCCATTTTTACCCCACTGCTCCTCATTTTCATTCCCTGCTCCTGGGTAGCTAGCTAGTTCCATATTCAAGCTAGTTCCATATTGCTTTTAATCTGCTTGTGGCCTCTTGACTATAGTAACATGTGATTCCCCTTCCTGCATGTGGATATGTTTATCCCTGGTGTTTCAGATTTCAGCAATCTCATTATCCTATATAATAAAAGGGTAATATGCAAATTGACCAAAGAGCAGAACGACTGGTAGCTATGACGCGCACTGACCACCAGGGGCAGACGCTCAACACAGTGCTAAGGATGTCCAACTGTGAGGAGTGGGCCTAAACTGTCAGTCAGATATCCCCTGAGGTCTCCTGGACTGTGAAAGGGTGCAGGCCAGGCTGAGGGACCAAGGGACCAAGGGACTGGGGGACCCTCCCCTTGCCCTCCAGTGTATGAATGTCATGCACTGGGCCTCTAGTTTCTAATAAAAGGCTTCCTCTGCCAGCCCACTCACACAGAACCCTCCTGCTCAGTCTGACTCCAGAGGCTCTTCCAGGAGATAGAGATTTGGGCCATTTATTTTAATTATATTAGCAGGCTTATATTCTCCAAAGCCACATTTTATAAGGAATATATAGTCATAATGTAACAGCTTATAATTCTCTGATTAATTGAAAATTCTAATAAGGAATATGTTTATCTTGATAGCAATGTTGAAAGTCAGTTGTTGAAAATAGGAAGGTGGACTCCTCTGTCTTTAGCTGACAAATCAGGATTTGAGGCTTTCCGTTCCCTCGCTTCAGTTTTATCCCAACATTGTTTAGAAGTCTGTTTCATTCCCCTGATGTTGACTCACCAGGCGGGATTAATTTTCCAGGGTGTTGTGCTAATTATAGGGTAGTGGAGCTAATGGACTCAATCAAAATGGCAACAAATGAAAAAGGAGCAGAACACTCGGGTTCTGCTGGGTGCAGAACCTATTTATAACTTCACAATTGTATGATGACTATTCATCAGTAAGTATTGCAGTGACCCTCAATTTTCAAGGGCATCGCCCATCATTTTCTAGTTAATCTTTTCCCATCCTCTACTTGTTTTATATGAAGGGAGGAGCTGATGAATTACCTGCCTGAAGTCATGTCTGTGGTAAAGCCAATAAATACTACACTTTAAACATTGTGAATAATAATAAAAAATAACGTATTTGTGGAGTGCTTTGCAGTTTTCAAAAATCTTCTCCTTTGCCATTTTATTTACTGGTATACTTAAAGGTCCCCTGTTGTTTAGTTGAAAATAACAGAAGAGAAGAGGGCTTGGTCCCCAGCTGTCTTGCTTAAATTTGAACTGAATAAGGAAGTAAAGAACCCAGAGTTGCTCAGGAGTTAGAGTCTGAATTGTTTGATCTTTACTCTCTACCTCTTTCTGTTAGGTTTTCTTGGCTTTTGAGGTTCCATCGGGCAGGTGTTCAGTCAGTTTTGTTTTATGAGGATTTCATTTTGTTCCATCTAAACCTAAAATGTATGAACTCAAAGTTGAGATCACCCAGAGATTGCTTATGCTAGAATATTGGAATAAAACCTTAAAAAAGCAGAGCTAGTTCTAGTGACTGATGTTCCTTGCATGTCCCCCATGTCCCCTCTCTTTCCCCCACTCAACAGCCTGGACCTTTCCTGGCCTTCTTAGGCTCAGAGTATCTGCACACTCTACATGCAATCTTCCTAGAGCCTTTCATAACCCCATAAGCACAGACTTGTACAGCTGGGTGAGTTTTTGAAGGTTGTGGAATCTAACATCATCCACTTACAGATGAAGAAGCTGAGTGATTTTCCAAGTTCCACGGCTAGTAATAGTCAGAACTGGGCTGAAAACCACTGGGATATGGTAGAAAAGCAACTGAATGGTGACAGATGAGCTCTCCCTGAAGCAGTGTTTGCCACAGTAATAGTTGCTGAATTAGCCACATAGAGAGCAGCCCCCAAAATGTGTGCAGAGATGTTCCTTGGCCAGGGGGTCTGTGGTCATATTACTTGGTCCAGTTGGGAATTCATGAGGCAAATTAGGTGATTGGAGACTGCAAAGTCCCTTGGGAAAGAATTTTGTTTAACCAAGTACTTCTCAGATCATTTCATCTCTTTTTCAACTCAGAAAAAACTCAGTCACAGCCTGTATAATTAGTGTTCCTTGGAACATATTGAAGAACAAATAAAAGTACCTGTTGAAATGGGGCAGTCACAAGCAGGGTGAGAGCTTACCACTAGGTTCTTTGATACATGTTATTTTATCTTCACAAAACGTCCAGAGTAAGTATTACTATCCTTACTTACAGATGAGCTCAAGGCTCTGTTTCATGTGACAGACAATATTCAAACTTGCTTAGGTGTAAAGGTGTGCTTATCAGTTCACATAACATTGAAACCAGGAAGGTTCCCTTTTTCCTACTTCTGCTTCCCTCTGTTTGCCAAGTCTAGTCATTCCGTCCACAGACAGATGTCCTCACAAGAATGGGGTCATGGCTGTACACAGCTTAGGTGCATGCCCTGACCACTGCAGCCAGAGAGGAAAGGATGTTTGCCCTTTGAGAGCACAACGTTGCAAGTTGCTGGAGAAGGAGTCTGTTGGCCAGCAGGGGTCCTGTGCTCTTCTGCTGCCTATCTCTTTGGCTAAGAAAATGGGTACTGCAATTGGTTTAGACTGAGTCTCGTGCCCTCTGCTATGGACAAGGAAGATATGTTTTCAAAAAAGAAGATCAGAAAGAGACTCAGATGAAACAAGTCAGTCGGAAATTAACCTCTCTCAGCTCACATAGCCAGTAAATGGCAGAACTGAGATTTCAACCCATGTCTGTCTGACCCCAAAGCATATATATATATATATATATATATATATATATATATACATATATATATATATATATATATATATATATATATATATATATAATCTTCTTCTATATCATATTGCTTCAATAAGATACAATCTCCACTCTTAAGGAAGAAATAGTCTGGTTGGAAAGATGCATATCCCTGTAGTAAGAGTGGTGAGAGATATGTGTGCAGTGGACATTCAGAGAATGGAGAGATCGTATCATGATCGTATCATAATCTTCAGAGACAGGCTCCTAATTCTTTTGGATCATGGGCACCTTTGAAGATCAAGGAACCCTGTGAACTCCTTATCCCCCAAACACACACACACACACACACACACACACACACACACACACACACACACATTTTTGCATGCATTTCTAAGCATACATTTTAAAGGTATTCATAGTTCTCCAAGGTACTTAAGAATTTGACTTAAGAATTACTGCTTTGAAAATGTACTTTTCTAGAAGAAGCAGTTCAAAAGATTTGGCTTTGCTGTAAAATATTGGTATTGCCAGCAGCAAACTTATCAACCTCAGATTTGGGTCTTTCAGTATTAGCTAGGAGGGCTCAGGAAGCCCAAGTCAGAGCCATGTAGACAGAAAAAAGGCTCAGAAAATAGTGTGCTCCGTGGAATAAACTTTGGGACACATTAATAAACAAATGTACTAGTTAAAAGGAGGCAATTGCAAGGAGGGATGGGAGCTGTTCTTTGAAGGTAACTACTATTTTCATCAAAAAGAATAGAATTATAACCATCTAGTCTGACAATGAAGAAACATGGAAAGGACAAAGAGATTTACCCAAGGACATACAACTAACTGCAGACTGTCTTAACGGAACTAACCAGGATTCACTTGGTGCTTTTGTCTAGTGCTCTTTCTTCATTCCATGTCACCACATAGTAATACCATAAATAGGGAAGAGGATGAATATAAATAGTAGCATTCATGTATTGTAAGACTCATCTCACTTCGTTATAACTTGTTTTAACTGTTTTCTTTTCTCCACCACATTGTAAACTCCATGAGAGCAGGACCTGTGTCTGCTTAATAATTCACTGGTACATCCCCAGCACCTAGCTCATAGTAGACACTCAATAACACCTCCCTCCTCTGAATGACTGAGGAATGACTGAACAGCAGGAATTCCACTGCTCAAGACAGAATACACCCTCTGCCGGCACCCTGCCCTTGCTTTTCTCTCTCGGCACTGTCTGCAGCTTAGCAGTCACTCTGACTCATACCAGGGAGACCGCCACCTTCCATACATAACGAAGGCCCAGGAACTTCTAACTTCTGGTTGACTGGTTGATTGGGCCCTGGAAGAGGAGTTCTTTTCTCCATTTCCGTCTGGACTCTCATTGGGAAACACAGGCTTCTGGCCTGCCCACAAGAGGTTCAGCACACACACAGAAAGCACCACTTCCCCCTCCTCCAGAGTGGATGCCACCACCCAGCCCCAAGGGACACAAACCTTCTCTTAATATCTTCGAAACCTAGGCCAACTTTGATAAAAGGGAGTATTCCTGGTGTTTGTTATTCAGACCAAGTGTCCTTATGCCCTTGCCAGGAGGTAGGTATGGATGCAATGCTATGACTGCTAGTATAGTTAGTAGACTGTCTAATTTACCCAAAAGGAATGTCTATGTGATGTACCTTTAATTTACTAAAGATGGACAAGTGTTCAAACCTTTGCATGTTTACACTGAAATTAAATTTTCAAGGTCCACATAGCTGCAGCTATCAAATCTTCCCTTAAAACATGAAGTATGACTAGCTGTGATAAATTATACATTTTTACAAACGCCATCTCTCGTAGTGTTGTTATGAAACTTAAAGATAAGGAAGTGTGGAAACCACCCAGCACCATGCTTGGTATCTCAGTTGCCTTTCCCCTTATTCCCTTTCCAGCTGTTAGGGTAATGGAAGCCAGAACAGTGTGTATGCGCTAGGGCTGGTTTTGGCTGTAAATAACAGAGAATTAAACATAAGAACTTAAGGAAATAGCCCTTTCCTGCACACAACATTAAGTCTAACAGAATCTGCTGGGTTATTTAAATCTGGGGGCCTATTAAACCCATGGTCAAGAGATCTTCATTTCTCTTGGCCTTTTCCTCATGCATATTGCCCTCAAAAGGGGTGCTGTAGCTCCAACATCCTATTCATATCTGAGACAGTAAGGAAGGGTAAGAGGCCCATCTAGTCCTTTTATCAGGAAAGCAAAAAGCGTTTCCAGACCACTATCTATCTCCTCCTGTCTCACTGGGCACTCACCCTCGAGGGAAGCTGAGAAAAACGAGTGCTTAGCTTCTCCAGCCTTTACAGTAGAGGCAGACACCTGTGGAATGACTTGGTCATGCATGAGTCTTTGGTCGACTACCTTAAAGTAGTGCCACACTGAAGCTTTCACTACGACCCTCGGCCCTTGACTGTTCTGCAGAGCTGGGAAAGGGAGTTAGGTGTCACTTAGCAAGATTCAACTTTGCTTTCTCCTCTCTGTCTAACTAAACACACAATTTAACATAGTTGAATCTCATCTGAAACATATATGGGTCTACTTAGCTGCATAGGCAGTGGGGTGATGGAGCTGGCGTCTACCATCTCCCGAGAGCCAATTTTTAAATTTTTAGGAATATTGTGAGCCAGCTAGCTGATAGATATAGTCATATTAAAATTGAATTATATGAATTTATATTTAAATAAGTTACATTGGAAAAGTTAAATACTTAAAACTCATTACTTCCTCACATTTCACAGCATTTTATTACTAACTATTCTCTTGGGTTTATTTATTTCTACTGTATCTGTCCATGGTATTTAAAAAATGTGTTACTGTGCATTTCTTCCCATCTCTGTGTTTAGTAACAGCATGTTGATAGTTTAAATTGGCTCTGGTAGGAGTATTGGCAAATGCCACAATTTTTTTTTGAGAGCGAGGCAGTTGTTAAATATTTACCAGCACACCACTATGCAGAGAGGATGGAAATGTATGTACATTTGAGTTAAGTAGGTAGGCATTTCAAAACAATTTTCAGAGCCCTTTGAGAGATAAAACACACAAAGAGATGGTTTCTTGTGTTTTAAACCAATATAGTAAAAATGCATTCAATAGGTTGCTTTCTTTTTGCAGGGATGCAAAGAAAGTGTAATTTCCTCAGCTCTTGATACTTAAGAGTCATCCCCAGACAATACTGTTCTCTTTCATAGCCACTATAATCAGTAATAAGCACTCACTACAATTGGTTAGATTCTGAGTTTAACCAGGCAACATCAAAGATGGTCTCTATTTTCAAGGGGCTTGTGATTAAACTGGAAAAACAAAAAAGGAGAGAGCAGTCTATTCTGGAAGTTTTATACATTCTTTTCATAGTACTTATCTTGGTTTATATATTTATACTAGAGGCCCGGTGCATGGGATTCATGCACTGGTGGGGGGGCATGACCTGTGGGAATCGGCCCGCTGTGGAAGTGCAGCTCATCCCAGTCTGCTGAGCAGCTGTGGACCCTCCCTCTGAGCCGCTGCTCCCTGGTTTGGATCTTTTGTGGAGCCAGAGCACTCGCCTCTCCAGGGGACCCAATCGGGGCCGGGCCCAGGGACAATAGCACTGAGAGGCAGCAGAGTAGGCCTTAGTCCTGCAGCAGCCATGAGCCCACGTCCTAGCCTCCAAGGTCAGCTCTGGGAGCCCAGCGGCAGCGCTGTGTGGCCTGTGGGTGTCTGGAGGAGGCAGCAGGAAGCAAGGAGGAGGAGCCTGGTGCAAGGAGGCAACGATTGCAGCCCGGGTTCCTGCCCATTGGCCTGGAGTTCGCAGCAGGAGCAGCCACTCATCCTGGTCAGCTGAGCAGCACTGATGACCGGGGGCAGCTCCTGTGTTGCGTGTCTGCCCCCTAGTGGTCAGTGCACATCATGGCAACTGGTTGACTGGTCATTCTGGCCATTCTGCCATATGGTCGCTGGGCTTTTATTATATAGGATACCTATAACTAGATACTAGTATATACGTATATACTAGAGGCCTGGTGCATGAATTCGTGCATGGGTGGTGTCCCTCAGCCTGGCTGGCAATTGGGGCCATTGGGGCCGTCTTGCCCAGTTCCGATCGGGGCTGATCCTGGGGGAGGGACTGTGGGAGGTTGGCTGGCCCAGGCCGCAGGAGATCCGCTGTGGGGGTGCATTGACCACCAGGGGGCAGCTCCTGCATTGAGTGTCTGCTCCCTGGTGGTCAGTGTGCATCATAGTGACTGGCCAACCATTCGCTTAGGCTTTTATATATGTAGATAATGTACATATGTAATATGTAAATGTCTTATGTGTATATACACAAATACATATAACACACACACAAACACACACACACACATTCTTGTGTGAACCTTTGTTTAATTATGTGTCCTTCACTAGGCTATAAGTTTCTTTAGGGAAGGCAACTGCATTTCTTTTGCTTGCAGCTGCATTCCTGTATCTATATAGTGCCTGGAAGATAGTAGGCACTCAATTAATGCTTGTTGAATGCATAGATGAATAATGAATGAAATGAAAGGGGTAGAATGGACAATAAGAGCTGTGAGGTGAGATGAAAGAACAGTTACCAATGACTAGAGGTTGGAAAAGCTTTAAGGAGGTGCTAGGACTTGAGTAGAATCTTGAAGAAAGGGTAGGACATAAATGAGGTATGGCTTGCTAATAATAACTGCCGGTGTGATTGTACAATAGCCATTCTAGAAAATAGCAGTTTCTTTTAAAAACTAGGAAAGCACTTACCATACAGTGCAGCAATTGCACTTCTGGGCATTTATTCCAGAGAAATGAACATTCATAATACTTCCCAAAACTGGAAACAACCCAGATGTTCTTCAATGAGTGATAGCTGGTACATCCGTACTACAGAATACTACTCTACAATAAAAAGGAAAAAATAATCGACACAGGCAACCATTGGATGGTTCTGAAAGTAATTACACTTAGTGAAAAAAAAACCAATTTCAAATGATTACATGCGATATGATTCTATTTACACCATATTCTTGAAATGTTGTAATTGTAGAAATGGAAAACAGATTAGTAGTTATCAGGGGTTCAGGCTTGTGGGGAGGGAGGAGGATTGGCTACATTACACTGTGGTGGTGGTTATGCAAAGCCACACATATTATAAAATTGCCATGAACTATAGATCCATACATGCACACACAAGTGAGTATATATATAACTGGTGAACCCTGGATGAGCTCTGGGGATCTTATCAATCAATGTCAGTGGTATGGTGTTGATATGGTACTATAATAATGAAAGATGCTAACATTGAATGAGGGCAGGTAAAAGGTTTGTGAGACCTGTCTGTACATTTCTGTGCAACTTCCTGTGATTGTATAATTATTTCAAAATGAAAAAAATTAATGCATAAATCAGATCTTTTACAAATAGTAGAAGATTTCTCATCACAGTTAGAAGAAAATCCAAGTACCTTACTTTATGTCATTTGCTCTTTGCCTATCTCTCTGACCTCACCTCTCTCTCTATCTTATTAATTAAGCGGAAGCCACACAAATCTCCCCTTGTATGCGTTGTGCTCTTTCTCACCTCTGAGATGTGTCACTTGCTGTTTCCTTCCTGAAAAGCTGCTCACATATCTCGTCCGCATGTCTCATCATCATTCAGCCTCGCCTCAAAGACCCTTCCTCAGAGAAGCTTCCCTTTCCCCCTTGTCTAAAGCATCCCCCTCTATTCGGTTACCTCCATGTCATCACTCAGTTCACCTTCTTCCTAGCACCAGCCAACATTTGAATTTACCTTTCATCCTTGTTCATCAGCTATCTCCCTCTAACAGTGGTTCTCAACCTTGGCTGCACATTAGAATCACCTGGGAATCTTTTTAAAATCCTGATTTCTGGGCCTCATCCTCCGGAAATTCTGTTTCTTTGTTACTAATGTTGTCGCCCCACACCATAACAAAGAAACAGAATTTCTGGAGGATGAGGCCCAGAAATCAGGATTTTAAAAAGATTCCCAGGTGATTCTAATGTGCAGCCAAAGTTGAGAACCACGGCTCTAGAAGAATGTAAACTACTAGCACTGGGACTGCACTGTCTTATTCATAGCATTATCTCTAGTGGCTTAGACAGTGCCTGGTGCTCGACTCCAAGGGAACCCCCACCCCTCCATACACTCACAATAAGTAGCATCTCTCTTCCCCCTTAGGGTTCTGAACAATTTCAAGAAATATAATAAAAGGGTAAAGACAGAGTGAAACTATCACCTTTATTACTGACAGGGGCTATTTGGAAGTGCAGCCAGGCAATGGAATCCTAACTGGTTGTGGACTTAGGCGGCCTTACCCACTGGGTCCCAGTCAGCTCTGCACTGGGTTGGCCCCTCCTTCTCCAACACCTGGAACACAGGTGCAGGCCAAATATTTTGTGAATTAAAGAGGGAAGAAATAAAGGCTGTGGTGAATTCCTGAGTCCTCTTTCATATTAGGTTTGGGAAGGAGGCACAGAGATAGGCCTGCTGATCCAAGGGTCCAGGGCTCAGCTGAGAAACATGGTGCGGAAGGTTAGAGATGCAGGGAGGAGCCAGCCTGCAGAGACTCTCAAATGCCAGGCCACGGTGAAGCTGGGGGTGGTCACACACCTTTTTACACACCTCCACCTGCTCACTCACCTCGGTGCTATTTTCATCATTTGGGAGAGGTGTGAGTGATTACTTTTTCTATGACTAAGTTCACTTTGGTACTCAACACAGGCACACTATTAAGCAATCTATCAGCCTAATAGAGTTTTTGTCTTTACCACAATTCTCTTGTTTTGAAAATAATAACAGCAACATCTAACAAGCCTACTTGTCAGCCATGTTCATCAGAAGGAGAGTTGAAAAATAGAAGAAAATCTGTGAGTTACAAATCACCACAGCATTTCCTTTAATGGAAAAATGAAAGTTTTCGGGAGACAAATAGATATGATGTCTGGAGCAGTCTGGCTATAGCCATGAATAAAAGACAAAGAAAGGTAATTGTCAGCAAAATCAGAGGAAAGGAATACGGGTTAGGTGGAATAGGTGATAAACAAAAGTATGAGGGATAAGCAGCACCCCTAACTCTAGCAATCTTAAAAAAGAAAACCTTTAAGCTAAAATGCTGTCTCTCTTCCGAACCACCTCCACAACCAAATGATCATACTGACCCATTGTTGCTGAACACATACATCGAGCTTTCTCTTCGCTGTTTCCCTAATCTATATATATCAGGTTAAGCCCACCTGCATGCCCTGCTTTGTCAACTGCTTCAGTGTGTGTGTGTGTGTGTGTGTGTGTGTGTGTGTGTGTGTGTGTGACAGAGAGAGAGAGAGAGAGAGAGGAGGCTGGGAGAATAGAAGACAGAGAGGTTGCTATATGGAAACCAGATACACTGTCTTGGCATCATTGTAGGCTTCTGAAGAGCCGTCACAGCCACACACTGCTTGGTGCACTTGTTTTTCTCCTTGCTCTCCTGTGGAAGAGTCCCAGAGCCCCAGAGTAGCACGAAGGGAGGGAAAGAAAAGCCAGCCCCAGATTTTCACTTACTTCAGAATTTTACTTAATGCCTATTTATAGAAACCAATTCACTGAAAATTCACAGACTGCTCCGTGATAGTCAATGCTGCTTAGTGTTGCATAAAAAAAGCCCCCAAACTAAATCAACTAACATTTGAAAAGGTCTTTTAGTCTGAAATTTACTCACACTGGTGAAAGACACAAGGACAGCCTATAACCCACAAGAAAATATTTTGAGACAGATTTTGAGAATCCAAAATCTTCCTACCTCGGTCAGGTAGGAAAATGGAACATTGGTTGGCAGGTATTTAATCTCTTCTCATGTATTTTTATTGTTGGACTCTTATTGCCATATACTCACCCTGTTGCCCCTTTCATTAGGGGAACAATGTCTGCCAGGGTTGTGGCAGGAAGCACACTCAGTCACATAGAAATGGGAAGAGAATTGGAAGAAGGGAGATTTACAGAGGTGAGGGCAGGGTAACGAAAACACGGGGCAGTTGAGGCCTCCCAGGACTAGCCACAGGGGGAAGTTTCTGCCACCCTTCAGGCCCCGTGGGAGCTGGATTTGCGAAGGAGGGCTCCTGGCTGGGGCTGAGGTCATAGAGCGACAAACCATTACCAGAACCATGTGCAGAGCACAGAGTGATGGGGGAAACATGTTGACCTCATACTCCTCTGGCCTTTGATCTCCCACCAGTGCCTCCCACTAGCCAAATCCAAGACACCCAGGACAAGGGAGCCCAAGGGATATGGCCCACAGCAGCTAGCTCTTTGGGATACAGCATTCAGGAGCACCACAAGCATACCTGGGGGCAGCAAAATGCCAATTAATATCAGTGCCCCCGCTGTTCCAGGTGAAAGAAAAATTTGATTCAGCAGATTCCCTCTGGATAGCACCATTCAGGAGAGTAATTTTTTTTTAAATTAAGATTTTGGAATTTATTAAAGGACATTTTTTTTTTTGGGTTCAAATACACTTTAGATTAAGATTTAAACATGTAAAAATATTGTTAAAGAATAAAACATATTTTCTGCATTGTGTAAAATATTTTTTTATTGAAAATCATGTGATATTTTACAAGAAGTTCTGTAACAATTATGTTTCCGGTTGAAAGTAAACATTCCAGGAGTTTAGTTTAGAAAATGTAATCTTTTAAATTTCAGACTCACATTCCCAGTATTTTCATAACCTCACACACATTTTGATAAAATACTGATCACCACTTTATATCCACAAAGGCAAATAATACATGAGAATAGAATAATTTTCAGTAATTATTTTAAATACCTGTATGCCTTAAAAAGTGGGAGAGAAACTTTGTGAGTTTTTCTTCTTCTCATAAAGAGTGATGAAATTATCCGGTCCTGGGCTGCACCAGGAATGAAAGAGGAAGAGGAGATGACATACTGTAGGCTGACCTCCAAGGGCAGCAGGAGGTCCAGAGTGCAAGCAACTGGATCAGGCCTGCTCCTGCCAAAACATTGCTCCATTTTGCAAGGAATTCAGGCAAAGTTTGATTTAAGAGGCCTGGGTTCTCTGAGAAATTGTCTTGGCCACAAAAGAGCTGACTTAGTTCATCAGGTTGCCCATCCTTGAGGACAAGCTTTGTGGCATCTTTCTCCCGGGTTGCCCCAGGCAGAGCCTGCCACCCTTCAGGCCCCGTGGGAGCTGGATTTGCGAAGGAGGGCTCCTGGCTGGGGCTGAGGTCATAGAGCGACAAACCATTACCAGAACCATGTGCAGAGCGCAGAGTGATGGGGGGAAACATGTTGACACAAATGATTCTCACTAAAATTAATGATGGCCTCCAAGTTGCTTGAGCCACTTGGCAACGTTTCAATCCTCCGTTTACTCGACCTCTCAGCAACGTTTGAGCCTATAGACACCAGCTTCCTTCCTAACTTGGCATTGGTGAAACATTCTCCTGGTTTTCCTCCTCCTTCTACAGTTACTCCTTCTGAGTAATGTTGCTGGATTACCCTCCTCTATCTGATCTTTAAATATTATAATTCCTAAAGGCTTCGTCCTAAGCCTTTTTCTTTTTCCTCTGTACGCTCTCCCCAAGTGAGCTCATCTGTGCTCATGGCTTCAATGATTATCTACGTATATCTTTAGCCCAATGTTCTCTCTTGAGAGTCATATCCATATATCTTGACATTTTCCATTGCAATGTCTAAAAGGCACCTAAAACGTTATTTAAAACCAAATGCATGGTGTCCCATCTCAAATCTGGCCTTTCTGCAGTGTCTACTCTGGAGGATAACTCCAATATCTATTCAGAAATGTAGCATAATTCTTAACATTCAATATTCCAAACACCAATCCCTGTTGATTTTACCAGATCTTTCCAGTCTGATCATAGCTCTTCTTTCCAGCGTAATATCCTAACTCTAAGTTGCCATCACTTCTCCCTTGAATTATGGCAATGGCCTGCTACTTTGTTTGCATATATTCACTCTTCCCTCTTCTTCAATTCATTCTCCATAGGACAGCCACAGCCATCTTTTCAAAATCCAGCTGACTATGTCACTTCCCTGCTTAAAATCATTCAGTGGCTGCCTGCTGCCCTGAGCAAAATCCTTAAGACAGATGGACGCTTAATGACTCGGCTCTGCCCTCCCACATTTTAGCCCAGCTCTTTTCCTTCTTCCCCTTGCTGGACACATTGGCTTTCCTTCAGTTGTTCCTACTTTTGTGCTTCTGCTTCAGGACCTAGAATTCTCCTTCCCCTCTTTTCATCAAATCAGCTTAATCGACTTCAGTTCAAATGGTACCTTCTCAGAGGGTTGTTCTTGAACTCTAGAGAAGGCCCTCAGTTATGTGCTGTCATAACAGCCTATACTTTTCTTTTTTAGCTATTGCCATAGTTTGTGATTATATGCTTATTTGATTGTAATTATATGGTTATTTGATTCACATCTGTCTTTCCCTCAATGCTGTAATATTCATGATATACAAATCCATTTCTGTTTTCCTCACTCAATGCCTAGTGCTGTGTAGTGTCAGGCACACAGTAGGTATGGGAGGGGGTGAGAGGATGGATGAAAAAGGTGGGGGAATTAAGAAGCTACAAAAACGTTATGGGGATGTAAAGCACAGCATAGGGAATAAAGTCAATAATACTGTAATAACTCTGCTTGGTGCCAGGTGGGGATCACTTTGTAAATTATATAATTGTCTAACCACTATGCTGTACATCTGAAACAGATATAAAATAATATGAATGTCAGCTGTAATTGTAAAATAATTTTTAAAAATTTCATCTAAAAAATATTTTTTTAGAAGAAAGAAGCCTAAAGAGACTTTGTAACCTGAAAAGGCCCAGAGGGAACGTGACTGAAGGTAGTAGGCTATGACATTTGGAAGGACTTGGGAAAGATTGGGAAAATCTGTGGGTGGGCCATGACAGTGTTGACTCCTGGGTAGGAGAGAATGGCAAGGCCGTGCCAGGACAGAGGTCACAGACACCCTCTCTGTGCTGCTGCAGGTGGTGCCATGTCGGGGAAAGTGCACTACACTGTGTCAGGGCACCTGCTTTCGAGGCCTAGGCTTGCTGTGAATGAGCTGTGTGTTTTCCCCTCTCATTCATAATTTCATCTGTCAGATAACAGGCTTGGATTATTATAGCAGTCAGGGTTCTTAGTTGCAAAAAACAAATATTGCCTCTGGGCAATTTAAACAAAAAATGAACTGATGGGAAGTGTTTTGGCTGGCTCACAGGATTACCAGGAAGCCGGAAGAACCAAACTTAGAGAACTGGCAAGAACAAGTAAGATGGCACAAAGACCCGGGCCAGAACCTCAGCAGGGCCACATTCCCTCGAGGCCACCGCAGCCACTGTGCCATTGAATGCTGAGTGCCACAGCTCCCGCCCCTGCTAGGAGTGGGCACTGGACACTCCCGTTGGCACCACTGGCCGTGCTGCCCTTAAAAACTGGATGTTGCTGCCTTTGCTGCGATCCTTGGAAAGAATTCTTCACTCTGCCTGCTTCTCTGCATCATCGACTTCTGACTCAAAAACCTGAGCAGATGCATCTGACACCCCCAGCTGAGTCCTCTGTTAGAGCCCTAGCTGCCAGGGGAAACTGGAAGAGCAGAGGGAGGCAGGCTCTGTTGACCAACAACACTCTTAAAATGGAGAGTTTCCCCAGTGGAGAAATCAGAGGGTTCAGATACTGGGCAGCCAATCAACCTCAGATGTCAGTAGTAAGCAATCTCCAAGGGCCCTTTAGTGCTGGCAAGCCATGTGTCCACCAGCAAAATGGGAACTGGTACAGTTACCACCTCAGCCCCCTTTCCGTGAACACCGCACCTTACAAAAGCCACAACATCATCGCTTTGCCACAGACACTCTGCTTGTATTACAAGTCCTTCTTTCCAGGTACTCTGGAGACATACGTGGCATGTCCTTGCATTACATGTTAATTTGAGCCACTGAAGCCAGCCTGTTTTTTCTGGCTCCACAGCCCTAAAAATAGGGCATTATTGAATGGCCTAATAACCTGTTCAGAGCCCTCAGAGTGCAGCAGGCCCCTGGGTTGATTCATAATTTTAGCGGGCAGATGCTCTTTCTATCGGAATATCTATTTTTAAACTTGCCAAATGTCAATTCTCTCTCAATCGCTGATTCTCATTCTCACAAACATGCTGGTGTGTTTATTTTTATTTTTATTTTTTTCCTGGCAGACCTCACGCTGCAATGTAAAAGGCATGCTTCAGTCATTAATGGGTCTTTTTGGTCAGAAGTAATACTGATTTTCTTGTCCATACTTTCTTATTTTTATTTGAGAGCTAAGAATATCGGTGAGAAAGGAATTCTTGAGGTAAGGGGTCCAGGATCTTGGAGTGATTTGTGTCCCTTCTTTTGGTGCAGTTTCCACCATTATCTGCTTCCGTAGGCAAGTAGCTTGCATTTAAAGTAACCAAGCTGTAGGGGCGAAGCAAGTGTTATAACATCATTCAGTGTGAATAGCTGATTCCGGCTTAATTTGCTACTACTCCAAGGTCACATAGAGGTGTGAACATAAAGTAATGTGACTGATGCTTTAAAAACCACCGAGATCTTACATATCTGAGTGAATGTGAAACTTCTCAAAGAGCCCCCCTTGGAAGGCACTGTATTTTATCTGACAATATCCTTTTGCTCAAAGCACTTTTTGGAATACGTTGTTCAGAACTCCCTTCCCAGGTGCGGATCGGGCCCTGGAATGTCCTCCGTGCTGGCAGCCCTATGTGCTTGGGGAGCATGGGGTGTAGCTCAGGAAAAGATGCTGGCCCCCTCTCAGCTGACCTGAGTTTTGAAGTAAGACATTTGAGTTCAGATCCCTTCTCTCCCACTTACAAGCTCAGTCAAGCTGCTCAATGCCTCAGAACATCACACTCTTTGTGTATAAAATGCAGGAAACCCCACCTTCCCCTTGTGGGATAGTTGTGAAGATTAAACGTATTTCATGTGTACAGAGTTCTGGCACCTGGTAAAAATTCAGTAAGTGCTAATACCCTCCCCTACTCTACAATTCTTCTAACACACTCTGTCCTGGCCACAGGAAGCTGCTTTGCTCTTTTGTTTTTAAGTCCTCTACATTTTTACTGATGTTCTTGATCGTGTTGCCCCTCCCATCTTTACTCGCCCTTTCCTTATCTCTGTATGTCCAAATCCTATTTCTCCTTTAAGGTCTGGCTCAAATAAAAATAATACTCGTGAGCAGAGAGTTTAAGCAAATTGCTCAAGGTTTCATAACTTTTATGTAATGGGTGAGCCAGACCCTGGACCAGGCCATCAGAGGCTAGTGTCTATACTCAACAAGCAGCGGTTCTCAACCTGTGGGTCGCGACCCCTTTGGGGGTTGAATGACCCTTTCACAGGGGTCGCCTAAGACCATCGGAAAACACATATATAATTACATATTGTTTTTGTGATTAATCACTATGCTTTAATTATGTTCAATTTGTAACAATGAAAATACATCCTGCATATCAGATATTTACATTACGATTCATAACAGTAGCAAAATTACAGTGATGAAGTAGCAATGAAAATAATTTTATGGTTGGGGGTCACCACAACATGAAGAACTGTATTAAAGGGTCGCGGCATTGCATGCTCTACAGCTAGCATGTCAAACTCATAGCCCACGGGCCGCATGCGGCCCACAACAAATATTTTTGCAGCCCAACCAATATAACAGTATGTAAGAAAAGATTTATTTTTATTATTATTTAAAGTATTACATATGTCTCCTTTTCCCCCAATTGACCCCCCCGCCACTCCCGCCCCCCAAGATGAGCCCCCACCGCCCCAGTGTCCATGTTCATAGGTTATGCTAATATGCATGCATACAAGTCCTTTGGTTGATCTCTTACCCCCCACTCCCCTGCCTTCTCTCTGAGGTTAGTCGGTCCATTCAGTGTGTAAGAAACATTTTAATAAAATTTTCGTAACTTCATGTTTACAATATCCTGTTATACAAAATTATTAATAATGAACTACAATGTTTGCTAATGACTGATTACTAAGTTGAAGCTTTTGTTTTTTTGCAGCCCACATAAACTTAAACCTTGTTTATTTGGCCCGTGTTAGCCTTTGAGTTTGATATGCTTGCTCTATGGTGTCTCAACTATAGCATTAGGCTACATTATACCTACATGTATACAAGCTTCTTCCACCTTCTTCTTTTTTTTGTTAATCCTCACCTGAGGATATTTTTCCATTGATCTTTTAGACAGAGTGAAAGAGAAGAGGGAAAGACAGAGAGAGACATTGATATGAGAGAAAAACATCGATTGGTTGCCTCCTGCATGCGCCGGGACCAGGATCAGGGCCTGGGCCAGGGAGGAGCCTGCAACCAAGACACGTGCCATTGACTGGGATTGAACCCAGGACCGTTTGATCTGCAGGCTGATATTCTATCTGCTGAACCAAACCAGCTAGGGTGCTTCTTGACCTTATTCATGAAGCTTTCCAGATTCTTCACGTGGAAATACCCTCTTCTGCCTTTGAATTCTATATACTCCATTTGCAAAATTTTTCTAATGACACATGATCTTTCCACGATATTATGATCATTTGGTTAGTAGTCTTATTGCCTTGCTAAACTGAACACTGAATACATGTCATTTACCCCATATTGGTTTTCTTAGTCTCTTGCCTAATTTTTGTAGGTGCTTAAGAATATTTGTCAAGTGAATTGTTTAAAATTGAAATGTTAAAATTGTTTAAAAATGCAAATCTGATTATGACTCTCCTCTGCATAAAATGTTCTATTTACTTTCAGATAAAAACTAAAATCCTCAGCATAGCCGGAAGGTCCTACGTGACGAATCCCTCACCACACTAGCCTCACCGCGCACCACTCTCCTCTGAGCTCTCTGCTGTTCAGCTAGTAGGGATTTCTGTCCACTCTTCTATCCACCTCACACTCTCGGAACCTTTTCACTAGCTTTTACTCTACCGGAAAGGCTGGGCTCTAGTTCCCCCCCTTGATCTCGGCTCTGTCATGACCATTCTGAACTGCCTTATTACATTGCCTCATTGTGGGCCTGTGGGGGAAGCACCCCTTTGCCCTGCTTGGGAATGGATGTGTTACATGCTGGCCAGGCCTGCCTGGCCCTGTGAGAGGGCACCCACCTGGTGGCCCTGGCTCTGCCCCTACTCTCCCTGCAGGAAAGCCAGTTTATTGACACTTGGGGATTTAGGCCTGGCCTCTGCAGGGGTTTCTGGGGCAACAAAAGCTGCTTGTCCAACCCAGCTCTTCCAGTCACGGAGAAGGCGAGCTCTGACTTCATGCCAGAGATTGATCCTGGCAGTGGCATTTCCTGAAGGGAATTGTACCCTTCATCTCCCCTTGGTTCCTGACTGCCAGCAGGCCTGGCTCCAAGCCATCTTGGCAAAGAGGAGTTTTTGTAGCCTGATTGGTTTAATTATGTTTTCTTCCCAAATTCCTATCCTGGGGCAGAAATAGTCTCCAAACAGCTTTTGTTTCATGGGGGATAGGATGGGGAAACCATGCAGGGGAGGAAAAAGATTAGTACAAGGACACCTCCACTGGAATAGGTTTGCTTCTCATTTTATAATCATGTTATTTTTATAACTAGAGGCCTGATGCATGAAGATTCGTGTAAGAATAGGCCTTCCTTCCCCTGGCTGCTGGCACCGGCTTCCCTCTAGCACCCAGGACCCGGGCTGCTTTGCTCCAGCCGCCTCCAGGCATCTGGGACCGAGGTTGATTTGCTCCGGCCGCTGCTGCCACCCATCGGGGGCGTGCTCTGAGCCGAGCCGCATCGCGGCCCCACCCCTAGTGTGTGTCCACTGGGCTGGGGCTGCATGCAGTCCTCTCCCGCCCATCTGTGCACACAGCTCCTCCTGAGCAGTCGTGACGCCCGGCTAATTTGCATATTACCAATATATATATAAAATAGGTCACATATATTAAACATTTACTAGGTCCCAGATTCTGTACTAGAAAATTGTACATAAATTAGCTCACTTAATTTTCTTAATTATAGCACTTTGAGTAAGATTCGTGTATTCTTCCCACTTTATAGATTAGAAAGTTGAGTCTTGAGGAGGTTAAGAAACTTGCCCAATGTCAATAAATAGCAGAGATGGGCTTATAGCTGAAGATAGGGGAGTCCTTGCTGAAATGTTTGCCTTGGGAATGAGAATATCAAACCACACTCCGGTTTCCTATGCAGGGATCCAGTAAAGAGTAATTAGCAAAGTAGCAGCTTCTACAGGGATCCAAGCATGACCCAGGCTATTCTCCAAGTGCCCACGTGTCAATGATGACTTTTTAGATGCTTATTCCAGTTCGCTCGGATGCAACCTGCTGTAAAGGAGAGACCATGGGCTTTGGAGTTGTGAACTCAGCCTCTTCTTTTTGTGCAGGGAATACAGCTTACATAACCTCACTGTGACTCATTTTTCTAATCCTTGAAGTGGTGGTTGTGACTCATAATTCATAGGGCTGTGAATATTGGGTCAGAAACATAATCTGCTTGTACCTGGCAGGTAGATAGTGATAAACAAATGGCAGCTATTTATATGGCACTGCTATAAAGGGAAGCCCCAAGTATTATTGCTAGTCTCCCTCCCATATTTTATTATTAGCTGTTAAATTCTACTGTTAACATTTGCGCTAAGGTGTGCTATCTCTGGGAGGCCCAATTAAAAAAGTTTCCTTAAAGGGAAACACAGTAAACTAGCATCAATCTAAATGATTGTCCTAATTCATGGTTAAGCTATTTATTGTGCAAGCTGGAAAGTAAAATAACTTGTAAAAAAAACTTAACCCAGTAACATTAACAACAGCTGCCTCCACTTAATTAGGATCTATTATGGGTTGGATGTCTTTTATTTTATTGTTATGCCTGGTGACTATGCTGTGGGATGGTATTATTATCACTTGATTTATGAGGCTTAGGAAGAGATTAAGCACCATGTCGGAGGCCACCTGAGCGTAAGTGGTTGGGGAAAGACTTCAAGTATAGCTTAACGTCAATAACCAGACTTTCACCATTAGGCCTCTCTATACTTTGGGTCTGGCCATCCCACTTTTGGGAAAAAATCCTAAGTAAATAAAGCAAAGAAGGTCAGTCATTGAAACAAAAACCAAAAAATATTTATGGCTTATATTCATCACAGAGCCATATGCTCCCAACTTGGAAGGGAGAGAGGTACCACCCCTGAGCAATGTACCAGACTCCAAAAGATGAATATGAGAATTGTGTCAAGAGAGAACATCTGAAACCATATTTAGTAAAAAGGATGGAATGCAAAATAGAACCTGAAGAGTATATATATATATATATATATGTATATATATATATATGTATATATATATATATATGTTTCTCAAAGTTAGAGAAAACGAATTCATGTCTACCAATAAGCATCAGAAGTGTCTTTACAGTTATGCAAATGATAGTATATGACGCTTCTTTATATTTTTGGGCAGAGCAGTTTAAATATTGTATTTATTTTAAAAGAAAGAAAGAATATTGAACCAAGTTTTTAACAAAAGGAGATAGATTTTTTTAAAAACAAAACAAAACATCCACACAAAAAAACCTAGATTTAAATGGTAAAATCCTCGAGGGACATTTGGTCCACACCCAAATGTTCTGCCCACGATGTTTGGGCAGGACCCAGTGTCTGCTAATCGGTAAAACTAGCTTCTGGAAAACACTAACACAAAGGATCATTACTATCTTGAGAGAGATTTACTTACTACAGTGTTTCCTCACCTGGAATTTGAGGACTCATAGCCATAGAGGGGCTCCAAATCTGCGCTATAATTCACAAAGCATGATGGAAATTGTGTATTTTACCTGCGTGTTAATTGACTTGGCAATGGTTAAAGATATAAGAGCTTGGGCTCTGTTATCAGATCACCCGAGCCTGGATCCCAGCTTTGTGACCTACTTGCTAAGTGATACTGGGCAAGCTAATTTCTTCTGCTTTCTTGTCTGGAAGGTGTGGTTAATAAAAACGCCTGCCTCAGTGGGTCGCTGCCAGGCACATGGTGAGATCTCTGTACACATTAGCTATTCTTAAACTAGAAAGCTTCTTTGCTTTGACCGGAAGTTGTATCCGTTCAGCAGTAATTCTGGTATCTTAAGCAAATCTGCAGTCTTGGTTGACAATTGTACAAGTTTCTGGTTGCCAAAATATGGGAAAATTGATGAACTGTGAGTAATTGTAGTTCGGTCAATAATATCTTTTCAAAATATGGGTGCGAGGAGAAAGAGAGGAGAGAAGTGACAAGGATCCTTGGTGATGAAATCTCAGGACGGCACGCAAGATAGATACATGTTGATAAGGACAAGGAGAAGGGGAGGCCTAGCAGAGTGCAGAGGTGGAAGCGGCAGCCACCACAGGCTTCCACTAGAATCACAGAGAGGGCCACGTTTTGTTGAGGCCTGACCCTTCCTGAAGACAGATTGTTGTCCTCTGGTCTCTAGGCTGTAGTTGGATTGTGGATTGTGACACCTGAGTCCAAACCAGGACCTGCAGAGGTGAAAATGTGTTTCAGAATGGGATTGTGCAACTTTGATACCAGCTGCGGCTCTCCAGCCCTGGAAAGTGTGGGTAACCTTGACCTAAGCTTGAATTACATGATCTATGACATTACAAGACCTCCATATGCTTTCTCTCTGGTTCTGACCTCTTCCTCTACTTACTGCTTTTTACTAGCCCAAGTCAATGCAGAGGCAAAGCCCAGCCCTTCCATCAAAGTCCAGAAACAATCCACACACACTGATCTTTTCATAAACTCAGCACTGTGTACTGAAAATGGCCAGGGGCAGATGCTACAGCTTAGAGTGACATCCTAGAGACACAGAGCCTTCTGTCTCCGCCCAGTTTCATTTTCTCAATTTTTCTCGTTTCTTTCTGGCCCACATATACATTCTCTTCCATCTCACATGAGACAGACAAACCAACCCCAACCCTAGCACTTAGCATTGTATTTTGCCAACAGAGATTAGGTTTACTCATCTTAAGAGGAATTTCAATCACCATGTTTTCTCCTTCACATTACAGTTGTGAGTACTAGGCCAATACAGCACTGTGACCATCATGTTATGTAAAAGGAGTGCTTATAAAAATAGGTAATTATAAAAAAGTGCAAAAATGCTTATAAACAGGGGTCTATCAGTAGAGTTTTGCCAAATTAGAATCCTACTGTTGGCAAAGAGCTGGGACTAATGGTAAGACGGTGGGGAGCCATTGAAGAATCTTAGTAGGAGATGTATGCCATTAGACTTAAGAAGATCACTCTAGTAGCCCTAGGAGACGTGACAGGAGGGAGGCAAAAGTGGATGCAAGGAAACCACAGGCAGGAGACAGGAGTACCATGATAAGGCATTATCGTTGGCAGTGGAATGAATGGGGAAATGGATTCAGGAGGTTGAGTTCTCAGAAGTCAGTGGCCAATAAATGTGGGAAGTCAGGGAGAAGGTCAAGAATGAGGTGACCCACTTGGCCTGGTCCTTCTGGAATGTTACCAGTTCTAAAACACAGCCCTATGCCCTGGGAACCTCCTTAGCCCAAGGAACTTGGGATGGTTGGCATCTCCTTGGGAGAGGAGAGTTTGGCACTGGCAGTTATTGAGAGAAGGACACAGCAGGAGGTTAGTGGATGATACAATGGAAGGGGAGGTAGTGTTTGGTGATAATGGAATCTTGAATATCATGTATTTGAGATGCTTGTGGGATATTCAAGTCAAGATAACAGCCTGGTGGTCAGATAAAATGTCAAAGCAGGGAGAAAAGCTTGATAATAATAAACCAGCAATCACAACCACCACCTAACAAAACACCATTCTAAACACATTGCATTTTTGGTCTCATTTAATCCTCACAGAAACCTTATGAGGTGGGAATTTTTAAAAAAATATATTTTTATTTATTTCAGAGAGGAAGGGAGAGGAAGGGAGAGAGAGAAACCTCAATGATGAGAGAGAATCATTGATTGGCTGTCCCTTACACACTCTATACTGGATCAAATCCGCAACTTGGCATGTGCCCTGACCGGGAATCGAACCATGACCTACTGGTTCATAGGTCAATGCTCAACCACTGAGCCACACTGGCCAGGCTGAGGTGGGAATTATTAATCCCCATTTAACAGTTGAGGAAAATAAGGCACAGAGAAGATAAAAAAAAACCTGTTCAAGGTCAAAAGTAAAAACGCTAGTTAGCGGGGGAAAACGTCTCTAGTTAACGATGTTCTTTAAAATATCCTATATAATAAATGGGTAATATGCAAATAGACCGAACGGCAGAACAATCAAACAACCAATCAAAGCATAATATGCTAATAATATGCTAAGGCTGCTCAACCGCTCCCTATGAAGTGCCCTGACCACCAGGGGGCAGATGCTCTGACTGGTAGGTTAGCTTGCTGCTGTGGTCTGGCCTATTGGGACTGAGTGAGATGGGTCGGACACGCCCTGGAGCCTTCCTGAGGTCTCTCCCCAGCCTGATCACGCACTGGTGGGGTCCCTCAGCCTGGCCTGCACCCTCTCTCAATCTGGAACCCCTCGGGGGATGTTGGAGAGCCAGTTTCAGCCTGATCCCACAGGCCACTCCCCTTTGGAGGGAGCCAGATGCAGGGCTCATGGTTGGTAAGCGCTGCTGTGGCAGTGCAAGCCTCTCCCAATTGATCGTGGCAGGCACAGTGGGGCTGGGATGAGCAGGAGCCACAGGTAGGAGCTGCAGGCAGTATTGGACTGTGGGTTTCAGCCGGATCCCTGCAGGCCACTCAGAGGGACCCATCTGTGCATGAATTTGTGCACCGGGTCTCTAGTATTTTATAATAGAAAAACATCGGAAACACTCAAAGTAAGAGGCAAATAGGTAGGTAAGTTAAGGTATACTTACACAACTGAATGAATGATCAATACAAACAGTGGCAAATCACAGCTGTGGCCTGTCTGGAGCTTCTTGCTTAGCGGAAGAGACAGGCAGGGATGAAGTTTTGCTGAAATGCACTAAATGGATTGGTAGTGGTCCATACAGCAGGATGCTCAGGCAGAGAGGAGCTCCACTTAGCATGGCAGTCGAGGGGCGTAGGCTGCCACACAGGCTTCCTGAAGGAAAAGGCAGCTGAACCAAGAGAGAAGGCAGGAGAGGAAGGCTGTAGAAGAGAAAGCCATCTGCATTGGCAACGACAGTCAGGCAAGAAATAGCCTAGTGTGCACAGGAAACTCCAAGCATGTGGATGACCAGAAGAGCAAGTCTGAGGTAGGGAGCAGGGGCTGCGGAGGCCAGGGAGGAGGCAGGGACTAGGCAAGGACCACTCTGACCTGCTCAGGCCTCTGGGTCACTGACGCCTGAATGAAGGGTTTTTAAGCAAGCGTGCATTTTGTTGGTTGGCTTGTTTTTAGGATGGGAGGAACTTGAGCAAGTGTATAGGCGTGTTGAAAATAGAGGTGAGAGCAAGACTGAATGCTGGAGAGAATACGGTGTATATCTCAAGGGCTTGGGCCTCGAGGGAGCAGGAGCTGATGGGATAAGAAGGAAGAGAGCTCAGGAAAGAAGAAGCATCTAGGTGCAGACGTAAATTCTCTTGCAATAGGAGAGAAAGCTCAGGGGTGCACTCATTGTTGCCTCTGTTTTCTCAAAACAGTTGTTCAAAGAATGTGTGTTAGAGGCTAGGCAATGCTGGGAATAAGAGGGAGAGCCAACTACAAGTTAGCAAAAGGCTATCAAACTCCAGGTCAGCTGACGGGGTGCCCACAAACCAGTCTGCCTGTGCCATTTCTCCAGCAGAGCTAGGCAGTGGGTGCAGGACCCAAGAAGGCCCATTGAGGCAGGTGAGGGAGGAGCGCGAGGTGGTGAGGGGGTGGAGAGGAGCCTCTTCAGGCCAACCAGCCCTGGGCTGAGCTTGGGGAGCAAGGAAGGAAGAGAAAGGGGGCTGCTAGATTAGGAGATCATGGGGGAATCAATGGCAAAGGACTTATGGTTAGGCCCATATTTCCCCCGTACCAGAATGGCCTGCAATGGCATTACTACCATAAGCAATTTTCCTTTTCTGGGCCTGTTTTCCTGTCTGAACAGTTACATAATCACTAGGCGATTCTCCAGTTCTAACTGTGTATGATTGTGCAAGTGTGTCCCAGCCTCTTGGGCCTCTGGGTGAGACGTTTTCAGTACCTTCTGTATTGGAGTTGCTGAGCTGGAATGAATAATTTTCTGCTCAGAAGGAGCTAACCGTAGGGTTGGCAATGAGATGTGAGATTTCAGTGCACCAGGACCATGGGCCAAGCAATGGTTCCGGTTGCCGTTGGCCAAAAGTTCACATTCAGGTTACTTTGCCGCAGGGGTCTCAGTAAATATTAACCAACATACTGGATGACCTTGGACAAGCTTCTGAAACCACTCACCACTTGCTTTACTCAACCATCAAGGAAAAGCGAGTAGTTACACACTCAGAGTGACCACACACACAAAAACAACAACCATGACTCAGAATGATTGGGGGAACAGAGGTACAAACAGAAATGTTTATTCCTGAAAAAGTCGATGCCGGAGGTTGGGCTCCCTGGAAGCAGAGTCTGAGATGAGAAGTGGAGAGAGGGAAGTGGCCCAGGGCAGGGGGGAGACTGAGCAGGGGCACGGGCCCCAGACTACTCCAGGGGGTGGGGGTGGGAGAGAGGAAAGGGAGGAGGGGGAGGGAAGCTCTGTAGCACAGATTGTGCCACAGGGTTAGTCTCATAGAAGAGGAAGGGAGTGGGCCTTTTGTGTCCAAGTGCCGGTAGTTATTGGCCGAGGTTTGTGAACAGGTGGAGTGGAGGAGGGAATGATGCTGTCTCTCTGGTGAGTGTGTTCTTGTTTGGTCCAGGGCAATTCTGTCTAGAAGAGGGAGGCAGAAGTTAGTCAGTGATACCCACGTACACTGGGTAGGAAAAGAGGCACCAGCAGAAGCCCCTATTTCCACCCTAGAAATAATGAACAGAAGTTGTATCTTCAGGTCTAGGGAGGATGGAAATAATGTATAGGTAGTTAAAAAAAAGAAAGAAAGAAAGAAAGAAAGAAAGAAATGGTAGCCCTGCCACCCATAAAGAATTAAAAGACTTGAAGGTCACAGACATCAATACATGAATATTACTCACCATCCTGGTGACAAAGCATTAGAGCTGCTCTCACCCCTCCCAATTGTATTTATTAAATTTCCCACTGCCAACAAAGAATTTACATCCTTAATATATAAAGAACTCCTACAAATCAATAAAAATGAAGACCCTGATTGTTACATAGGTAAAGGATATTAACCAACAATCCACTGAGAGGGAAATATAAACAGCTAACAGACATTTAAAAAATCATTCAGCTTTACTGATCATCAAAGAAACACAAAGGAAAGTAATATATACATTTTTATGTATCAAATTACAAAGACTTTAAAATTAGAGCACATAAAGCCAGCAGGAATAGATATTCTCTACACAGCTGGTGGGCATGTAGATTAGCCCAGCTATTCTTAGAAAATAATTTTATAGTATGTTTCAAGATTTAGAAATGTTTGCACTCTTTGATTTGTGCTTCTGAGAATTAGCTGGGCTAATTTAAATGATTATATAAAGAATAGAGAAATTGCTATGCACTTTGTGCTGAGTACATTGATATGATTTATTTCATTTAATCTATACAATTTCCTTATGAGGTGAGTACTTTCACAAAGTCTCTTTGTAAAGAAGAAACTGCGGCTTAAGGAAGTGAAGTAAAGCTTACTGTGAAGAATTGGAATTATCTGACTGGTGTGTGGGCCCTTAATAACTTATTCTATGGACTCACTAAAGCAAGGGTCCAAAAAGAAGGTGAAAAGTTAGCCTTTTTGCAAAAATAATTAAATTGGGCAAACTTGTTTCTCGCTCCACTGATCAGAGAACCTCAGCAGCATTCGCATTTCTAATTAAGTCAGACGGATTTAATTAGGGTTCCTGGGGCTACCACCTCATCCTTTGGAAAATTTTGTGATGAGTTTTACATAAAAAACATAAAACAATCCTAGGCTCCTTTGTGCAAAATGGTGAAGCCAGCAACTGAGTTTGGCATCTTTTTGGGTTGGGGTAGCAGTTATAAATAGGGGTTTATAACAACAACCCATTACTAGAGCAGGCAATTGCATATATTTGTTTACTTGTCTCTCTCCCAAAACTGTGATTCCATAATGGCAGGGGTCATGTCTGTCTCATTCATTGAAATAACCTTAGAAGGTGAGATGGACTACAGGCAGGCATCCAGCTGTGCCTGCCAAGCTCTCAGGTGCAGACAGGAAGATGTGGCACACGGAAGGTCATTACTGTGGTGTTGTTGGCATCTGGAGAACATTTGGAATGGCATCTGGGTTGTTTCTGATTTTTGACTATTACAAGTAAATCTGCTAAAAAACATGTGTATATAGGTTTTTACGTGAGTACAAATTTTCACTTTTCTAGAATAACTGCCGAGGCATGCTACTCCTGGTTCATATGATAGTTTCATGTTTAATATTTAAAGAAACAGCTAACCTGTTTTCCAGAGTGGATGTACTATTTTACATTCTGACTGACATTGTGTGAAGTGAGCCAGTTTCCCCAAGTCCTTACCAGCATTTGGTGTTATCACTATTTTTTATTTTAGCCATTCACATAGATTTGAAGAAATAGCTCACTGTGCTTTTAATTTGCATCTCATGGCTAATGATGTTCAGTGTCTTTTCATATGCTTATTTATATTTTCACATGCTTATTATATCTTCTATGAAATATTCAGTGAAGTATTTCTACATATCTTTTTGCCACTTTCTAATTGAATTGTTTATTTTTTATTTTAACTTGGATGTTTGAGCATTGTTTGTATATTCTAGCCGTTTGTGAGATATGTGGTTCAAACATTTTCTCTCGTTCTGTACTTTGTCCTTTCATCTTCTTCACAGGGTCTTTCACAAAGCAGAAGTTTTTAAAATTGATAAGGTATATTTATGCATTTTTTCTTTTATGAATCTTGAAGATTTTCTCCTATATTCCCTACCCCAAGTTTTACAGCTTAACGTTTTACATTAAAATCTGCAATCTCCTTATGAGTTAGTTTTTGTATAAAATTTTTGAGACTTGGTTCGGGATTCATTCCCCCCGCCCCCACCTTTGGATGTTTAATTACTCCAGCATCATGTGTTGAAAAGACTGTTTTTTCTCCATGGATGACTTTGGCATTTGGGTGTATTTATATGCGTCTATTTTTGGGTTCTCTATTTTGTTCCATTGATCTATGTGTCTATCCCTCTGCCAATACCACACAGTCTTGATTATTGTAGCTATAAAATACGTCTCAAAGCAGGTAGTCTAATTCCTCCCATATTATTCTAGTTTTAAAAAATTTAGTTTTTCTAGTTCCTTTGCTTTTCCATACAAATGTTAGAATTAAGTTTCTCTAAGTTTACAAAAAGTCTCAAATAAGAGTCATATTAAATCTATAGATCAATTTGTGAAGAACTGACATCTATATTTATGTTTTTCAATCCATGAACACTGTGTCTTTCATTAGTTTTCTTTGATCATCATTTTTTAATGATCAGAATGCAAGTCTTAGGCATGTTTTGTTAGATTTAAACCTAAATGTTTCCTTTTTTGAGTGATTATAAATAGAATTATATTTTAAACTTGATAGTTTATACAAATATATATGATTTTTGTATATTTTCTTATGTTTTATGACCTTCCTGAACTCACATTTTAGTTCTAGTTTTAAAAATTCTTTTGGGGATTCCTTGAGATTTTCTACATAGACAATTATGTCATCTGTGAATGGCAGTAGTTTTGCTTCTTGCTTTTCTAGCTATAAGCCTTTTATTTCCTCCCCTGCCCCCGCCCCCGCCCCGCCCTTATTGCACTGGCTAAAACTTTTAGCATGATCCTATATAATAAAATCCTAACATGCTAAGTGTCCGGTTGTCTGTTCAACCAATCAAAGCATAATATGCTAATAATGATATGCTAAGGCCACTCAACCACTCGCTATGACGTGCACTGACCACCAAGGGGCAGATGCTCCGACCAATGGGTTAGTTTGGTGCTAGGGTCCGCCCAATCGGGACTGAGCAAGAAGGGCCAGACATGCCCTGGAGCCCTTCCGTGGTTCCTCCGTGATTGGCCAACCTCCCGTGTCCCTCTCCAGTCCCTCCCCACTGTGCAGCAGTGGGGTCCCTTGGCCTGGCCTGCACCCTCTCGCAATCCGGTACCCTTTGGGGGATGTCGGAAAGCCAGTTTTGGCCTGATCCCACAGGCCAGGCCGAGTGACCCCACTGGTGCACAAATTCATGCACTAGGCCTCTAGTGTTGAATAAGAGTGGTAAGAGTGGGCATCCTTTCACCATTAAGTATAATGTTAGCTGCAGGTTTTTTAAGTTGCTCTTATTATGAAATTTTCTTCATTCCTAGTTTTCTGAGAGGGTATTTTTTGTTTTGTTTTTTATCATGAAGGAATGTTGAATTTTGTCAAAATATTTTTTTTCTTGATTGATATGATCATGTGATTTTTCTTCTTTAGTGTTGGGGGCCAGATGTAAGCTGGCAAGGTCCTTGCACCTGCAGGGGCTAGCAAGGCTGGGACCCTTACCCACACAGTTTTCCCAGACTTGTGTGGATGGCGATTATCAGTAGAATGGGAGTAACATTTGTAGAATGAGAACAGCCTTTCATAGCTTGCCAAGAAGTCTATAACTATTTACTGAGATATGCTGTACTGAGAACTTGTCCTTCTGCTGTATCTCTCCCTTAGAGATTAAGAGGAACAAAGGATATATTCCTCTTGACAGACCTCCGATTCAGTGTGTTGTGTATAAATAGGATTGTATAGCTAATAAACTCGCTTCAGTTCATCAAGAGAACTGGGGTCCTCCCGACCCTGCTTTCCTGTCTTTCTTTCTTTTCTCAATTCCCACCTCCCTGCCTCAGCCCGGCTCAACCCTGTCAGGCTGGCCCTGGCAGTGTAGAACTACTGTTAATTCTTCTTTATACATTTGTTAGAATTGTCCAGTGAAAACATCTGGGTTTGGATACTTGCTTTTGGAGAGTTTAAAATATATACAATTTCATTAGTAGATAAAATTTTGGAGACTAAAAATATTGATGGTTGTTAAAAATTCAGGGGCAGGAAGGGAAGGACAAATAGGTAGAGCACAGAGAGATTTTAGGGAGTGAAACTATTCTGATACTACTAGTATAGTGGTGAATACATATCATTATATATTTGTCAAAACCCACTGAATGTATAACACTAAAATGAACCTTCATATAAACTATAGGCTTTAGGTGATAATGATGGGTTGATGTAAGTTCATCAATTGCAACATATGTACTACTACGATGGGGAATATTGATGAGGGGGGTGGGGTAAGTCGTGGGGGTTGGGGGTGGGCAGGGGTATACGTGAACTCTGTACTTTCTGTTAAATTTTGCTGTAAACCTATAAATGCTCTAAAAAATAGTCTATTAAAAACAACAACAAACGAATCCTGAGTCTGTGTGGTTGAAAAATGAGTGCCCTAACACCATTGTTACAATCACTAGTGTTCAGTTCACAAGCTCACATTGTGCCTATATTCAACTGTTCACACATAGACTCCCCGGGTCTTCATTCTGTGGGCATCCCTGGACTCACTCAAGTTTGATCTGCTATTCCTAGTACCTCCTTCTCCTCATGGCTTAGTAGGTTTTGAACTTAGAAACTAGACAACCTCTCTAAGCCTCATTTTCCTCACCCATAGACAAAGGGGAATATCGTAAGATTATGATGTAAGGTACTCAGAGTGCTGCCTGGCACAGGTAGGATTTTTTCCTGTCCTTCCTCCTCTCCTGATCCTGTTGTTCAGGGTGGCCAACTGGAAAGGCAGCCCTTTCAGAATAAGAAGTAAGGAGATGGGGTGAGGGAGAGTGGAGAGTGATGACCTCCAGTGACCTTCACATAATGGCCGAGCTAGACAGCGCCCTTTCCCATGACTGATGTACATCACAAGATACTAGTATGTTTCTGGGTTCCCTTGAGGGTAAGGATGGGAACAGGGAGCACATAGGGTTATGCGGGGGAGGGATGTTGTTTTTCAACTGATACTTGTGACTTCATTTCCGATTCTCACAGGCGACCTGAATGCCCATTGCACCAGGCAGGGAGAGCTGCCCAGATCTGACACTAACCCCTTGTAGAAGTGGCTGGCAGGCCCACAGGCGAAGAGGGGATGCCTGCAGGCCAGAGGAGGCTAGATGAATTTATCGCCTGTGAATGAGGTGCGATTGGCAGCCTTTGAGACAAACTCCCTCTTTGTCCCTGAGCTGTACCTCCCAGACAGGGGCAGTGCCAACTTTCTTCATTCCATTCCGTCCACAGTCTCGGGCCCAGCTCAGCTGTGAGAAGAGGTACAGAGGCTCCATGTTTTAAGCCCTAAAAGGGATCAGTTAATGTGTGTCGCTAAGACCTATAAGCAAGCAGCGTGCACTGCTGGAGTTCTGGAGCTGAGTTGCCAAGACAGCAGTTTTCAAACACTTTTGACTACAGCCTACAGTGAGAAATCAACTTTGCATCATGATCCAGTGACACACACAGGCACATTCATGTATGCTCTTTAAAAAAAAGAAAAAAAAATATTGATTTCAGAGAGAAAGGGAGAGAGAGAGAAGAGAGAGAGAGAGAGAGAGAGAGAGAGAGAGAGAGAGAGAGAAAGAGAGAGATCAATGATGAGAGGGAATCATTGATCAGATGCCTCCTGCACACCCCACATTGGGGATCGAGTTGCTGCAACCCGGGCATGTGCCCTGACAGGAAATCGAACCCTGACTTCCCGATTCATAGGTCAATGCTCAACAACTGAGCCACGCTGGCCGGGCTCATGTAGGCTCGTGTATGCTCATAAACATAATTTGCACATTTGAAAAAAGGAAATAAAACAGACTAGGCACTATCAGAGTGTGGTAAAGATAAACATTGCTTTGTGAAATGTTTGTTTCTGTGTATGTGTGTATGCGCATGCGTGTGTGTTGGGTCATAAATTGTATTTCTGATGTGGATTGAGTAACAGATTGAGAAACACTTGTCTAGATGTCCACTACCCCCAACTATATATATATATATACATATATATATATAAATTAAATCTTTATTGTTCAGATTATTATAGTTGTTCCTCTTTTTTCCCCCATAGCTCTCCTCCACCCAGTTCCCACCCCACCCTCTGCCCTTACCCCTCCCACTGTCCTCATCCATAGGTGTACGATTTTTGTCTAGTCTCTTCCTGCACCTGCACACCCCTTTCCCCCCAAGTATTGTCAGTCCACTCCCTCTCTATGCCCCTGGTTCTATTATATTCACCAGTTTACTCTGTTCATCAGATTTTTTATTCACTTGATTTTTAGATTCACTTGTTGATAGATATGTATTTGCTGTTGATAATTTTTATCTTTACCTTTTTCTTCTTCCTTTTCTTAAAGAATACCTCTCAGCATTACATATAATACTGGTTTGGTGGTGATGAACTCCTTTAGCTTTTTCTTATCTGTGAAGCTCTTTATCTGACCTTCAATTCGGAATGATAGCTTTGCTGGATAAAGTAATCTTGGTTGTAGGTTCTTGCTATTCATTACTTTGAATATTTCTTGCCACTCCCTTCTGGCCTGCATAGTTTCTGTTGAAAAATCAGCTGACACTCGTATGGGTACTCCCTTGTAGGTAACTGACTATCTTTCTCTTGCTGCTTTTAAGATTCTCTCTTTGTCTTTTGCTCTTGGCATTTTAATTATGATGTGTCTTGGTGTGGTCCTCTTTGGATTCCTTTTGTTTGGGGTTCTCTGCGCTTCCTGGACTTGTAAGTCTATTTCTTTCACCAGGTAGGGGAAGTTTTCTGTCATTATTTCTTCAAATAGGTTTTCAATATCTTGCCCTCTCTCTTCTTCTGGTACCCCTATAATTCGGATGTTGGTGTGCTTGAAGTTGTCCCAGAGGCTCCTTACACTATCTTCATATTTTTCGATTCTATTTTCTTTTTGCTTTTCTGGTTGGGTATTTTTTGCTTCTTCATATTTCAAATCTATGTCTTGATTCTTGGGATCCTCTTGTCTGCTGTTGGATCTCTGTATATTATTCTTTATTTAGTCAGTGTATGCTTAATTTCTAGTGGGTCTTTTTTCATATCCTCCAGGGTCTCACTAAATTTATCAGCGGTTTCTAGAAAATTTTTGACAAACCTTATAACCGTGGTTTTGAACTCTATATCCAGTAGTTTGCTTTCTTCCATTTCTGTCATTTGTGACCTGTTTCTTTGTCTCTGCATTTTTTATGCTTCCCTGTATTGGTAGAGTGGCTTTGTGTGCTAGGTGTCCTGTAGGGCCCAGTGGCTCAGCCTCCCCAATTACCTGAGGTGGACACTCTTGGTGCACCCCTTTGTGGGCTTTGTGCACAGTCTTGTTGTAGTTAAGCCTTGATTGTTGTAGGTATCACTGGGAGGAATTGACCTCCAGGCCAATTGGCTGTGAGAATCAGCTGTGTCTACAGTGGGAGAACTTCTGTGCTAAAGACACCCTCTGGGGCAAGATTGCTTCAGTGTGGCTTTGGTGCTCACTGAGTCTGCCCTCTGAGTGTGTCCCTTATGGATCTGAGAAGTTGTAATCTGGATGGTCCCACTCTGACCACTGGGTACACTGGCTCTTGGATCTAAGGAGGTGCTAATTTAGCCTCTGCCTGAGGCTACAGGGGTTACGAAGAGGTCTGCAGATTCCCCTTCCTTGTTTGGGGTTTGGAGGTGCCCAGATGAGCCCCAGCTGTGAAGCAATACAAGCTGTTGTGGGGCCTTGGGCCTTCTCTTGGAAGTTCTGGGTCTATCTGGCCCAGCTGCAGTTTGTTAGGTAATTTTCAGATTGCAAAGAGCCAGGGCATTCATATGCAAAGGCTCTGCTGCAACTTGGGTGGGGCAGGGTCTCAGGGAATCAACAGGGCGAAGCAAACAGCTATGGCTGATCCTCAGCCCTGCCCTAAGGGGCCCCGCATCTCAGTGTCCTGGTAATTGCTGCAAGCACCTCTGAGAGAAAACCCCCCTCGAGTTCCGAGTTCTGCCTGCTGCCAGACAGTCCAGTTTCTCCCCGTATGAGTATGGGTCCCTAGAGACTTCCCGGAACTGGAGTTCAGAGCAGTCAGGGGCTTGTGACTCCCTCCCAATTCAAAAAGACAGCCGCACCCTCAGTTGCCAGCCCTTGCTGCATGCGCCTCCGTACCTCTGCACTGTACTTCCGCACCTCCTCTGAGTCTCAGTGTGCTTTTCTCTTTCCTTCTAGTTGTAGAATTTCCACTCAGCCAGCCTTCATGTAGTTCTGGATGATGTCTGTTTTGTCTTTTAGTTGTATTTTTGAAGTTGTTGTGGGAGGCAGCAATATCCGGTGTTTACCTATGCTGCCATCTTGGTTTCTCTACCCACAACTATATATTACATCTCCAGCTTGGAATGTGACAAAATGTTAGCACATTAAAGATTGCTGCAGTAAAGGAATCTGTTGAACTTTGCTGGTCAAGTGTGTTGGATTTGAGGGAAAGGGGTTCCCCTGAATGCCCATGTCATGGAACTAATATTTCATAGAACACAGACCTGGACAGACTTTGAAAAGTTCTCCAGAATTTCCTGAGGGGTTTCAGTGACAGGGTGGTGGGGAGGCTGCTTTAAACGAATGGAGCCACTAGATCTATTATACTAGTATTGCTGGTTCCCATGTAAGATTTATTTGGGAAAAGATTTCCTGCTAAAAATGTTCTGAAAACTATAATTTTAACCCAACTCTCTCATTTATGACCTGGGAAACTGAAGCCCAAAGAAGGAAGTGACTGACCCAAGGTCACCCAGTAAGGTCATGTTAGAGCATGAACTCAGTTCTTAACTGTGAACCCTTGACCCCACCTCCAGGGTCAGTAAACACTTTAGTGCAGGGAGCATAGGAGGTCAGAGGCGTGGCATAAAAGGGCCTGGCCTTGTCCCTTGTCCCCTGCTCTGTTGCCGACCTCTTGAGAATGGTCTAACTTCTCTGTATTTGTGCTTTCTCATCTGTAAGATGGTAAATAAAATTGACATAATTTATGATGCTTCTTTGAAAAGGCAGATATTGTATAATAAATATAAGAAACTGATTTCTTTTTTCTAAGCCTCAGAAAGGAGATCCTTTAGTTCCAGCTAAGAAGTTCACTACCCTATTGCATTGCAATTTAATGAAAACTTTTTCCTATGTTCAATTCTAAGAAAAGTTGCTGATTGCTATATTAGAGAGAGAGAGAGAGAGAGAGAGAGAGAGATTAGCAAGACTGTTTAGAAATCCCTCTTTTTTTTTTTTCAGCTAAAACCCTATTCTTGTTTTCCTAGAAGTGACACTGCCTAGACTGCATTCAAACCAGCAAAGAATATCTGTTCCTCATCCACAGAGATTTGAAGTCAAGATGTGTTACACCCGACAGTGTCTGTCTGTAGAAGAACTTCTCCGTCGGCTTCAGGTGAACAGTCACATGCCTGAATGTTGTGGGACTGCTGGGCCTCCAGATCTGCTCTCCATCCCAGAAGCTGACTTCTGGGACTTTCTCCTTGCCTTTTGTTTTCAGTTGAGTTTGGTTCAGCGAGAACCATTGGCAGGAGCTGAGGGCGAGGGGAGTGGGTCTGGAGAGTGTACTCCCTCGGCTCCCCCGTCTGAGAGCCACAGCCCCAGTGAGGTCATGTTAGAGCACGAACTCAGTTCTTAACTGTGAACCCTTGACCCCACCTCCAGGGTCAAGAGGCCCAGTCAGGAGGCCGGTCCTTGCGGCCTGCTTTGTCTCTGGGTTCTGCTAACCACTCTCTCTGCCTTTGGCCCGGGTGCAAATGTCCCCACAGGTACTGACCCACTGTTCTTTGTGGTTTCTCCACTCCCTGGTGATACTTTTGTAATTCCTTTATTAACACTCCCCAGGTCGCCCAATTTGAGTGAGATATCTGACTTCTGCTGGGACTTCGAATTATATGCTGTTTCATATACATTTGCTCAATATAGTGCCTGTTTCTTTGCCTTTTTTTCCATTTAGTGTCAAGACTCACATTTTCTTTCTTATGCATCTGTTGTGTCAAGAGGCAGCAATGAGCAGGGCTTATTCACCCTAGGGTGCTTTAAACGCTGATGTCTGAGCCCCACCTGGAGAGTCTGACCACTGGGTCTCGGTGGGACCCGGCGCTGCATTACCAGAAACTTCACACAGAACCACCGATGCAGGGAAGCAGGTCTGGCTCTGCAGTGTGTTTCTGTGACAGCATAGGCGAGTCCTCTCTGGGCTCAGTGCCCCATCTGTAACCTGAGTGTGTGTTCATACATGTATGTGTATGTATGTGTACGTGTGCGTGCATGTGTGTGTGTGTGTGTGTGTATGTGTAAGTGTGTTGATCCCTGGCTCCCTGACTCTGGATCTTATCATTGGTGTCCCTAATGCTGGTAGAAGGAGGATTTTGGTTCTGGCCATATGCACCACTGCCCTCTTGTGGACATGAACACAGCTGTGACTGTAGCTAAAATGTTGCTTCCTGGCCCCTGAAGCATGTTCTTTGTCATCTACTGTCAGCACTGAATGGGGCTTCAATAGGTGGTTTAATCAAATGTACCAGTAGACAGGCTGCTCTAACCATCAGAAGATGGCCATCTCCCTTTCCCTGACATCTTTTAGGCGAGATCTGCTCTTAGCTCCTGTGTATTCTTGAGGTCATTGATTTGTTTACATAATGAGGGAAAGGGGTAGATTAATTGTTTTGCAGAATAACCATAATTAAAAGTAAGTCAGAGCATGTAGGAAAAAAATGAAAAGACCACAAATGAGCCCATAGGAGGCAGAGCCGGCAGAGCAGAGTGGCTGGGTCCTGCGGACAAGGGAGTACAGTGTTTGTGTCCAGCTGAACTAATGGGAATGCTCCCCCTGCCCTCCCCCGAGACACCCCCACCCCCATCCTACCCTGACACCTTTTCTAAACTGCCACCTGCTGGAAATTCCCTTCTCTGCCTGTAGCCTAGTTTTGCCCCATCTCTGCGCCACTCTCAGTTCCTTCTTCTGAGCACCCTCCCGGCCTCTTTGCTACCATACAGCTGCTCCTCTGTTCCCTTTCACTGAAAATCTGGCCCTTTCACAAAAACGATGGTAGCAACCTGTTAGCTGTTTTTCATCAATTGATGTGATATATTGTGCATCAATTATATGTATGTTTTATATCATATTATTGTTATTGTTAGGGATGATGTGAGAGAATATTGTGCAAAATTGTTTATACTGAACAATTTTTATTATTTTGATAGGGAAGATATAAAAGGATAAAGTTGTTCCTAAAAAGTAGATGTATTTTGACCTTTAAATTTATGTTAAACAATTTTTTGTGCCATATTCAGACAACTTTTAATGGTGATTGTGGGTCACCCATGATCTCTACCACCATTCCTGTGCAGCCATGATCTGGGTGAGTCCATTCACTCATTCAGTGGTGGTTTTCTTGAGCACCTACTCCATGTCAGGAACTTTTCCAGGTTCTGGAGAGACAGCAAGGAACAAAACCATCTCATTTCTCATCAAGCCGAGATTCTAATGGGAGGTGAATGTATAGGTAGGATCTGATGGGCTGGCTCTTACTTTATTTGCTTTAACAGTTCCTTCTCGAGTTTTTGAACTGAGAACAAGCCCCCAAACTCCTTGTCTTTCATTGTCTTCAACATGTGATCTCTTTCAGGCCAATTTTTGGGAATACTTTGTTATTCATCAACAACTTCTGATGACTGAGTTCCATTAACCATTCACAACCTGGTAACTTTTCTAGTAGTTGAAGCCACGGTAGAAAGAGGAGGAACAGCCACTTTCCAGGCTTGTATTAGTTCTGGGGGTAGGGGTGAGGGTGGGGGTGCTGGCTCTTGAGCAAGACTGTGAGGGTAATTTGAGCTGTTCCAGGCCATATAGCCAGGGGTCCACAGACTCCAGAACTGGTCCAGATTCTGGTTTTGCCACATATATATTTGCACGGCTTTGAGCAGGTCACTTAACTTTTCTGAAGTTTTCATTCTCTGCTGGCTCCCACCCCTATCTCCCATAGAATGAGGTGATAATAATCACTCAAGGGGCTTGGAGTAATCATTAAATGAGATTATATATACTGTATGTGTGTCTACATATATAGTGGTTAGTATACTGAGTGCCTGGCACAAAGCTCAATAAATGGCAGCAGTTATAACTAAGAAAAATTTAGTGTTTGTTTCCTGCCTCCCAGCTTTATTGAGGAATCATTGAAATAATAAAAATTGTACTGTAGGTGTACAACATGATGTTTTGATATATGCATGCATTGTGAAATGATTACTAAATTAAGCTAGTTAGCATATCTGTCACCTCACATAGCTACTATTTTTATTTTTTTAAAAAAAGATTGATACCATTCTATCTATGAATTCTGTGTACTAAGGATTTTCTTTTTTTAAAAAAATATTTTTATTAATTTCAGAGAGGAAGGGAGAGGGAGTTAGAACATCAATGATGAGAAAGAATCATTGATTGGCTGCCTCCTGCATACCCCTCCACTGGGGATGGAGCCCACAACTTGGGCATGTGCCCTTGACCGGAATCGAACCTGGGACACTTCAGTCCAAAGGCTGATGCTCTACCCACTGAGCAAAACCAGCTAAGCTCACAGCTACTATTTTTACGTGTGTATAGTGAGAACAGTTTAGAGTTACCTTCTTGGCAAATTTCAAGTATTTAATACATTGTTATTTACTATAGTCACCATGCTGTACAAGAGGTCTCCAGAATATATTCATCTTTTAACTGAAAGTTTGTGCCCTTTGACCGATATCTCCCCATTTGCCCTTCGGCCAGCTCCTGGTTACCACCACCTTACTCTCTGTTACTATGAATTTGACTATTTTAGATTCCACATATAAGTGAGATCCTGAAGTATTTGTCAGTTTCTTAACTTTCACATATTATGAGGACTTACAATAACTAGATTAATTGCACTGTCATCAGAGGACATATTCCATATATTTTGACAATTGTTAAGACAAGGGAAGTACAGGTTGATTCTGGTGCATATAGCAGAGACACCTGACAGTCTAGGCAGGCTTCCTGGAGGAGGATACTTACAAGCATAGTAAAGATGAGTAGGATACAGGTAGAGAAGGTGTGTATGCCATGCGTGTGTGCGTGCCAGGGGGTAGTTGCTGAAGGATCTGAGTCTTATGGGAGAGACCCTTAAGGGGGCAGGACAGATTAATGTAACGTAGTAAATGTTATAATGCAGGGGAAGCACTGGGACTTCAGGAGCATGACAAAGTTAATGAATCTGTTTCATGAAGTTATGGATATGTAAAGCTAAAAGGTATGTTGCAATGGTTAAGCTCTTTGGAATCAGCCCTGGGTTTCAATCCTCTTTTGCTTCTTCGTAATTTCAGCTTGGGCTAAACTTCTTTAAGTCTCAGTTTTTTAAATCTATACCATGGCGCTAAAAAACTCCTTGCCTGGCAGGATCAACATGAAGTTATCTGAGACACATCAGATACAATCAAACAATTAGCAAAAGGCAGGTGTCAGGGCTCTGTTAGTGGGAGTGGTTTTAATCCCTGGGTGTGATTGGGTGTCTGGCTCACAAAGGAACTCTTAGGTCACAACATCCAGGAAGCAACAGGGGGAGAGAACAAGAATAGCCAGGAGCCCTGAGCAGAAGGAGCCTGTGAGCATGGCAGGCCGTAGCTGAGGCAGAGAGAGCCCAGCAAGCTGGTGACTGCTTAAAAGCCACATACATGCACTGAGCACCTGGTCTGGAAAATTTGGACCCTCCTACCAGTTCTGCATTGGCTCATCCAATGAACCTGGCCTCCCTGAGTCTCAGTTTCCTTAAATGAAAATGTAGAGGGAGTTTGCATGGCACATTGGATCTCCAACCCCCTGCTCAGTGGAGAAGCAGATTGAGAAGAATTCAGAAGCTCTGTCCACATGCAGTAGGAAAGGGCATTCAGATCAGCTATTTCTGCCCTGAGGAACGGGGTGGCAGAGATGGGTCATGCATTTTCTGTCCCTGGCACTTGCTAGGAACTCCTAAGTGCTTTATGTACATTATATCATTTAACTCTCTTAACAACTCTGTAAGGCAGGAGCTCTTATTGCCTTCATTTTACAGACGAGGAATCGGGCACAGAGAGGTTAAGTAATTTGCTTTACATCACACAGTTAGTTGTGACCAACATGTCTTCCAGCTCTCACAGTCTATCTAGACTGGAAGCTATTTGAGAGGTGGAGCTCTGTCATATTTATTTTTAAAAACCCAGGGCCTAGTAGCCTTTCAGACCATATTAATTGCTATGCTGAACTCAGGGGTTTTAGTTGAACAGACTTAACTTGTGGGGTTAAGCTGCTTGTGTCTGGGTCCAGGCTTAGATCATCTGCATCTCAATCTCTGAGGTTAGGGCCGGGGCATCCATGCCTCCTGATTCTGAGGCACAGCAAAGCTGAACCCATTGGGCTAAATATTCTGCTTCTTTCACCAACTGCTAGTACCTTCTTTCCCTCTTTCTGTTTCTGGGCACTGGGGGGTGCTGTTGGATAGTCTAAAAACCAGTATTTCCCTCAACCCAGGAATGACATTTCTTCCCCCTCCCCTGCAATTTTTTTGGTGTATCTCCTCTCAAGAACTGGGCGGAGAACTTTCCTAGGTGGACAATGGCCTGAGCTAACCTTTCGAATGTTAACCATCGATGTTTAAGTAGGTAGATGTATAAAGTGTCTGGTGAGTCTGCAGTTTCATTTTGTTTCCAGCCTTCCTCCAGGAGCTGTTAGTCTGTGTTCAGGAAGAAGAGGTTTGCAAGGATCCATGTGGGGTGTGGTAGGAATAATGGGTCCCCACAGGTGTCCACATCCTCATCCCCAGAACTTGTGACTATGTTACCTTACATGGAAAGGGGACTTTGCAGATGTGATTAAATAGGGAGACTGTACTGGATTATCCTGGTGGACTCACGGTCATCAGAAGGGTCGTTAAAAACTGGAAGAAGGAGCAGAAGGTTAGACCAGAAATGAAGATGTGAGGATGGAAGTGGGAGCCAGAGTCAGATGCATTGGAAGGTTCCTCAAGTCATGGAGGAAGGCAGCTTGCAGAAGCTGGGAGTGGGTTTTCCCCCAGAGCTTCCAAAAGGAACACAGCCACACTGATGCCTTGATTCTACCTATTTTGGACGTCTGACCTCCAGATCTGTAAGATAATAATGCGTGTTGTTTTAACCTCTAGTCTGTGGTAATTTGTTACAGCAGCAACATAAAACTAGCACATGAAGAATACCTGAGGCACTCCCTATGGCAAACATTACTGCTTGGCTACCTAATGACTATTCCTAACACCCTCCTCTCTTGCCCTTTCCCCAAGTGCTCATACTCCCAGACTCCTCTGTACTCAGGGATGACCATGCAACCTAGTGAATCCTAAGGAAAAGTCAGGGGGGACATCCTCTCTCCCTGAAAGAAGGAGAGGAGTACTCACAGAGAGCTCTCTTTCACTGTCTCAGCCACTTGTGGGGTTTCTCACTTTGGAAACACACTGTGAGGGTGTGGTGTTTGGAGCTGCAGCAGCCATCTTGGGGTCATGAGGTGAAAGTATGCATCACCCCCTCAACCGCCCTTAGGATTTGAAACCACTCTGAGGTCAGCCCAATGCATGCTAACAGTCTTGCTTCACCTTCCAAGATATGTCCTCAATCACTTTTTCAGGAGTCACAGTTTCCTCAAGAGAAACATATACATCAATAAACAGTTATTGAATTCTCCAGGCTGAGCACGGGGACAAAGATGTGACTGAGGCAGTCACGCTCTAGAGGAGCTCACAGTGTATTAATAAGATCTTCTTTGGTTGTAAGTGCCAGAAACCCAACTGTGCAGTAGTGCTGTGAGCATTAAATGAGGCCAGAAATAAATCCAAGATACCTAGCATGGTGCTTATTATGTGTTAGTCCACTACAATTACCAGTGGACTTTCAATTTAGAAAGCTCTTTCACATGTTTTTGACTTTAATCTTTACATTCATGAAGATCCTGAGAATAATCCTATATAATAAAAGGGTATTATGCAAATCGATCAATTGGCAGAATGACCGGTTGCTATGACATGCACTGAGCAGGCAGGCAGGTGAGTGGTTAGGGGCAATTAGACAGGCAGGCAGGCAGAGCGGTTAGGGATGATCAGGCAGGCAGGTAGGCAGGCAGGCAAGTGGTTAGGAGCCAGCGGTCCCGGATTGCGAGAGGGATGTCCAACTGCCAGTTTAGGATTGGGTCTAAACTGGCAGTCGGACATCCCCCAAGGATCCTGGGTTGCAAGTGCCAGGCTGAGGGACCTCTCCCCCATGCATGAATTTTGTGCACTGGATTTCTAGTCCTGTATAATAAAAAGGTTAATATGCAAATCGACCGAAAGAGTGACCGGTTGTTATGATGTACACTGACCACCAGTGGGCAGACACTCAATGCAGGAGCTGCCCCCTGGTGGTCAGTGTGCTCCTACAGGAGGAGCGCTGCTCAGCCAGAAGCCGGACTCATGGCTGGCGAGCGCAGTGGCGGTGGCAGGAGCCTCTCTGGCCTCCCTGGCAGCATTAAGTATGTCTAGAACCATAGGGTCTAATCCCAGCTATGATACTGTGTAGCATTAAACAAACTGGCCAATCTTTCTGTGTTTATGGATTCATCTGCTTCCCCTAAATATCTCCCCCTTTCTCAAAGAATATGTGCAGGTCAAACAAGAAATGCCAGCCAAGAAGGTTAAAATGAAAGAAACTCTGTGGCCTAGAACATGTATAGAACATTTACCAACAGGTGGCTTGAGTTGGTAAATTGGCCTCTTAGTGTGTTTCAAGGCTGTGCACTGGAGAGGAAAGAAGAATGGCTAGATTTGCACTTTGGAAGAAATAAAACAGAAGAAGCAATGCTTTGACCTGTCAGGTCACAGAACTCTGGCTTCTTTTTTATACATGTAACCGGGCATTTGAAAGAATCCCATTTCTCATGGGCATTTGGCCCTTTGCACTAAGGTGGGTTGCTCTCAGGTTTTCAAGTAACCATAAGTTCTTTTTGGAGGGAGAGCTGTGACTCAAGCAGATGTGGGAAGTCTGCCTGGCTCTGTAGGCCAACAGTCATGTCCTATGGCCCTGGGATATGTAAGCAGTTTGTAAACTAAATTACCTTGCAGATGAGTAGAACTCCCATTGTCTGAACTACAACAAAAATGATATCTGTACTTTTCAGAGAGGGCCTGGGGCAAGAGTAGGAATCCTTGGAAATTCTGCTTCTCAGGACAGTGAGCTGGAGTGGCCTGGATAATTGAATCAGTTCACTGGGTTTTCTAATGGAAACATAATAGACCATAAATGCAGAACTGGATCATAAGAAAGTATGCTTTTATGGTTTAGTATTACTTTTGCCCTTCAGGTTAATAGTTGTGTGTGTGTGTGTGTGTGTGTGTGTGTGTGTGTGTGTTTTAACACTATGGTGTTTCAGAGTTTACCAACTCCTTTTACATATATAACTGTGATGACTTTCCACAGCAAGTGGACAGGGGTGTTTTCCCTAATTTAGGGAAGAGGAAACAGAAGTCCAGAGAGGCAAGTGACTGGTGGAAGGTCAGGCAGCGAATCACTGGAAAGTCTGGGACTTGAGCTGGGATCTTTGGGTGCTGCACCCAGCAGTGTTTCTATCTCACCGTGGCGGCCGTTGCAGGATGACTGTGGTTTCTTGGGGCCCTGAGGGAGAAGTGGAGGTCAGTGCCAGGGGAGAGATGTGTGGTTGGACCAGCTGGAGATGTTGAACTTGGGGTGGGCTTGTGTTGGTGGAGGGCTGTGAAGGCAAGATTTTGGACACCAAGAACACAGCACAGCCAGGAGATTGGTCTGGGGTCGGTGGCTAATTTTTGCATTTTTACTCTGGGTCAGGCAATGTGTTAAGGGCTTTATGTGCATCACCTCCTTTAATTTGTGACCAACACTATTATTTTTAAAATACGGAACCCAAGTCCGGGAGGCTGGACCCCTTGCCCAGAGTCATATAGCTTAGAAAGGGATGGAGCCCAGTTAAAAAAAATCTGATGTGTCAGCTCTGAGGCCCGTGCGTCTGACCAGCATGTGACGCCAGAGCTGTGAGTCCGGGAGGTGTAGTATTGGGAAATAAACTTGTAAAAGTGGTCTGGGCCAGTTGGGGAGGCTCTGAGGCGCCAGTTTAAGGAGCTCTGGGCATTGTCTTGTGGGCAGCGGGGAGCCACCCGATGGGAAAGGAGAGCAGAAGTCTGCCTTCCTTCCTGAGTAAAATGGAAATTTACTCATAAGTTAAGTGGGCACAGGCATGGCGATTGCTTTGGTGCCATTTCCAGGGCTCTCATGCTGTTTCCTCCCCTCTGAGAAGGGTACACCGTTCCCACTGCACCCTTCCAGTTTATTTTAAAAATAAAATAAAAATCATTTAAGAGCCTCTTTTGGCTTTATAAATTCTGGAGCCATTCTTGCCGAGCACTTGGCGAGGGTCCTGCGAGGATGTGTATGGACAGCCTTGGGCCCGGCCAACTTTTGCATCTCTCTCTGGCTAGCGTCCTCTGTAAAGCTGTTTCCTGGGGAATGCACTCTGTGGCACCCTCATTCTACTTCATATGCCCCTAAATAAGCCTTGTGGGTTTAAAGGCTCCACAGGACCTCTCTGGAGAGAAGAGTGTTGTGAAACACAAACGCAAATGGCGTTCATGCATTTCTAGCTCATCAGTCATGCTGACTTCCCCACTGCCTGTCTAGGCGGCCGTCACTGATGCTGCAGGGGCCTGGCTGACTCCTCACTGGCTTCACACATCAGCTGCGAGGGACGCTGGGAGCTAGCCTGGGCCCTTCATGCAGGAGTGATGTGGTATGACGTGTGTGATGGAACGGGAGTGACCTGGTTGAGATATGCCTGGATGTATCCTCCATGGTATAGATGTGGCTTCATATCTGTGGTTCTCCTACCCCCGTAAGATATAGGAGATCATAGCTGTATATTACTTTATACTTTATAAGGAGCGTATATGTACATGAGCTTATTAAAGTCTCACCTAGCCACCCTGGGAAATAAAAGATACTATCTGAAACTTAAAGGGCAGAGCACTGAGCCTTAGAGACTGTGCTGTGGGCAAATCTCAGTGTACTACCCTCCTTCTTCCCCCTACAAATGTGTAATTGTGTGAAACTGGATTTTTTTTTTTAAAATATATTTTATTGATTTTTTACAGAGAGGAAGGGAGAGAGATAGAGAGTTAGAAACATCGATGAGAGAGAAACATCGATCAGCAGCCTCCTGCACATCTCCCACTGGGGATATGCCCGCAACCCAGGTACATGCCCTTGACCGGAATCGAACCTGGGACCCTTCAGTCCACAGGCCGATGCTCTATCCACTGAGCCAAACCGGTTTCGGCAAAACTGGATTTTAAAGACGAGCAAGTTAGGTGTGAGGGAGAGCAGTCTTTAGGACTCCCCAGGCTGCTGCTTAGCAGAGGGGCTGTATGCTGGTTATGTCTTTTGTCCTTCCAGCTCTAATCTCTTCTCTACCTTGCTCTGTGCCCTGGGAAGTTGACCCTAACAGGCTGCTTCTATGGGTTCCATTGCCCTCTGGCTTCTGGTTGGGTTCAGCCAATGGTTGGTACTGGTAGGAGATTGGGGTGGGAGGAAGGTGACGTCACAGGGCGTTCTTCCAGCCAAGAGACCATGAGTTGCCGAAGTTCGAGGCAGCTGAGTTGTTGTAACCCCAGGGCACTGCATTACTCCTGTTGGTGTCCTTCAACTCTGCTCCCATCTTTAAGAAGAGTCCCTTTATTCACTCCGTACCCCAGTACAGATTTAGTGCTCTATCCATGTCTGCTGGGAACTCACACAGTTCACCACACAGGTAGTGAACGGCCTTGAAAAGGTTGTCTGTCACACGCATTAAAGAGGGCATTGAGTGTAAATGCCTGCTATTGGGATGGGCTGTGTCTCTCTGGGCACTCACTGGTGGATTTGAATCATCTCCCGTTAGCCTCTTTCTCCTCCAGTCCCTGCCCAGTTGGGAATTTTCCATATAGTAAAATTTCCAGATAACGAGATATCCACTTTAAGTGCTCTGAATCTGGAGAGAGTGACTCAGGGGCAAGTTCGTGTTTAATCTGGTGCCAGTGGTGCCTGCTTTGTGCCTCATGTCCAGTGGGGGCCATGGTGGTGCCAGTGACGGTATCCAGGGTCCAGAATTGGTGGCAGCGGTGCCCTCTTCAGATCATTCCTGCCACAACAAAAGCCCTGGTTGGCAAGAGGGTTTAATTTAGAGCCCGTTCCATTCTGTACAAGTGCTAATGTTTGTGGATGTCTTTGGAAAGTGGATGTGATGACTATCATAGCAAACCCTGGCCAAAGCAGAGAAACGAGAAAACTCTTGGAAAGTCCTGGGTCTGCTGCAGCGCTGCTCTGATTTCCAGATCAGAACTGGTGTTATCTCCATTTCTTTAAGGGAGCCGGCAGTTAATCCTGCAGCTCTATGCTCTGATCAGAATCTGTCATTTGCTATCTGGCAGATTGCTGAAAAATAAGGCCCCTGGTGGATTATTTCCCCTAAGTCCACATTGCTTGCAATGGGACCTCACACGCGCGTCTCAAGGGGTGGGGTCCGTTTTCCCACTCTCTGGGATCTAGGTTGCATGTGTGGCTTGCTTTGATCTATAGAATGCAGCAGAATTGACATCCTGAGGTTTAAAAAGCAGTTTGAAAAGGCTTTTGCTTTCATTCAGAGGGAAACATTTTCATGCAAGAAGTCCAGAGTATCCACACAGAGAGAGAGAGGCCACGAGGGGGAAACAGAATCCACATGGAGTAGAGAGGAGTGGTCCCCCTGAGTCCTGCCTAAATTCCCCATCCTCAGAATTAGGAGCTAAAAAAATGGTTGTCATTTCATGCCACTAAGATTTGGGGTGGTTTATTGAGCAGGAATAGATATGACGTACTATTGTGTTCAGTTTTAGTTGACATGCAGGTGATGGGGTTGAAAACCACAAATTCACAAATATTGAACAAATACTTTTCCAGTAAATACTTTGTGCATTGTCATATATTGGAAAGAGTCTGGTCTTGGATCTGGGTTTGGACACTGACCCTGTGTGTGATCTTCCTGACACGAGTTTCCAGGCTGGTGAGACAAATGCAGAGTCATGTGCCTTATAGGAGGCTAGAGGCCCAGCGCACAAAATCATGCGTTGGTAGATTGCTGCCGCTCACCGCCCCACCCCGCCACCTCGAGCCACCACTGTGAGCTGCAAGCCATGAGCTAACCCCCCCACCCCCGCCCCCGCTGCTGTGAGCCAACGCTCATGGGCCTGGGGGGGAGGGACCAAGAGGTAGTCAATGCACCTCATGATGATGGTGACTGGTCGAGTGGTCATTCTGGTCGTTATGCTTATGGTCCCTGGCCTTTTATTATAGAGGATAGTGATTGTAGAGCATGTGGGTTGCAGTAAGCACCCAATAAATCATGGCCACTAGTTAATTTTAATTACTGAAAAGAAGGCAGGCTCACTGCTTTCAATATGAACACAATACAGTGAAGAAGTAGAATTAATTTTGGGAAGAAATATGATACATTCTAAACCAGCCGTGGGCAAACTACGGCCCGCGGGCCGGATCCGGCCCATTTGAAATGAATAAAACTATTGAAAAAAAAAGACCGTACCCTTTTATGTAATGATGTTTACTTTGAATTTATATTAGTTCACACAAACACTCCATCCATGCTTTTGTTCCGGCCCTCCGGTCCAGTTTAAGAACCCATTGTGGCCCTCGAGTCAAAAAGTTTGCCCACCCCTGTTCTAAACTAACAGTAAAACAGTGTGCAGGTGTGGGAGAGGGGGATTCCTGCCAGGGAGGGGCTTTCTGAAGGGGGTGGCATTTGAAACAGCAAAAGATTTTAACAAGCCAGCATCCTCTATGACAGGCAATCGCCTTAATGACAGCAATTCTTGTCACTCGGGGCTTTATGTATTGTTGAGTTCTATTCCTTGTTTACCTTTGCAGATTTTTCCTCTCAAAGTACAACATACCTGTGGGTTGGCTCTGGGGCAGTACAAGTGCTTCTAGTGCAAGAGGCTGGGCCTGGGATGCGGAGAAGGGCCAGGATCTGTCCTGCCTTTTCCCCAAAGCTCTCAGCCCCCAGGACCGTTGCTCTGAGTGTTAACTGGGACACACCCTCTTTGAGTCCAGAGCTGCTGAGAAGGGCTGGGCTCTAGCCAAACACTGACTTTTTGGCTTTATAGAGCCTTTTGGGGTAGCAGTCAGCATCATGTATTTAAAAAATATATATTTTTGATTCATAGAGGAAGGGAAAGGGAGAGATAGACACATCAATGATGAGAGAGAATCATTGATTGGTTGCCTCCTGCACACCCCACACTGGGGATTGAACCTACAACCCTGACCTCCTGGTTCATAGGTCGATATTCATCACTGAGCCATGCTTGTTGGACAGCGCCTTGGATTTTACACAATGAGGCTGAGAGGGGCAGCAGACGTGGCCCTGGGCATGGAGTCTTCAGCGTGTCTTGTGTTAGGTAGACAGCGTCTCAATCTCAACTCCATTATAGTTTGCAACTTTGGCTAAGTTACTTCAATGCTCTATGCCCAGTGTTCTCCTCTGTAAAATGGAGATAATTGTCCCTCTTTTAGTGGCGATTGTGAGGATTAGATGAGATGATACAAGGAAAAGTGTTAAGCCCGTGCCTAGCACACTGCTGGCCCTTAACAAATGCGCTTTCCTTTTTGCCTTCTCCTGCCGTTCTCACAGATTGGTTTTCCTTAAGCAGCATTTCACCCTCTTGCTTTCCCAGTCATGCTGACCCCTCAGTTGGGGTTCATGCTTAGCTGCTTTTGTTAGTGGGAGGGAGCAAGCATCACAGTGTGTGTAAAGATGGCAGGTTTGAAGGAGAAGGACTGGAATTCAAGTCTTGATCCAACCATTCTCTGGCTGGGAGACCTCGGGAAAGCTACTTATGCTTGCTGAACCTTTGTTATTTTACTTGCAAAGTGGGAACCCAAGTATCTACTTAATATAGTCGTTATGAGATTAAATGACCTAATGAATGCACCATACCCAATCTAGGGCTTACTAAATATCTCTCTCTTTTATCCAGAAATATCTAATCCTGATCATGTTGCAACTTGTATTTTGGCCAATAAGTCTGGTTTCTATTTGCCCTTAGCAGGCAATAATCAACGGGACTGAGTTTAGTGACACCTCTAGAGTTGTACCTCTGGTGACTCCACTGGGAAATGGAGCCAGGTAGTGAGTGAGTGTCCTATTGCCCTGTCTTAAGGCCTTGTTGTCTTAGCTTAATGGAGCCAGTTTTCCCAGAGCAGATTCTGGGTGTTCAACAAGAGGTGAAGCAAACAGAACCATCCATGGTCTGGACCTACCCCAGGATGTGCAGGGAAACACCTTTATGCTTCTCAGGCAGTCTAGGTAGGAGGTGGTGAGGGGTTTGAGACCCATTTAAGAGACAGAACTAGATTTGGTGAGTAATGGGTAGAGGCCAATATCCAGCTTTTTGGCTCAGATGTCTGAGTAGATGGTGTTGCTATTCATTCACAGAGGGGACTCTGGGGATGAGCAGTGTATGGGATACATGGGAAAATCTGGTTTGGAGATTCATTGAAGGGCCTCTGAGGCATCCAGGAAGGGAAGTCCAGCAGGCAGGTTATAGTATGAGTCTGGGTCCCATGAATGAGGTTGGAGCTGGAGAGGAGTAACTGTGAGAAGTGGGCCAAGACCAGATGCTTGGAGAGCTAACATTTATGGCATGGACAGACAAAGGAGGGCCTACAAAAGTCCTTCAGGTGCCCCCTGGCTCCCAATGACAAACTTCCTTCCTGCTTAGGATACAACCATGTAACTCATGGATGGTTTTCTTTATTCCCCTTAGGCTAGTTGTTGGGTGAGGCCCAGACATGCCTGCATTCTGAGCCCACCCATGCTAGGATGACCCACTAAGGCAAGTCCTGCTCTGCACTAGCATTCTGCTATCCTAAGGCTCCGTATGCAAGCTTTGGTTTCCTGCCTTCTCTGCCTCAACTTCAGTCTTGGAACTAGAATTTGTGGTGAGGCATGTAGCTGTAGAATTTATTATGGGCCCCACTCTCCTCCCCAGGCATCCCACTGACAGTCTGACTCAGGCGTGAGTTCACACGTTGGGAATTTTAATAAATGCTGAACATCCCAGCCAGCCCAATTTCTCTGTTTCTGGGCCAAGGGCTTCTCTAAGGTGATCCCTTCCCATTTGTCATTCTCTGTGCCAGACCTCCTCTGGACTTTTAATTAAAGTCCTCCCACCCCAAAAGGAGAAAGCATTTGGGAGGTGTAGTAAATGCTCCTTTAAGCTAATTGACCAACATGGCTAAACATTCATGGGGTTTTATTTGCAGAATTGACCTGGGTCAGGAACCTTCGCTTCAATGGAGCTCATTTTTCTTTTTCTTCTTGAAACTTTTATGGAACTTTTCTCCCAGCTTGACCTGAGCCCAAATATTCCCCTAACTTGCCTAAGTTGTCACAGATGATTTTCTGGCAACAAAATATGGCAGGCCTATCTGATTCAGTGTTATAGGCTGTGGAATGATCAGATTCAGCCCCTACAAAAGCATTACTTGGGCACTGATCTTCATGTCATGAGTTTGGAGAAACCACAGTGATGCCTGACTGGGTCCTCTAACCACTGCTCTTCCTATCCTATCTCCAGGGCTGCTGTCCCTGAGGTGACCAGAGGGCAGTGGCGCCACTCACTAGAAGAGGAATCCTCCTTCTTTCTCAAGCTCCATATTCAACCAGCTGTGGGCCTGGTTGATTTGCTCAACACATCTATATATATAAAAGCCTAATATGCAAAGTGTCCCCTTGGGAGTTCGATTGCTTGCTATGATGTGTGCTGTCCACCAGGGGGCGGCACAGAATGAAGGGAGGCCCTGGCTGGCGGCCGGCAGCCGTTAGGGACCCTACCTGTGCATGAATTTTGCGCACTGGGTCTCTAGTATTTATTAACACATTGCGGACGCATCACAAGACTTCTCACTTCATATTACACAGTGTTTTACAAAGTATCATATTTTAAAAAGATATTAGCTTGTAAGAACATGTAATAAATAACCTCAAAATGCAATGGGTATTTAATTTTAAAGCGTGCCTTTAACATTTATGTAAAACGTTTTTTGTACTCATTCAATAGAAACTTATCTGGCCCCTGGTAAAGCTAGCAATAAAACTGTTGGTCTGCAATGTGTTAAGAGTCTACCATACAACAGCATTGTGTTTTAGCATTGGGTCACAGAGGTGATCTAGGTAGAAGCAGCCCCCACAGTCCTAAAGATTTTCCTTCACAAGGAAGACAAGGAAATAAGCAATTGCAATAGAGAGGGGTAAGTCATGTTAGGATGACATGACTATAGGCTTCTGTTAATCTCAGGATAAACAAAGAATGTGAAGTTAGCTTTAAATTGCAAAGGGCTACTACAAAGGTTGGCCATTTATTAATATTATTAAAGAGTAGATTCTAAGAAAGGGCACAGCTCTTTCTCATGAGAGATTCATGAAGAGGGGAAAGCAAACGGTGAGAAAGCACAGGGCAGGATACACCAGTGCCAGGATTTGAGGAAGTTCAGTTTCTCAGACTGCAAAGTTACTAGTCTCTGTGGTGAAAGGGAATGGGAAGGAGGACACCGAGACTGCTGAACCCAATGGCCTTTCCTCTCCCCTCCAGCTACTTCCCACTCAGGAGTCTACAGTCAAGGGCACTGGAGTCCAGAGAGGAGAAGGGACCAGCCAAGATTCTACAGTGAGTCAGTGACAGACCTGGACCGGAGCCTGGGCCTCCTGACTTCTGCTCCAGAAATTTTTCTCACTATACATTTTTTCTTCTTTCTTGGTCAGGGGTACTTTTAATTCAATAAAAACAAAATCCACAGTTTCCTTTCTTTCTTTTTTTACCTTCTCCACAATTTCCTTTCTAAACAACCAAAGACTTCCCATTCTACCTCTGGGCATAGCACCACAAATACAGACTGATTGGCAGTCTGGCCACTGCTCTCCCTGGCAGGGACAGGGGCTGGGTCCTGGCCTTGAGCCTGCCTTTCCAGGGCTGCAAGCAGTTATGGAAGGATCATCCCAACAATGGGGTGGTGGTCATAGTGGGGGAGGGGAAGGGCTCCCAGCAGGCTCTGCACTGGCAGCCAGATCTGAGGTTTGCATTGGACAGTTCAGGAATGCCCTGAGTTTGCCCACTGGTGGCCCCAATCCCATGGGAGCTGGTCAGTGCTGAGGCTTCTAGTCCAGTTTCCCGGCCTCAGCTGTCTCACCTCTGTGGGTGGGGACAGGCTGGAACAAGCCTGGGGTTGCCTGTGTGCCTTAGGATGATGGCAACACCTAACGCTTATGTCATTGTTGTAAGGGCTTCACATGTGCTAGTCCAGTGGTCGGCAAACTGCGGCTCGCAAGCCACATGCAGCTCTTTGGCCCCTTCAGTGTGGCTCTTCCACAAAATACCGACTTCTGTGCATGGGCCACGAAGTTTCAATCACACTGTATGTGTGCACCCGCACGTGGTATTTTGTGGAAGAGCCACACTCAAGGGGCCAAAGAGCCGCATGTGACTCGCGAGCCGCAGTTTGCCGACCACGGTGCTAGTCCATTTAATCCTTCCAACAACCCTAGTAGGAAGATACTCTTTTGAATGTATGTCATAAAGATGAGGAAACTGAGGCAGAGACGGTGCCTTCCACAGCCAAGAAATAGCCTAGCCAGGGTTCAGATCCAGTCACATGATTTCAGAGGCCATGCACTTAACTATTAGGTATGCTGGGAATTGCAGCTCTCTTTCTGTTTCCCACACACCTGGGTTTTTGCCTCAGTTTCCTGATCTGTACCTCAAATCTTTGATGGAGTTTAAGACTTTCTACACTCGTCAGGACTCTTAGTTGCATGCGTCAGAAACTCACATTGGACTAAGCACAAAAGGAACTGGGTTGGCCTCTTTCACTCAAAAGTCTAGGGGTTGTGCTGAATTAATATCGAAATGACAGAATTTTTCTTCTTTCCACTCTGGACTCCTTTGCATTTGCTGCATTCCAGACAGGAGCTTCCCAAGTGAGGGAAACGTGGTGCCAGCAGCTCTTGGCTTCTGTTCTGCCAGCTGGGGCTTCCCGCCCTGGCTTTAGGAGATGCCCTCATGCTGAGTCTCAGTTCTACTAACTCCAGTCATGTGCCCACCCTGAACCAATCACAGGAAAGGCCATTCCCTCCTCAGGATCTCATTGGCAGAGACCCCTGAGTCAGGGTGAAGCCCTATTTGAACCAGTTGGATTGGGAACAGTTAGAGGTCAAAGGGAAATAGTGTGCTGTAAAGACGAGGAGGAGAAATGGATGGCAGGCAGGTGAAAATGCCAGGTGTTTCCCATACCTGCTCTGGATCATACCGGCCCTGAAACCTTATATAACTCCTGTCAGCCCCTCTGCCTGAGAGCTGTATGCCATATTGCTCCGAACTGCCTCATTTGCAGAATGCCCCATTCAAGCTGGTCTCTCCACTTTGCGTCTTGCTACTTTTCAGATCACCCTGCTGGGGCCCAGCCATGCAGCGCAGGTGTGTTAGAGGGGAGCAGGTTGGAGGGAAAGAGCCTCACGAACCAGAATTCTGATCTCCGCTCTGGTCTGTAAAATGGGAGTGAGACCAGAGGCCTTTCAGGATGGCTGCTGGGGCTAGAGAACGTGTGGGCATCCAGTTTTGGTGCCCGAGAAGTCACTCTGGCCACAGTGTGGGAACTGTCAGTGACCCAGGCTAACGGCCTGGAGACTGGGCTGTAAACATTAGAATAATCCCTAAAGCTAATCCCAAAGTTAGGGGTTCAATCCTCAAGTTAGCTGGGATCCTGAAGTTAGCTGCTTAGCTTGGTGGTCCTGGTTAGCTTTTAGAAGAGGCTCCATCAGTGTCTGCCCCAGCTCACCTGGGTTACAGCAGAGTGTGCAATTCAGAAGTTCAAGGACTAGCCTGTGCACCCGTTAGGAAATGGACAGCATTCTCAAATTAGGGCACATTAGACGTTAATAAAGGAACCATGCGTGGCGCTCTGGCAGGGTGGAGGGGAATCACAGGGATGCTGTGGAACCCTGGAGCAAATCACCGAGAAGCTTCCTTACCAGCCTAGCCACTAGAACATCTTGAAAATCTACCCTTGACCTTCTGAACTGGCCGTTGCCTCTCCCTCCCTTCCTCTTTTCCTCATGCTTCTGGCCATGCTGGGTTGGACTTGCTTGTTTACTTGTCTGTATTCCTGTGAGAAGGGCCTTAAGGGATCATGGCTTTTGTTTCAGAATCCCTGGTACCCTGTGTATATTGCCTTGCAAATAGTAGGTACTCAGCAAACGTTTACTGAATAATGAGTTTTGTTAATGATCTAGGTTCACCAGGTCATGTCCAACTTTGTGTTGAGATGCCAACATTTACTGCTTGGACAGACATTGTTAGGTGCCTGCATAAGAGTTATTCCTTACTCCACCCTTGCTAATGTCTCTCCACTGTGGGGCTCTCAGGTGCTTAGGGGAGATGGCTCTATTCTCATACCCGGGAGGATAAATCATGATTGGCTTAAGCCATCCATGGCAGTCTCGAACTCTTTGTCAGTAACTGGTTTGGGTATGGACATATGAACTAATCATATAGTCAATCGGACCTGAGAGGAAACCGAGGAGGGGCTTCTGGGAAAGGATCTCATTGCCATAGGAGAGATTCACAGGAATAATTGTCCTCTTTTTTGGATAATGTGTCCTTAAGCAACCCTTGTTGCAGCCATCGGTGACCAGGAGGAGAGACATTGGCAATGTGCTGAGAAAGCAAACCACAGGGACACGAGGCACCTGAGCTCTGACGACGTCTCCCTGCCCTTGAGTCTCCAAATTTTTTCCCTTACTCCCCGACTTCCGCTATGTGGATTAATAAACCATTTATTGCTTAAGATACTGTATTTTAAATCAAATCTCTTACTTTTACCTGAAGTCATTTACTGCCTATGTTTTCTTGGGCAAGTCACTTATTCTTGCTAAGCTTTAATTTCTTACCTGTGAAAAGGGATGCCATCCTTTCTGTATGTCTACGCATCGGTGATCCTGTAAGAGAAGTGAGTTTACTTGAAATGAGGCCAGTGCTGGACAAGTGGGAGAAGGGGTTGACATTAGTCCTGTTAGGGGCCTGAATGGGATAAACACATCGGAGAGGGCTTGCTCTTTCTCTACGCTTCCTCCTTTATTTCTTTGACCAGGGAACAGGTTTAAACATCAATAAGTACAGAATGAGGTTCCCTGAAGCAGGAGGCTGGGGCTCACTCACTCAGAGAGAAGCTTCTCACCAAGCTGCGAACTCCAGAAGCAAACAGGAAAGCTAAGCTCTGCCCTGCGGCCTAATGTCCTTACTAGACTGATCTGGTCGCATAAATTATTATTTTTGTATTCACCAGAAAGAAACATTTAATGGAATGAAAAAAAGTATAGAATGACATCAGGTGAAAATTTCCCATCTACCTCTTTCTCCCATCTGCTAATTCATGCTGCTCACCAGCAACCAGCATTGCCCGTTTCTTGTTTTTCTGCCCAGAGATGTTTTATGTACGTACAAGCATGAAGTACACTAACATAGAGTACTAGTCCTGCACTTTTTTATTTTTTACTTAGCACAGTTCACTATTGTTCTGCACTTATTTTTTTTCAGTAGGCAGTATATCTTGAGATTTTTTTTATAACAGCATATACTAAATTATTCTTTTTCATTTATAGTATAAAAATATTTCATTGTAAGGATGTATCTTTTTTTTTCTTCTAAGTTTCTCATTGATTATCCTTTGTGTTGATTCTAATCTTTTGTTATTACAAATACTGTGATAATGAATAACCTCATAATAAGTCTGCTTTAACTGCAGGAGAAACTTTCAAGAGGGCAAGTGCTGCGACAAATGTTCCCGCATTTGCAGTATTCTAAAGGGCAGCCCATGCACATATTAATTACTGAACCAGGCCCCAAATCTGTGGTGTTAATTATGTAGTTAAAGGAAAAGGACTCCAGATTCCTTCTTTTCTCGCCTCTATGCCATACCTATTTCAAATATTCTGGGGCAATCTGACTGCCTTTCTTTGCTCCACAAACATTTATTGAGGCACAGAGTAGACATTCTTTTGGAGGTGCTCTTTCCTGAACGAATGAGCTCGGTAGGGGCACAGAAGCCCTACTAGGCAGGCGCTGCTCTCACCCCCACTGTAGAGGTGGGACACTGGCTGACTAAGTTGCTCAGGAAGCTGACTCTGAGAGGAGGTGGGCATGCAGGCTGTTTATGGGGGAGTGCTTTTAGGACCAGCACCTGCGGAAGAAGGCAGGAGGGAGATGCTAAGCTGTGACATGGCCTCAGCCAGGATCTCAGCCGTCCCCACGGGGTGCTGTGGAGTGTGAATGGTTCTTCAGTTGGTCCTAGTTGGGGTGAGGGGACTGGGCTTTGTACCCCTGTATTGATTGGACCTTGGATGCGAGCGTGAACTTAGGTGAGATTGTTTTCTTTAGCCAAGGCCATCCCCAAAGAGGGCTGACAGCTGTGGGCTGTCTTGAGGGGCACTCAGTGCTTCATTCCTTGAAGGGCACCTGGGAGCACTCACAGCCTCAGGATCCCAGGCATAGAGAGGTCAAATGATTGCCCCAAAGTCACACAGCTTTTGAGGGGACTGGAACTCATGTTATATACTGCCTCCCAGGGAATCCTTGTGTTCAGAAGAGTGCCTGACATTATATAATCAGTGCCTAATAATTGTTAGCTGCTCTTATTATTTTATAGGTGAGAAAGCTAGATACTAGTAAAGTTGAATTGTGTTACCAAAATCACACAACTTTTAGGGAGTAGAGGTGGGGTTTCAATCCCATTTCATTAGTTAATATAAAGTTTACTAGAACAAGGACTTGTTTATCACTGGTATCAACAGGGCCTAGATTACCTGGCCCATAGTAGGTGCTCAGTACAAATTGGTGGTGTTAATTACTTAGTTAAAATATTCATGGAGCTTGAGTGTGACTTCCCAGGCCTCTGTTCCCTCCAATGGCTGGTGTCCCCTCAGAGAGTATCTGGTCTAAGTACTTACATTTTACAGATGAGGGGGCTCAGCGAGAAGAAACTTGCCCAAGGTCACAGCGCCTCTCAGTGGCTGGTCAGGACTCTTACCTCCGTGTCTGGACTTGTGGGCCTGCGCTCTTTCTCCTGTGTCTCCTGTGCACCAAACACCTGTAGATCTTAATGTCAATGCAGATTCTGTTTCAGAAAGTCCAGTGGGGCCTGAGGTTGTGCATTTGTAATGAGCTCCCGGGTGGCGTTGAGGCTCCTGGTCTATGGACCACCATTGTGGAGCAAGGCTGTTGGGGACCACAAACTTTTGAGAGCCGGAGGGGATCCTTGAGAGCCGAAGCAGGCTGGTGCTGCAATTTCACATCGAAAGTCCCAGGCCTGTTCCTCTTCCTGCCACACGTAATCCAGGTGCTGTCAGCAGGCAGCAGAAACACCTGGTTGTGGGGTCACAAATTCACTCAGGCGCCCGGCTGTTTCTACTGAGCCTCCCCACTAAATCAGTCATCTGCCAACCGGCTAGACCGCCCAGTGGAGGGTGTGGAGCAGCAGAGCCTGGCGCTCCCAGCAAAAGTGTTTGCAACCTCAGCTGCTCAGGTGGGCCAGTGTCAGGTTCGGATTTGAGACCTGGATCTGCTACTTTTTTCGCCAGGAGGGCTGAGGTGAGCTGCGTTTCCTCCCAAGCTTCAGTTTTCTCACTTATAAAATGGGATACTACTACTTGCTTCCTCACAGGTGGTTGTGAGCTTTAAATGATCTTAATACATGGAAAGTCCTCAGCTGCCATGTAGCAAATGCTTGATGAATGTTGTTTTTCTCATTTTCTTTTTTATGGGAGCCCAGTCTTCTGGGGAATTTCTGGTGATGAGGGAAGGAGGAGTGGAGTATTGCGCAGTTTCCTGCACATGGGGCCCAGAGGCTGGGGTTCCTGTGGGAGGGGTCCCGCATCCCAAACCTGAGCATCATCCGGGCCTCTGCCCGTTCTTTTACACCCCCACCCCCACTGATCAATCACCAATTCCTGTTCTTCCTAACTTCTGAGTATCTTCCAGGTCTGTCCACATCTCCCATTTCCAAGGTCTGAGTAAGTAAACGGACTGTGTTGGTGATTTACCAGCAATTGACTTAAGTCCCCTGCAAAACTCCTGTCAGAGAAGTCTTACTATACCCACTTTACCGACGGGGAAATGGAGGCTCACAGAGGTCACACGACTTCTCCAGCGAGTCATTGGCAAAGTCAGGGTGAAACCCAGGTCTGTTGGCTATTGGAGACTGTGCTTCAGCCACTACACACTAGTCCTAGTATCCTCAGCCGTAAAATGAGAGATTTGGCTAAGCAATCTTTGCCTTTTTACACATCAGCCACTGGATGGTGCCTTTGCCAGATACCACCCTTTGTCCAGTCATTGGGCTACTTCCCTTCCCTCCCAGCTCCGTGTTCCAAAGCTTCCAACATCACTGGTCAGGGGCAAGGCCATACTGCCAGCCCAGGGTCTCCTTAGTCAAGCACACCTTTGGATCAAGTGTGACACAGATTCTTCCTGATGTCTTGGATTTCCTCTGGCTAAATTATAGGTGATGACACTTTCACCACAGATGACTGCTGAGCTCCTTGAAATCCTTTCACACATTCCCGTCCTATCTCCATTGTCGCTAGTCCAAGCCACCGACATTGCTTGGCTTTCTTCGTAAGCTTCTAGAGTTAGCATCTTCACTTCTCCAATCTCTACTCCATACCACAAGACTAGACTATGTTGTACAAGTAAAATTAGATTGTTGTTCTCCTGTATAAAACCCAGCAAAGGTTTTCTGTTGTCCTTGGAGTAAAGTCCAGACTCCTCACCTTGACTGACGAGGACCTTTATGATCTGGTGCCTTCCCACTTCTCCTTTCACACCCACTTCTCTTGTCACTGCAGCCATAGTGAATGTCTCTCTGTTTCCACACCAGGTCTCTGCCTGGAAGGCTGTCCCCAACGGTTCATCCTGTGAGTCTCCTCAGGGAGCTCTCTGACCCCATGTGGCTGGGCTTTGAGTCTCTGCTCCATCCCTCTCTAGAACCCCATGCCACTCCTGCCATAATGGGACAGATGAAAGGCATGGGCCTTGGAATTAATGCCAGCTTTGGGGTTACATAGGATCAGTTATTACTCAGGAGTAGGGGCAAGTCATTTTTCTTCTTTAAGTCTCAGTTAAAGAATGCTAAGTGAAATAAGCCAGTCAGAGAAAGATAAATACCACATGATCTCACTCATTTGTGGATTATAGAGAACAACATAGACTGATGAAAAGGGACAGATCCAAAGACTGAGAAACAGCGATCAGGCTATCAATCCCCAGAAGGATAGTAGGGGAGGGCGGGGGTAAGGGGAAGAGATCAACCAAAGGACTTGTATACATGTATATAAGCCAAACCAATGGACATGGACAACACGGGGATGGGAGCATGAGTGTGCGGGGCGGGGCTTGGGGGGGGGAGGTTGGGGGTTAATGGGGGGGATGAGGACACATTTGTAATACCTTAACTAATAATAATAATAAAAAACAAACAAACAAAACAAAAAAAGAAGAAATATAAAATGAGGATAACTGTAAATGACTTAGCAGAGCACCAAGTACATAATTGCTGCCCCATAAATGTTAATTTCTTTTCTTTTAAAAAATATGTTGTTATTGATTTTAGAGAGAGAGGGAGGGAGATGGATAGAGAGATAGAAACATCCATGAGAGAGACATTAATGGGCTGCCTCCTGCACGCCCCCTACTGGGGATCTAGCCCACAGCCTGGGCATGTGCCTTGATTGGGAATCAAACCAGGGACCTCTTGGTTCATGGGTCTATGCTCAACCACTGAGCCACACTGGCTGGGTGATTCCTTTTCCTTAATGAGGAGGGTGGGAGTAGTAATCCATGTCTCATAGGGCTGTGCTCATGACTACATGTGATAACATGGGAATTGGGGGTCATAATAATTATTTCACCTTCTTAGGTCCCTTTTAATGCCTCTGCCTTTACTTTGACAAGACCTCAAAGCCTCTGAAAGACAAAGATTAAAAGGGCTTTTGGTCCCCACTTTGTGCTAGGCTCTGTCTTGGGCAAACAAATGGGAGGCAGACACATTGAATAGACTCCAACCTTAGGGCGCTCAGAGTCTTGCCGAGGACAGAGAGTGCTCAATAAAAGTTGGCTACTATTCTCCTCCTACCCCCCCAATGTGGTCAAGAGCCAGTTTTATCCAGAGAACATTCTTGAATGTGTTTCGGCCTGAGTGTGAACTCAGAGCTGCTTTCGGAGGTCATGCTGTCTCGGTAAGCTTCCACTTCCTGCCTCAGCTTTTGCTCAGCTTTAGGAAGCTCTGCGAAGGGTGGCTAAAGCTTCCTATTGAATGTTGTCTCTCCTCCTCTTCTGTGAGGTAGGCACTGCCATTTCTCTGGTTTACAGAACACCTCAGAGAGGTGTAGGACCTTGTCCAAGGTCACAGAGCCTCAGTCACAGCCCAGAGCTGCCTGGAGTAGAAGCCACCAGGTTTAATACCCATTCCTCAGGAGTGGGAAAAATGAGTGGAGTGGGTAAAGGGCCTAGCACAGCGGTGGCCCAGGCAGCGGCTTGGCAAACAGCGCTTCCTGTTATTACGTGTCCAGGTTGGCTCTGGGTGTGGGTTGCTGCTCCTCAAAAGCCTCCTGACCGCTTGCCCTGCTTCATGCCCTCCCTCACCTTCACTGGAGGCGCCACTTCACACATCCTTAAGCAGAATATGATCTCTCTCCCAAGGTCAGAGTGCTCTGTTTGTGTGTTCCTGGCTTGGGCTGCCTTGGCAACGCTGCCTTGGTGGCCTCTTGCCTTCTGGGAGAGAAGTTCCAGGTTCTTGGGCTGCTGCCCTGAGCCCGTGGGCTTTGTGCAAGGGAAGGGCACTCTACATAGTGCTTTGGCATGTTTTCTGGCCCCCAACATTTTAAAAGCAAATTTCTCTATCAGTTGGCTCTTCCACATGCTTTTATTTATTTATTCAAAGAACCTGCTGAATATATTCAACAACACCAGCACCAATGCCAGCAGCATCTATCGTGTGCTTACTATGCTCCAGCCACCATGATGAGTGCAAGGGGAGTAAGACTAATGATGCTGACTGTTGAACTCTTGCTCTGGGCAAGGCACCAGCTGAGCACTTTGCATAATAACCTTCCCAACCTCAAATAGCCCTGTGAGGCAGGTGCTACTATGATCCCTTTGTACAGACCAGGAAGCTGAGGTGTAGAGAGCTTAAGTAACTTGCTCAGGATACACAATTGATAAATGTTGGCACCAGATTCAGACTTTTTGGCTTCCAAAACCCAAGCTCTTAACCACTATACTGACTGCTTTCTAAAAACTCATGTTTCTTAAGAGATGGATATTTTAACATGCAGCTGTGGAAAGAAAGTACTTTTTAGAATAATTTAGATCCAGGTGCAATTCCAGATTCACCACTTATTAGGGTATAAATTAATGAAACAAAAAAGTTTCAACTATTGAGCACTGTAACTAATGCTCTTCTAAGTGCTATATATTACAACAGCTCTTATTTATTTTTTATATTTTGTAATTCGGTAAGAGAGATATTATTACTAGAGGCCCGGTGCATGAAATTCGTGCACTCAGGACAGGGGTGGGAGGTGCTGGGGGGGAGTCTCTTGGCCCAGTCTGCACACTCTTGCAGTCTGGGAGTCCTTGGGGAATGTCTGACCGCCAGCTTAGGCCTGGGGGGAAGTGGGCCTAAGCTGGCAGTCAGACATCCTTAGCGCTGCCTCAGAGGCAAGAGAGGCTCTTGCCACCCGCGCTGTGCTCACCAGCCCTGAGCCCCAGCTTCTGGCTGAGCAGTGTTCCCTCTGTGGGAGTGCACTGACTACCAGGGGGCAGCTCCTGCACTGAGCGTCTGCCCTCTGGTGGTCAGTGCGCATCATAGCAACCAGTTCCACCGTTTGGTAGATTTCCATATTAGCCTTTTATTATATAGGATTATTTATATTTTACCAAAGAAGCAATTGAAGCTCAGAGAGGTTAAGTAACTCTCTTTAAGCCTGTCAGTCAGGGTCTAGTTAGAAGATAGAAACCATACAGAAATTTGAATAGTGAAAGTTTAATATAAAGAATTGTAACCTAGTTACAGAGAATATTAACTAAGGGCTAAGGATAACACTGAAGAATGCAGAAATAGAGAATTAAGTTGCAGTCTCTACCTTCAGGGTTGCGGCATGGTACCTGTGAAATAAGAAGAAATATGTATACTGTCTTCTGCCCCTGAATCCTGACATGGAGCTCCGAAAGGCCTATACTTTCTTGAGTGATGGAGGAGATAGGAGTGCCTTACAGAGTTCCTAAATCTCTTGTAATTTTCTGAGTGATAGAGCGTCTTCTGTTCTAATGATGCAACTCTTGGTGGGGTCCTTCCTGCATGGGGCCTGGTCACCAGAAAGACTAAACATGATTACAAGCTTGGAACATCAGCCCCACCCCTTATCCTCCGGGGATGGGAGAGGAGTTGCCTGCTTATGTGAGGAAACCTCCATAAAAAATTCCCTAAACTGTGGGGTTTGGAAAACTTCTGGGTTGATAAACATACCCTCATGCCAGGAGGATGACACACCCTAACTCCATAGGTCTGACACGCCTGTGCTCAGGACATTTCCAGATCTCACACTCTGCACCTCTTCATCTGGTTGTTCATCTATATCCTTTATTGTGCCCTTAATTTAATTTATTTTTAAAGTTGTTTTTCAATTACAGTTTATATATACTATTATATTAGTTTCAGGTGTACAACAGAGTGATTATGTATCCTTTATAATAAACTGGTAAATTTGAGAGTTGTGGGAATCCCCAAGTTATAGCCAGTTGGTCAGAAGTCTAGGTGACAACCTGGGATTATGACTGGCATCGACCTCATAAGGTGGTTTTGTGCAGCCTGAGCCCTTCACCCAGTGGTTCTCAACCTTGGCTGCACATTAGAATCACCTGGGATTCTTTTTAAAATCCTCATTTCTGGGCCTCATCCTCCAGAAATTCTGTTTCTTTGTTACTAATGTTGTGGCCCCACCCCATAACAAAGAAACAGAATTTCCGGAGGATGAGGCCCAGAAATGAGGATTTTAAAAAGATTCCCAGGTGATTCTAATGTGCAGCCAAGGTTGAGAACCACTGCCTTAACCTTGGGTCAGTGCTAACTCCAGGTAGTTATGTCATGATTAAATTGTAGGACGCCCAGTCAGTGTCTGAGAGTTGGAGAATTGGTTGGTGTCAGAGGGTTGTGAATAAAGAAGAGCAAGAGATTTGCTTTTCATGTGCACGGAAGAAACAAATTTGGAAGAGAACCCCACTCCTAGGCTGAGATTCAGACCTCAATGGAAAGGGTGTGACTGTAGTCCACTGGATGATGGAGAGGTTTGCTCAGGTGCCCCCCGTGGTAAACCAGCCTCTGGGGTGCCCACAAAACGCTCTAGGGATCTATATTCTGGAGTGTGATGAAGACCCCCCTCCCCCCACCTCAAGGAGCTGCTAGTGAGAGTGCTGCTGACATCTGCTGGGAAGCTACCTTCTAGGGTGCCAGTGACACTTGCTGAGGTGTAAGCACCATTGAGATTGGGTGTCCTTTACATCCTGGTTGCTGTTCACCACAGGAGCCAAGGAAAGAAAGCACACGGAACCAGGAAGATAAGACCCTCCTTCCTGTAGTGCCCTCCAGTGCCCTCTACTGACAAAGTTCAGCATTATGCCAGTTGGCAAAGGAGGCATGATCACAGGGCCCGGCTCCTGCATGACAAAGCTGGGCAATGAAGGATGAGTACAAAGCTCAGAACAATCCATTGATGATTGGCACAGTAAGTATTCTAACCCAGGCTTATGTGACACCGAAGCTCCGATTCTTTCTTTTTTGACCGTCAGTGTTTGCATTGCTAAACTGGCAACAACAATGCTGGCCTCATAGAGATGCTGTGTGCATTCAATAAGACAAGGACTGTATGGGTCTGGAACATTATAGAGGTTCAGTGAAAGTTAGCTGCCTACTAGCCTATCTGTTTTTTAGAATTGCAGGATTGTAACACTGTAAGAGACTGAAGTCATCACCAAGCCTGTCTTTTTAATTTCACAGATGATAAAACTGAGGGACAGAGAGAAATAATTTATCTCAGGTCTCAACACCTATCAGTGACAGAGCAATAATTAGGTCCCAGGCCTCCTGACACCTCTTTTAGTTCCCTTCTTTCTCAACTCTGCCACCTCGCATGTGATATATTAAATTAGAGTGAAAGTGGGAGTGGGGTTGTTCCATATGAAATTATTTAACATTGGCTGGCCTTGTACCCAGTTGCACAATCAGAGAACTTTCTTTTGTTTATAAGGAGAAAAGGTTATTTTGGCCAATTCAAGGTTTCCCTTAAAGATCAAGTTAGTGCTTTTATTTCATTAGTGAATTGGCAACATGTAACAAGTCAAGTTCATTAATAACATTAACTTTCTGACATGGAGAGGGCATAGCACTAATATTGCAGTGCCATAAAAGTGTCCCTTTGGACTCCTCATTTCTATCTACAATTTCCTCCCGTTACTGCTCAGGGATCTGGTAACAGTTTTCCAGCGAGTCATCTGGGCAGGCTGCAGGCTCTCTCAGCTCTTTCAGGGTTTCCGTTCATGGGTTTCTCTTCTCATCCACATGTTCTCGCTGGGGCACTGCATCCATCAGCATGGCTTCAGCTGTGTCCTCCGAACTAATTCCCCAACCGTTGTCTTCAGGCCACACAACTCCAACCACCTGGGACTTCTCTATCTAATGCCTCCCAGGCTGTCCACATGCAAGTCTCCAGGGATCTCAGACTGTCCCTTCCCTCCGACAAATTCACCATCTCCTCTCAGATCTGCTGCTCCGGTCGGTCTCCCAGTCTCCTGGAGTGGCACATCTTTCCACCAAATGCTCAAGACAGAACATCTGCTTGAAACTCTTGTCACTTCCCAGTGTACTTTTAGTTTTTATTCTAACTCCCTGACACAGACCTGGTCTGTGCTGACCCTGCCCACTCACATTGTCCCTTTCTACCTTTCACTCATTTCCTTGCATCTTCCAGGGCATCGAAGCCTTTCCTGCCCCAAGGTCTTCATCCAAGCTGTTTCCTCTGTCGGATGTGCTCATCCCCAGATCCTCAGAGCCCAGAGCATGTGAGGGCTGGATTCAGTGTAGGGCTGGTGATTGTCTGTCTGACCATATAAAGGAAGTCTGAATGTTTTAAATTAGTCACTTAAAATGAATAAACTTAAAATAAGGATTATAGTTTCATAGTGAAGGGTAAAAAGATGATAATGTTTGGTTGGGAATTGTTTTGAGAAAATGAACAAAAAATTAGCATCATTGCTTATTTTGTCTCATATTTAGCAAAAATTAAGATTGCATTGCAATTACATGCAAATGACTTCCAGTGAACCAAGAATGAATCAAATGTTGGTTTCTTTGGCCCTGTTTTCTGACAGCATTGTGTGCCAGCTCAAGATGCGTTGTTTACTTGTAACTTTTGCAGCATTATCAAAGCAGGGTAAGTGGTGTAAATATAATAGAAGTCTTGTTAATTTTTCCTTAAGTTTCATTTATATTAGAAATACACTCCTTCAAAGCACTTATTGTATTGTTATCCTTTTTTGTGGGGAGCGGCTACAGTGTTTGAACAGGTTCAAGCCCCAGACTAATGAGAGGGCACAGTCCTCTCATGGCCACGTGCAAGTCCCAGCTTGGAGGGCAAAGCCCTCCCAGCACAATTATAGCCAAAAGCTATGGTTGTAAGCTTGAACCTATGGTCTGAACACGTGGCCCCATGTGTCTGAGTGATGTGGGCTTGATAGAGTTCAGGTGTATGTAATTGAGTAGGATCGAAACCCATGAGAATATTATAAACATCACGACCACACCCTTACTTTGCCTCGTGGAATCTGGCTATGAAATAAAGACACAGCTTGTAGTCTGTGGCACTGTCTCTCTCCATCAGAGAGGACAGTGTCCCACCCAGTCCCAGCTTTTATTCTCTTGTCTATCTTATCTCAATTCTTCACCTCCCCCTCTCAGGGTCACTGAACCTGGCTGAGCTGGCGCTGCACATAAGGAGCCCAACGTGAGGCTGAGTATGCCATGGCCATGCTGGCTCACCACACCTTTTCAATTTGTTTTTTGTCTGCAATGGGTAACTGGTATATCTGCCAGATTATCATTTATCGCTGACTCTGCTGTGTGATTCATGCAGTTCTTTAGCATCATTTTCACTAAATTCGTGACATCCAGCATTTTTTATAAATTGCAATATTACTTTGTAGGCCATTGGATTTGTATATTCCTTCTATTATTAGATGTGGCACATTTGGCCATGAAGGAGAGGCTTTCTGCCTATCTCACCCACCTCTCTGTGAGTCATAATCTTTTGTGTAAAATGTGTATGTGTATGGGGGGCTGCTCCTTGGTGAATACATTAGTGGTTGTTTTCATGTTCAATCTTTGCTTCCCTACCTGACCTCATAACTGTGGGAATTCTGATCATGAATACTCAGGCACTGAAGACATCCTATGGAAGTCTATTTCTTAGAGCTTGTACCTTTCCCATATTTATTGCTGAACATTCCTTACACCAGAGCCCAGGAGCCTTTATGAACCCTCTTTGGTTCCTGAATCTAATAAATGTCCTTATGCTAAAGGATGGCCAAGGGCCTTTTGATTTTTTTCAAGGGAGCCCTGGCCTCCTGGTGGGGCCCAAGCCACCCTATCTGGGGATGGTCTTGTGGGAGAAAGAATACATCCTCTCTTTTATTTCTTTGAATCTTCCAGGCCATACTTTATTTTTAAAAAATTTTTTATTTATTGTTTTGTTAATTCTCATCGGAGGATATTTTCCATTGAATTTTAGAGAGAGTGGAAGGGAGGGAGAGAGAGAAATATCGATGTGAGAGAGAACATCGATTGGTTGCCTCCCACCCACATCCCGACTGGGGTGCTGGGGATCAAGCCTGCAACCAAAGTACATGCAATTGACTGGGAATTGAACCTAGGACCCTTCAGTTCATGGGCCGACACTCTACCCACTGAGCCAAACTGGCTAGGGCCAGCTCATACTTTATATAGAATTGTAGAATGTTGGAACTGGGCTGTATTATGCTCCAACCAGCATTTATTAAGGATCTGCCCTGTGCCAGGAATTTTTTCATATGCTTCGACATTTCATCTTCACAGCTTTCTGTGAAGTTTCTGCTTTTTTTTTTTTTTTTATCCCTATTTTAGAGAAGGAGCTCAGAGAAAGTGATTTATTTCAGGCCTCATAGCTGAGAGGACCTGGGGTAAGGCCTGTGGTGTCCTCCTCTAGTTCCAGGATCTTTCCCTCAATTTACACATGAAGAAAAGGAGGCCCAGAGATGGGAAAAGACTTGCCTAAAGGCAAATCAGCCAGTTAGCGGTAGGACATGAACTCACTCCAGCATGCCAATTCTCTGTTCATCTTCTTCTACTCCATTTTTCTGCTCATACTTGTTATTGTCCAGCTATTGTTTTAGGAAAGAAAAACAAATTTCATATGAAATTATTTAAAAAACTTCAGGCTCTTCCTAGGTTGCATAACCAAATGTTCCAATTTATTTACAAGCATATTTTTAAGTGTTTTTAGACTTCCAATGATACATTTATTTCATTACTCAATTGGCAATATGTGATAACTCAAAATTCATCTGATTTGTCAAGCTTTCAACACCCTTTGACACATGGGTTATATTCCATGGAGATTTCATTGTCCTAAAACAGCCACAAACATTGATATGTGATCAAAGGGAATTATCTGTTCACAAGCCAGGTTTTCTGATTCCAAATCCTGTGTCCTGCCCAGACTCATATTCTTTATTAAAGAAAGTTATGTTGTACTGATTAACATGATAGCTATAATTAGATAGTACTTGTTATGTTCCTGGAACTTTTAACTTTACTCAGCATATATTAACTCATCTAATCTTTAGAACAATCCCATGAGATCCATATTATTATCATTCCTGTTTTACAAACAGAGACATTCACATGGGGATCTATTGATAATATTAAGTATTCACTTACATATTTTCCAGTTTTTCTAAAGGATTATTTTCCATTTTTAACCGTGAAACCATCTACTCCCCATGCAATCTCTCTATGTCCCAAGGTGTTATTATATTATGGGTCAAATATGCATGAGGTCTGAATTAAGATACTTTGAATGCAAATAATAGAATACTTGACTAACAATGGCTTAAGAAGTAGGCAGTTCTGAGCTGGTGAAGTGGCTCAGAAAAACAAAACTAAAAATTGCATCAAAACCAAGTCAGCCTTTTTCCACCTTTCTGGTCCTCTTTCCCGAGAACAGTAGCTTTTGTCTTCAGGCTTGTTCCTTGTGAGCATTAGTCCTCAATGGCTATGTTCAAAGGCAGGAAGCCAAGGCAAGACAGAGTGGTCTCTCTCTCTATTTGGGGAAACCTCTTTACCCAGAAGCCTCCTAGTAAATTCTTCCGTGCATATAATTGAGTTGAACTATGTCACATGGCCACTCCTAATTGTAAGGAAGGTTAAGAAACCACAAACCTGTGTGTGTGTGTAGATGTCACCATAAAAATGTGGGAAGGAAATGTCTAATGGGTAGTCAAACAATAGTTTCTATCATACATGATAAATTTTTAATTGTATAATTATCTTTTAATGTGGTCTCTAGTAGGTACTCTGAAATTTTTCATTTATTTAATTCTCATAAAGACCTAGGGAGTTTGTTGGATTACATGGGAGAAGCTCAAGCTAAGTATGGCTACTTTGAATTTTGAGATGTCATAATTCTATGATTTTCCAATACATGTTCTATCAGGATTCTTTCTGCTCTATATAACAACCAGCATTCTTGTATGAGGATTTTGTATGAGCATAAGAACCATTTCTTGCCTGTGTCCTACAGTTTATTTTTTTAAAAATTTTATTGACTTCAGAGAGGAAGGGGGAGAGAGAGAGAGAGAGAGAGAGAGAGAGAGAGAGAGAGAGAGAGAGAGAGAGAAACATCAATGATGAGAGAATATCATTGATCAGCTGCCTCCTGCACACCCCCTACTGGGGATCCAGCCCGAAACCTGGTCAATGCCCAACCACTGTGCCACACCGGCCAAGCTCTATAGTTTATTTTAGCTGAAGAAATTAGTAAAGGGGCCACTGTAACCCATTGCAGAACCTGGAGACTGAAATGAATAAAATGATACTCATTTCATAAAATGAGGTCAATGATGAGATGAACCACCTTAAAGATAGGATTTGCTTCAGGCCCACAGAAGGAAGAACAGGTGGGTAAAGAGGGTATTAATATTTTTGAGGGAGGAGTGGCCTATGGACTTCTCTGGGAACTTGGCCTTTCCTTCATGGGAAAGTGCCCCAAACATGGCTGGTCTCTCCTGGGAGCCTTCATGGAGGGAGAGCTCTCTCTGTGGGCTCATCCTCAGAAACTGCAAAGCAGATGTTTGTTTTGGGAGGCAAATGTTTTCTCTCCTGCCTTACTTCCAAAGATCAGCAGAAAGGATGTAAAATCTTGCCTGCCTGATTTAGAGGTGGATTTGCTGATAGGCCCCAGGGCTAGCATGCCCATTGCTACCCCATTTACTTCTCTGATGGGCACAGTTGTTTCTTTGGGGACATCTGGGGGAAGTGTCTCTTTTGCCCTCTAGAGCTTGGCTCTCATTCTACATGAAGGAGAGAGCAAAATGTAGCACACTGTCTGGGAACAACCACCTTCTTGGGCCTGGAACTGAACCCAAGTGTGGCAATGAGAGCAGAAAGATGTTTAGGAAAACTGGGAGCCAGGGATCTGGCAAAATCTGCAAGTATCACTCTGTGCTGAGTACCACCTAGTGGTCAGCCTGGAAGAAGAGTTAGGCTTCCCACCTCCACATCTAGTGCCCTTCACTCTATTCATGGGGAAAGATGAAGGGTGATTAACACAGAGCACCTTATGTATGCCAGGCATTGGAGTGCTGCTCCATTATATTGGTAAGAAATGGAAGATCAGAAGTATGAGGTCCATGTGCATGGTCACCCATGTAGGAGGTGGTAAAGTCACGGCGCAAACTCAGAGTAGTCTGTCTCCAAAATTCACCGTCTACTCACTTTACGCAATAAGCTCATCTCAGAAGATGGGGACTGACTTGTCCAATTTTCTGGCTAAGGAGCTCTGACCTTACCTGAGCACACTGGGAGCCACTTAAGGGCTTACACTGGGAGAGATATCGTTATATTTTTAGTGTTAAGAAAATTCCTTAGAAATCCTCTTGTGTGTTTGGCTTTGGAGGGGTGGCTGTGAGACTGGCATTCAGGAAATCTGAAGGAGACAGTGTATCTAGGGCAGAATGATGAGGAGGAGATAGGTTCATGGAAGATATAAAATCAGTAGGATTTGGTGAGGACTGATTGGATATGGAAGGTGTGATTGGGAGAAAGGCACCAAGGACATCTCAATCAACTGATTAGCCCTTATAATCAGCACAGGTCTTCATTCATATTGTACATCCTACAAATTGCATTGGCAAGAAGAAGTACAAATTGCCAATTCATATGTTAAAATCCAATCCTCAATGTTATGGTATTTGAAGATGGGGCCTCGGAGAAGTAATTAGGTCATGAAGGCACTTAGTGCCTCTATGAAAGAGACCCAGAGGGATCCCTTGTCCCCTCCATCATGTGAGGACTCAGTAAAAAGCCATCTATGAATCAAGAAGTAGGCTCTTCTAGACACCAAATCTGCCTGGCACCTTGATCTTGAACTTCTGAGCCTCTGGAACTGTAAGAAATAAATTTCTGTTGTTTATAAGCCACCCTGTCTATGGCATTTTGTTATAGCATCTTGACTTGACTAAAAACAGTTTCCAAGCCTGTGAGCCCAATTAGTCACCCTGACCAGTGATTCCTTTATTATGTGAGCCTTGTTGATGTGAGTCTTCTTTTGCCCTGCTCTGCCACCACCGTTAGGGCACTGGATGGCCACTCTTGTCATCTGCTCCCAACTTTACTGTATTAGTTAGGATAATTCTTTCTCCTGTGATGACAACACTCCCCTCCCACCCAGACTTAAGGTAATCAACTTCTTTCTCCCTCACCTAATAGTTCAATGCGGGCAATCCCGATTGGTGAGTAGCTTTTCACCAGGTAGTAAATCAGGTCTGAGTCCCCTTCAATCTTGTGCATCTTCCAACCTCTGGGGCCAAGAAGTCCTCTGTATTCAGCCAAGATGGGCAAAGGAGACAGTGGAGAAGACACACCTGATTCTTCCCTGCCCATGTGTGGTAGTGACATGTATTCCTAGGACAGCCCATAGTAGACACTAGCCCCCTACAGCCACTGGATGTAAGGGGACTGGACAAATAGTCTCTGGTTAGAAAGCTGTTTCCCGTGACAACCCCACACTAAGGTATGGAAAGACAAGCATGAATTTTGGTAGAGAGTAGCCATTTGTACCTTCTCACTCTAAGGCTATCTCCAGCCCTCACAGTGAGCACATTAAAGACTACACATTAAGTTTGCTTGAAGGAATTCAGGGCCTGTTAGCCATATCACATTATGAAATATGATGAAGGAGGCATGAAACACATGAAAACCCCTATTGTACACATTAGATTGAGGCATGCGGAATTGCTGTTTTATAGATTAAATAAGAGTTGAATACTAGCAATTTCATATGATTCAATCTAATATATTGGGGAAGTGCCTCAAAACATTTTTTTCTTAGAACTTTAGTTCATAAGTTTGGGAAAAACTTGCTTACTCTATACTGTGCTGGGGGAGTCAAATATATTTTGGCCAATTTTAAAAAATCTTGAGAAAATCTTACATTGTTTAGTTTTTTTAATCAGTGGTTTCCTAAGTAACTGTTGTGTAATCAGTGATTTCCAGGCTAATTTGTGTATATAACTCATTTTCCCCAAATGCCTGTTAAACTCTCATAGATTTAATCTTTTACCTTATGCACTTTGGAAACTTTGCATGGAAAACACAAGGGAACCCATCAGTGAATCTTTTTATATAGAAGAAGAAACAGGCTTTCCTCTACAAAATCCACTCTAAGAACATTGGTGGAAATGATAAATGTTTGTTGAGTGAATGAATGACTTTGAACTATCCCCATTACTCTGAGCTTTATGTTTTTCGTCTATAAAATTAAGATAATAAATTAAATGGGAAGACTGTTTAAAGAGCTAGGAAGGGATGCATATGTGCTCCCTTCTTCCTTCCATTAGCATCCCTGAGATTGGAGGAGGCAGCCACTGCCACGTAGGGGACACCCCATTCCAGCAGCCACATGTGGGATTGCTTTGGTCCTGATGTGCAAACATGTTTAAGCCCAGCTTCTTGAGAGCTCACATGGATATTTGGGCCTGGCAGAGTTATTTTTATGTGCTCAAGAGAGAAGAAAATAAAGAGCAGCATCCTCATGTTGACAGGAAATGGCCGTCCTGTGATTCTGGGCTGGAGGTGGGGCTGCGGGTGGGGGCTGTGTAAGAGACCAAGCTGCAAAGTCCACATGGAATAACTTTTCCATGGTCTAATCTGGGAACCAGAACGTTCCGAGCTTGGACTAGAGTTATGGCTCTGCTTAGAGGACTAATTCACTGGGGCCAGCATGGCCTCTGGCAGGGCCTTGGACACATCTGTCCTCCCCCTGTCCTGACCTCCCTCTGGCAGCCTCATCTCCAGGCCTGGCAGAACCCCCAGAACAGATATTTCTCCTGGCCCCCAGCAAGGCTCCTCACCGACTTCCAAACATATGTGACTGCTTTGGCCAGCTGAGCCGGAGGCCCCTCTGCCAGGGGGCCTTGCTAGGACGTGTCTTTCTCCACCCTGCGCACTTGTCACGGTTTCCCGCTGAGTCACGTACCTGGTCCTGCTGCAGGACCTCACCCTCAGGGCTCTTCCTAGCGCCAAGAGGAAGCAGGCCAGGGTCCTTTTGTGGGACTGAATGCTGTGCCTGCATAGGTCCTCCTGTCAGCAGCCAGTGTGGCATCCAAAGCCAGAAAGACCAGGCTTGCATCTTGACTTGCCACCAGCAAGCCATGTAACCTTAGACAGATATTCTACGTGCTTTGAACTTCAGTTTCTTCATCAGTACAATGGTGATACTTATTGCTGTTTCATCTGTCATTCAAGCATCACATAGTCACCGAGAGCATTGTTCTGCATGCTGGGCCCTCAAGACACAAAGATGAACCACACCTGCTCCCTGCCTCAGACAGGTGGCATTGTTTACACAGAAGAGAATGCAGAAGTCAGTGCCAAGCCCTAGGCTAGCCATCCAAAACATGACGAAGTGGAAGTAACTGGGGCTTTACATTCAGACACATGTATGCTTGAATTCTGGCTCTGATATTAAGTTCTGTGTGATGTTGGGCAAGGCATGCTTTCTGGTCTTTAGCTCCCTCATCTGTACAATGGGAAATTTTAACTAGATGATCTTTTTTCCTCTAACATTCTATGATTGTATACAGTTACTGACCCAGAAATCAAAAGGAGCAATAAATCTTCCTAGTGACTCTGGGAAATAGGTACTGCTCCTCTTTCATAGGTTAGGAAAATGAAGCCCAGAGGAGATTAGAAATGTGTAAAAGGGTGCGGAGGTAGTTAGGTCTGACACCCTTCCATCCCTTTTCCATAAGAAAAAAAGATCCTGGTATTACCTAGCAAACAGAAAGTCTGTATCTGATTTATCTTACTATTCTCCATGGAAATTAGCCCTAGCTGGAAGCATAATAGGTATTTAATATTAGAATCATGGAGTCAAGGAGTGTGGCTTTGGAATCAGGCACATTTCATCTCTATCTGGGTTCAAATCCCAATCAGCCACTTATTAGCTATGTGACCTTCGATGCTCTGGGCTTCACATTTCTAAGGTGGCGAGAGTCAACATCCTTCTGGGGCTGCTCTGAGCGTCGGCAGAGAGACCATACACAGCACATCAAGTACTGGGCCTGGCACATGTCAGGAACCTGATAAACAGGATTCTCTAGGTAACAAAAATTTTAAAGGCTGGTCTTTAAACCCAGGGTCAAGAGCAGAGGATGATCTTAAGAATTCACTTCTTTTTTATTGCTTCCTACCCTTTTCTCTGGGACACATTTATTTTTTAAAAATCCATGTGTGCAAAAAAGGAGGGAGAGTTCACATGAAGAAAGAAGAATCAGAGGGTACTGTGTTCTCATCCATGGTCATTCATTCATTCATTCATTCATTCATTCATTTATTCATTCCAGAACATCCTCTGGAGGAAGGATATAAATGCATATTGACTACTCTCTGACTGCCAGATACAATGCTTCAGTATTCACATATGTTATCTGATATAAAATAATGATAAGCCAACTTGCTGCAGTAGAAAGATTATACACTTGATTGTCAGACAACCCGGTCTAAATGCTAGTACCAGCACCTTTTTCACAGTGGCACTTGGGAAAATTTCACTTAACTTCTCTTGAACTGCTTCCTTATCTGTCAAAGGGGGTTAACAATCGAGGAATCATCACCGGGATGGAAAGGGATGATGTTTGTAAACCATTCCACATATGGTTTGGCACAAAGGAGAAGGCTCTAAATAAAAATGCTGGCTCTTTCCCCTTCCTGTATCCTAGAGAATTTTTTTTAAAAAACAGAAAAATTATTGCCTATCATGGCTTGTAGAATTGGGCTGTATTTGCTGAATAGGGAGCACTCTTCTAGTATAACACTGTTGACACTTTGATTACCTAATCTTTCAGGATGAAAGAGTGGGATGGTATCTTTCCCCTTCGTTTTATCAAAGCCATCCCACTGCTGGCTGGACTTACTTCATAAAGCTGCAACAAAGCAAACTCTGCACTGGGGAGTGGGACTCCTTTCTTCTAGGAATTTGGGCATCTGTTTTCCCTGGAGCTGGAAGGCCGAAGCTCCAGTGCTGCCATGGAAAATCATGTGAGCTCAGCCCCGGCCCTGAAGGCCTGTGCTACCCAGGGTTCCCATCTGGGGTATTGTTATGGGTAGAATTGTATCTCTAAAAAAAGATAAGTTGAAATCCTAACTTCTAGCACCTCAGAAAATATGTGACCTTATTTGGATATAAGGTCTTTGCAGATGTAATTAGTTAAGATGAGGTTATGCTGGAGTAGGGTAGGGCCTTAAAATAATGTGACTGGTGTCCTTATAAAAAGACTGTGTGACAACGGAGGCAGAGACAGGAGTGCTGCAGCCACAAGCCAAGGGATGCCGGGAATTGCCAGCCACCACTGGAGGCTGGGAAGAGGCAGGGAAGGATTCTCCTCTGCAGGTTTCAGAGGGAGAAGTGTACTGTAGACACTTTGATTTTGGACCTCTAACTGCTAGAGCCATGAGACAATACATTTCTGTTGGTTCAAGAACTTTGTTATGGCAGCCCTAGGACACTAATAAGGTATTCAATGAGTAGATTGTTCATCTCTATCTTGAATGTTCAGAAACTGGAGCTCCTACACTTCCGCATTTCTCCAGCACCAACAACGTAGTATAGGACTCGGTAGAGGTAGTGGGTTTATCCAAGGAATGAGTGAGTGAGTGATTGGCTGTGGCTCAGAGAAGGAGTGTGAATTGCACAGGGCACCATGGCTGTTGGAGGCAGAATCTGCTCTTGAACTTGCTTCTGGGTGCCTAACAGCTGTTTGCTCCGCCAGGACAAGCAGAATAGCTACCAGTTAGCTGCCTGGTTACAAGCCTGGGCTTTGGAATGTCTAAGTCTCAGTTTCCTCATTGTAGCTTTTTATCTACTTCAATAAATAAAATTTCAATAAATGTTATTATTGCTGTAGCAATATCCTCATATCAACATTGAGTGGTTCACGTGTTTTATTTCATTTAATTCTCAGGGAGAAGCCTTGAGGTAAATGTTATTATTCCAGTTGTTCAGATGAGGAGGCTGAGGTGCAGAAAGGTTAAATGCATTGTCCAAATCACCCAGGTAGGAAAATGGTGGTGCTGGCCCGCAAACCAGCCACACAGTCTCCCGTTTCCTCTTAGCACTTATCGTCATCTACCTTCATTCAGACTCAGCTTTCCGGGCCTCAGAATCAGCCACCCACTGTGGGATGGACTCAGGCCCTCAATCTTCTGACTTGCTAAAATAGAATTTTAATCATGGCAAAATCACTACCATTGTACAAATATAAATAGGTGTTAAAGATTTTTTTAAACTTATTAGTTACCTCATCAATTAATAAGAGGTTACAAGAGAATTTGACTTATAGAGATTTATATTTTCTTTCATACAAAATCCATTTTGATCCCTATGAGCAGGAATTATTTGCATTGTCATGAGCAGGAAACATTTTTATTATTGTTAATTTTCTGCAAGTTAAGTTTTATCCCCCACAGAGTTATAAAATAGCATAGTCAATCAAAAACAAAGGTATATAGACTCTGATAACCCTTGGATAATGCTCAGAATTCAATTGAAAGAACACCCAAGAATCTCTTTTGCCCATTTCTAATCTGACAAAATTTCCTGATAATCCTTGTAATGTGTGCAATGAAAAGGGATTTTTTTTTATCCATGAGATATATAAATTCCAATAAATTACCAAGAAAGAAAGAATTGAAAGAAAAATGGGCAAAGAATACTAAATATGCAACTCACAAAATATTCAATAAAAATGAAAAGATGTTCAACCTCATTAGTAATCAAATAAATTCAAATTAAGATATTATTTCATGCCCACTAGATAAATTGGTAAAAATTTAAAAGTTGAGTATTTGTAAGAATATGGACTCAAGAATTCTCATACACTGGTGGTAGGAGTTTAAATGGGTAAAATCAATTTGGAGAGAAATTTGACAGTAGATAATAAAGTTGAAGGTGTGTACAGCCTATGACCAAAAAATATCTACTCTTAGAGAGATTTTCAAGAGAAACTGTTATACACATGCATAGAGAGACATGTGAAAATATGGACATGGCAGCCTTATTAGCAATAGCAAATAATTAGAAATGAATACCCATCATCAGGAGGATAGAAACAATAAATTGTGGTGTATTTTTCTGTATATTCATACAATGGGATGCTATATAGCGTTAAGGTGAATAAAATTGGGTTACATGTATCAATATGGATAAATCTCAAAAACGATATTGAATGAAAGAAGCAAGTTGTAAGAATCAGTGCTAATATTCAAAGCTTTAAACCATGCAAAAACAGCATTATTACAAGCATGTATATGATAGAAGTGTAAAAATCTGAGCGGGAATAACATACAAATGTCAGAACAGTGGTTTCTTTTGGAATGCAGGGAAGGGAATGAGGTTAGGGAGGGTGACATTAACTGTATCTGTAGTCTTAATTTTCAATAAAAGTGAGGGATATGCAGATGTTTGTTATACTGTTTTGGTACTTTTTATATTCCTGAAATAATCATAATAACAGTAACGATGATGAGGTACTTGTATGTCATTTCTCTGTGCTTTAAAATAGAAAAAATAAAACTTTTCTCCCCACAGTTAGAAAATGCTCCACTTATTTAAAGAACCTCTAAAAAACCTGACAAAAGAAACAAATGCAGGCAGTTGGCCCTTTGGAGAATCAGTCAAGTGTATGCATTCTTTGTTGGGATTTGGATCTTAATTTGGATGCAGAGGAAGCCACCGAAAGGTTGTAAACTGAGGAGTGAGCTCATTCTTGGCTTGCAAGGACTTTTGGGACTCGTTTCTTTCTCCCTTTTCCATCCTCCTCTGCCTGTTCCAGCTTTGATTTTTCTTCTAATAACTTCACACTTCTGGTAGGTTCCTAGTTACACTATGCGACTTCACACCTCGGTGTAATCACTCATGGTGCTTGGGACATCTTTCTCCCCTTTTCTTTCTGGTTAACTCATGCTCTTCCTTCCAGAGCCAGCAAAGGCAATGCTCTTTCGCGGGACGTTTTCTTTGCTCCCTCAGGGTGAGTTAGGTTCCCCTCTGAACTCCCAGAGCTCCCTCTGATATTTATGTATAACCTTGTTTAATTTTTGTCTGTGTAGCCCCCAGCAAAGTGCCTGCATCAGAGTGAGTGGTTAGGAAATGGGAAGTGCTGTTAGAGCAAGAAGGTGTAAATGGGGTGTTTGTCCAAGTCTGTCCCAGCACTCCTGCTTTTTAATAATGGCTCACATGTTCAGAAAGTAACATTTCAGTGTGAATTAGCTCCTATGAGCCTTTGTAAGACTTGGTGAAGACCTTGGAAAAGACACTTTTGGAAAGGGGTAGGTGGAGGGAAGGACTGAGGTTCTGAAGGAGATTACAGCGAGGAGTCCAGACCGAAGAAACTTCCAGTCACCACTCAGCAAGTTGGGAACTGGGTGGATGGAAACCCAGTCTCTTCCTTTTGTTCTACCTTCTGTGGCTTGAGAAAACAGCTGCTCTGTATCATCTTATTAAAATCTCTTCCAATACTTGGAACAGGAAATGACTCTCCAGTTCTGGGGTAGTGAAACAGAGTCAGCTGTAGCAGGTGGCTTGGAAGAACCTAAGATAAGAGGCACTGGAGAACAGACAAGGCTCAGGAAAGCAATATTAAACTTGAGCAGGGTCTAAGAAAGGTTTCTGTAGTTGAACCAAGTTAAAGCAAGTTTTGTTCCAAAGGCCCGGTAACCCTCCTAAATGTATGCACACATCTGGATACTGGACTGGATCCCAGTAGATATGTCCTTGAGGATCATGTAAGGACAGACTTTTGTACAAAAAAGAAAGGGATGATGAATGATCACTCAGATGATGCTGACCAGGTGTTCATTATGAGAAGACAGAGGAAGACAGGCCATAAACAAGATAAGGCTTCCACGGCATCTTAGAGTGTGGATGGTTGTCCTTAATCACCTTTGAATCTCAGGGTCAACCCAAGGCCTGGAACATGGCAGGTTTTCACCGAGGTTTGCTGAGTGAATGGATTTCTCTGGAGAAGTCTCATGACTGGAAAAAGCCTCACCAGTCACGCCTCATATATCTGGGTTAGGAAAATGTTGGTGGCAAAATAAGAAAACAAGACTTCCTGTAAGAGCTTTTGCCACCAAGCTGACCAGAAACATACCACATCCATGTTGGATTAAAAACAAGAAAAGGCTCAATAGCATTTTTAATGGTTAAGAATTAGGGGGTTTTGGGTTATGATGGTGGTTTTTCAGCAGTGCCGGATTTAACCACCCGTCTTTTCCTTAGGAATACTCCCAAGCACACAATAAGACTTAACATTGCAACAGCCTGGAAGGAATGACTTCCATGAATAATTTTCAAGTCTCTGGGAGGAATTCTCTCTGACCACAGCATTGATGGGATGAAGTTGAGAAATGACCTCAAAAATAAAACCACAGCACAAGGCTGGAATGTCCACCTGTGTACCAGAATGTCTGGGTTCTCATTGCTTGGGAACAGCCTTCTAAAGTAGGCGGGCTCCCTTCTCACTGTTCCTCCTGTCCATCATGGCTCTCTTTCTCCTTCAATTTGGTAACTATTACTTCCAATCATGCGTTATACTGAAAAGCTAAGTTGGCAGTGGAAAGGGCACCAGAGGAAGGGTTTTAGGAATACAGCATTCTGGGGAAAAATGTTAAATTGGGATTAGACATTTGAATTTTTATGAGTTTTCACTTACTACTGTTAGGAGCTAATATTATTTAATGCTTATATCTAAATATAGAGCAAAGGAAGATGGATATCTGAATACAATACCCAGTTTCCAAAGGAAATGAAACCAGTTGGCTTCTTGGTGAATAATAGGTGTTATAGACTAAACTGTTTTCCCCAATTCATATGTTAAAGCCCTAACCCTCAATGTGATGGCACTTGGAGATGGGGCCTTTGGGAAGTAATTAGGATTTGGATAAGGTCATGCACATGAGGATGGGGCTCTCATGATGGGATTAGTGTCCTTATAAGAAGAGACACCAGAGAGCTTCCTCCACATGAGGACATAAGAATGTGGCCATCTGCAAACCAGTAAGAGAGTCCTCATTATGAGAAAAAAATTGGCCAGCACTTTGATCTCCCAGCTTCCAGAACAATGAGAAATAAATTTCTGTTGTTTCAGCCACATGGTCTATAGTATTCTGCTATGGCAGCTTGAGTGGACTAAGACAGTAGGAATCAAACTGTTCAAGAGCATGGTCTGTTTGGTCTTTGAGGGGACTCTTTCTCTAGGGGAAGACTGATGATGAAACATTTGCATCATACAACTTCTGTTTTCTGTGCTTCTGATTTTCTGTTCACCAGGCATCATTCTGGAGGTCGATGACAGCGAGTGAACAGGGCTCTCTACTCCCCAGCAGTTCCATTTCCATGGTAAAAAAAGTTCAAGAGTATTAGGGTTTGTTTATACATCAGTCCCACGGGCCTGGTCATCCTAGGTTTTCCTCCACATATTGGAACATTCACCAAGGAAATGGTGAGGCCTTCTGGGCTGGTCAGTCTTTCTTCCCAATTAATGTCTTGACCACTTTAAAAGAGAAAGAAGAGAACCATGCTGTGCTCATTCCTACAGTTGCCATTCCAGTTATGCCCAATGGTAGACTACACTCTAGCCCAGGGGTGGGCAAACTTTTTGACTCGAGGGCCACAATGGGTTCTTAAACTGGACCGGAGGGCCGGAACAAAAGCATGGATGGAGTGTCTGTGTGAACTAATATAAATTCAAAGTAAACATCATTACATAAAAGGGTACGGTCTTTTATTTCAATAGTTTTATTCATTTCAAACGGGCCGGATTTGGCCCGCGGGCCGTAGTTTGCCCACGGCTGCTCTAGTCAGATGGTGCTGGCAGTGATGATAAAAGGTAGATTTTAGCAACACTGTTGTGCCTGGCAATTCATTTTAAACCAATGAAACTAAGACAAACAAGCCTGGAGCAAGGAAGGCTTTCTGAAGATGATGTAATTATCTACATTTTGAACAATGGAGGAAAAATAGAGAAATAGAGAAATAATTCAGGCAGAGGGAACAGCATAGGCAACAATTTGGAAGTTGGACATGGCAAAGTGAATTCTGAGAACTCAGTTTGGCAGGGCTGAGATCAAATGGAGCACCACCTTTGGCAAGAGAGGGGAGCAGACAGTTGCTTTTGCTGGAGGTGTGTTGGATGGGGTGCTCAGGGAAGGAGCCAGCAAGGTGTCGCAGAAGCACCATCTTCTATATTCTACAGTTCTGCCAGATTCTTTCTGGGCACCAACTCTCCCACATACATGGTTGTCACTTGGTTCTATGGTGGGACCAGGAAATGGTTGAGCCCAATGGAACTAGCTTTTGATTAAAGTAAGAAAATCCTACTCTGGACACTGGGTTAAAGTGCTTTTCAAATTATAGGAAAAGAAGAGACAATGTGGTGAGGTGAAAGGATACAGGTGGGAGAAGTAAGATTTGTTGAGGCCAATATAAACTAAGCCCCATGGCAGTTGCATTATCCACATTCTATCATTTGATTCTTGGAACCTCAGCAATTTGAACCCCTTCAAATTGAGGAGGTTCAGAGACATTATGGGGGTCCTTGTCCAAGAGAGGAAATGGTGGAAACTGTATTTGAATCAGGATTTGTCTCACTCAATTGCCTCAGGCTGTTAGAAAATTCAGGAGTTCTTAGTTGACATTCTTATTTGTCAAAACAATGTGCAGGGGAGTACCTTAACCTCTCTTAGCCTCAGTTTCTGAATCTATAGATTTGTCTTTTTACAGGTTGTACCTATTCACACCATTTTTTTTCCCCTTTGGAATCTTATAGAAACATTTTCTGAGCCATGACAGTCATTTAAAAACATGAAAATAATGTGCTTCCCTGAATAGTCTCATGTTCAAGCTAAAAATTCTTATTTCAATTGTTTATTTTCCCCTTGCTTTTTGATTTTTGAAGTCAGTCACATGGCTGTTCCCAAAAGCTAATGATAGCACACATTGCACTGAAAGAAGTACAGTCTCTGAATTAAAGGAGGGGCAAATTTTCCTCTGGTTAAGGTACCTCTGGAATCAAAGATTCAGCTCTGAGACCATGAGGTGTGAGGGAACCAGATAAATGAGTGTATATTAGAAAAGGATCTTCCATAAAACTGGTTTTGTTGACCAAGGAAGTAGAAGTAAAACTGTTACTCTACTCCTCTAATGCCAACACTAGAAGCTTTCTCCAGAGTCCCCTTCAAAACTATATTCTGAGAGGACACATGAAATATCAACCTGAAATCATGGGCAGCTTCAAGGCTATATAGGGATGTAGCTGAGGGGTTGGGGAAATATGTGGTGTGTGTGTGTGTGTGTGTGTGTGTGGGGGGGGGGGTCTCCAAATCCTGACACAAGATGCAGAACTTTCCATGTGCTCTCATTCAACTGTTGGCAGCAGGTTTTCAGCTGCAAAACAGTTGCTCAAAAAATATAACATGACCATCGGGGCATGAACCAGGTTCTATTATTAGCTGGACATGACCTTGAGCAAAGCCCTTCCTTTCTCTAGACCTCTGTTTCCTCTTTTGCCAAATGAAAGCATTGGATTAGAATCTGAGAAGGCCAACTGATTTCATCATGTAAATATGTCAAGAACATGAAGCATCATGTTGAGGAGAAGTATGAGACTGTGTCTGGGCTCAACAATAAAGAGCTTTGTGAGTGATCAGTAACATTAGAGCAGAAGTGATGGAAGTCTAAATTGAACAACAATAAATAAAAAGAGAATGCATTGGCTCATTAGCAGGGGTGCTTGCAGGAAGAACTGCCTTGGGCATAGCTAGAGCTAAGGGCACACATGATGTTGTCCTCACTCCATCCCTCAGCTCTGCCTGACGTTGGTGGGCTTCAGTTTCCTTATAGGCTCTTTTTATTGGGTGGGCTACATGTCTGCTGTCAGTCCCAGGCACTCATATGCTTCCATCTTAGCCATCTCCAGGGAAACAGACCATCTTTCCAGTTTATTTTGGCAGACAGGACCTGGGTGATTTCTGATTGGCTAGGTTTGGGTCATTTGTCCATATCCAATTCAATCAGTGTGGCCAGGAGAGGAGGTGTTTTGGTTTGCCAATCTTGTGTCACATGCCTTCAGTCTTGTGCTAGGGTAGAGCACTGTGATTAATACTCTCACCTAGATCCCCAGAATGGAGAGGTGAATTCTTTCTTTCAAAAAATAACCAACCAAAAAACAAGGAGCTCTTCTCAGCAGAAGGGGCTGGGAAAGCCATTTGAGTAGAATATACCCTGTAGCTAGGAACTAATATGAGCTATACGTAAGGGAGGCAGATAGGCATCAAATAGGCCACACATTCTCCATCACAGGATTAGATAAGACCCTTACAACTCTTAGATTCTATTCTTATGAGTAAATAGCTCAGAATAAATGACACTGCACCGAAATTCAAGGGCTACACATTGCACTTTCAGTGTGAATAATACCATCCAATGCATGGCAAGACTGACCAACACTCTTCCCCACTCTTGGCCTCAGTTTATTCTTTCTTAAAGTGAAGGGGTTGATCTCATCACTAGATGTCCTCTCAAAGTGCCCTTCCTCTCTGACATCCCAGTCCTTCCCAGCAACAGCCCCATGGAATTCCACCCCAACTGGCCCTGAACCATGCCTGGGCAGGGCCAGCAGGACTCAATACCTGTGTCTCTTCAGAGGAGGCCATCTCTGAGTCTGAGTCAGCTTGCTGGGTTAGGCCAGCAGGTGTCTGGGGTGGGCTCTCTGAACTCCAACCTGCTTCTATATTTGTACAGTTGGCTCCATCTTTTAATTGGATGCCAACTTTATTTTTCTGTCTTCACTGAAGGAACAATTCATCTCATAGGTTTGAATGGATAGCACACTGGACCAGACTTAATGAAGCTCTGGCTCCCTCCTCATGAAACTTTAAGGTGAGTCACTGTTAATGCCCACCCTAAAGAAGCACATTTGCAAACGGCACAAGAAGAAGGAATCTTCTGGGTTCCAGTCTGGTCCAGGCTGGTTTCTTTGTGTCAAGTCTTGCTTTTTCCTTTATCCCATTATTTGATCAGATTTTTCCATCCATTGCAATCATTCCCCAGTGCTGCTGGATGATTTACTGAGTGACATCTGTGTCCTGGCTCCTCATTCCTCCGAAGAATGCGGTTTTGATGAGTAAACAACAATTGCAGCTTGTTTTCTCTATTCCCGTAGGACTTGGGGTTATTGGAGTTTGAGGTGCACCAAGACTACACATAAACACCCTGGATTTATAGCCATGATTGGCAGAGCTTGTTTTGTTAGCTCATAGCACGTGCCGGGTGTAATGGTCTGACTTGGGATTGGGCAGAGGAACCTGGACGGCCTCACCCCAGACACCTGTATAAAACAAAGTTCAACTGGAGAGGAAGGCAGTTACTCATCCTCCTGGCTCAGCGCATAATGACTTCACTACTGGGAAATCAGCCCCAGGCCCTAGCCAAAGCACAGTGCAGGAGAGCAATCAATATTTCAGCCCCTGCTGAAGCTGCCAGCAGAAACTGAAAGGGAAGCAAGGGACGTGGACATTTCTTAAGTGCCTAACTCCAAATCTTGTTTCAATTCACAATGTCCTAGGAAAGCCGCAAACATCCTGATTCTATTGAAGAGAAGGAAACTGAGGCCAGAGGAGTGAAGCCCCAGTGTGAAGATGCACACCGGGTAGGTATCAGACCTCTGCCTGTCTCTGGTCATCTCCCAAGGCTGCGCCAAAAATTCAGAGGGCAGAGAGGATTAGGCACCAGGCTGAAAAGAGGAGGCCACGCAGATCATCTAGCCAGTCTGGAGCCGCTGCTGGCTCAGAAGGCCATCACTCTGATGCTTGAGTTCTGTTTATCATCTGTAAGCTGAAACAATTAGGCATCCCGAGAATGTGGCTGGGTGGGGGTGGAAGGGAGGCTTGCCAGGGTGCTTGTGCCCCTGGTTCCCTGAAGGAAGAAGGGCTCCTTTCTTCAGCCTACCCAGAGGGTCTTGCTCTTCCCCTTTCACACCAACAGGAGGCAGCAGAAAGTAGTAAACTAGATATTTAGTTTTCATTCTTCAAAAAAACCCATTTTTGTTCCATTTCTTGTTTTTATGAGTTGGGCACGTTCACTCACTTTTCTGTTTTCTCATCTAATTGGGGATGATAATCCCTACTCCACAAAAATCCCTCACATGGTTTGAGACAATAAATGAGATGGCGAATTTAAATGGCTTTGCCAATGAAGTATGGACCCACTTAGTTTTAATACCTTCTCAAGTTTATGGTCTTTTATGCAAATCTCCTTTAAATAGTTTGTAGAAGTAGGTGGGCTATTAAAAAGAAATTGACTCAAGCCATAATGCTCAATCAATATATGACAAAGGAGGCAAGAGCATACAATGGAGTCAAGACAGTCTTTTCAAAAAATGGTGTTGGGAAAACTGGATAGGTACATGCAAAAAAAAAAAAAAAAAAAAAAAAAAAAAGAAAAAGAAAGAAAGAAAGAAAGAAAGAAACTAGACCACCAACTTACACCAGACACAAGAATAAACTCAAAATGAATAAAAGACTTAAATGTAAGTCATGAAACCATAAAAATCCTAGAAGAAACCATAGGCAGAAAAATCTCAGACATCTTTTGTAGCAATATGTTTACTGATACATTTCCTAGGGCAAAGAAAACTAAGGAGAAAGTAAACAAATGGGACTACATCAAAATAAAAAGCTTCTGCACAGAGAGAGAAACCATCAACAAAGTGAAAAGAGAGCCCACCACGTGGGAAAGCATATTTTCCAAAGATATAATCGAGAAGGGGTTAATTTCCAAAATATATAAGGAATGCATACAACTTAACAAAAGGAAGATACACAAATGGGCAAAGGACCTAAATAGACACTTCTCCAAAGTGGACATACAGAAGGCCAAGAGACATATGAAAACATGCTCAAAGTCACTAATCAACTGAGAGATGCAAATTAAAATGACAATGAGGTATCACTTCATACCTGTCAGAATGGCTACCATTACCAAATCAACAAATGACAAGCGCTGGCAAAGATGTAGAGAAACAGGAACCCTAGTGCACTGCTGGTGGGAATGCAGACTGGTACAGCCACTGTGGAAAACAGTATGGAGTTTCCTCAAAAAATTAAAAATGGAACTGCCATTTGACCCAGAGATCCCACTTCTAGGAATATTAGTGGCCTGGTGCACAGATTTGTGCACATTGAAAGGAAATTAATTAGAAGATGGCCAGTGGGGCAGGACTGGGCAAGATGGGCTGGACATGCCCTGGAACCAACCTCCCGTGGTCTCTCCCTGGCCAGCTGCACCTGGGGTGGTGCTGAGGCTTGAAGGGTGTCTGCAGAGTGAGCAGGGTCCCTCTGGCAGGTGGGGTCCCTCAGCCTGGCCTGCAGGGATTGGGCTGAAACTGGCTCCCTGACATCCATGAGGGGTCCTGGAGTGCAAGAGGGCGCTCAGCGAAGTTGCTGTTGTACAGGATGTGGAACACAAATGCAAATGTGCAGTAAACCAGATTTGGGGCCGACAGTGCCCCATCAACAACATAACCCATGGCCAAAGGTGGAATTGCGCGGCCCCACGAGGAATTGGGCTCCCCCCTCTCTGGTTCCAGGGTGTGTCACCCGAGAACCGCTGCTGCCAAGTCACTGTAGCTCATCAGCTCCTGCGTTGAGTGTTTGCCCCACCCGTTGGATGGTCGCTTAGCCATATATATGGGTGAAGTTGGATGGTCGCTTAGCATATATATATATATATATATATATATATATATATATATATATATAGAGAGAGAGAGAGAGAGAGAGAGAGAGAGAGGGGCCCAGTGCACAGATTCATGCACTGGTGGGGTCCCTTGGCCTGGCCTGTGCCCTCTCGCAATCCAGGACCCCTCGGGGGATATTGGAGAGCCAGTTTCGGCCCAATCCCCACAGGCCAGGCCAAGGGACCCCACCAGTGCACAAATCCTCTAGTATGCATATAAGATCTTTGGTTAATCTCTTCCCACCCTCCCTCTTCCCCCTCCCCTCTGAGATTCATCAGTCTGTTCCATGTTTCCATGCCTGTGTGTTGAGCATCTGTACCCTGGTGGTCATTGCAGATCAGAGCTACTGGCCAGCTGCTTAGGCTTTTATATATATAGATAGATATCCTAAGAAACCCGAAACAGCATTCTGAAAGAATGTATGTACCCCTATGTTCATAGCAGCACAATTTACGATAGCTAATATTTGGAAACAGCCCAAGTGCCCATCAGCAGATGAGTAGATAAAAATGCTCTACTACATTTGCACAATGGAATACTATGTGGCGGTAAAAAAGAAGGAACTCTTACTATTTGCAACAGCATGGATGGACCTGGAGAGTATTATGCTAAACAAAATAAGGCAGTCAGATATGTGGAATCTAATGAATAAAATAAACTGATGAACAAAATAGATTCAGAGACACAGAACCATGGAACAGACTGACAAATTTCAGAGGGAAGGTGGGGGTAGGTGAGGGTGGAAGGGTAGAGATTAACTGGGGAACTTATATGCATATATGCATAGCCCATGGCCACAGACAATAGTGAGATGAAGGCTTGGGAGGGGTGAAGTGGAGGGGGTCAGTGGGAAAACAACAACAACAAAAAACAAAGGGGACATCTGTAATACTTTCAACAATAAAGATAAATTAGAAAACAAATAAAAAGTGAAAAAATAAAGCAAACACAAATAAAAGAGGTGATTGTTATAAAGTTTTATCTGATAGTTGTTCTGAGAAAACACTTTTTTGAAAGAAAAATCTTGGAATTATAAAAAAATTTTTGGAACCACAATTGGATTGTGAGCGATATTAATTGACTTGAGAAATGCCTAGTAATTACCTTCTATGTGCAAAGATACTTTGGATACAATTTCTGCCCTCATCCCTCATTCAAGTGGGGTATGTAGGCTTTGACCCTTTGAGTTTAAACACATGTGCATGAGTGCGCTCTTAAGTTATTTAGTGTTAATTATGGTAAGTGCTAAAAAGAAAAACTCCCTAAAAATATAGAGTTGGGAGACCTAACCTAGATTTGAAGGGTTGGAGAAAGTGACATTTGAAATGAAATCTGAAAAGTGGGGGTAGGTAGGTGAAAGGAAAGAAGAAAAACAATTCTAGGCTTTGGGGATAGAAGGTGCAAAGGTAACAAGGAAGGTGAATGTACATAGACATGGCATATTCATGGCTTCTCTATGAGGAAAAACAGTTACTGAAAAATTGGGAAGATTGAAAGTATAGAATTTCATTTTTTAGTACTCATTGTAGCTCTAAATCAACATGGTCAGCTTTAGGATCATAAAAATCAATTTGGTGTGATTGTCTATGCTCATATGACAATAATATCTGGCATAAAGATAATGAGATAATGGGAAAAATTTATTTTCAGGAAAACCTATTTAAGAACTATACCCTCAAAATTGAGTTTTCTTCTTTAATTTTCCATTTTGCCCTTGACATTTGACCTTGACAGAATCAATGGTGTTGCACTGCTTTGTGACCTGGTTGCAGTGTATTCCTCCAGATTTGTTTCCATTACTCCCTTTCCCTGCTCTCTACACAGTCAGGCTCCTTCCTGCTCCTCCCAAGCTCTGACCACTCCTCTCGCTCACTTGTCTGTCTTGTCCCTCCCAAATAAAATTCCGGTCATCCTTCAGACCCACATAAAATGCTGCCTCCTCCTTGAAGCCAAAGCAGAATGACTGCTCCGCCACGGTGTTCCCAAGCACACTCCCTGTGGCCAGTCTATTACAGTGAGCACACACTCTGCCTCCATCAGAGTCATTGTTGTCAGTGCCTGCCTCTCATTAGACTGAGCTACATGAGGACACTGACTGCTTTAACGTAATCTTTGCGCCTCCTTTCAAGACAGTACAATAGAGCACACTGCCATGCATATCACATTCAGTGGGTGCTTCATCCCAGTTGAATTCGATAGATGACTAGGAAAATTTCCTCTCAGGCTCTAGGGTTGGTAAGGTATTTTTGCCAATGGACATTTTTCACTTAAAAGTAAGATTGCTTGATTCAATTTGTAATAGGAAAAAGTGGACTGCAATCTAGATGTCCAAAAGCGTTTGCTTACACAAATTAAGCTAAATGTATGTAATGGAATACTATGCAACTGTTAAACATGATGTAGAAACACACTTGTCCAATAAAGAAATATGTCTGCTATCTATTGACAAATACAAAAGGAGGTTATTTATACTAATAAAAGGGTAACATGCTAATTAGACTGGGAGACCTTCCCGGAGACCTTCTGGACAAAGCCATGGTGGAGGGGCTGAGGCAGAAGCAGTTAGGGGCGATCAGGCCAGAAGGGGAGGGCAGTTGGGGGTGAGCAGGTGAGTGGGGTGGGGGGGAGCAGTTGGGGGCAAGCAGACTGGCAGGCAGAGTGGTTAGGGGTGATCAGGCAGGCAGGCAGGTGAGCAGTTAGGAGCAGGTAGTCCTGGATTTTGAGAGGGATGTCTGACTGCTGGCTTAGGCCCGAACCCTGTGGAGCGGGCCTAAACCGGCAGTTAGACATCCCCCGAGGGCTCCCAGATTGGAGAAGGTGCCGGGCTGAGGGACACCCCCCTTCCATGCATGAATTTTGTGCACTGGGCCACTAGTCTATATCTATCTATCATCTATCTATCTATCTATCTATCTATCTATCTATCTATCTATCTACCCTATCTAACAAAAGAGAAACATGGTAATTGGCGTACGACTGCTACCCTTCCCATTGGCTAATCAGCGAGATATGCAAATTACCTGCCAGCCAAGATGGCGGCTGGCAGCCAGGCAGCTTGAAACTAACATGAGGCTTGCTTGCTTCAGTGATGGAGGACTCCAATGTTCCCCGCCTGCCTTGCCGGCCTCTGAGCTTGCAGTTTAAGAAACATTGTAACAAATATAGAAGCTAAACAAAACCCCAGAAACTTGTTTTCAGTGAGCCAGGATCTCAGAGCTGGAGTTATACATTGTTTCAATTATAGAGGCGAAACAAACCAGATACCTGCTTTCAGCAGCTGAAGCCTCAGAGCTGGAGCCTCAGAGCTAAAGCTGGCCCAGAATAAAAAAGAAGAAAAAAAGGAGCGGTTGGGAGCTTCAGTCGGCCTGAAAACAGCCCTCATCCCTCACCCAGACTGGCCAGGCACCCCGGTGGGGACCCGCACCCTGAAGGGTGTGTGACCAGCTGCAAACAGCCATCATCCCCTCACCCAGGCTGGCCAGGCACCTCAGTGGGGGCCCCCACCCTGATCCAGGACACCCTTCAGGGCAAACCAGCTGGCCCCCACACGTGCACCAGGCCTCTATCCTATATAGTAAAAGGGTAATATGCCTCCCAGCACCAGGATCAGCATGACAGGCGGCAGCGCCCAAACCCCCTGATCGCCCTGTGGCTCTGTGTGTGACAGGGGGTGGGGCCACAACCTCCCTATCGGCCCTGCTCTGTTCATGACAGGGGAAGGTGCCCCAACCCCCTGATTAGCCCTGCTCTGTGCCTGATAGGGGGAGCTCCCCAACCCCCTGATTGCCCTGCGACTCTGTGTGTGACAGGGTGCAGCGCCCCAACCCTCCCCCCACCCCCCCATGGGCCCTGCTCTGTGTGTGACAGGGTAGATCCATAACCTCCCCATTGGCCCTGCCTTGAGTGTGACAGGGTGCGACACCCCAACCCCCTGATCCGCCCTGCTCTGTGTGTGACAGGGGACGGTGCCCCAACTCCCCTATTGGCCCTGCTCTGTGCGTGACACGGGGGAGCTCCCGAGTCCCCTGATCGACCCTGCTCTGTGCATGACAGGGGGTGGCGCCGCAACCTCCCCATCGACCCTGCCTTGAGTGTGACAGGGGGCGGTGCCCCAACCCCCCAATCGGCCCTACCCTGAGTGTGACTGAGGGTGGCATCGCAAGCTCCCGATCCGCGCTGCTCTGAGCCCGACCAGGGACTGCACCTAGGGATTGGGCCTGCCCTCTGCCACCCAGGAGCAGGCCTAAGCCAGCAGGTCGTTATCTCCCAAGGGGTCCCAGACTGCGAGAGGGCACAGGCCGGGCTGAGGGACCCCCCCCCTTTCCCCCGAGTGCACAAATTTTGTGCACCGGGCCTCTAGTGTGTATATATATATATATATATATATATATATATATATATATATATATAATATGCAAGTAGACCAAACAGCGGAACAACTGAACAACCAAACAACTGGTTGCTATGACATGTGCTGACCACCAGGGGCACACGTGGAACATGACAGGTGTCGGCAGTAGGTGGCAGAATGCAGAACATGGTGGGCGTTGGCCGTGGTGGGGTGGTGGAGCATGTGAGCGGGGGCGCCAGACCAAGGCAGGACACTGGTTGCTGTCATAGGGGCGAGCCTCTGGTGGTTACTGAAAATTCTTTGTTCCCATGTGCTGTGGTCCTGCCCGGCACTTGCACTTGCTGCTGGTACTGGAGCCACTGCTCACACTTGCTGCTGGCACCTGGCGCCAGCCCTGATTGCTCAGCACCATCAGCAGGTGTTGGCTGCTGGCTCCGATCACCCCTTAGGGCTTCTCCACCTCCCCTTGCTCCTGAGGGGCAAACCAGGCAGCAGCCGCTGCTTGCACTCGCTAATGGCACTGGTCCTGCTCACACCTGCTGCTGGGGCTGGCCCCAATTGCTCCATGCTGTCAGTGGGTATGAGCAGGGCCGGCAGCATCAGTGCATGGGAGCAGCAGTGGCAGGAGTGGGGCTGCCTGCAGAGAGGGGACGGGGGCTGTGGTGGAAAGGGCCAGGCGGGGGTGTGGAGGATGGGCCAAGACACCCCCCCCACCCCCCACCCCCTGTGCCCACCTCAGCCTTGTGGCCCACAGTTCCTTTCAAGGTGCACGGATTTGTGCACTGGGCCCCTGGTAAGATTATAAGTGCGTTATATCCCTTCTCACATGTGACAGTCTGGTGGTGGGTGACTTGATGCGTATAGTGTGTCTGGAGCAGTCAGCCAAGGGTGGGGCTTGGAGTGGGAGGAATGGGAGGTTACAGAGGAGGCTATAAAGTCCCTGGGAGATACCCATCATGGGGGAAGGGACTCTAGGGTCATTCTCACAAGATTAGGAGCAGGTTCCAGATATAGAAGAGGTCTCTCATTTGTGCCTGATCCAGGAACTGGAGGATTCCTTCATCCCAGGGATGCAAAGGACTGTGTATTTCAATCCTGGGGGACCCCGTTGGAAGAGTAGAGATAGGAAGGTATTTCTCCTATGAGGAGGCAGGAACATCCATGTGGTTGAGAGTCAGAATGACACACCAGAATTGCCCTAGAGGAGCTAGCGTGGTCCAAGGCAGAGGAGCTTAAAGGCAGCCTGAGGTGGGGGCCAGCTGGCTGGGAGGAGCCACAGGGCAGCTGCAAGGTAGCTGGTGAGCAGTGACAGGCACATGTAAACACTTGAACTGTCTGGGGAGTGTGTATGGGATCCCTCCCCCACCCAAAGATGTCCAGAGATATTGGGGTGAGGAACCTTGAAAAGGGACCTGGGGGCCTGGTGACAGGCAGGTAGAAGCCATTGAGTCAGCAATAGAGCCATTTATCATACTTCAGTGGAGCCCACCACCTGGTGAGACTGGGAGGATATTTATTTAATAAACAAAGAAAAGCCTGGAAAAATAACCATCAAGCTGTCTTTGGGTGGATGGGTAAGGATTTTTTATTGTCTTCTTTTTGGTATCTCTGTATTCCTGATTTTTCTGAAGGGAACATGTGTTGCTCTTATCATAAGAAAAAAACCTCCATAAAAGTTGTTTTTAAAAAATCAAGTTACAGAACACATGTTGCCTGGGCGCACGCTCAGGAGCACAGCCACTTTAAACTAAGTGGTCGCCAAAGTACAAACTGTTACAGGCGATCCACACTGGCGATTCCCTCTTGCTCCCAGGGTCAGGGAATTCACCCTGAGTGTGGTTCAGCCCCCTGTAGCGTTTGCACTGACGGCTATACCACGCATTCAGCAGTCCTTAACCACGCACACTCACTCTCTGCACGGTCCAGCCAGTGCCCACGTCACTAGCTCCTTCCACAAGGAGTCACTGATGCTCTCCTTATTCTGGGTTGGCCCTGCCCATTTCTTGAACCTTGTCCAACCAGGATAGGGAGGACAAGGGTGGGTGGGGGCCAGTGTAAGTCATGCAGCCACAGTCCCAATTTTTGATGTGCAGTGGTGAGGCCCGGGGAGCCAAATGCTGGGGAAGTCACTGTTTTGCCATCACCCTCAGCACATCATCACTCATCCTTGGTTCTTTGTATTTATCCCTCTGTTTCCTGTTGGAGCTCAAGGCCTCTTTGAGTCTTGATTTGTTTGGTAAGAGTCCTGACAGCCTGCCAAGCTCCTGCAGCCCTGGCCATCCTGAATCGCCTCCCCAGTACCCTCTGTCTATGGGGTGACCACATTGCCTGTGAGTTGCTGCTACCATGTGTCAAAGTCAAGTGTCCCTTGTACCTGGAGTATTATTACTGTGCTTGGACCTCTAGATTGGAGCCTGCCCATCCTGATGCCAGCTAGATTCTACTTTGATTTTACCACACCATAAGCAGCATGAAGTGGACAGGACACTCTTTGCTTTGGCCCTGAAAGCCCTGTGTGACCTGCATCCTGCTGGCTTCCCTGAGCTCACTCACTTTCCGTCGCATTTCCTGCGCTTTTTGTTTTTTGAACCTGCTACGCTTGTCTCTACCCCAGGGCCTTTGCATTCACTTGCTGTTTATTCTGCCTGGATTCCTTTGCCTGGTGTTTTTTTTTCTCCCCATCATTGGGTCTCAGTTCAAAGTCTGCCACAGAGAGGCCTTCTTTGACCACTACGAAGGATGTTCCCCCGCCACCCCCCACCCGGGCTCTCTTTCAACCAGGGGAGGGCAAACTTTGTCCGCATAAGGCTGGAGGGTAAGTATTTTAGGCTTTGTGGGACACAACTCATCTCTGTTGCATTTCCCCCTTTGTGTTCTTCATTACCCTTTATAAATGTATAAACTGTTCTTAGCTTGCAGTTCTATGCCAAGACACACTGTGGGTGAGATTAGCCCTTGGCTGTATTTTAGTAACTTCTGCTCTAGACCATCAATCACCCTGCTTTATTTGCTTCATAATTTATCACCATCTGGAATTATCTTGTGTATTTATTAATTTGATATTGTTGGTCTCTCTCACTAGAGGGTGGGAAATGTGTCTGACTCGTAGCTCTGGTATCTGGTACCGTGCCTGGCTCAGAGCAGGCCCTCAATACATCTTCGTTGGGTAAATAAATCAATGAATAAATAAGTGAATGAATAGGTTCCAGAGGACGATGGATTTGGGTCTGCCTTTTATTAGCTGTGTAAATTTAGGCATATCATGAAACAATCTAATTCTCAATTTTATCCTTAGTAATAAGGCGGTGACTGAACCTCCCTTGCTGTGTCGTTGGGGTGATGAGTTGAGAGGACACTGACAACGCACAGGGCCAGGGGGAAAGGTCTCATTAAACATTAGCTCCCTTCTGCTTGACTCCGTGGGCAGGCCTTCCCCAGTAGGAATATCATCTCCCACCCATCTCACCCAGGCCCGGTCTGCATAGTCCTTCCTCCCTCTCTCCCCCTGAGTTCCTCCTCCTCCAGGTCCCAGTGTGCTTGGTGGCACAGCCTCTCCAAGTATGACCTCTCAGAGCAGGAGTTTCCTACAGCAGAGATGGCTGCACGGCGCTGGGGTGAAGGCCCTGGGAGTGATCGATGGAAGCTGAGAACAGAGCAGTCCCATGGACACGCAGATCCCCATGGAGTTAGAGGATGGCCCCATCCCTCTGTCCCCCTGGTTCAGCTCTGTGATTCCACTGACTCTTAGGAGCAATATGGCAGGAAACAGCACGGCCAATGCAAAGCTTCCATCCTCCCCTCAGCAGAGCTTCCATCCTCCCCCCAGCAGAGCTTCTTGCCTTCTGAGCTCCAAGGAGCTGGAACAAGATCCCTGACGTGTATGTACTGCCCAGCTGTAGCCACGTGGAGGGTCTGGAGGAATCCTATAACCCTGGAGTGGCAGAGCTAAAGGGAGCTGCAAGAACCCCTGTGAAGCCCTCTGGCAGCCTCTTGGCCACTCCTCTTTTTTCTCTCCACCATTGCCCAGCCTTGTGTGCTTTCTTCTGGTGGGTCTGGCCCCTCTGCAGCTGTGATGGCCCCGCTAGTCTGTTCTCTTCCCACTTCCAGAGTCCCCACTACATCTGGTCGGGCCAGTCCGTGCTTTAAAGTCCCTACCCTTTGATGGGTCCCCACTCTCTGTGGGTGAAGTCTAAATCCTTAGTCTGTTCTGTGATGCTGTCCACAATCTGGGACCCAGGTACCTTTATTCCACCTATCACTCACCTCCCTCTGTAGTAGGCAGTTAGACAGGTATGAGCAGAGTAGGAACAATAGGCCAGGCACAGAGAGTTTCCAGGGTGGAGAGCCCTGGGTGCCTAGCAATGGACAGAACTATAAGCCCTTGCATGACCATGCTCTTAAGCATTAACCCCTGAAAGATGACATCTAGGCCTCAGCTGTGTTTCAGCTCCAGGCCCAGAGAAGCCGCAAAATCAGAGGAAGTGATGCCATGGCTGACATCAGGGCCAGCTGCATTGACTAATGACCCCTGCCCTGGCGCCCACCAATAGTGGAGGCCATGACCCTGAGGAGACACAGGGAAAGCTGAGGAATGTTCTGTTGAGATCCTCCCCTGAGACCCCAGAGAAAAACCCTCAGACCGAGGACACACCTTTCCCCACCCATTTCCTTCCCCAGGGCACACTCTCTTCTCAACACACCTGAACCTCTCCTCCCTCTTTAGTCTCAAGGCAAGTATCTCCTCTCTGTCTCTCTCTCTTTCTGTCTTTTTCTCCCTTTCTTTCTCCTAAGCCCCAAGGGCCCTTCTTTTGCTGGAACTTGTTTCCTGAGTCCAGTTGTTCTACTGCTCACTTCTCCTACCTCTATGCTTTCTAAATAAACTTTCTCCTATAAGCTGAGTCTTGGCTCTGAATTCTTCTCTTAGCCGGAACACAAGAACTGAGGTTAATACCTGGCTCCATTTAACTCACCGCTAATACCTCTACTGTCTTGTCACTCTTCCCTGGGCTTTGTCTCTTACAGCCTTCACACCCAGCTGGGTCAAGGGCCACCTCTCCTGTGACACCGTCCTGACCTTCCCTCTCTCCCTCCCCCAGGACTGCATGGCCCTCTCACTAGGTCTCTAGAGCAGCTCTGTCGACACCTGGCTCTAACGCACGTTGTAAGTACAATAAATAGATAATAGGGATCAGCTGTTTACCCTGTGCTCGCCCTCCCTCTATCCTAAGTGCTTTAAGGATTCACTTGGTGGCTCACAACCACTTTCCAAAGTGGGTGATGATTTTGCTACTTTACAGATTAAAAAAATAAAAAGTGAAGGACTATGATGTGAAGTCCCTTGCCCAAAGTGACACGGCTAGTGGATGGTAGAGCTTGGACTTGGAGTCTAATGATGGAGACGATGGCTATTGCATTGAGATCATGAAGCTCTTGCCCATGAGAGACCTCAGTCTGTGAAAGCAGTAGCAAGATGGGTATAGCACTGTAGTAAGCACACAGCTTGGCCAGATGAGGAGCTCAGCGCCCGCTTATTCACACAATGAACAAATGAGCCATTAAGATTTTATTCAGACCACCTGGTCCACCTAGGTGTGAAGCAGGTCTCAGAAGGGAAACAGGTCATTCTAAGTCACATGACATGCTCATTCTAGGCCCAGGTACATTTTCCCTTGTCTTGGAGAGATATATTCCAGACCTAGAAGTATACCCTGCTTCTGAGATGGGCATGTCGTTGGCAGTGCCCCAAATTCATGGGCACTCAGTTCTTTCTCCTCCATCAGGGCTAGATGCTGCCTCTTCTCAGTCCTCACAAAGGTGATCCACAGTGTCTGCTGATCAGGGTGGCCTCTGTGGACCTCTCTGTGAGTTAGCATGCACAAGGTATCCAGAGGGGAAAATGATTTTACATGCTGTAGATTCCATGTGAGTATCTTTTATAATGGATCATACCTGGATCTCTAAAGTGCAAACTTGATAGACTTCCCCTCCCTCTCAAGAACCTTCAGTGGCTCCCCCGTGCCTCCTGCATTAAGCTCAAACTCCTCATTTTGGTTTTCAAGACCTTCCCCAATCTGGTTACCACTTATTTTTCCATTGCACACATCAATGACCTTGACATCACAGTCAACTGGGACTACCTGCTGTGGAAGTAGTAGGGTAAGGTATAAGGGGCACAGACCTTGCAGCCCCACACCTGCATCCCATGTCAGTCTTCCCTGCTTACCTATGTGACCTTGAATTCATTACTCCAAAACCTAAGTTGTTGCCAGGACAACTTGCCACCTCTCGATCTCCTATAGGCACCCCAAATGGTAGAAGGGTCTGAAGAGGGTCACAATCCACTGGGGAAAGAGAGGGAGAGAGAGAGAGGACCTTGCACAGTGCTGGGACATATTAGGGTCTTTGAAATTTAGTCCTCTTTACCCTTCTTTCCTTGCACCATGTTTTGGATTCTGTTAAATGAATTCTGTTTAGGTGACGTACAAGTGCCAGTTAAGAGACCCAGAAGCAGTTAATTTAGGTGGAATCAAAGTTCTGTTCCTGAGAGTCACCAGTTCCATTTTGGTGGTTCCCCTGTCAGAGGACACTCTCTCTCCTTCAGGTCAGCTCAGGGTGCCGAGAGCCTTTGGAGGTTCATGGTAGGTCCCACTAGAGCACAAGCTGTAACCTCTGCCAACAGGAAGGGTTGTTGTTGTTGGTGGTGTTTGGGGGGGGGGGGGACTGTGGGGCTCCCTGCAGGTACGCCATGGTCTCTTAGTGAATATAATTTTCACGGGACAGATGTTTTCTGCTGGCGGAAAAAGAAATAATAACTGTGCCGGGACCCCCCACTTCCATGGCTGGAGGGTCGCCAGCACTAAATCAACAGCTTTCTTTTCAGTGTGCACGCACATTCTTCCAGCCTGGTCAGTGGCTGAGGGCTATCCTGGATGCATGCGGAAGAGAGAGTGTGTGTGTGTAAGTATGAGTGTGACTGTGTGTAATTGTGAGATAGAATGGAATGACCAAACCCCAGCTGGCCTTGGGCCCAATAAAAACATGCTTCCTCCTTCAGGAAGCTTTCCCAGAATCCCTCAGCTGGGAGTAAATACACTCTTTTGGTGCTTGTGGCTTTCCACCCAGTTCCTAGGAGGCTTTGCAAAGTGTGGAACAAAAGCCAGCTGGAGAAACATAGAACTGAATTTGAATCCCAGCATCCGTATCACGCCTCAGTTTCCTTACTTTCTTTAGGAATGATAATACCTACCTGTTAGGGGTGTCTTGAGGACTTGATAAAACACCATGAGTGCCTAGCAGAGAGAAAGCCCTCAATAAAGTGAGCTTCCCTTCCTCCTTACCATTGCCAGTTGTGTTGGGTAGCTCCCAGACCCTTCTCCCATCACCCCTGGCTGTGTTGGCTTTAGACCAGTGGTTCTCAACCTTCTGGCCCTTTAAATTCAGTTCCTCATGATGTGACCCAACCATAAAATTATTTTCGTTGCTACTTCATAACTGTAATGTTGCTACTGTTATGAATCGTAATATAAATATCTGATATGCAGGATGGTCTTAGGCGACCCCTGTGAAAGGGTCGTTCGACCACCAAAGGGGTTGCGACCCGCAGGTTGAGAACCGCTGCTTTAACCCTTCCTCAGGGAAGGGAACGAGAACATATAAACCCTTGTGCATGCTTGACATGTCGTAGGGATCAAGCAAGATTTGGTGGTAAAATGAAAAATTGGCTGATAGACTTGATAAACTTGGTTGTGTATTCATTTGTTTTTCATTTATATAGTAAATACATTACTAGTTTAAGGGACTTGGCTGTGTTGATCAATGCAAACACCACAGAATGATGGGACTAGTAAGGATGCATAGAAGACACATAGCCACAGAATGGCCAAGCTGGGTTTTGAATGGAGGCCTCCTGACTTTTAGATCATCTACATTGTTGGCCAGGCCTGAATCTGGGTGAGAGAGCCCTAGCCCTTTCGGTAGCTTTCTGCCTTGGGACGGACACCTTTTGGGCTTCCTCCCACTCGGTGCCCCATGACTGATGTGCGGGTGGAAGGCACCATGTTTACTTTCTTTCCTCAATTTCCTCTGTGATGGAAGAATAAAGAATTCCTTGGTGTCTGGTAGCCCACACCCACCCGTCTCCCCCACGAACATGAAAGAGTGCAGGCAGCCGCTTTCACTTCTAATTTGTCTCCAATGGAATAATCCAGAAGGTGGTTTCAGGGGTTTCCTGGAGACAGAAATGCTACCTGCCCTGTGGCCTAGGCCTGAAGGAAAACTTTCATGAAATACGGCCCAGATATTTGATGTCGCCTGGACAGAATAATGAAACACTTCTTACAGGCAATTTATGAGTCTGAAAAACAGGCAGCTGACTTTCAAAGGCAGACGCCAAAGTGTCAGCAGGCTTCTCTCAAGGTCAAGGCTTAGATGAAAACCTGCCTGAGGCTCAGTGAGGAGAGGTGGAATTTGGGCCTGTGTGTGATAGATTTCATTCCACGCTGTTGGCACCGTTTGCCACACCCTTCTCCTGCATTATTAAAAAAAGACCATTGGACTTCAAATTATAGTCCTGGGTACGAATCCTGATTCACCCAAACACTTAACCTGTCCTGTAACCTTGGGAAGTCCCTTGACCTCTCTGAGCAGCATTGTTCTCAGGATTAAAATGAAAATAATATCTTCACCTTCAATAACTAATGCACAGATTAAATGTGAATGTGCTACAGAAATAATAGGAAGTCAAAACCTTTTCCCCTTCTTTTTTAGTTTTATTTTTTAAAAACTATTTTCTATAAGTCAGGGGACCTGGGGCCCAGCACTGGTCCTATCAAAAAGTTTCAGTGGCCCTTGATCAAGATTTTTTTTTTCTTTCTAGGCTTTATTTATTTATTTTTAATATGTTTTATTGATTTCAGGGAGAAGAAGGGAGAGGGAGAGAGATATAGAATCATCAATGATAAGAGAATCATTGATTGGCTGTCTAGGCTTTACTTTTCATATCTAGTAAAAAAATTACTGGAGGCTTATATGCTAAGATCTATGAAAAATGCTTCCTCCCTCCCTTCCTCCCTCTCTCCCTCCCTCCCTTCCTCCCTCTAATAGCCTGAACTCCTACATTATTTAATCTGAGTATTTTTTAAAAATATTTTTATTGATTTCAGAGAGGAAGGGAGAGGGATAGAGAGAAATATCAATGATGAGAGAGAATCATTGATCGGCTGCCTCCTGCAGGCCGCCTGCTGAGGATCGAGCCTGCAACCCAGGCATGTGCCCTTGACTGGAATCAAATCTGGGACCCTTCAGTCTGAAGGCTGATGCTCTATCCACTGAGCCAAATTGGCCAGGGCTAATCTGAGTATTTTTATATAATTTGCTACTAGTAAGCAGAAAGTCCTGTGTATTAGAGGGAAGTGTCTTAGACATGGAAATAAGAGATTTAGGTTTTTAAAATTTCTATCATCATCATCATCATTATCATCATCATCATCATCAATATTATTGGGTTGCTTTTAAAAATTATTAACTCCTGCCCCAAAAATTATTAAACCCAGATATCATCTGGAGTCTTTACATCCTAAGATATAAAATCAAACTATTATTTCATGGCTTGTGGACATCAAATATCTTTCTTAAGGTTCTAAACATTTTCAAGGGGGGTGAGATTTTCATGATCATCCGTGTTTTAGCAGATATTAGCAGATGCTCTCTCTATTCTGCACTGTCTAGACCTAGACAAGCACTTTTTTGATGTCCTTAAAAGAAACCCACTTGCACAAAACTTTCATAAAAATCTACTTTCAAAGTCATTAGTAGATTTCACTAATACTTGGTTGTCACTCAGTGGGATGATGCAGCACAAACAGTAAAGAACTTTATATAAATTTAACCACACCACCTTTCTCATGTATATTTTTTGTATAGTGTATTAGTCTGCTTGGACTGCTATAACAAAATGCCACAGACTGGGGGGCTTACACAACAAAAATTTATTTCCTCACAGTTTCAAAGGCTGGAAGTTCAAGACCAAGGTGCTGTTAAGGTTGGTTTCTGATGACTCCTCTCTTCTTGGCTTGTAGATAGCTGTCTTCTTGCTGTGTCCTCACATGACGTTTTCTCCATGGAGGTGTAGAGAAGGAGAGAGAGATTTCTGGTATAAATTTCCTCTTCTTATAGGACACTGGTCCTGTTAGATTAGGGTCCCACCCTGATGATCTCATTTAGCCTTAATTATCCGCCTAAAGGCACTATCTACAAATATAGTCACATTGAGCATTGGGGCTTCAACATATATATTTGGTGGAGGGAAAACAATTTAGTTCATAACACATAATAGGTCTTTTTCCATCTTTATGCTTTCAACATATTTGTGTTTTGAAATTTAATGTGCATTTCTCATAGACAGAATATTCTTGAATCTTGTGTTTCTATCCAGTTAGTCATTTTCTGTTTTTTAAGTTGGGGAGTTTTAGTCTCTTTATATTCAATGAGATTATTAATATGGTTGGGTTTAAGACTACCATCTTGCTATTTGTTTTCATTTGTTCTTTTTGATGTTGTTGCTGTTACTCTAATGAGCCTTTTCTCTCCTAACTAGATATATAAAAATATATATACATATATATTTAATCCATATATATATATATATATATATATATATATGGAATTCAATTTTATTTCCTCTATTTTGGCTTCTCATTAATACTTCTTTTTATTTTTAGTGTTTCTCTAGCGCTAACAACATGTATCTCTAACTTATCAAAACAAATCTATTTATATTCAATGTTATATTACCTTTAACTGCACACTGGATTCTTTACACTCTTCTAGAAAAATTATTTCTCACTTCACATGTGAAACTTATTTCCCACTTCACAAATACAATAACAGTATAATTCTATTTACCCACATCTTGTATTTTGTGCTTTGTTGTCATATCTCTTATTATTCTAAATATGTTACAAACCCCACCTTACAATGTTATTATTTTTTTATTTACTGGTAAGTTGTTTTTAATGAAAATTATGAGTAAAAAATTATCTTTTATGTTTAACTTATTTTTGTGTGCTGTCTTTTCCTGCCTATAGATCTGAGTTCCTACCTGCTATCAATGCCTTTTAGCCTAAAGAACATCCTTCAGCATTTCTGGTAGTGCATGTCTACTGACATCAAATTCTCTCAGCTTGCATTTATCAAAAATGTCTTCATTTCATCTTAGTTTTTGAAGAATATTGCTGATGAACATAGAATACTGAGTTGATATTTTTTCTGTTTGTTTTAGGACTTAAAATGTTCTTGTCTCCAGTCTTTCTGATAAGTCATCAATAATTGATATCACTGTTTCCCTATATATAAATTATCCTTGTTTTCTGATTGCTTTTGAGATTTTTTAAATTTTCCTTTTGTTTTCATGTTTGACTCTAACATACTTAGGTGTGGTTTTCTTTGTATTTACTCTACTTGGTATTCCCTGAGTTTTTTTGAATCTATACATTTATGCTTTTAGTAAGTATGGAAAAGTTTCAGCCATTTATTTTCAAATTGCTCCCCCAATTTCACTTCTTTCTCCTTCTGGGACTCCTATTATATGTATTTTGACCATTTTATATTGCTCTGAGGAACCCTGAGCTATTGTTCATTTTTCATGAATCTTCCTTTTCTTTTCTTCAGATAGGATAATTTCTATTGATTTTCTTTGAGTTTATTACACTTCTGCCTCCACAATCTCTTAGTAAGTCTATCAATCCAGTCCATTACAAATTTTCAGTAGCTATTGGTAGAGACATTGAATTCTGTTATCTTCCTCTGAAAAAGTGTGATTTTTATTCTAGCACACAGTAAGGAGCTTGATTACTAGCTTATCACCTTGAAGTTTTATAGGCTTATTTTTCTGTTTTGATACAGAGGGTCTTCAGAAAGCTCAATGTCTTTCTCAAGCTCCTCTAACTTGATGGGGCCAACATTCAAATTTGTGTTCCTCATGGATCTCATGAAGGCTTGGCTTTAGGCTTTTTTATGGTGGAACTAAAGCTGCACTGTAAAATATGGTAGCCACATGTAGCTAATTACATATAAATTTATATGAAATAAAATAAATTAAAGTAACCATTTAGTGCAACCAGCCATATTTTGAGTGTTTGACAGCTACTAAATGTATATAGCTGGTGATTATCATTTGTGACAGTACAAATAACATTAATATTATTGCAGCATGCTCTGCTCGTCAGTAGTTATCAAGAGTAAGCCTTACTTCAGAGTGTGGTCCTTAATTCTTATGTTGCAACCTTTTGGTATCTCAGCTAGAGGCCGGGGTATTAACAAAATTTCTCCTTTATTGCTGAACTGAATCTCTTCTGTTCTCCAGCACTGCTTCACCTCTGTTCTGTTCTCTACCCTGTTATAGCTGCTCCCTGGCAAGGCTGCACACTTTTTCCCTGAGCATATACACAGCCTCACTTACAGCTAAAGACCCTATAGGGCACTCCTACACAAGCTACTGGGGACCCCTGTCTGTGCAGTTTGCTCGTCTCTGGTGTTGTGCCCTATAATTCCAGCCATTTCAGTGGCTCTGATCACGGATGTCTACCTCCTGAGCTCATCAGAACCCTCATGTGTGCATGGACTCTAGCTCTCTGCTCTGTAGTGGGGAAATTATTCCCAAACAGAGAGCTGGGGCAATTGTGGGGCTCACCTTGGGAACTCACTTTTTTTCAGGGGTCCCAGTCTTGTGCTACCTGTTTTCCAATGCCAGAAAACGGCTGCCTTCTATACTTCGTTAGATTTTATATTTGTTTTGTCTTAATGGAGGCAGGTATACTTCATACCAGCGATTGCATCATATCCTGAAGTGGAACCCCATTAATTGGCAAGTGTTTTGAAATCATGAATTACCTCCTGCTGTTTTTTTTTTTAAAGTTCCTTTGCTACTTGGTTATTCTCATTGGCAATTCACTGTGCTCAGTAGCTAGCATCATGTTTTGCTGGTTCTACTTTCCTTGTTCCTATTATTTTTTTTCCCATTGAGATTCTCTGGGAAACTCAATTTTTTTTTCTTTCTGTTGTGCAGAAAATTTAGCTCTCCACAGTTCCTGTCCTCAAAAATATATAACTTCCAGAAATCCACCCAAGCCATTATGCTCAATTAATATTTAACAAAGGAGGCAAGAGCATACAATGGAGTCAAGACAGTCTCTTCAATAAATGGTGTTGGGAAAATTGGACAGGTGCATGCAAAAAAAATGAAACTAGATCACCAATTTATACCATACACAAAAATAAACTCAAAATGGATAAAAGACTTAAAAATCAGACGGGAAAACTTAAAAATCTTAGAAGAATCCATAGGCAGCAAAATAGCAGACATATGTTGTAGTAATATCTTTACTGATACATCTCCTAGACCAGTCATGGCGAACCTTTTGAGCTCGGCATGTCAGCATTTTGAAAAACCCTAACTTAACTCTGGTGCCATGTCACATATAGAAATTTTTTGATATTTGCAACCATAGTAAAACAAAGACTTATATTTTTGATATTTATTTTATATATTTAAATGCCATTTAACAAAGAAAAATCAACCAAAAATATGAGTTCGTGTGTCACCTCTGACACATGTGTCATAGGTTCGCCATCACTGAATTAGGAGGTAAAGTACAGTGGTAAAGGCAAGAGACATGTGGCCTGGGCCAGGGTGTTAACACTGGAATTGGGTTAACCTGGGCTTAGTGTGTATTTGTGGTATATTGATTGAATTCAGTTTCTTTATATCTAGCTCCCCTGAGCATGTAAGCTTTTGGAAGACAGGGTCTGTGTTTGATTTTTCTTTGTAGCCTGAGTTCTTAGAATAAGGCCTGCTAAATAATAAGCATACTATTTTTAGGATGTATTATTTTTATAATTTTATAAACAAACATTATTTTGAAATCTTTTTCTTTTTTAAATATGTGAGTTCCTGGGCATGACATAATGAGGGAAGGATGATGTATAATATCTCATTGTTGCCCCCTTTTTCCAGATGAGGTTCAGAGAGCTTAAATCAGGATCACCTTCTTACAAGCCACAAAGCAATGGAGCCAGTCTTTAATCTCAAGTCTGTCTGACCCCATAGCCCTTACCTTTTCCATTCCATCAGCAGGGCTGGTACAGACAGGGTACTGGGGAGACACAGGGGACAGGCTGGATGCAAGCCCCAACCGTGAGCCGCAAACCCCAACCATGATGACAGACAGAGCCTCCTTCAGGAGCAAAGTCCTGAGACACTTTCTGAGCAGAAATGACATGGGTTTGGGAAAGCCCCCTTTTCCAGGCAGAGTCCGCATGCTCCTGTGTGGCTAGTCTTTCTGATTCACACCTGGGGGTTACATTGTATTTTTCTATTTTTTGAAAAGAAAAAGAAAATGTAAAGAAGAAAAGTGAAGTCCCAATTGCCGAGTCTGTTAACGATACACATAATGTTGTGTTAACACGGGCGATTATCGAGCTGGACAGCACCCAGATTTCTGCCAAAACAAACCTTTCTGCTCAGCTGACCCGGGAATGCTTCAGCCAGAACGGGACAGAGTGAGGAGGGTGGACTGCAGTCTTCCATGGTCTGGAAACAATTAATGCCATGGCTATTGGCACTGTTGACTTCGCTGTGGCTCTGGTGGGAAGGACCCGACCCCAGGTCTCCTCTGACCCTTCCTCAAGACCCCAGGCAAGTCTCCACCTGTCTCAGAGCTCAGTTGCTCCTCAGGTGGATTAGATTAATGATAGAAGGTCCATTGGTTTTAACCTACTATGCTTCTGGGTGACCTTCAAGGAGCCAGAGGACTAACTGAGCCTTAGGCCCCTTGCATATGCAAGAAGGAGGCTCCTGTCTGCACTGCAGAACTGAGCTCTACCGGCTGTGAGACCTTGGGCATCACCGAAGTCTCCATTTTCTCTCCTGTAAAACGGCAAATAGGCTTTCCTTAAAGAGCTGTAGTGAGGATTAAACAAAATACAAGATGTAAGATACTTAGCACAGTGCCTGGCACATAGGAAATAACTAATACATGTTGGTTTCTTTCCTTCCCTTATTCCTCCTATGCCTTCATTTTTTCTTTCTTTTTTTTCCTTCCTTTATCCTGTCCCTGTTTCTTCCTCTTCCCTTGCCAAAGAAAAGTCTGTCTTGAATTATGATGCTGTGAGCCAGTTTATCTGCTTCATTCAATTGCAAATTACTTGACTGCAGGGACCAGGTGTGGGTCATCTTTTTATCCTATCTGCAGAGTAGGTGCTCAATAAATGCTTGATGAATCAATGATTGACTTGAAGTAGTCAGAGGCAAGCCTACCATCACTGTTTTTTTTGGCTTCCTCATTCCTTTTCCTTCTGATGGAAACATAAAAAGCAATACTTGCTTGCATATTCTTTCGTTCCCCAGGCTATAAAAAACATTAGATTCTAAAATGAAACAAAGGTAATGGAAACCAGAAAGCCATGTTTTGTGTGAGATTGAAAACATATGTTAAGAATGGGGATTCAAAATGATGAATCTGCACAAGGCTGTTGGCAATGTCCCCTCTCCCCTTGCTGCTCTGGTCAGAAGCAGGAGTGTGCAGATCTGCTGCAGCCCCGATTTGAGCCAGCCTCAGTGGTCAGGGCAGCAGGCCTGGCCTAGCCATGGGCATGCTTTTCCTTGAAGCATCTCCTGGAGGGCACTAGGTTGTTTGGGGAGTGAGGATCCCACAATGCTTTTTCTGACGTTTGGAAAGAGGAAAAGGATTTCTTTGGGTTCAGAAACAAAGAACGACTTCTGTTTTGCCCTTAAGATAAACATAGTCACTGTGACTTGTTAATTCTCTCCTGTTCAAAGGTAAATTGAGGCATATTACATATTTTAGGAGTTTTTCTAAGCAAAACTCAATTGGAATTGGGCAGCATGCAATCTGGCAGATAGAAAGGAGCTCTGAGGAACTGTGCAAAATGAAAGACTTCTACAGGCAGAAGGGAGCAGGAACAGGCAGCTTATACTAGACAAGAAAATGGTCACTTCCCTTTGGGGGATGGCAGTGGTTATTCAGGCTGGTTACCTAATGAGAGCTGATCAGGTTATTCTTGATTAACTGGTTTAAGAACTCACTTCTGGAAGGGCTAAACTGTAAGTAAGTCTTGGTTCAGTGATGTGGGGCTTAGCATAAGTTACTCCATTTGGGGTCTGAACATTCCTATGAGATGAGCCTTTTATCTACATTAGGTAAATAGCTCTTTTGCAGGGTCATTTTGAATATTCATTCTTCCTATTTTATAGATGAGCCAACAAAGTCATATAGCTAGTAAGTGGTAGACAGAGAATATAATGCTAACAATGCCTACCCAACATTGAGTTCCCACTTATTTATTTGATTATTTACACACTAGAGGCCCCGTGCATGGGAATCATGCACAGGTGGTGGTGGTGGTGGGGTGGGGGGTGGGGGGGGCGTGGCCTGAGGGGAACAGCCTGCTGTGGAAGCACCGCTCATCCTGGTCAGCCGAATGGCTGTGGATCCTCCTCTGAGTGGCTGCTCCCTGATCCCGCATCGTCCTTGGAGCCGGAGCACTGACCTCTCCAGGGGACCCGGTCAGGCCTGGGCCCAGGGACAATAGCACTGAGAGAGGCGGTGGAGTAGGCCTCAGTCCCGCAGCAGCCATGAACCCACCTCCCAGCCTCCAGGGTCAGAACAGCAGCGGTGCTGCACAGCCTGCACATGACCAGAGAAGTCAGCCTGGAGTGAAGAGGCAGAGCCTGGGGTCAGGAGGCTATGTCGAAGCCTGGGTTCCTGCCCGTTGGCTGGGGGTTTGCAGCAGGAGCAGCTGCTCATCCCAGTCATCCGAGCGGTGCTCCCACTGTGGTAGCCACTGACCACCAGGGGCAGCTCCTGCGTTGTCATAGCAACTGGTCGTTCTGGTCTTCTGCCATTCAGTCGCTGGGCTTTTATTATATAGGATTTATTCCATAGCTGTTCTTTGAGCACCTGCTGTGGCGTGCCAGACACTAGGTTGGATGGAGATACAGCATTGAAAGAGAGAGGTAAGATCTCTGCCCTTGCAGTTGACTGGCAGAGACGTCATGACCTGATCAATGTTCGGGTTCACTGAGTGTGATATAAAAGACATTCCAGGTGCTGTGAGTCTGTGATACAAGGGATTTGAGTCTGAGGTGTCAGGGGAAGCTCTTCTGAGGAGTGACTGCAAGGGGACAACTGGAAGACAAGTAAGAGGTATCCAGGCAAACTGGGGTAGAACCTTCCAGCCAAGGGAAGACATGTGAGAAGGCAGGACAGAGCATGATGTGATCAAGGGAGCAAAAGATGCTTGAAAGATGAGGTTTCCACCCTTTACTTCATTTATCCCCTCAACAACCCATAGGAAGATGTTATTATTCTCCTTTAACAGATTAGAAAAATGAGGCCCAAGTGACTTGCCCAAGGTTACATACCCAGAAGTATATTGAAACCCAGTGGGTTAACTCTCCTGCCTATGCTGATTCTACAATCTGTGGTATATCTGACCTTTCAAAAAGCTAAAAGTGAGAACTGTGACCAGGAACTAGAGATCTTTGAATCCTGAGGCTCTGAGCTGTGAGGCCTGAGCTGTACCAGCAACAGGGACAGCACAAGCCCAGGCCATTGTTGACGAATTTTCTGCCATGGGCCTCTCCTGACTCTAGGAAAGGCAGATTCTGGTGGTTGTAGATGACAGCATTTCATCCCTGTTCTGACATTGCCATGGGGACTCCGCAGACACCTCAGGGGTCTGGATTTGAAATTGTCTAAGGTCTTGTGTTTGCACATGCTTGAAACTGTAGCTTAGGTATTGCCTCTGCCAGGAAGCCTTCCTTGGACACACCAAGCTTGGTGTGATGTCCTTTCTTTGTTCCTACCACATGTACCTACCCTTCCCTGCACCCAGCCCTGGGAGTTCTTCTTTTTCACCTGGAAGCACACTGTATTATGCATGTTTACTGATCTGCCAACCACACCTGAAGGTAAGCTTCTTGGGGGTAGAGCTTGGATTCCGTTCATCTCTGTGTTCCAGCTTGGCCCAGGGCTTTCTTATGCTGGCTGATGATGAGTGAGTGCTACCTATTCCATTTCTGTTGGAGGGAAGGCAGCTTCCAGCAATTCATGACCTGAATGGTTATCATTAATCCAACAGTGGTCAATGGTGGAAATCAGATCAGTGGTGGGAAACATGCAGAAGAGCCCAGAGAACATGTTTTGGTTTCTAGGGGAAAGGCCACCACACCTGCTTTAAGATGGGCATTATTTCAGAAGAGACAATGGGGAGATGGAGCCAAGGCTGGAGAGGGTAGGGGATGGAGAGAAAGGGCTGCATTTCCCTAATGGTTTCCATCTGCTCTGACAGTGGGATGAATTCACATTTAATTGCCTCCTGCCCATGCATTTATGCTATAAACATGTACCGAGCACTCACTATGCCAGATACTCTACTCGATGCTGGGGAAATAGCAGAAATGAAGCAATTAGTGTATTGGGGGAGGCAGGAATGGAAACGGATAAGATGCAAAGTGCTTTACATAACAAGCAAGACCTTCAAAAACCCAGGTCCAGGATGAGTCACTGTGGGAGAACTGGGAGAGATGTATAGAGGAGATAACAGGATAAATAGGAGTTTGAAGGTGAAGCAAGGCATTTCTGGAAGAGCAAACAGCATGAGCAAAGATCCAGAGGATAGCAAGAGTGTGCCCCATCTAGGCAACAGGCTCACATTGGTTTATTGTGATAAAAACACAGGGCACTCTTGGGGGCTACGCTATGGGAGTAGAAGGAAAGGTGGCCACAGTGACAGGCGTCCTAGCATCTGGACTTAACCCCTGTAGAGACACAACCACAGTATCTTCTGTAAAACAGCAGCCAGGAGATATGACCATTGAGAGGGAGTCAGCACTTTTCACTTCTTCCCATGGGTGGTCCCATCAACCAAGCAAGAAGTGGTGGTGGAAGAAGCTGGGTAGGTGTAAGTATGGAGGAGGTGGCCGGTGCACTGCCATATTCAGGGTGAGAGGGGTCCCACATAGGAGGGCCTGGCATGTGCTCCAATTAGAAAAACAGCCAAGAGCCATGGCAGCAATGTCTCCCCTCGGTGCTGCCCCTGCTTCCTCCAAGAGACAATTGATCAAATGTTCTCTAAGGAGAGTAGACTCAGGAAAGAGGAAGAGGACACAAAGAAGAGCTCAGGCTCTATGCACCTGCAGTCCACTGTCCTGGCTCCAAGGACGGATGGAGGCCACTACCAGTAGAGCCCATGGCAACCTTGGTCTGAGAAGGCCCTGTTGGCACCATCCAGGCTGCATCCAGGCACCTGTCCCAGCCCTGCACTCCCCTACCTTGCAATTTTTTCCCCCTTGAGTTGTGTTCTAGGAGGAGGGGTTCCCCTTGGACTTTGAACTCAACCTATATGTTTCCTAATTACCTCACCTGTATCTGCCCCCAAGTTGGGAAGCCTGAGGTCTCTGGTTCCCCTCTCTTCCCTCACGGCCTTCCAAGCTCCGATTCATTTCCTTGCAGTGTATGCTGTGTGTCTGGGATCTTCTCAGTAATGTGAGCTCATTGAGGATCTGAACTGTGTCTTACGTATGTCTGTATGCCTGGCTCCAGCATGCAGCCAGTGCTGGAGATGAGAAACAGACAGACATTCACCTAATTGTTTCTGAAAACAGACAAAACTGGTGATGACACACCTTAGTCTGTGTGGAGAAGGGTAGCGAGGAGCAGTGACCTATTCTTTAATCCCTTCATTTCTTAGTGGACACTTTTCCCCTTAAAACTTCTTCATACTCCCCCAGGCTGATGTGGACAGGTGGGGAGGAGTGAAAATGTGCCTTTCCTATCTAGCTGTCATGTACCTGTTAACATAATATAGAATTTTTTTAAAAGAGCAGCTTTAGGTTTATAGAAAACTTGAGCAGGAAGTGCAGAGAGTTCCCATATACACACCTTTACCACAGACACACTTTCCCATCATTAACATCTTGCATTAGTGTGGTACAATTGACAAACCAATAATGATACATCAGTATTAACTAAAGCCCATAGTTTACATTAGGGATTACTCTTTCAAAAAATTCTATGACTTTTGTAAGTTTTGGCAAAAACTTAGAAAACTTAATGGCTAAAACTTAAAACTTTTATAAATTTTAGCCATTTTAATAGGTGTGTATTAGTGCTCCTCTTCTTTTTACTCTTGCCTCCAATGCTCTGGGTTGCGTATCTGCTGTCAGGCACCCTTCATAGGGTATTTGTGTCTCCATTTCATACATGAGGAAATTAAAAACCACTTAGGTAAGATGACTTGCCTCAAGTACCACTGCTGAGTGACTGCACCTTAGTTTAAACACAAATAGATCTGGTTCTAAATTTACTGCTCTTTTTCACCACCTCAGACGCCATTGAACATTAAACACACACGTGAGACAACACGCAATAATGCCACCCCATTCCTGCACCATGTAACCCAGAGACAAGAATATCTTTTAGTTAAAAAATATCTATAAAATTCATTCAGCTGGCTGGAGAAGGAATCCACTTTGATTGCCATGGACAAACCATGACTTCAAATAGAATTTAATCTAGAAGCCCACCTGATTCAACATCCTCTTTTCCCAAGTGAAGAGTCTGAGGCTGCATTTTTGAACAGGGCACTATTATTGGTTCTATAGAGGAATGGGCCTGACAAGTAGGCTCCTGGAATTGGAGACCACACCAAATGTAGGAGTTGCAAGCTTTCAGAAGTGAGCTCAAATGCAGGAACTCAAGCAGTCTGGTCCCACAGGGAAGAATGGTCTCTGGAGAGTGTGGTGATGGGCAATTGGTGATATAGGAAAATTGGCCTCAGGGCAGGAAAAGGCCACATCCTGCTGAGTGCTGGAGGGAGAGATGAGTTAGACAAGTGTCTGAGGTGGTGTTGTTTAGTCATCAAGAGTTTGGATTTCATGAGCTTGAATTTCAGTTCTATCACTTCATAGCTGTATGATCATGGGCAAATTCTTCAAGCCTCACTCTGTTCATGGACTGGGGGTAGTAGCAGTCCTTTCCCCATAAGACTGTTATGAGTATTAAGTGACACAATGCATGTAGCATAGCCCTGGTGTATAGAAAGTTTTTAGTATACTTTAGTCATCATTATTATAAGAAGGAGGTTCAGCCACATAGGAGATAGGGATTAGAAGGCAGGCTGATTTAATATGGAGTCTCCTGAGTTAGAGTCCATGGATGAGGGACAGGGTAGGTCCTAGAGTCTGTGGTACAGCTGAATCTTTAAAGTTGAGTCATGTGGCTTCAGCAGTGATGTGCAAAGGACAGGAGACAGGAAGAGCACTTCAGTCAGAGAAGAAAAGTGGCCTCTAAGCCTTTATCCTTGCAGCTCCTTTTCCTGGAAATGAGTAACTTCCTTGTATTTTGTCATCTGCCTGGTGAACAGCTACCCACCACGCAAGACTCAGCTCATGAGCGTAACACGCTGGCTAAGAACAAGGTTCTGGAGTCTGTCTGACCTGTGTTCAAACCCTGTTTTTTGCCTTCCTGGCTGTGACCTTTAGTAAGTCATTTACCTTTTCAAGCCTCTGTTTCCTCATTTGTAATATAGAGCTAATGACAGTATCTGCCTCATAGGGTTGTTGTAAGAATTGAGTCATATAGTGTATGCAGGGGCTGAAACATGATGTACTGTGTTAATTGTATCCTCCAAAAATATATGTTCAAGTCCTAACCTCCCAGCACTATCAATTTCAATGTATTTGGAAATAAGATCTTGAGATGAATTCATACCGGATTAGGGGTGTGTCCTAAATTCAATGACTGGTATCCTTATAGGAAGAAAAGATGCAGAGAGACAGAGAAAAGGCCATGTTACAAAGGAGGCAGAGATTGGAGGGATGCAGGTACAAGCCTTCTCAGGAATGTGAGCTCATTGAGGATCTGCACTGTCTTACAGGTGTCTGTATGCCTGGCTCCAGCATGGGACCAGTGCTGGAGATGAGGAGAGCTGGGAGCCACCAGAAGCTAGGAGAGAGGCATGGAACAGATTCTCCCTCAGAATCTTCGAGGGAACCAACCCTTCAGACACCTTGGTTTCTGGCATCCTGAACTGTGAGAGAATAAATTTCTGTTGTTTTAAAATACCCAGCTTGTGGCAATTTGTTAAGGCAGCCCCAGGAAACTAATGCACATGACAAGCACTCAATGCATGGTGGGCATTTGCACCCTTATTATCCATGAAGCCTTTCTTTACACTCTGGGAAGAACTGACTCCTCCTCCTTGAGGTTCCAGTCTACCCTGCACCTCCCTGACACTCTTTAGGGGAGTTATTTGCTTATGTGTTCATCTCTGACATTGCACTTTGAATCCTTTGAGGGAATCTGTCTGACTCATCTTTGTGTCTGTGGTGTCCAGCACAGGACCTGGCACTAGGTGAAGATTGGACAAGAATCCAGGTTTTCTGCCTCCCTGTTGGCACCCAGGTCTTTGTCATCCTCCTGTCTCAATGGAGATGGAATACTATACTCCATGATCAAATGCAGAGCCTCTGGTACCCCTCCCCCAACCCTTTCCCACATCTGGCTGAATTAGGTGTGAATGAATGAAAAACATAAGGATCCCATTTGTTTCCCCCTGCTTTTTTTAAAGCGTGCACTTAGAATTAACCAGCCAAGCATGACTGAGAGTTTTGACAAACCCAAAATATTAGAGAAAGAGTTCAAGATGTTTTGATGATCCTCAGTGCAAAGGTAGTTAAGCTGCTGGTCCCACCATTTGTTCTACTTGAGGCCAGTGACTAAGTTTTGACTGACAGCAGCCTATATCAGGAGGTGGGAAATGCATGTGGGGGCCCTGACAGGCTGTCTCTCCCAGGAGTACTTGGCCTAGGGTTCGAACACTGCCTGGGGCACAGCCAGGGCCAGATGTGCCAGAGAGATAGAGCACTGAGTGTCTGCCTAGTGTTGGCGCTGTCACCCTTGGCTCAGGCTGTTGTCCTAAATGCTATAGTCCCAGGCAAGTCTGATACCACTCATTGATCTTTGGATTTTAGTTTTGGAAATCCCTGATGACAGGTGAGATGCAGGGACATGTACAGCTAGACCCTGCTGGAGTTCAGAGTTAAGAGGTCAGATGGCTTAAAAATCGATGCCCAACCCCTCTCTCTTTAAAAAAAACAAACGAGTCACGTTTTTCTCCTTATTACAAAAATAGTACCTGCTTTTTATGTGCATGTGGAAAATAATCATATGGAGAACTATTTATAAGGGGAAAAACCCACTTATAATTCTACCTTACACGAATACCACCATTAACACATTATTATATATCCTTCCAGACATTTTTCTATGTACACACATGTACATATTGCATATAAATTATCACATTGTGCTCTGGTCAGTTCCCAGAATATAAATGATGTGCCTCAATAGAGTAGAGGGATACTCCACTTATACACATAAACGTCTTATTTTAAAAATAAAGTTAGGACAAAATTGGGAGTCTAATGTTATGCTTTTTGCACTCTGTTGTTCAGCTATTTATCTTTCAGATTTTATGTCATTTCCTTGGAAGCTGTTTTGACTGGACCGGGGCAGATTTCCCTACTACATGCTCTCAGTACCCTGCATTCATGTCATGATGCATAGTAATACACTGAGACAGTAAACATTTCCATGTGTAATTTCCATGTCTCTCCTGCTGGACTGTAACTTGGGCAAGTGTGAAGCAGTGACTGGCTTGAGCCACGGAACCACCCACTACTTCTGTCCAATCCTGCACCTGCCTCAGTCTTCAGTCCCCGAGCTTCTGGGATGGGGGGACGTCTGGAACCCTTGACATTGGACCTTGCTCCATACACACCTAAGTGTCCCTGTGTATATCTTCTCAGTGTTCCCCAAAGGAACCTGCTGCTATTGAAACCCAGTAATTGTACCCCAAGGAAAGAGAAGTGGCTAATATTTTGGAATTCTATTTTATACTGGCTTCAAGCTATAGCAACATCACCCAGGTTCTCCACTTAAAATGGAGGCGAGAGAGGAGTTTGGTAGATCTAGATAGAGGACAATAGGGCCCTCAATGGCCTTGTCACTATTACCCCAGTGTGGGTGTGAAGCCAGAATGGATACCTTTAGGAATTGACATAATTCCCACACACCTTCTTGACCGATGGTAAAGTCTATCATGGAGAAAGGATCACACAGAATTATTAACATTCACCAGTTACATTGAAAGAAAAAATCAAAAGCAGTAACACATTTCTGAGGAGAGCTGAAGACATTATCACAATCATCAGACTTAGAAAACACAGTCAGGGTGTTTAGAAGACACAGTCGCTCATCCCCACTTAATTTTTCATTTGCCAGGGTAAATGGATCTTTGAGATGATAATAGTTGGCCATAACTGTAATTAGGTGGAGGCTCCAACTGCAGCTACCGCTTTTGGATGTGTTCTTTTGCAGCTAAGCGATCCAGCCCCTGACATTGAATGTGTAGCTATTGAGACAGCAAATGCATTTTCTCCCTTCTGAATCACAGTGAACATCAGAGCAATTCGCTCTTATCTGGTAGGTTGTGCAGTAAGACACTACTCGCCTGATTCAGGGGGTTTGTCAATTCTCCAGATCTGTGTTACAGTCTATTCTACAGGATCTCAATCAATGGCTTCGCCTTCCAGGACATCATGCGTGTCCACTAGCTTGATGTCATTATGTAATGATGGGGCTCAAAACATGTGACTCCAGACAATGGCACCTTGGCATGTTAAATATCTTAGGCTGAAGGAGTTTTGGAAAATGGCAGAAGTAAGGAGGTCACTCTGACCTCCCCTCCTTGCCCTTCATCCCTGAAATAGGTCACAAACTCCCATGTGAAAGGTACCTCCGTGTATCGAAGGAAGGAAAGAAGATATGGGAACCACCGAGATGGGGAATTTGGTGTTGAGAAATCTGTACAAACAAACCTTATTAAACTATCCCTTGTCTTCCTTGCTACCGCTTCACCATTGTCTACCCCAGTCAAAACTACTTTGTCTTGTCAGTTCTTCACAAAGTTATTTATTTTTTCTAAAAGCTATGAAAGCTTCCTGCTCTGGTCACTTCTTCAGGTCTTCATTCTCTTGTGAAGGCTCCCATGGATATGCAAAAGTTCAGTAAAATTTGTATGCTTTCTTCTGTTTGTCTGTCTTAGTTTAATTTTTGAACCCAGAGACCTAAGATGTTGAGGAAAACCTTTCTTCCCCTACAGTAGATAAGACGTAGAAATAGTATATTCCCTAGATGTTTGGCAAGATACACGTGTGCAGATGGTGAGCCATATATCCTGTGAACTTGAGTTCCTGTTCTGGGGCAGATCTAGCAAATTTTCTCTGTAAAGGGCCAAAGAGGAAATAATTTTCACTTTGGGTACAAGGTCTCCCTTGCAACTACTTAACTCTGCCATTGCAGAGAGAAAACAGCCATAGATCATATGCACACCAATGAACATGACATTTCCAATAAACTTTTATTTACAAATACAGGCTGAGAGCTTAGTTTGGCCTGTAGGCTTTAGTTTGCAGACCCCTAATGTAGAGCATGCCAACTATCTAAAAAAACCAAACCAAACCAAAACCAAAAAAAGTCCAGCCCAAAACAAAACAAAAAAACGGTCTCTCCTATTCTCTTTTCCACTACAGGAGGCATGATGCTAAGTAGGCTTCTTAGAAATTTGGAGTCAGTTGATGCCACATTTGGGTATATTGCTCTCACCCATTTGCCAGGTGACTTGAAAAACTAGAAGCTTTGGCAAATATGTTCTCCTATGAAGTAGGCTTTCTTGTTTTGTTGATGGTTTCTTTTGCTGTACAGAAGCTTTTTATTTTGATGTAGTCCCATTTGTTTATTTTCTCTTTAGTTTCCATTGCCCTAGGACAGTGATGGCGAACCTATGACACATGTGTCAGAGGTGACACGCAAACTCATTTTTTTGGTTGATTTTTCTTTGTTAAATGGCATTTAATTATATAAAATAAATATCGAAAATATAAGTCTTTGTTTTACTATGGTTGCAAATATCAAAAAATTTCTATATGTGACATGGCACCAGAGTTAAGTTAGGGTTTTTTAAAATGCTGACACGCCGAGCTCAAAAGGATCGCCATCACTGCCCTAGGAGCTGTATTGGTGAAGATATTGCTTTGGCATATGTCCGAGATTTTGCTTCTTGTAGATTCCTCTAATATTTTTATGGTTTCCCATCTTATGTTTAAGTCCTTTATCCATTTTGAGTTTATTTTTGTGTATGGTGTAAGCCTGTGATCTAGTTTCATTTTTTTTTTTTGCATGTATCTGTCCAATTTTCCCAACACCATTTATTAAAGAGACTATCTTGACTCCATTGTATGTTCTTGCCTCCTTTGTCAAATATTAATTGACCATAGTGGTTTGGGTTGATTTTTAGGTTCTTTATTCTATTCCATTGATCTATATGTTTGTTCTTGTGACAGTACCAGGCGGTTTTGAGAACAGTGTCTTTGTAATACAGCTTGATATCTGGTATTGAGATCCCTCCTACTTTGTTCTTCTTTCTCAAGATTGCTGCAGCTATTTGGGGTCACTTAGGCTGTTTCCAAATCTTAGCTACGGTAAATTGTGCTGCTATGAACATAGGGGTGCATATATCCTTTCTGATTGCTGTTTTTAGTTTCTTGGGATATATTCCTAGAAGTGAGATTACTAGGTCAAATGGGAGTTCCATTTTTAGTTTTTGGAGGAAACTCCATACTGTTCTCCACGTGGTTGCACCAGTCTGCATTCCCACCAGCAGTGCACAAGGGTTCCTTTTTCTCCACATCCTCTCCAGCACTTGTTATTTGTTGGTTTGTTGATGATAGCCATTCTGACAGTTGTGAGATGGTACTGCATTGTCATTTTTATTTGCAGCTCTCAGATGTTTAGTGACTTTGAGCATGTTTTCATATGTCTCTTGGCCTTCCTTATGTTCTCTTTCAAAAAGTATCTATTTAGGTCCATTGCCCATTTTTTGATTGGGTTGCTTATCTTTCTTTTGTTAAGTTGTATAAGTTCCCTGTGGATTAAAAAACTGTGGTACATCTACACAATGGAATACTACGCTGTGGAAAAAAGAAAGAATTCTTACCATTTGCAACAGCATGGATGGAACTGGAGAGCATTATGCTAAGCAAAGTAAGCCAGTCAGAGAAAGATAAATATCACATGATCTCACTCATTTGTGGAATATAATGAACTACATAAACTGATGAACAAAAATAGATTCAGAGACAGAGAAGCATCGATCAGATGGTCAAACCTCAGAGGGAAGGTAGGGGAGAATGGAGATAAGGAGGAGAGATTAACCAAAGGACTTGTATGCATGCATATAAGCCTAACCAATGGACACAGATTCCAGGGGGGGGTGAGGGCATGTGTAGGGAGGTGGGGGGGCAGTTGGGGGATAAAGACACATATGTAATACCTTAATCAATAAAGAAAAAGAAAACTGGAAGCTTTAAGAGAGGCCCAAATTAAAAGAAGAAACTTTGGCTCTTTCAAAACAGTCTGGTGGCTCTTCCCTGAACTCTTTGGATTTACAGATACAGTAGGACTTGAAGTGTCTGCAGTAAACTGAGATGCTGAATGGCCTTGCATGAGAACACCATCCGAATGGTCCTACTTTCTTGAGCCTTCTGAGCCTTTCCTCAGTACTCTGCCCAGTGGTTTGGTACCTCTTCCTCATTTACTATAGGCCAAATTTACATCTAAGTGTCAAAAGGCCACTCCAACTGCCATGGAGGCCTTTTGACTTTTACAGGAAATCTTGACTAGTTTTCTGAGCTACCATTTTCCTTTTGTCAAGACTTTTAAAACTGTTAGCCACAGCTATCCTAATCTGCAATTTTTGTTATTACCACTGCCTTCCTATCACTCAGTGTCACCATGCTTCATCCACTTCCGACCCACCTATATCTTAGCACCTAGTACTTCTGTTAGAGTAGGCAGTTAGTTAGATGATTAAGAAAAGAGGAGGCAACACAGGGAACAGTCATGAGGTGGGATTCCTTTTACTAAGTGCATATGCAATGGAAGCCAAATGACGAAATGGAACTGTGAGGCGCCAAAATGGTGGCCATATAGGGGGAGGGCACAAGCCTGGGAAAGTCTGGGAAAATTATTGGATTGGAGAAGAGCACAAGGCCTGACGAATTCAGGAAACGGGGAGGGCCCAACATAAACCCAGGAAAAGCCCAGAAAGAGAGAGGATCATTTGAAAGAAAGCCTGCTCTTTCCCGAACTCAATGGAATCTATGGAACCTAGACAAAGAACAAGGGCTCATGTCTCCTTGGAACACGCCTGTGCCCTTCCTTCTCTCGGCACATACTTTTTGCATTCTTTTCTCCTAAACTCTGAGGTCCCCATGAGACTTGCAACCAGGGAAGCAGTGAGGAATGGCAGAGGACTCTCCTTTTGCCTCTGTAACTTCCTCTCCTGAGTCCACACAGCCCAGTTCTATAGCCTGCCCGCTCTCTGCCTCTCCGAGAGTGTACCATCGCTTCTCACTCTAATAAATCTTGCCACTGTCACGTAAAACTCCTCCCACAGGCGTGACCCTGAAAATTTTTTCCTGGGACATCCCTGAAGGACCCAATTCCTCTGGTAACACTTCTAGGGGCTATCACCACCCCACTCCCCACAGGCATTTGATTCCTTATCACTGTCTGACCTGTGAGTATTACAGTTCCAGAATCCTACTTGGATTAGGTTATCCCCAAAGTAGATCCAGCTTCCTTTGCCCAAATGTGCCACTGACTTTGGCACTGATTCTTAAAAGGTTTTTCCTTTTAGGCAGAACTAACGATCTTCAGGATCCAGCTCTGTGCCCTGTTCTGCAAAGCTTTGTCCCCCAAAGTCAAGGTACTAGTCAAGTGAACAGTTTTTACAGTACTTAACACCAATCTGTCTCTATTTCCAGATGATTGCTTGTGACTGTTGGTCTGCATATTATTGTTTATGGGACTATTTCCTCTGTGAGGCTGTTAGAGATGAAGATGAATGTAAGCCCACGGCTGTTTCCCTCACACCAAGCATTCTGCGTGGCAAAGAATCTTGAGCATAGCCTTCAGGTAGTTTTTGCTGAATAACTGACTGAATGGATATGCACCGTCGAGACCCTGGACTGTGTTGAAGATACTAAGCCTCCAGAACCACTCTGCTGGTGAGGTTTCTAGTCCCACAAACAGCTGCCCCACTTAAATTATTTGCTCTGTATATTTTTTCCTAAGCCCCTAAGACCTTGAGGCACAATAACCTCTTCGCTTGCATGAGATTTGCAAGTCATCAATTCCTGACCATGGGCCATTTCCTTTGTAGAGGGGAGAAAGTGATTCCCTGCAGTCTTCTGAATTTACAGAGAAAAGCTGTCCAGATGTGGCTGGCCTACCTCTCTGGGCTCCCTCTCCCCCACAGCTCCCTTAATTTCATTCCTGGCTGAGGGGAGAGGGGAAGGATTAGGAGTCCACAGGCAGCTTCTTTCAAGCTTTGGGGGAGGGCAGATGGTTCCTGTCAATGTTTTCTCTACATGCAGATTGTGTTCCTTAAAGCAAAATGCAGGCTGTGAATCCCCAGGCTGGCTTGACATCAACCCTGGGGGGTGGCGAGGCCCGCCCAGGCTGGGTCAGGGTGGGGCAAGAAGAGACCTGGCTGTGCCTGGCTTCAGCATCAAGAAGTGCTCTGGGGTCCGGCATGGAAGAGGTGTGACCAGCCTCACGCCTGGGCTGAGTTCATGTTTCTTATAGTGACTCATATTCTGAAATAATTCTAGGAGCTCAGTGAGATCGGAAGTAGCCAGATAGAGCACTCTAGAAGAGTTGGGGCTTAAGTTTTGCTTTGAAAAATGGGGGTGGTTTGTTTGAAAGGAGAAGATAGAGGCGGGCATTCTAAGCAAGCAAAATCATGTGACTATGGTAGCAACAATTTGGATTGAAATTAATTTCAGTCCAATAAATTTTTCTTGAGTACCTAGTGTTAAAAGGCATTTAAAAGATAATTTTGGTGACACAGACTTATTTAATACTTCATGGAGCAGACAGTCTCCATTTGGAGAACTGAAAAAAAAAATGGGACAGAAGGTAGGATCTTTTATAGGATAGAGAATGAAAAACAAGGAATAGAAAATATCCTATTGACTGGGCCAAATAGCCAACTTTGGAGAAGGAACAAGGATAGTAAGCATTGAGCCCAGACAGAGTTGGCTTGACGTTTGGTTGACTGTGTTTCTGGTCAAGAACAACATTTACAAAGATACAAAAGTTATCTAAGTTTTGGTTTACTGATGTACTACCCAGGCAGGAGTGGCTCCATCTTGGGCCTAGGCATTTATTTTAACTCTGATAGATACCAGACATGTACGTTTTGGATCTGTCCCCCATCAGGCAGTAAGTCACTTGCAGACAGGGGCTGTCTGCATCACAGCTAGGTAACAGATTCAAAGACCTTAGCACTTTAATGATTGATCAGTCTCTCTGTACCAGGTCTGGTGCTAGATGGCAGGGACCAGACTTGGATATGGTTTCTGAAGTCAACTCACAGTCTAGCAGTTATAGTAATGTAGAAACCTGTGTACAGAGTTCAAAATAGCACAGGGAAGAGAGTGACCAGTTCTGTTCAGTGAGGTCAAGGGCACCTTATGAAGAATATGAGCCTAAATAAATTGAGTTTTGAAGGAAAAACAGGATTTCTTTGGCTGGATGGGGAAAGGGGGTTTAGGCTGAGGAACAGCATTTGCTCAGATGTATGAAACAGTATGTACTTTATGGGTGGAACTACAAGTAGTTTGTATTTCAGAACATTCATTCAACAATTATTTGTTAAGCCCCTACTGTGTGCTCCAGGTGCTGGAGATACAGGAGTAACCAAGGCAGACATGTTTCTTTCTTGCTGTAATATATGTCTGCTCAGGCATATATGAAGTACCATAGACTGGGTGGCTTGAACAACAAGAAATTATTTTCTCAAGTTGGAGATAAGGTGTTGGCAGAATTGGCTTCTTCCCAGGCCTCTCTCCTTGGCTTATGGATGGCCACCTGTGTGTGTCTGTGTCCTAATTTTCTCTTCTTATAAGGACACCAGCCATATGGGACTAGGAATCACCCTAATGACCGCATTTTAACTTAATTACCTCTTTTAAAATTCTATCTCCAAATATGGTCTCATTCAGAAGTACTGGGGTTTAGGACTTCAAAATATGAATTTTGGGGGATCATGACTCAGCTCATATACTTGCAGAGCGTTTACATTCTAATGTGTTTAGGGGTGAGGGGATAATAAATGACTATACCAAGAAAGACACTTGGTAAATTTAGATAATAATGTGTTATGAAGAGAATAAAAATAAGATAATGGCATAAACATTTACCATTCATTATTACATATTATGTATTACATACTGTAGCAAATATATACAATATTGGCAAATATTGTTGGAATACCTTTTATGAGTCAGGATTTGGGTTTGTTGTTGGGGATCAAAATGTCCATCAGACATTCTCTGCCCTTAAAATGTTTACATTGCAGAAACCTATGTACATATAAAAAAATCTATGAGGAGACCCCACGGTGGGATTTAAATGCTTAATCAGGAACACTGGAGTTGTGCCAGCTGGGCGAAGGGAGATGGTAAGCTCTTCACCTGCATCATGTAGGAAAATCCATTTCCATCTTGGGTCCCAGAGATGAAATTCTTTTGCCACCAAAGGGAGAACAAAACATTCTTTGATGCTGGCAGCCCAGGCACAGTCCTGACCTTTCTGTGAACCTGAGGCCAGGTAGACATAGAGGCTCTGATCAGAGATGGGTTAATAATTCATCATTAGCAATGGGCATTTACTCTGGGCACTATAGTGGATAAAGGCTTACATTGACCCTTGAACAAATTCTGAGGCAGAGACTGAAAACACGGGCCCCCTAGAACGTGACTGTTTCAGGCCAGACCAGACGAGAGCAGTAAGGGGCTCCCAGAGGGGACTGCAGAAGCCAGGTGGAGCAAGGGAGAAATCTACCTGGGTCAAACTGGGACTAGCAAGGAACTGTCGCTGGTTCCTCAAGGAGGAGGAGCAAAGCCTCTGTCAATGTTTAGGGCAGTGACTCTCAAAGCTTAACAGGCCCACGAATCTCTTGTAGAGACTGTTACATGTGTAGATGACAGGTCCTCACCCAGCATCATTCAGTAGTGGAGGGGTGGGGGGAGTCTGTGGTGGGAACCTGGACCCAGCATTTTGAACAAGCCACCCTTTCTCCTCCCAACATGTTTTGGATATAGATGCACTTGTAGCAGTAGATCTATATCCATAGATGTAGGTAGGTGGATTGCTGATCACATTTTGAGGACTCTGTGTTATTTTTTTAAAATATACTTTTATTGATTTCAGAGAGGAAGGGAGAAGGAGAGAGATAGAAACATCAGTGATGAGAGAGAATCGTTGATTGGCTTCCTCCTGCACACCCCACACTGGGGATGAAGCCCACAACCGAGGCATGTGCCCTGACCAGGAATCGAATGGTGACCTTCTGGTTCATAGGTCAATGTTCAACCTCTGAGCCACACCAGCTGGGCAAGGACTCTGTGTTATTAAATACAAATAGGACTTAAATGAACTGCATGATAAATTGTATATAGTATTCTAGTCGATGAGTAGTTTAATCATTCTTAACTAATTCCTCTGGGTCACAAGAGTCCCTAGTTAAACTAGCTGTGCTAATCTCCTATATAATAAAACCCTAATATGAAAATGGACAGAACGGTGGAACGACTGGTTGCTATGACTTGCACTAACCACCAGGGGGCAGATGCTCAATGCAGGAGCTGCCCTCTGGTGGTCAGTGCGCTCCCACAGCAGGAGCACTGCTCAGTCAGAAGCCAGGGTAATGGCTGGCGAGTTCAGTGGCAGTGGCGGGGGCCTCTCCCGCCGCTGTGGCAGCACTAAGGACCCCTTGGCGGACATCCCCCAAGGAGTCCCAGACTGTGAGAGGGCGCAGGCTGGGCTGAGGGACCCCTCCAGTGCATGAATGTCATGCACCGGGCCTCTAGTTGTTATATATGCCTGAATCAGGTAGACCCTGCCTACCCCATTTACCATTTGGCTGTGGAGAGTGGGCAAAACTAGATTCTGTTCAGGCCACCTGAGGTTTCACATGACCACTTTGCTCAAGTTCCATAGCAACTGAAATGAAGAGGGAGAGAACTTTGTTATGACATTTTACTATGATTGCTCATAACATTTCTTGAGAGCATACCATGTGCCAGGCATACGGTTTACCCCAGAAGCCGACCCCGAGACTAAGACTGAAAGGCAAGTAGTTTAACTGGGCGGTGGTCCCAGGAAACACCCATTGGGAAGTGAGGCAGGCAAGGGAAGGAAACCAGCAAGACGTGTGTTATCAAGTGAGTTACCATGTGAGTAACATTGGGGTCCTCCGGGTTAGGTGACCAACTGACCCTGTTTACCTGAGACCAAAGGGTTTGATGAGATGAAGGACTTTCAGTGCAAAAACCAGGAAAGTCCCAGGGAAATCGGGATGCATTGGTTGCCCAATCTGAGAGTCAGTGTACCACATATACTGAAAGTTATCCCAACTTGGGGTGAGGAAATTAGGTTCTACATCCACCAACTCACCATCTGGTTGGTCAGGGTGATGCAGTTTTTCCTTGCAGCTCTAGAGAGTTCCAGAGTGAGTCAACCAGGCTGCTGATTGTTGTGTGGCTCTGGAAACAGAGGCATGTGCAGAATGCTTCTCGCTGCTGCATTGCACAGCTTCTCACCTTCCCTCACCTCACTTCTCCTTTCCTTCACTCTTACTTCCTGGGCTTGCAGCTCCCAAGTAAAGCATCAGCATCCTAATCCCTGCCTCAGGCTCTGCCTTTACTGGGGCTGCCTAATTCAGCAGGAGCAGGAGACCCGAGTTCAAGTCTCAGTTCTTTGGCTGACCTGTGCCACTTCGAGAATTATTTTTTTCTCGGGGCCTCAGTTTCCCCACCTCCAAATGAGGACATTGGAACTGCAGCTGACCCTTGAACGACGTGAGTTTGAACTGCAATGGTCCACTTATACACAGATTTCCCCCCCCCAATAAATATAGTCAACCCTCATTTCCAAATTTTGCACTCATGGATTTAACCAACTGTGGATTGAAAACAGTATTTTTGATTCGTGGCTAGGAATCCACAGGTTTGGAGGGCCAACTGTATGCATTATTTGCTTCATGTCATTTTATATAAGGAACTTGAGCTTCCCTGATTTTGGTATCTGCAGAGGGTCCTGGAACCAGTCCCGTGTGGGTACTGAGGGTTGACTGGGAAGTTGAAAGTTATATGCAGATTTTAGAGTGTGCCAGGCTAGGTGTCCTTAACCCCTGCATTGTTCAAGGGTCAACTGTGTGTGATTTCTTAGTTCCTTCCTGGGCCTCATATTCTCTGATCCTATAAGAGTCTCCTAAAAGACTCTTGTAAGTTCCCTGCAAAGCAGTAAGCCATAAACTCTTTTCAACTCAGCCATATTTTCCCCCATCACTCTTAATGAATCTTGGTTTCCTGGGCAATTTTTATTTAACAGAAAAAAAGGAGGGCACGAGAAAGCAAGTTTGGAAACTCAGGGCCTCTATGCCCTGAGGAGATTTTCCTAAAACAATCTTTTTTTGGGAGATGGGGGCAGGGAGAGACTTTGCAAGGAAATTCAGTTGTTCAAAAATGGCCTTTGAAACCAAAGACTATGGAAAAGTTTAAAGAAAAGCACAAAATGATTGGGGATAAATAGTTCCATATGAGTTACTGGATATAATATTCCTCCTTGTGCTACTCACTGCTGGGTGAAAGCAGACATTGCATGCTTGGTGTGTGCTAACAGATGTGTGTTTAGGTTTAATGGGATTTTAGAGGGGTCAAGAATTCCCCCAAAAGAGTACTTACTCCATTCTGCTCTCTGAGGGTCACAAGAAACCACTCAAAACCCCGCCTCCTTTTGGTTGCCAGGCCTTAAAGGTTTTGTTTACTTCTCACTATGGTAAATAATTTGGAAAAGTTGGAGGATGAAAAATAATAATGGCAATAATACTAACAATAACATAATCAATACTGTTTATCAAATGTGGAGTGCATTAACTTATTTGGGTTTCACAAAAAGAGAAGTTCAGTAACTTGTCCAAAGTCATGTGGTGGTGGAAGCAAAAGTGAACCAGGATCCCAGAGTCTGTGCTTTGGTCAATTTGAGTGCCCAATAAATGTTTGCTTTTTTGGGTAGTTGAGAATTAAACAGCTATTATGAGCCAGACCTTGTGGTGGCAAATGAGAATCAAATATAGCTCCTGCCTTCTGGGAGTTGACACTCTAAATAGGATGAGAAAGTATTTCACAGATGGATCACTGTATGCTTTAAACACAGATAATTACCATCCAGCAGACAGGAGGGAATAAAAGGCCAGGGAATTTTAAAAAAATATTGAGGGGCACGATGATGCGTTGACAAGAGCCTTGGGTCTGGGGTTAGATCACAGTTAAAAGTCTGGCTCTACTATTTCCTAGCTGTGTGACCTTGGGCAAGTTACTTAACCTCTATGAGCCCCAGGTGCAAGGAAAGTAAATCATTTGAACAGGACCTTCAAAGTTGTATAAGATTTGAGATTATAGAAATATAAAGGAAAGAAACACATTAAAATTAATAGAGTTGTGGGATTATAAGTGGTTTCTTAAAACATTTTTTAAATGTAAGGAGACGAAACATATACACAACAACCACACAAGTATTTATGAATTCTAGAGTTGGCAGCAGAATTGATTTTTTTGAGGGAGATTTGTTTATTGTTTAGGAAAAACATTGAAATAGACTTTTGATTATGGGGAGGCATGGAAGCTAGTCTGGAAGGAGAGGTGGAAACAAAGTTGATCTGCATAATTAACTACCAGGTGCTGTCTCCCTGGGTATGAGAACTCATGACGGTGCCTGTGGCAGAGAGTGACTAGCTGTTTGACAAATCTGCTTCCTTTTACTCTTGGGCACAACTTATCCCATGTTGCCCAGCCTTTCTTGCCATGAGGCAGGGCCACAGGCCCCAGCCAATGGATTTCACAGACCACTTGCAGGTTTGGCCCACAAAAAACATTCTACTTACGAATCCTCCTCTTTTCCTAACTGCAGCCTGGATGTTGATGCCCAGAGCAAACTGGCAGCCACATGTAGAAGATGGCAGGTTCTCTGTGAGCCTGGGTCCCTGAGTGACTCTGTGGAGAAGAGCTCCATGAACCACCCTCCCGCCCCCCTCCCCCCCTCATTAGACTTTGTAAAAGTAGACTAGAGCATTACTTTATGCCTCTAAAATATTTCAGGGTTTTGTTCATATGGAAAATAATACAATAATTAATAACAAATAATACAAGAATAAACTCTGTTTCGTGTACTCAAAACTGTAAACCAACTATTGTCCATATAATATCAAACTTTGGGTTTATTCAGCAGGGTCCAGAGCGAGATGATTAGGGCCCTGAAACCTAGAGGAGGGGAGGTAAGAGGGCGTTTTCTGTTATGAGGTTACCCCAGACGGAGTAAAATAGTGCCCTGCTTTGGCTGAGGATGGAGGTTCCTTGTGCAGAGGGACCCAATTTTTCACTTTACTTTTCTGTGTTGCAGTGCCTTGTAGTCCTCTCAGGACTTGAGTTGGTTAAGCACTCAGGCCCAGTTTCACCTGTGCTTTGGGGAATTAAGGGAAGGCCAAGTCTATATGTGGGGAGTCCAGGGAAAGATGTAATGGCAGGTTGGGAAGCTTGACTGGGCAGAAATGAATGGCAGTAGTTTGGAGCAGAGGTCTGGAGGGAGAGGTGGCTACCAAGGGAACATAAGCTATCTTGGGATCCTCAGAAGTACCTGGTAGTGATGTGGGCAGAGTTTGCTTTTGCTCCTACAATTATGCAAATTGAAGCTTCCATTGTGTGATAGCCCCTTAGATTCTGAAGGGGCTATTTAGATGACACTTCCAGTGGTTCTCAACCTTCCTAATGCCGCGACCCTTTAATACAGTTTCTCGTGTTGTGGTGACCCCCAACCATAAAATTATTTTTGTTGCTACTTCATAACTGTAATTTTACTACTGTTATGAATCATAATGTAAATATCTGGTATGCAGGATGTATTTTCATTGTTACAAATTGAACATTATTAATGCATAGTGATTAATCACAAAAACAATATGTAATTATATATGTGTTTTCCGATGGTCTTAGGCGACCCCTGTGAAAGGGTCATTCGACCCCCAAAGGGGTCGGGACCCACAGGTTGGCGACCCACAGGTTGAGAACCGCTGCTTTAGACTGAGAAACTCGGGGATACTTGAGTTGCTTGCATTTTTAAAGTTTTCTTCAGTGATGAAAGGGGGAAAACACACTGAAAGTGAAGACAATAAAAAATGAAAATGAAAGTATCTAGCATTCACCATTGGGCCTAGCAGATAGTAGGTGCTCAGTGGTGGCCTCCTCTGTTTTAATGTTCACCATCAGTTTGATTATAGCTTTCTGAAGGGAGAAAACCCTGACATTTTTTTAAATTGATGATTGTTGCCCATTGATTATCAGATGCATTCCGAGTTTAGAAACACATGTGACAATTGTGCCTCTGGGACTTTAGAAAGGACTGCGGGATGGTGATCTGCTCTTGGTGTTACAGCCACTATTCTTCCTGGGAGGGAGGAGGTTGTGTGATGACTGCTCTGAAACAGTTAATGTAATGAAAATCCAAGTGCTTAGATCAGGTCACTGTCTTTTCTCTTTTACTCAGAGTAAACCCCAATTGATTTATCACCAGTTCTTGAATTGTGACTTATCAGCACAGCTTGCCTGGGTTCCGGGAAGTGGTATGACCGGGTCCTGTTCACACGCTCTAGTTCCTTACTTCCCCCCAGGAGGCAGGATCTGGGCTGGTAGGACAGATTACGATGTTCCCTGGAAATTGAAGGGGCCTGGGTTATTTTCAGTTCTAAATGTCCTGTAATGTGAATTGCGAAACTAGCACACTGACACGAGTTCAGTTGAAATGGAAGAGGGAGAACTTCAAAACCATCAGCAGCAGAGTCTTTTAGTACCTACTGTCTGCCATGGCGTGAGGTGTTGCACCTTTTATCTTATTTAGTCGTTACAACAACTCTATTGGATGGTGCTGTGAGTATCCCCATGTCACACAGATGGGAAAACCAACATTCAGAGAGGTTGAGTCACTTGTGCACAAGGTGACATGTTAGAGACAAATCCTGGTTATTCTAATTCTAGAGCCTGTGCCTTTGACCACTGCACCGTGAGAAACATTGAAAATAATGTTTAGCCTGGAGATGAGAAAGGAAAGAGTCAGAGGGGAGGTAATTGTTCTCTTCAGATCCCTGGGAGGCAGAGTGATGAACTGAAAAGACCACAGGGCCAGAGAGACGAGAAGTGTCCCTAAGACATACAGCTAATAAACAGTAGAGCCAGAATTGTAACCAGAGGCTATTTGAGAGTTATTTCTACATCCATAAAAAAGAAAATAACAACTACTTTACAGAATTGTTGGAAGGATTAAATGAAGCAATATTTGGAAACCATTTAGGCCTGACACTTAATAAGTGTTTAATAAACGTTTAATTTCCATCTCATCCCTTTCCTTTCCCCCCAACAAAGACTTGATGTATAGAAGAATTTTACTGTAAGGTTCCCACGGACTGAAAAGTAGAGTTTCAGAGAGACAAATTTTGGTTCATTATCGAGTGAATTTTCAATTCTATCCAACAAATGTCTATTAGACAGGCATCTATCAAATAGCAGGCCTAGATTTGGGCACTGGAGATGCAGAAATAAGTAAGATGTGGGCCCTACCCTCAAGGGGTTTCCAACCCACAAGGAAAGCACATAAGATGAGAAGTGCATTCATGTGCTTCACAGAATATTTCCCGTTCTATTAGAGGACCAGAGCTCAGCAGGCAGCCTGGGGAGATTGTCTCCTTGGTCCTGGAGGTGGTTATGAAGTGGCTGTCAAGGACTCTAATAGGACAGGGGCCTCAGACTTTTGGAGCTTCTGTCACAAAATGGTCCAGGCTACTTACATCCTGGGATAGGTCACAGCATGCTCTGCTCCTGTGTCTAGCAGGTCCCCAGAAGCCTTTTTGACAATGTGTTTAAAGAGGCAGAGAGAATGGGCATGAGAGTAAATTCGAGTGCCAGTCCTACTCCAGAATGAATCCCCAAGGAGGCTGCTTTGTGATGGTCCTGCTGAGAGCACTAATAAGTGCGGGAGATGGAAATATGAACAGCAAGTGCCCTGGGTATTGATAGCTTTCCAGAGACTCAAATGACTTGCTCCCTCACTTCATTCAGGTCTCTGCTCAAGTGCCACCGCCTCTGAGAAGCCCTCCTTGACTACCCCTTCCTGCCACTCTCTGTCCCCGAGTCTCCTGCATACTTCTTTCTCCTCATACTTACCCCATCAATTAATGGTTGCCTGATGGATTGGTTATTTTCCTCCATAACTAGAATTGTCGATTCTATGAGAAAGGGAGCTTATCTGTTTTATTCATTGTGGAATCCCTGGCACATTTGTAAAAACCAGGCTACCAAAGCCCACTCCCCAAATTTGTTGGGAGGATTATATGAGGTAACTTTTGGAAAACATTGTTCCTGACATGTAGTAAATACTCAGTAAATGCTAATTCATTCCCTTTCCTCAGGCTCTTCTGTGCCTTGAACAGGTTTTCTATTAATAAGTGAACAGGTGTGCCTCAGTTTCCTGACTTGTAAAATGGGTTAACAATAATATCAACCTCATGGTATGGTAAAGATGAATTAAGATAAATAATGGAAAGCTCTTAGCACAGGACACCATGCCCAGTACACATCTAGGTGAGCAAGGGGAAGCACATTAAACTGCTTCCAGGGAAGAAGAAAGTAGGAAACAACTTGAGAACAACTTGAGACTATCGACCTGCCTGTCCCTTGTGTCAACATGGGGCTTAAAGCACCATCGACAAATGACTACATAGATGGATGAATTAATCCTATGGGGGAACAAACAGTAATTTGTACACAGGGCTCCTGGGCAGATATTGAGTTCTAAAATTTTTTTTAATGTTTTTATTTTTTTATTTTTTTTATTTCAGAGAAGAAGGGAGAGGAAGAGAGATAGAAATATCAATGATGAGAGAGAATCATCGATAGGCTGCCTCCAGCATGCCTCCCACTGGGGATTGAACCTGCAACCTGGGCAAGTGCCCTGACAGCGAATCAAACCATGACCTCCTGGTTCATAGGTGGATGCTCAACCACTGAGCCACATTGGCTGGGCAGTTCTAAAATTTTAATTGTCACTTTCTGCAGGTTCGTGAACACTGCCAGCTCCTGGGACCAGCTGCTCTGCCCTTTTCCCTACTTCCCAGAAAGAAAGTGTCTGTCCACTCAGCTGCAGATGTAGAAATGTAAACCCAGAGGCCGGCACCCTGCAGTGTGACTGTGGCCAGGGCCACAGGACCACACACCCACTTCCCTGGTGTTGTGTGAAATTAGGAGAGGAGCAGAGTGAAAGAGCAATGACCCATGGGACAAGGAAACAAGAGATTACAATTCAGTCTGATCCGGGCTGAGATGATGCGGGAAGCAGAGAACAGATAATAGCTAATTCCTCCTGTCAATCATTAGCACTGTCAATCTATGTTTTTAGAACAGGAACATAAAACAAGAACTATGTCTTCCAAATGAAACCTCATAGAATCCTCCCAACAATCTCTACATGGCTGAGAAAGAGAGACTTGCTTGTCCTTCTCTGAAGGGAGCCCTCAGCCTCAATCCTGATGGTGGGTTGCTGGGCTTCTTGCCTCTCTCCTTCTAGTCAAAGGGATCTTTGGGGAGGGGCCCTGCATTCTCTCCTTGTTTTTCCTGAAGCAACAAGGCAGCAGTCCCTCCGCCCACTTCCCTGTCCTCTGCTATCCAACGGAAGAGCCTGGGCTTTAGAGCCAGAGACCTATTAATTAAGCCTGTTTAGGCCTCATGTACAGAACTGGAAGGCTAGCCTGCAAGGCTGCTGTAAACGTTAGCAATGCTATGTTAACTGAATGCAGCATTCAATCAATCTTAGCAATTATTGTTTAACTAGAGGCCTGGTGCACGAAATTTGTGCTGGGCGGGGTTCCCTCAGCTCAGCCTGCACTCTCTCCAATCTGGGATCCCTCGGGGAATGTCCAACTGCCAGTTTAGGCCCGATCGTAGGGATCGGGCCTAAACCAGCAGTCAGACATCCCTCTTGCAATCTGGGACCACTGGCTCCTAACTGCTCACCTGCCTCCCTGCCTGATTTCCCCTAACCACTCTGCCTGCCTGCCTGATTTCCCCTAACCACTCTGCCTGCCTGCCTGATTGCCCCTAACCTCTCTGACTGCCTGCCTGATTGCCCTAATTGCCCTCCCCTGCTGGCCTGGTTGCCCCTAACTGCTCACCCCTGCTGGCCTGGTCACCCCCAACTGCCTCTGCCTTGGCCCCTGCCACTGTGGCTTTGTCCAGAAGGGCATCTGGAAGGATGTCTGACCTAATTAGCATATTACCCTTTTATTAGTATAGATAATATAGGTTAGTAAAATATACATTTTAATTTACAAGTAAAGTGAAATATTCAGTATAATAAGCAAGGCATTCAACTTCAAAAAACACTGCAATCTCAACATGCAAACAGTTCCTGTTTGTAAAAAACCAGAAATGCTCAGTATTCCACTCTAGTGGTTGGGCACCATATTTTGTACTGAGAACAGCCTGTGAAAGTTCTGACATTGGGGCTGACACACAGGAACACACTAGATGTTGCTGACACTGCAGTCTGTCCCTCTCTGGGAGTCCCTTTTAGATGCCTTGGCTGTTTTGCAAGGGGTTTAGGGACATCTCAGGCCAACAGTCTCAAAGCCCCAAAGATGAAAGTGTGCGTTGGTTCAGCTCTCTCACCTTGGCCCTGTGGAAGCAAGTGGAGACGTGGTAGCTGGAAGCAGTGCCATCTTTGTTCCCTTCCTGGCACAGAGCCACTGGGTTTTCACTGTGGAGGCTATTTTAAGCATTACTTTCTTTTTCTTTCTTTTTTTTTTTTTAATATATTTTATTGATTTTTTACAGAGAGGAAGGGAGAGGGATAGAGAGCCAGAAACATCGATGAGAGAGAAACATCGATCAGCTGCCTCCTGCACGCCCCCCCACTGGGGATGTGCCCGCAACCAAGGTACATGCCCTTGACCGGAATCGAACCTGGGACCCTTCAGTCCGCAGGCCGACGCTCTATCCACTGAGCCAAACAGGTTCTGGCAGCATTACTTTCTTTAAGATGTTCATCTGAGATACTGGGTGGGATGTTAGGAATTCTCATCCTTCTATTAGACAGCATATTAAGACTAAATTGTAGAAATAATAGTATCTGGCCCTTGATGGACACTGCATGTCTCATGTGGCACTGCAGTCCTGAGATACCATTTCTCTGTTCCAGGTAAAACTTGGAAGTTAGTTTATCTGCTTAATTTATTCCATTATCAGAGTAAATTAAAAAATAAGCTTATTAAGATGCATTGGTAAATAACATTATATAAGTTTCAGGTGTACAGTTCTGTAAGATATCATCTGTATGCTGCATTGTGTGCTCAGCACCCAATGTCTAGTCTCCCTCTGCCACCATATTTGACCCTCTTTACCCTCTTTGTCCTCCTCCTAACCCCCTTTCCCTCAGCTAATCACCCTTCCGTTGTCTTTGTTTTATTTGTTCATTTGTTGCTTTCTATTTTATATCTCACATATGAGTGAAATCATATGGTCCTTGTCCTTTTCCATTTGACTTATTTCACTTAGCATGATATTCTCAAGATCCATCCATGTTGCTGCAAAAGGCAGTATTTGATATTTTCTGATGGCTAAGTAGTATTCCATTGTGTATATATACCACATCTTCTTTATCCAATCATCCATTCAAGGACATTTAGATTGTTTCCATGTCGTAGCTTCCATGTAAAATGCTGTAATGAACATAGGGGTACATGTATCTTTACAAATACATGCTTTCAAATTTTTTGGATAGACACCTGGAAGAAGAATTGCTGGGTCATATGGTAGTTCCATTCTTAATTTTTATAGGAAACTCCATACTGTTTTCCACAGTGGCTTTATCAGTTTATATTCCCACCAGCAGTGTATGAGAATTCCTTTTCCTCTACATCCTCTCCAACACTTGTTAAATTAATTAGTTGAGAGAGTGTATGCCTCCTATTGCCTATTCTAACTGGAGTCCCCTGGGTTGGGGAATGTGGGCAGCCCACAGACACCAGCCATTGGGCTGTCGTGGCTGTGAAGGCTGTAGAACAGCATGGAACAGTGGGTGTGGGCAGTGGCACTGTGCCACACCATTTGTGTTGTGCTGAAGCAGTGGCAGTTAAAAACCTACAGCTGGCCTTAGCCAATTTGGCTCAGTGGATAGAGCATCGACCTGTGGTCTGAAGGGTTCTGAGTTCAATTCTGGTCAAGGACATGTACCTCAGTTGCAGGTTTGATCCCTGGCCCTGGTTGGGGCTCATGCAGGAGGCAACCTGTCTCTGTCACAGCGATGTTTCTTTCTCTTTGTCTCTCCCCCTCCCTTTCACTCTCTCTAAAAATCAATGGAAAAATAGCCTCTGGTGAGAATTAACAAGAAAAGCTACAGCTGAAAAGATTTCACTAACAGCTACTGGAAACCAGTAAGCTCCCCCTCCTCTACTCTGAGCCCCACCAATTACTGTTAATCTCAAGGTTTAGTATTTGACAAACATTTCTTTATTCTCCAAAAAAGTCAGCTCCTGTGCCAGGAATTGATTGGGGCAGGCTCTTCTTCTATGTCTTTTCTCACACAATCTCCTTGGCCTTGGACTATCCATAGCTTTTCTGTACCTGTTGAAGTCCTACTCCTCCTTTTAGATCCAGGCCAGATGTCAACATGTCCTCTTGGCAGATGGATGGTTCCTTCTTGTGCTCCCGTTAGCACCCTATGTGCTTCTTGAGTGTGGGAGCATATCAGACACATTTCTTTAAACCAGGGTCTAGTAATGAGCATGGTATGTAGAGATTCCCTCTGCCTCCAGTATTCTCCTTCCTTTCACCCAATCCCTTTCCACCTGATTAGTTTTTGGGTCTCTGCTGAACCATCACAATCCAGGAGGCCTTTCTTGACCCCTTAGATTGGATAAGACCACCCTTCTCTGTGCTCCCATAGCACTCTGACTTCCCAAATTATAGCACTGCTCCTCATTTTCCATAATTGTATGTTGGTCTCTTCTCCCTTCTAGAAAGTCAGCTCTGGGAAGATGAAAAACCTGCTCATTTTGTTTTGTTTACTCCGAATACATTCTCAGTACTTAATTGCCCCATGAGGAGTATGAGCTCAATAAATATTGAATGAATGAATGAGAAAACCTGGGTTCAGGTGCCATTGCTGCCGCTTAGCTGTGTGGCCTTGGAAAAGTCAGTCTTCTGCTTTGAACCACAATTTCTTCATTGCTAGAGGGATAATCTCCCATATTCCCTCCAGCCCTGACACTCTGCTATCTTGTGATCTATTTTACTCAACTATCTACAGCTCTGGTGCTGACCCATCCAGCATGAGTCATGCCTCAAGAACTTTAGGTGCTTGCTCACTCGAAGGATTGTACATTCTACGGGGAACCTTTCACTCTTCAAATATTATCTTTCTGATGTGGTCATTGGCAGCGTCATGGATTCCTCCAGCTCATGCAGATTGCGTCGATTGATGGGAGCAGATGCCTTACCTACTCTCTCAGTTCCTGGCAGTCCTGGCCTCGTGCATTCCCATCAGGGCCCCAGAAGAGGGTGAGAACTGCCAAGCTTGGGAGGGAGCGTGCTGTGATTCCCATGCAGCCTTGGAGTAGGAGAGGCTGTGACTCAGTACTTGGGAAATGTTAGCTTGCGGGTGAGTAAGACCAGACTGAGGCTATGTGTCTTGGAAAGTGGTGAGTCTAATTAATTGGAATTAGAGGCAGAAGGCCAAGGCCAGTTCCCGCCATTGCCACTCCCACTTCCTAGCTGTGTCCTCATTCACACATAATCTATCTTTTTCTGAGCCCTAGCTTTTTAATCTGTAAAATGGCTACATGAACAACCAGCTTACTCATCCCCAGCATGGCTTTAGAAGCCTGGAGGGACAGGATTTTCATTAAGTGCCTACTATGTGACACTCACTTTACAGTTGTTATTTAATCTAATCTTCAGAATGGTTCAGTGTGGTTGCGAGGTGAGTTCAGATTCTGGCCTCAACTCTGGCTTTCTGTACAGCAGCATTCCCCCAACCGTGTGCTGGACTACCCCTGTTCGCCTGGAACACTCTTCTGTCCACGGTTAGTAGATAAGGGTTCAGCAGTCGAACACATGGGCTTAATCCCACATATTCCCAAATTAAACAGGACTTCCAGGGTATTTCTCTATACCAACACTCACCCTTTGAGACTGAACGGCATAAAGTAACAGGGATTTAAAGGGAAAGGCTCCAGAAATGCCAGAGCTCTAAATTTTATGCTCAGCAGCCTGAAATCGAGCTCCCTGATGTTTGAGTTGCTAGGGCAGCCTTCTCCCCAGACAGGACTTCCTGATGCAGCCATGCCTAATGACCCCATTTGTGGAATTTTACTTTCCATCTCCGTGGCTCTGGGTTCTGCTCATGTGGGCCTAAGAGAGGCATTCTTTCACTAGCGTGCCAACAGTGGTTCTCTGGGGTAGGAAGTTGAACTACTACCTGTCCATTTTCTGGCTCCTTTATGTCCTTGATAAACAGGCAAAAAAAGAAGGTTACTGTGCTTTCTAGGGAGATTAATCCTGATAACCGAGGGGCAATAGGATTGCTGCTAACAAAATTGGGCAGGGCAGGGAGGAGTGTATCTGCATTTGACAAGTTCTTCTGTAGGGTCTTCTACATTAAAAAGAAACGTTTAGGACTTAAAAGAAGGAAGACTACTAAGTCTCTACTCTGATCATACCACCAATGGTTCAGATCCCTCAGGAATGAAGATAGTTTGGGTCACCCCACAGAGATAAGATTTCTGATCAGCTGAAATGCTGGCCAAGAGCAGAAAAACCATGATATTTAAGTCTTTCTTTCTCCATCACTTTTTCTAACTGTGGTTTCATGATGTGTTACAGATGACATCTGTAAGATATCTTCTTTACTATGTTGTAACAGACTGCCCTCCCCGCCTTGTTCCCTCACTTTTTGACTTGTGTGTAGGGGTGGTGGTGGACTTTACAGTTTTGTCCATAGGCTATAGCATATTAAGATAGAATTTTCATGGAATCAGAGGGATAAACATCATCCAGATATCCTGGACTCTGGCCAAGCACAATAACTGATGAGACTGTGGGTTGGCCTCCCTTATGCAGAAGGCAAATACACTCCCATAGGTGGAGAGCCTGGTTATGTTGGATTTTTATTGTTGTAATAATTGTTGTCTCTGTCAAGTTTCAGTATGGAAGAAAGGTCTATGTGAAAGTTGGATTGCTATGGAGTAGACTATACAGGACAGTATTATGTTATTCTACTGTTATGGTTCTTGAACTCCTGTCTGGAGAGTTTTCCAGCCTCATGGGTCTGACTTCTCAAGGTTTCCCATTGGTTAGTCACCCAAGGAGCAGCTTTGAGGAAGTAGGGTCCACTCAGAAACATTCAGCTGGCCAGTGTGGTGGGGTGTCCAGCTCTGGTGCAGAAGGGTTGCCATTAGGGTGATTGTGGGGAGAGCAGTTTCCACTCGGTCAGCAGGGCTGCAGCTGCCACAGGAGGTTTTTCCTCAGGCCAGGCTCTGGGCATCGTTCCTAAGCTTTCTTTGAACTTTCCTCTAGCCCTCCCAAAGTCTTTGAAATAAACGTCAGCCAGGGTCAGCTTCTGATTCTTGCAGAAAAAAAACCTGACAGATAGAAACTGGAATAATAGTAATAATTAAGGTAATAATAATAAAGTAAAGAAAACCTTTATTGAGCACCTACTGTGTGCCAGGTACTATATTATATGTTCGATATGCATGATTTCATATCCTCCTTTCAACAATCCTACAAGTTTGGTATATTTTTGTGGCGGGCTGGCACGGCCATGGCATACTCAGCCCCACATTGGGCGCCTTATGTGCCGCGCCAGCTCGGCCAGGTTTGGTGAGCCAGAGTGGGGGTGGTGAAGGATTGAGAAAAGACAGACAAGAGAATGAAAGCTGGGTCTCGGTGGGATGCTGTCCTTTCTGATGGAGAGCTAGCGACAGCACCACGGACTACAAGCCGTGTCTTTATTTTATAGCCAGATTCCATGAGGCAAAGTAAGGGCGTGGTCAAGATGTTTACAACATTCTCATGGGTTTTGATCCTAACTCAATTACATGCACCTGCACTCTATCAAGCTCACATCACTTAGGCATGTGGGGCCACGTGTTCAGACTATAGGTTCAAGCTTACAACTATAGCTGTTGGCTATAATTGTGCTGGGAGGGCTCTGCCCTCCAAGCTGGGACTTGCATATGGCCATGAGAGGACTGTGCCCTCTCATTGGTCTGAGGCTTGAAACTGGCCAAACACTGTAGCCGCTCTCCACATATTTTTACTTCTTGTTTTGCTTTGTGTTTTAGTAGAGGAGGTAACCAAAGCTTACAGAAATTTTAATATTTGTCTAATGTCACAAATTAGGAACTTATGTCCTTTCATGCCTCAGGAGTTAAGATTACAACATCATGTTTTAGATTTTTATTATGTGAAGTTTTCAAACATGCATGAAAAGAGAGAACAGTGCAACACACCTCTGTGTACCCATCAGCCAGTTTTAGTAAATCATCAAAACATAGCATAGTGCAGTATACTCTATGCTATTAGTTTATGTCTGCAGGAGCTAGCACTACTGGGTTTTCTTGAATGTTTGAGGTTTAAAAATTTGAAGCTTGAATTGGTTTTAAATATTAAAGCAGTGTTAATTATAATTATATTAAGTTTTTAAACTATGTAAAATTTAAAACTTGCATATTAAAATATCATTAAAATGAAAAGGAAAACAATAAGCAGATTTCTTTGCCACATTTGTGATGTTTTAAAAATATCTTTATTATATAAAGAGCTCATGCATAGTAAAAAGAAAATGAACAAATACAGCAGACAAGTGAGTGCCTAGGAAAAAAAAACAATAATAGTTATGAAGCTTACTAGTAATCAAAGCAATAAAAAAGGTAAAATGCTATTTTCACTTATGAAATGAAACATTTTTAAAATAGGTATTCACATTCTGTTGAAGGAGGGTGATATAGTATAACCCTATTGGAAATTAATTTGATGAAATATATTATAGACTTAAAGAAGTTTATATCCTTCAATCCAAAAATTCCACCAAGAGAATCTTCTCTTAAGGAATTGAGAGGTGTGTTGTCACTGTAGGAAACTATATATATTCTCTTAAGAAAATATTTCTATACAAAGAATCTCATTATTGGGTAAATTATGGAGCAAAAATATTGGGAAAAAGCCTCAAAGCCTAACAATAAGAGAATGTGTAAATTATGATGCATACACAGGTACAGTATTAAGAACCATTTTCTCTATAAAAATGGTCACATATATAACATGTAACTTCATTTATGTAAAATTTATCTCTCACTACACTCACAGCAAAAAACATTGGAAATAAATACAATGAAATGTTAACTGTGGTTATCTTTGGATTGTGGGATTATGGATTTAAAATATCTTTTCCCTTTGTTCTTTTCTGCATTTTCTCCTTTTATCATGAAGAATGTGTATTCCCCTTTAAAATCAGAGGAGAAACTTAATAGAAAGTTGGTTTAAAATAATGCTATCCAGCTAAAACATTTATAACTTTGTTTTTAAATGTAAGTCAAGTTCAGTTATGTTTTCTCTCTATTTACTTTTTAAAATTGATTTCAGAGAGAGTGGAAGGGAGAAGGAGAGGGAAAGAAAGAAACACTGATTGGTTGCCTCTCGTATGCATCCTTACCAGGAATTGAACTTGCAACCTGGGTATGTGTCCTAAGAGAGAATTGAACCTACGGCCTTTCTGTATACAGGATGACTCTCCAACCAACTGAGCCACACAGGCCAGGGCAACCTTCATAACTCTATCATTGTGAATAATTGAATAGTATAAGTAGCTGTTTCTTATTATCAATGCTAATTATATTGAGTACTTACTATCTATCTATCTATCTATCTATCTATCTAAAAAAAGAGATAATATGCAAATTAGGCTGGGATGCCATAATAGTCATGACCAACTCAGGAGGGGCCAGGTGCACGCTGGAGCCTGAGAGAACAACAGACAGGGTGGCCTGCACCCGGCCTAGGAGCTGGAGAGAACAACATGCAGGGGGGCAGGAGTGGAGTCAAAAACCCACAGGGGGGCTGGAGCAGAGGCACAAACCCGGCCCCCAGCAGCCCCACAGCCATGGTGCACCAGCAGTCCTGCCTTTGCTCAAGAGCTGCAGAGGAAACACCTTTTCTGACTGCTCATTGGCTAAGTTTGCAGTACACCACTTGCTTGGGTAATAAAAATCCAAGAAGGTGATCTAGGGTTTTTCTACCTCACTCCTGGAGGAAAAAACAAAGGTCCGCTGCTGAAGGGGCTAAGAAATGTCACATCCTGCCCTAGCAGGTTTGGCTCAGTGGAAAGAGCCTCCGCCTGCGGACCGTAGGGTCTGGGTTCGATTCTGATCAAGGGCATGTACTTAGGTTGCAGGCTCCTCCCTGGCACGGGCCCAGTTCAGGGCTCATGCAGGAGGCAACCAATCACAGTGTGCCTCTCACATTGATGTTTCTCTCTGTCCTTCCCTCTCTCTTCCATGCTCTCTAAAAATCAATGGAAACATATCCTCAGATGAGGATCAAAACAAAAAGAAAGAAATGTCATATCCTATGAAAGAGACATCTTGAAAATGCCTAAAGAAAGTTGTCATTTTTTCGTGGTGAAGGGACTGGAGTTCGTGTTGATGAAAACACCTTGGTGGCTGCGGCGGCTGGCAGTGGTAGCAGCAGCAGGGTGATGGGGGTGGTGCCTTCCCCTGACCAGCCCAGTCGCCTCCCACAGAGTACATCCCTGAGGGTTCCCGGACTGTGAGAGGGGACAGGCTGGGCTGAGAGCCCCCCTGCCCCCCAGAGCATGAATTTCGTGCACCAGGCTGCTAGTATGTAATAATAATGATAATAGGAAATATTGAGTACCTACTATATGAAAAGTATTCAAAGATTTTTATTCAAATATCAATTGCTACATACAACAGATTTATAGTGAGAATTATAATCATTTCCATTATGTAGATGAGAAAACTAAGACTCCTGATGGGTAAGTGGCCTTCTCAAAGTCGCAGAGCTCTCATTGGTGGAGCCAGAGCTTGAACTAGGTTTGTTGGAGGCCAGGCTCCTGTTCTTCCCTTCTGGACAGCATGAGATATCTTATGGGATAGTCCTTCCGAAGTGAGCCTACCTCATACTCAACATGCACAAAGCCTAGAACTGGCCCAATGCTGAGTCCAACCTCATTTGATTATTAGAGTCAATTGGTCATCACAGGAACAATTTAATTAGAAAATCCAGTTTTCCCTGAGGGCAAGGACAACAGGCTTTTCTTCCTATTTCCTGCAATGAAACCGGGGAGAAAAACCACAGGAGAGCTGAGGCATTGCATACTGACCTTTTTCCAAACAGAAGCCTCTCTTGTTCATGTTCTCTGCCTCCAGGCCTGACCCAAACCCCTGTAGATAGACATAGTTTTGTTTTTTTTTTAGAAACACCAGTCTCTTCCATTAGGTTACAATGAAGGCCACCAGGTCTGGGAACCTTTTCTACCTCCTTCCAGGACTGTCCATATCTCTGGGATGCTCCATGAAGTTGTTAATATTTAACTTGTTCAGGGCAACCTTCTTTTTTTATTTATTTTTTTCAGTTCTTAAAAAGGAGCAGTGTCTGTCTAGGTCACTTCGCTTACTAAAACTTACCCACACCTTGCAGGAATATAGTAAGGATTAGCAATAGTGATAGAAAGCCTACTATTCTGTAGACTCCATGAAGTATTGCAAGCCTGGTACCTATAGGTATGTCCATTTTTTTTGGCATGCTGTCCTGTACATAGCAGGTACTCAGCAGATCTTTGATGAGTAGCAATATGAATGAATGAACCCAGCACACACTACCTGAAGGAGTGCAGGCACTCGACAAACCCTAGCAAGTTACACTGTTCCCCTGACCCTGTCTGGGGTCTGTGCCTCTGCATGACAGAGGGCTTACATTGGGTGTTCTCAGGGTCCCTTCCAGCTCTGACATCTGTGCCTGCGTCTAAACACTCCTGATGTGAGGTGGGGTTCAGGGAGGAAAGACGTTCTTCCCAGCACATGCACAGTGTTCTTTGATGTATTATCTGTGTAAGGAGAAGAACCTGTGTACCCTCGCAGGGCTTGCTCCACCCCTCCAGTCTCCATCTAGGCCTCTTGCATGACAATCTGCAACGTCTCTCAGAAGCACTTGGTGCCAGGATGACTCCTGCCTCAAGTATGTCCTCAGAAAGCCCTGGAGATAAGGGGCTTATGGAGTTTATGTAACATGATGAGTGGCCAGGAGAATGTGCGCAAAGGGCTCTGATTCCATGGTGGGTCAGCCCTGTGACCACTCAGGGTGACTCAGCTGATATCCGCTCACAGCTTGCAAATCCCACAGGACAGAGAGCACATTGGGAGGAGGTAGGAAATTCTGCCTCTACTTTATAATTTTTTGGTGGTTACTCCCCTTTTTATTGTGAAAAGGAAAAGTCTGAGATGTCTGAACCAAACACAAAGGGTATAAATAAATATAAAAGAATGAAAAGTAAATGAGGAAATCAGGATGAAGGAAAAATAAAGTTTGCCAGGGGTCTTGCCTTTGCAGACCCAGTGTCCACCCTTCTCCCTGCCCTGGGCACTGACCTTATGGCCCACATCTAGATCCCTGTTGGGTGATCCCCATGGGGATCAGAGTGAGAGGAGGTGAGGTTATAAGGTCACTTTGGGCAAGCTATGTCCTTCCATAGAGGATAGTAGTCCTCTCAAGGTGACCTTCTCAACAAGACTCTCTCTTTCTAGATAGGCAATTGCTCCGTACCCTGAGACTGGGTGATAAACCCCATTGTCAGTGGCCCCTGGTCACCGTATTTTCCCTACCTCCAGACTACCCCTCTCTAAGTGGCCCCATTATAAATAAACCCTTCTTGAGTTACCCTAATTTGAACACAGCATCTGTTTCCTATTAGGACTTTGTCTGATATATAAGGATAGAAACGAAATGAGAGACAGTCAGAAATAACACTCACAAATGAAATATAAACTGTAATGCTGTGTACATAGCCCCGCCCCCTAAAGATGCACATGTGTATTGTTGCCCATGACCCTGTGCTTCCTAGTGGCCAAAGCAACAGAATTGTAGGAAAAGATCTTTGGTTTTACCTCTTCTTCCCACCAGAGCTTGAAAGGTCTTTCTAAATAAAACTCTTACCCTCACTCTTTTTAAAAAAATATATTTTATTGATTTTTTACAGAGAGGAAGGGAGAGGGATAGAGAGTTAGAAACATTGATGAGAGAGAAGCATTGATCAGCTGCCTCCTGCACACTCCCCACCGGGGATGTGCCTGCAACCAAGGTACATGCCCTTGACCAGAATCGAACCTAGGACTCTTCAGTCCCCAGGCCGACGCTCTATCCGGTGAGCCAAACCGGCTAGGCTGGCATCTTATCCTCACTCTTATTACCTTGTGTTGTGGGTTGGCTTGTCCCCCTAAAATATATATTCAAATCCTAACCCCTAGTGATCTTATTTGGAAATAGAGTCTCTGCAGATGTAATGACATTGAAATGAAGTCATGCTGAATTCAAGTAGGCTATAATTCAATGACTGGTGTCCTTATAAGAGGAGGGAAGTTTGGACACAGACATGCACAGGGAGAACACCATGTGCAGATGGAGACAGAAGTGATATGCCACTACCTGCGGCTAGGAGATAGGAATGGCCAAGATTATCCCCTGGAACCCACAGAAGGAACCAACCCTGCTGACACCTGATTTCATATGTCTAGCATCTAGAGTGATGAGAGAATAAGTTTCTGTTGCTTTAAGCCATTGAGTTTGTGGTAATTCATTATGGCAGCCCTAAGAAAACTATTATTTCTTGACTTGGCACCACAGCTCTCAGTGATCTGGCCTCGGCTACCTTCCCAGCTTCATCTCACACTACTTACCAGCCTATCCTTCCGCTCTAGTTCTCACATATGCTATGCAATTTCAGATTTCCAAGCCCTTGGCTATGTTCTTATTGCTGCCTGGAATACCTTTTCTACTTTCCTGGACTCAGCTAAACTTTTCTCACTCTTACAGATTCAGCCCAGGCGTTACTGTCTCCAGGAGACTTCCCCTGGCTTTCCTAGCTGCTGGATCCACCTCCCTTGGACTCCCATGCCATCCATAACAGAGAGCTGGAGCCTTTGTTCCCCTCCCTAGATGGTAACCTCCTTAAGGGCCAGGTCCTACTCACTTTTGCATCTCCAGGGTCTAGAATAGTTCCTGACACATGGTAGATACCCTGTCGGTGTCTATAGAACTGTAAGTTCCTTCCATGGCATTTGTAAGGTACCTGCCATAACCCAGATGCTTTTCTAGACACTTTCCACCCTTTTCATCTGTGGATGAGGAAATTGAGGCTTGGAGGGTATGATGGTTAATTTTATGTGTCAAACACCAAACTAGATGTAATAAAAGTATTAGATGTGATTAACATTTCAATCAGTCAGCTTTGAGTAAAGCTGATTACTCTCCATCACTCTTCAACTCTGCTATCAGTTGAAGGCCTTCAGAGAAAAGTCTGAGGCCCCCCAAGGAAGAAAGAATTCTGTCTCCAAGCTGCTTTTGGACTCAACTGCAACATCAGCTCTTAACTGAACCTCCAGCTTGTGGGCCTACCCTACAGATTTTGGACTTGCCAGCCTCCACAATCATGGTGCCAGTTCCTAGGACAGCTAGATCTCACCCTCTTTCTCCATGTACACCCTACTGGCTCTCTTTCTCTGGAGAACCCTGACTAGTATAGCATATTTTCTGAGGTTATGTGCCGATATGTGGTCAAACTGGGATTGACATTAGATCGGATACTACAGTATAAGCGCTTCCATTTCTAGCTGCAGCCTCTTTGCCCTGGGCAGACAGAAGGGGCCCAGTTACAAAGGTTCTGAATGCTGCAATTTTGTCCATAACAAATCTTGAGCAATCAGCTCGGAGCCTAGCATGGACGATGTTGATCCAATGAGTTGCATATTTATTAAATTTCTTTTTGCTTTTGCTCAGCAAGCAGAGACGTTTATTCCTTTAAAAAACACAAATGGGGCAATATGACTGGGACACTCAGTTCTTTGAAGAGGCTGAGATTTGGTTGGCAGCACTTTAAAAATGAGCGATGTTGGTTTTAGGTCTCAACAGAGATGCCATTTTTCATGTCTGTGTCATCTTGTGCCTTTGCAGCTCAGCAGTGACGGCACCACCCAAACATCCCGTCCCGGCTGTATTCCAGCCGACCTCCCAGAGAAAATGCGCTCTGGGAGAGGACCCATGCGATGGCGAGGTGCCGAGAGAGGCAGCAGCTATTTTACCTTAAGCCTCACTACCCTTTAAACTAGTTCTTATTCGCCATTTTGCAAATGATATAGCTCAGAGAGGAAGAGTAGCTTGCTTTGTTTGAGATTTAAGAGATATTTTGTGAGCATCTACTAGATGCCAGCCATGGGCTGAATACTGAGAATTCAGTGGTGAATAAGAATGACAGACCACTCATGAGGTAGAAAGGAATTACACATGAAAATCACACACATCCAAGCAAGTGGGACTTGTGTTCCTGATGGAGGAGCTGGGATTCGAACCCAGGTGTGCACAGCTTCAAATCCCAGTGTTGCTTTTCTTTCCTTTAGGAATGTCCCTGGTTTGGAATGCTCATTCTGGTACCTTCTCAGGTAATCGTCACTGGAAAATTTCTGTTCAATCCAGCAGGGCTTAGAAAGCTGTTTTGCTTATTTTTAATCATAGGAGGTTTCAGGAAGGTTTGGAGTCCTAGTGGGTTGGAGTCCTAGCTCCGACTCTTACTGTGTGACTTGGACAACTCCCAGGACCCCACGAAGTTTCATTTTCCTCATCTGTAATAGGAAGTTGATGTGACGCTCAGCTGAGAGCATGAGTGGGAAAATGCTTTGTCAACATTAAGAAACTTCCAGATGCTGGAAGTTATTAAAAACAAACAATCACCTGCCTAACCTCCTCAACGAGTAGCTGGGAATTATTCTATATAGTATGAGTGGTGGCCAGAGTGAGGTTTTTCTTTGTATAATGTATGTAACAGAGGTTTTAAGCAAATGAATATTCTAATAACGTTGGAAAGAATAAAAGTAAGGATTTACAGTCCATATAAAGTGTAAGTTAGTTTTCTAGTATTTCAAACTTCTTTTAGCTATAGTGACTATTTCCTTACAATGTGTTAATTATAAAAGTATTTCATTTACCAAGTAAAGGGAAAAAAGATTAGGTATCTCACCCACTAGACTGAAAGCAGGGAGCTCTGTGTTTCAAATTTTCCAACCCAAACTACTCTTTTCTTTTCTCTTAGATGAGGTAGTTGTTCCTTATAAACCATTGCCCCCTGACCACAGCCCCACCCTGAAAGATCTACTCTGTGCAGTTAGTGACGAGTGTAAACTCCTGGGGCATAGCAAGGCCTTTATTTTCTAGAGGGGTTACACTTTGTTTAATTATTTCCTGACTTGTTTGGAGGTCATTATCTGACAGCCTATGATTTAGTCTCTAGCTTCAAAAATATAGCTTAACAATGTCCTTTTCCTCTGCTGCCTTGGGGCCTACAGATCATAGTGCCTGGCACAGAGTAATTGTTCAATAAATGATAGCTACTGTTAAAACGATAATAATTACTACTACTACTACTACTACTACTACTACTACTACTACTATCATCACATAACTATTGTTTGGAATGAGTATGTGGAAATTGGGAAGTAGGCCAAAAGAGGTCTGTGAATGGAATACAAGTTTTAAAAAATTATGTGTCCTTGTAGGCTCTCATTCATAGACTGCTTTTCCTTTTGTGACACCGAGTTCTAGTTGGCTTAATATTCAGGTTACACACAGAAGATTAGAAGCAGTGAAACCTTCATGTAATGAAAGGAAAAAGTGTGCCTATTCCTCCCCGTCAGATCCTGAAAGGTTATCAGTGATCTCTTGCTGCTGAGGGCAGCATCAGAACTGGGTTCCAAGTTTGAATCTTGACTCTGCCATTTAGCAGAGTGTAATTTGGGGCAGCATGTCACTAACCTCTTTTATTTAAAAAAATAATATTAAAAATAATGTATCTGAAAAATATTATCACCAATTTTCTGGTGACAATAATATCCATTCCATAGAATTATTAGTAAGGAAAATAGCTCATGTTTGCACAAACTCATTGTATTGCACATGGTCCCTTCATCCATCTGGTTACTGTAAATCCCCTAAGAACCCTACCTTCTCAGTGTTTGAATTCCCACTTGACCAGTGAGCCAAAAGCAGGCTGGGAGGTGAGATGATACCTCTCTGGCTCCACCATTAGTGGCACAGCTGAGATCAGATCCCAACTCACCTTCCTCCCACCTACTCTGTTGTTCTTAAGTGTAATTATGACCATCAAATATGGTACAATATGACTTCAGAAGGGGGTTTCTATCCTCCATATCCCAAGAATCTTCAATTTGCATGATGCATTTGAGTCAACAAGCTCTCTGCATTGCCTAACATATCAGGCCCCGTGAGGGGGTGGAGTGATGAGTGGGGAAGAGGGACAGAAGTACCAGACACATGCCGATCTGCAAAGTACCTACGTCTAGTGGTGCATCAGGACATTGACAGGAGGGAAAAAAAAGAAAAAAATCAAATGGTTTTAATAATGTAGAATTACAACAAAGTAAACATGAATAAGACTCATCTATTTTCCAAGAGGCAGGGCCACATTCTGGTGGGCAGGGTAGGGTTGTCTTTTGAAGAGAAGCATTTATTCCACTGTGAGTCATTCGGGGAATTGTTAATGCTAGGACAGAACGTGAGTGAAATTTTGAACTGTGTCAAGAAGATCTTGGCTCCAGACTTTGAGTTGGGAAAAGAAAACTGAAATAACTAGATGGTGATGTGAAAAGCTTCAGTAACCCCTGGGATATTAACCTTAGGAGATGCTGGGTAAAGGATATACGGGAATTCTCTGTATATTTTTTGCAGTCATTCAGTAAGTCTAAAATTATCTCAAAATAAAAAGTTAAAAATAAATGTCCCCACAGAACAACAAAAACAAAAAGACATCTTAATGTCCAGATGGTTTCACTGGTGAATTCTACCAAATATTTAAGACAGAAATAATAGCAAATTTACACCAATTTTTTAAAGAGGAAGATAGAATACTCTCTAACCTAGTGGTTCTCAACCTTCTGGCCCTTTAAATACAGTTCCTCATGTTGTGACCCAACCATAAAATCATTTTCATTGCTACTTCACAACTGTAATGTTGCTACTGTTATGAATCGTAATGTAAATATCTGATATGCAGGATGGTCTTAGGTGACCTCTGTGAAAGGGTCATTCGACCGCCAAAGTGGTCACGACCCACAGGTTGAGAACTGCTGCAATCCATGTTGTGAGCCTAACATTACTCTGATACTAAAACCAGACATAGATATTACAAAAATGAGAATCCAAGATTAATATCCCTAATGAATATAGACGCAAAATATTAGCAAAAATTAGCAAATCATGTTCACCAATATATTGTGTTTATCCCAGGAATACAAGTTTGGTTTAACATCTGAAATTCAGTTAATGTAGTACAAGATATTAATAGAATAAAGGGTAAAACAATATAATTATTTCAGTAGACCCAAAAAAGCATCTGATAATATTCAATACCTATTCATGATAACATTCATCAGCAACTAGAAATAGAAGGGACTTTTTTTTTAACCAATAAAGGTCATTTACAATAAAACCTACTTTTTGACTTCAAACTTGAGATCAAGAATGAAATATGTCCATTTTCACTAGTTCTGTTAAATACTTTACTTGTTATCCTGGACAGCCAATACAGTGATGGAAATAAAGGCACTTAGTTTGAAAAGGAAGGCGTAAAACTGTCTTTATTTGCAGATGATATGATTATATAATGTAGAAAATCCCAAGAAGACTACAAAAAAGCTACTAGGACTAAGTGAATTTAGCATGATCATTGGATACAAGTTCAATATACCAAAACCAACTGTACTTGTATATGATTTCTGGGGTGATGGTGGTGGGTAAGCTGGTAAGTGCATTTGTCACAACTCATCTGTGTATTTAAATTAGGTGCATTTAGGTTAAGTTATATCCTGATAAAATTGATTTAAAAGCTATAATAAATTAAATCTGATTCCTTAAATGTATTTAGTTGACATCCCTGTCTTTTGTTAGAGAGTTGGCAAGTCAAATCTACACTAATAAAAGAGAAAAATGGTAATTGGCGTACGACGATACCCTTTTCATTGGCTAATCAGGGCTATATGCAAATGAACTGCCAACTATGATTGGCAGTTAACTGCCAACTAAGATTGGCAGTTAACTGCCAACAAGATGGCGGCTAATTTGCATATGTAGGCACAATGCAGGGAGGCGAAAGGGAAAGCAGGAAGAAGCCCCCTGCCACTGACAGTGATCTGAAACCCAGGGGGGAGCTAAGAGCTGGGGGGGCAGGGCAAAGGCATTCTCCAGCCATGATCAGAGGATCAGGCGCCTTTGCCGCCCTGGCCAGTGATAGCAGGAAGTAGGGGTGGAGCCAGCGATGGGAGCTGGGCACGGTCGAAGCTGGCAGTCCCGGGAGCTAGGGGTCCCTTGCCTGGGCCTAAAGCGGAGCCCATGATCGCGGCGCCCCCCGCTGCCACTGCAGGTCCCTGCTGCCCGGGCCAGACGCCTAGGCCAGAGGCGTTAGGCCTGGGCAGGGGCAGAGCCTGCAACCGTGGGGAGCTGGGGTTCCCCTGCCCAGGCCTGACACCTCTGCCGGAGGCCTCAGGCCTGGTCAAGGGGCCGATCCGGTGATTGGTGATCGGAGGGTGATGAGGGTCAACTCCTCTAGCCGAGGCATCAGGCCTGGGTGGGGGGCAGAGCCGGGGATTGGGGGGATATGATGGTCCCCTTGCCCAGGCCTGAAGCCTGGGTCAGAGGCGTCAGGCTTGGGCGGGGGGTGGAGCAAGCGATCAGAGGGAGATGGGGGTCCCCTGCCCAGGCATGATTCCTGGGCCAGAGGCCTCAGGCCTGGGTTGGGGGAAGAACCAGTGATGGGGGGAAATGAGGGTCCCCCCATTTCTGACAGAAGTGTCAGGCCTGGGCAAGGGGCCGGTCCTGCGATTGGAGGGTGATGGGGTCAACGCCTGAGGGCTCCCAGTATGTGAGAGGGCACAGGCCGGGCTGAGGGACCCCCCTCCCCGCTGAGTGCACAAATTTTTGTGCACCGGGCCTCTAGTATGATATAAATTTCATCAGATCTTATAATTTTGAGTATGTTTTGAAAATATTGAATATAATCTTTGAATTGCTCCAAAGAATGAGCACAGTATCAGCACAGTTGAGGCTGAACCTTCTAGTAACAAACTAGATGGTGTAACATGCAAAGCTTAAGAATACTTCTGGATTCTGGACCCACCATGTTATCATCTCTAGCACAGGCTGACTTTCAACAATCTTTGACATCAATACCTGAAGCTGAAGTTGATTTTTTCGGTTCTTTAACAAAGTCAAAGCTGGCACATTTTGGAAGAGCTGTGGCATGATTCTAACACTCAGTTATTTCAGTTTGTTTTCTGGTTGTTTTACATGACTTTTAGACATACCTGCCACAAAGTAGTTGAACTGATTAAAATTATTTCATGTTATAATATTGATATTATTTTAAATGTTTAAAATAAACTTCCTTCCCTCTTTGTTACTCATTAAATTCAAATTTTTATTTTGAATTCATCTTGCAGAGTAGTCATTTGTCTCATTATTTTAGAAATAAATGTTGCAAGTTCTGCAATTGTAGCATCAAATGTAAAAATCATTCTAACTTTAACCTAAAAATTTTCCATTGTGGTATATAGCTATTGTGCTTTTAGTCCCATGCAAAATATAATTCATTATGCTTGGCTAAATACTAGACATAAATTATTCTTTAAATCGTCATTCCAATATCCAGTATCACTTGCCTTTTTGGATATTATAGAAATCTTGCCAACTAAAAGCTTTAATTTTAGGAACTGGCAAAGTTTTCAGTTTCCAATTTTCTATTTCTATCGTGATTAAACTTGTGTTCATTCCCAATGATCTTTTCTAAAGGACTGAAAATAAAATGTAATTGTATTCAAGTATATATAATTTGAATATTTTCATTACTAAGTACAAAAGTAAAAATTAATGTTCTTCCTGTTTTTTAAAAAAGTTTTTATAAAATATTTAAATCAAAAGGCAAAATACAAATTATATTCAATGAATATCAAAATTATGAAATATTTAAAGGTAAAATTTTACTTATTTTTTAAATTTTAATTAGAGCTATTTAAATATTTTTATGAAAATAACACAAAATTCTAAAACTCTTCAGCCATCTGATTATGCTTTTATAAGGTTATCCCATTCACTCATGTTTCTAGACCTACACATACACATTTTCAAGTAATTGAATTGTTTAGTATTGTTTCTAAGCTACTGTGAGTATTAAGTTTGTTTTAAATGCCTTTTGAATTATGAATTAGAATGTTCAAAAAGGAGTGAGAAAATGGAAATGAGTACTTTGCTCTGTAGGAATTGATTGTATTCATGGTCCCTGAGTGGAAGAATTTGACCAGTTAATGTGTTTTTTTCTTTTATCTAGGCACTTCTGTTTCCTTAATTCCCTCCACTTTCAGAAGCAGTGTCATCTCCAATATTGGTAGCACAAACTCTCACAGCACTTGGATCCAGTTGCTCTTTGATTCAAGGACAGGAGGGAAAAGAGGAAGTCTTTCCTGGAGCCTGAACTGCTTTAGTACGGAGAACACTGTGTTATAGGTGGCACTGTGCCAGTGCTGAGCCCTAGCCTTCAATGGCAGGGTTGTGCATGTGTTCTTTAATGAGGTGTGTGTGTGTGTGCGTGTGTGTGTGTGTGTGCGTGTGTGTGTGTGTGTGTGTACCTCTAAAGCCCATGGGCCCATGGTTGGGGCCCCTCTTACCCAAGACTAAGGGTGATTGTAGGCAAGCCATCCACTGAGGCCTCTTGAGCAGTAGACGTGTGGGCGCTACAGAACAGAACCAATCATATGGAAACCCAGAGAATAGCAGGGCCCCATTCAAAACCTCCCAGTTAAATGATTTCTGAGTTCCCCTGTACTTTGGTGTCAGTGGAGCTGTCTTTGCTCTGTTGAGCTCTTGTCTAACTTGAACCAGAGAAATTCTATTTTTAATTTTTAATCAATTTGATACATTGGACTTTTGCCCATCATTTTGTTAGGAAAAAAATTATTTTACTAAAAAAGGTGGAAAAAGTGATCTGGTCCAATTACCACTCAGACCACCTTTATAACTGGGAACACTGAAGCTCAGAGTAGGGCAGTGACCTATTCAAGTTGATTCTTCAGTTATCTACAAGGCCTGGACACAAAGCCAGGTGCCCAGACTCCCTGTAGAGGATGCTTTTTCATGCTCTTAGAGTCAATCAAGGATGGAATAAATAGCTTATTACTGTGTTGATCCCAGAAGATAATTTAATAATCTTTATAGCTTCTTCCCAGAGTTGGCCTGGCCCTTAGTGTGCTAGAAGACATTGTGTCCCTGATGGATTCTCAAGATTTTGGAGACCATTGTTGAAACTGGGGATCTCAGGCTCATATGTGCTCTTGGCCAACTTGTAATTTTTCCATTGTTTATAGAGTATGTGGTGAGAAAACAACAGGCATCAAGTGTGAGTTCTATCCTATCCCCTCTCTCTCCTGAGTCTCTCTTCCTCTCCATCATCATTCCACATCATTCAAAAGCATTGAACAGCCGTGGGCAAACTATGGCCAGCGGGCCGCATCCGGCCCGTTTGAAATGAATAAAACTAAAAAAAACAAAAAAACCAAAAAACCGTACCCTTTTATGTAATGATATTTACTTTGAATTTATATTAGTTCACACAAACCCTCCATCCATGCTTTTGTTCTGGCCCTCCGGTCCAGTTTAAGAACCCATTGTGGCCCTCGAGTCAAAAAGTTTGCCCATCCCTGGACTAGTACCTACTGTGGGCCAGTTGTCACAGTATAGCAACTCAGAGACATAGTTGGCCTTTGTCTGTCTGTCTATCTTTCTTTAATCTGTTTCTCTGTCTTCCTTTCTTTGATTCTCATTGTGTCTCTCATCTACATATATGTGTGTATATCTTTTTCATGGTCAAGGTCTCTTTTCTCTCTCTTTTACTTCTCTTTCTTCTTCTTTTTCTTATAAAAGTATATTTTTTATTGATTTTAGAGAGGAAGGGAGAGGGAGAGAGAGATAGAAACACCAATGATGAGAAAGAATCATTGATTTGCTGCCTCCTGCACATCCCACACTAGGAATTGAGCCCCAAACTGGGCATGTACTCTGGTTTTGAACCATGATCTCATGGATCATAGGTTGATGCTCAACAACTGAGGCTACTCTGGCTCCTCCTCCTCCTCCTCCTCCTTCTCCTCCTCCTCCTTCTTCTTCTTCTATCTCTACATCTTCCTTTATTTTTGTCTTCCCTTATCTCTCACTATATTTGCTCTGTCTTTTTACTTTTCCTATTTAGTTTTTCTGGCTTTTCTATTGTCTTTTGTTTCTTTCTCTGTGTCCTCTTATATCTCTTCTTGCATCTTGTGTTGCTATGTCTGTCTCCCTCTGTCTATTCTCAAACTTTCTTTATAGAATGTTTGTGCATTTGTACACAAAGTGGGGGGTTGCAAAGTCCTCTTAAATTTCTGCTCTTCACACAAGTCTGTGGAAAGATACTGAGGCTACCCTCTTTGTTCAGCAGATTTCACAAGATTTTCTTTTTCTGATGATTTGATTGTGTAAATACATTTTGGTCCCACTGACAAGGAGAGCTGAATCTCAGTAAGCTTGTGCATTAAACAAGCAGGGGCCAAATTTTTTTTTTCAAGTTTGAAGGAGACCTGCTCTACTTTAAAAAAATATCTTATTGATTTTTTACAGAGAGGAAGAGAAAGGGATAGAGAATTAGAAACATCGATGAGAGAGAAACATCAATCCGCTGCTTCCTGAACACCTCTTACTGGGGATGTGCCTGCAACCAAGGAACATTCCCTTGACAAGAATCGAACCTGGGAACTTTCAGTATGCAGACTGATGCTCTATCCACTGAGCCAAACCGGTTAGGGCCCTATTTTTAAAATACAAGTGAAATGGTTGCTTTGAGGTGAAGATTCTAAAGGAATTTTGATGGAGGTTGGAGTCCCAAATACCCAAGTTTGTGCTTAGGGTGGAAGCCAGATTGATTTAAAAAAGTCATTGAGAACATCCTATACACTAGGCTGTCTGGGAGAGACCAGTGAAACAGATGTAGACCAGTCTTTTAGGAACAAAGTTTACTAGGGAGAGTTTTCCTGGATAATAGAGAGGGTTGTTTACTTGTCTAAATGTTTCACCAAACGGAAGTACAAGTTGAGAATAATTTATTTAGACCAGGAATACTCAAGGGAAGTTTTATAGAAATGTTGCTATTTGATCTGAACCTTGAAGCATGAATAGGAGTTTTCCAGGAAGAAAAAGGTGAAGGGTATTCTTTGCAGAGGAACTAGCATAGAAGGATAAAGCAGTTTGGGATATTGAGAACGCAGAGGATGAGACTGGAACATTATGTTGGGGTCCACACCTGGAGGTTTGAATGCCAGGATAGGAATTTGGCTTTTTCCTGATGGTCATGTGTGGTCATGGAAGAGTTTTAAGCAAGAGTTAGGGTGGGGGGATGGAAGGGAGGCCTGGAGACTAGGGAGGAGATTGAGGCAGTACTCCAGGTAAGAGAGGATGGAGCAATGGTTATAATATTCCTCCTCATTAATAACCCTCTACTATGTACTAAGCACTTTGGGAGTTATTAGGGATATGGGGATAAATACGACATGGTGGAGTTGGAGTCCCAAGGAGCTTAAATTGAGAGGAGATATAAACACATTAACAGGTAATTTCTTCATAACTTTTTCTGTGCAAGGACAGAGGAAATAACAGGGGGTGTGGAATCCAGAGAAGAAACCTAATACAACATGGAAGGAGGCTACTCATGGTGGGCTTTCTGGAAGAAGTGAAGCTTTAGTTGAGCTTGAAGGGCAGGCCAGAGTTATCTAGAGCCATAGTTCTCAAATTGTGGTTCCTGGCTTAGAAGCACTATCATTGCATGAGAAATTGTGAGAAATGAAAATACTTGTGACTCATCACAGACCTACTGAATCAGAAACTGGGTATGAGGACCCAGAAACCTGTGTTTTAACCTGTCCTGTGATTTATGATTAAGTTCCAGAACCACTGATCTAGGCAAGGGAGAGGAAGTTGCTTCAGGCCAAGGGAGCAGGTATGCAAAATCATGGAGATAGCAGAAGGCAGAGTGGTGACATGGTTCAGAGGCTGGAGGGCAGGGTCACTGTGTGGATGTGCCACAAGAAGAGCCCGGAAGGCTGACTGGGACAGATGAGGGAGGACCCTAAACAATAGCAGGGGAATGTGAAGCCACAGAAGGTTTTATGGAGAAGAGCATGGTCAGATTGCTCTTTGGAATCAGGTATGAGGTGGGAGCGTGTAAAACAGGTACTCAATTAACATTTGTTAAACTGGCCTGGGAGGAACGGGAATAGTCCCCTTCATCTGATGATTGTGCTCCAAATCAGGGAAGGTGAAGATTCGTCTCTTGTGCCAACTCTGGTCCATTGGGAGCAGCTGCCTGAGTGCTGTGTTGAGATGAATCCTGAAGTTAAGTTTGGGATGTAGAGAAATGAGGTTTGTGATGAAGTAGCCAAGTTTGCAGTGGATGTGAGCAGTAGGGAGGGGAGGATGCAGTGGCTCAGGTGCTACATGTTAAATTTGAGTTGCTCTTGCCAGATAATTAACCCAATGAAAACAAAAACACATGTTATCCAGAACTCATTTGTGCTTAGGAAACCCAGCCTTGCTCCTAGTCAATACCAGCTAGAATCAATTCTAAATTATGCGGAGTAGAATCATTGAGGGACATGGGGTCTTCTCTTCTTCACACCCTCCACAGTGTAAGCTCCTCTCATGTCTTGAAACAACGACTGAATTTTCTACCACTGTGTTTTTCTTTGGGGTCAGGCAGCTAAGGTCCCTATGGGATTGAAAATATTAGAAGAGAAATCAGGTCATCATGAACACATCATTGAGGCAACGACATCCATCAGTTATTGACTGCCATATGCAAGGCCTGACTCTTAGGAGGGGGAGAACATACACTCTTCAGCAAGAAAATGTAATATTAAAGAAAATGTTTTCATCCAAGTAGCCCTCATGCACAGGAGTCTGAATGGGGGCCAGCTGCAGAGGCCTGGAGCACAGCCCAAAGAGCCCCCCTCTATTGCAAAATGGATTTGAAGACTTGTATTTCATCTTTAAAATTTATGCAATCTTAAAATTCCACTTCATAATACGTAACATCTGGGTTTGTTTTATTGTAGATATTCTTGACATCAAATAGTATTTAAATTACTTACCAGCAAGTGGAAAGGATGCCCCAGGTAGAGGTGCAGTGTTTGTCCGGCAACTGCACAGGGACCCCCCCAGTACACCACTGTGTCCTGGAGTTGGGAAGAGTGGGTTGCGTGAATAAGCAAGGAACCCTGTTCAGCTAGCTGTGTAACATTGGCTAAATTACTTCACTTCTCTGAGTTTGGTTTTGTCATCTGTATATAGGAGCAAGTAGAGGGCAGGAAGAAATAAATGAAAATGTGTAGCACAGAACTTGCCACCTATTAGGCCCGCAAAACATTTGAGTTAAATTCCCATATCAAGGAGCCCGAGTCATGTTTATGACCGTACAAATTATTAGTCTTAACACACAATTAGGCCTGGGGAGAGTGAAACTGTAAGAAGGTCAATTTGGATTTTTGGGTAATGGCTGCCAGTACCCCTTGCTGTAAATTGCTGGGATATTAAGAACACAAAGGAAGGAGGGGTTCCTTCCTACTGGGGAATCCTGGATGTTTCCAGGGAGATGGCATCGGAGCTGGACCATGCAGGGTGGGCAGATGTTCAACAGGCTCATGACTGGATCCTAGATGGTGGAGAATTAAACTTAAGACTGGAACACGGATCTGAGTCTGAGCCTGGAGGCTTAGTCTGCATTAAGAAATCTAATTTTCATTCAGTTGGCCATATGGAGCCACTGAGGACGTTTGAGCATAGAGGAGTAACGTGAGACTGCACATGAGAAGGATCATTGAATATACCAGGTATGCTTCCTAAGGACGGATTTCTCCCCCTCCACTCGCCTCATCCCCTGTGTGGGTCCTGCTGTATCCTATGCTGTGCCTACAATATATTTGGTTCAATTAAGTGTGCAATACCTGAATGAATGAATGAATGAATGAATGAGTCACTCTGGCAGCATAGATTGGCATAGATTAGAGAAGACACTCCTGGAAGCAGGAGAACCAGTTCAGGGACCATGAGTGCTGGTCCTCAGGGGTTGGCAGTGGGATGGGGAGCAGGAACAGCTGTGGGGAGGTTCTGGGAACATGGCTCTTCCCTTGCTCTCTGCACCTCCTGGGGAGCACTGACCAGTCTTTGAATTCAGGGAAAGTTTCAGGACAGCATAATTCATTGTGACAGCTTGGCCAAATGTTCTTCCAGAGCCCCTGTCCCCCATTCAGATGGGAACACAGTCCCGGCACGCTCTAGAGAGGAAATAGTCATTTGCATCTGAACATGAAACAGCATTTTCTGAAGCTCAGAGCAGGGCCCAGCTGGTGTGAGCGGGCTCCCTCACAATTACAACCAGCTTGTTTCAATTTGGGACTGAGGGGTAGGGGTGGGACTTCATATGCTGGCTTCCCAGCGGGAAGATATTCATAACCACACAAACACACACGTAAATGCAACAAGCTTGCATTCTTGGTCATCTTGGCTGAGGAGAGGACTTCCTGGGGGTAGGGAGAGGAAGGAAAGGAAAAGGTTGTACAAATGCATTTTCCTCCAAAGCCCAGGGGAACAGCTACTTTTGGAAGTCCAATAAAATCCACTGGGAATAGTGGGGAGTGACTTGCTGGTCCTGGAGCCATCTTGCAATGCTGAACCCCAGCTATGCAGGCAGCATTTTGCCAGATGCTTTACTTTATGGCTTTCTGTAGAAGGCAGGTGGGGTGGGATGCTGGAGAAAGAAGTAGGCTGTCTGCCAAGGCTTTATATTGTTTTGAAAAATGATAAATGAAAGTTGAAAAAGTCACTGGGGTGAGACTTCAAGGAGACTCATTAGGAAGTTGCTGCCCCAAGTGAGACTCAATTTTATCCTGCTGTATAAATCCCCAAAAATCAAGGCTGGATACAAATGTATAAACAAACACCAGTAAATGCAAATGGAGCTGGGTTTTCCCCACTGGCAGCCCTTTCCCCACTCCCTTTTCTTGTGTCTACCCCTCTTTTAATCTCTCTTGATGATAACAGGCCAGATGCTGCCTGCAAAGATGTGCTTGTCACTGGGCCCTGTCCCTGCAGTCCCCATAGCCCAGTGGTCGGCAAACTGCAGCCCCTTGAGTGTGGCTCTTTCACAAAATACCACGTGCGGGCGTGCACATACAGTGCAATTGAAACTTCGTGGCCACACTCAAGGCGCCAAAGAGTCGCATGTGGCTCGCGAGCCGCAGTTTGCCAACCACTGCCATAGCCTTGGCCTGCATTTGTCCACCAGCTCAGAGGCTGGAGACTGGGCCCTAATAGGCCAGAGTCAATGGCAAAACTTCTGAGGCTGCGAATGGACACAGTGATGAGGCGGACTTCTCACAGCGGAAGTGAACAGCATGATATTCTGGAAATATCTCAGGCTTTATCATTGTGCATTATGCATTTCAGTCCTAGCTGTACTATGTAAGCTAAAACAAGTAACTGCTTAACTTTCCTGCTCCTCAGTTTCACCACCTGTGAGTTGGGTGTAATAATCCCTATCCCAGAGTTATTGTAGGAATAAAGTGAGATGATGTGTTTAATAGTGGACTCACCTCACATATAATAATAATAGCTAATACTTATTTAACACTTACTAGATATAGTTTTTCAATCACTTTGATTAATTAACTCATTTGACTTTCACAATCACCTTAAGAAAGACAATAATTACTCTCATTTCATAGTCTCAGGGAGGTTATAGCACTTGTCACAGTAAGTGGCAAAGGTAGGACTTGAACCCAGGCAGTCTGACTCCAAAGTCAATGCTCATAACCACTGAGCAATGCTACCTCCAGCCACTATGGTGTGCACAATAGTAGGTACTCAGTGCTCCGTGGGTCCCCTTCCTTAACTACCTTCTCCAACGAGCCAGGAGTCTTGCAGAAAGTTCTCTGGCAACAGTGGAACGGTCCTCTCTGTTAATTAGGTGTTTCATTTTACTGCCAGCCTTTTGTTTCCCCCCTGGAGATCTGGCAGTATTTCTAATAAATTGTGTTTCAAGGAAAGCAATAGAGAAAGACACTGAGTGGCTCCCAGGTTGGGGACTGCAGGGTTTCTTTAGGCGGGGAGAACAATTGGCCCATTGTCTGAATTAATAGGACTTCCTAGGGAGGCCTCTGTGCGCCTTGCTCCCCAGTTTTCTTTTTGCAATGACCAAATTAGGCTGCTTTTTCTTCTCCTTCCCTTTGGTCAGTAGTATATTATATTCTCACACGAAGCACTCCTTATTTCTAAAAAGGAAATTAAAGTTTTGGTTTTGGACTTTGTATAGGGATATGACAAGGGTTTGCTTGAATCTAGAGTGGGTCTGAGCACTGTGCAAGACTTGCTTTTGTGGAACTCAGAGTTTCCTTCTGGTGGGCACTCTGGGATATTCTTGGGTCCCCTGCCTGCATCTCAGAGAAAAGCCTCGGGAGTCAATTCTGGATTGATCAGCAGCACTCATTTGGGTTGATGATGATCCAGGCCCAGGATGTGCAGTCCTTTGCCTCTGGCTGGGCATTTATCTCCTCACCAGCAAGAAGCAAGAGGGAGAGTTGGGTGATGGAACTGGACATGGCCTCAGAGTGACCAGTACTTGAGTTTCAGTCCTACCACACATCAAGCTGTGTGATGTTGACCAAGTAGCTTAACTTCACTGTAGACAGTGAGAGTCTTCCCCACCCACTCTCATGGCATGATTGGCACTCTCAAGACAGCTCTGAACTGTTGCATATTCTGTTCTCTATGGAATGCCATTTCCTTTCTAGCTGTTTGCCTCATTCCTGCCTAATCTTTAAATCTCAGTTCAAATGTTCCTCTATACATGGCAGGTGTGTAATATATTTCTTTGTAGGAGACATTTGTCATTTTTCTTGCTGCCCAGAATTTAAACCCTCTTCTTCCTTCTCAATCATATGAATCTCATTAGAAGACAGAGTCGTCTCCTACTAGAGAAGCTGAAGAGCAAGATGATCTCTTTCCCCGTGTTCCTTGCCTCTCACTTTTACTAGTGCCAGCCAGATAAAATCACCTAGACTTTATTAAGGTGCTAGGGAGGAATGAGAGATATGGAAGATGACTGGTTGTATAGTTGCAGCCTTCTCATTTCTGTGACTGATTGAAAGAGCATAGTTATAGTAAGAGCTTCCTTACTCCACTGCTAAATTCATTTTCCTTTTGCCTCATCCAGCACCTCAATTAGCCATGGCCTTCATTCCTAGAGGGCCTAAACCGGTAGTAGAGTTTAATGTATTGTGTTGCTATAGTCGTCTATTAACTTTTACCACCAGTCATGTTAGTTCATGTTGCAGGAGCATGAACCAGGCAGTTGGTAGTTTTGATTTCCAGTTAAATCAATCATTGTTGTGTCCCCAGGTAGATATATTCCTTCCTTTGGAAATAATACCTCTAAGACAACAGAGCCCAAATTTGTAGCAATGGGAGTAAATGTTTTGTGTGAATGGGTCATTAGAGTTAATGGTGAAAGAAACTCATCCTGCTTTTTGGTTCTCACACCCAAGTATTCTGGCCATGGAAAAGTGGCATCATCTATGAAATGGTAGTTCAGAAGATATACTGCACCTTGTGGCACAGTAGCCAAACCTGGCAAGTACTGCCATCTAGCAAGAATCAAAACTGAGTCTTTAATAGGTCATTACACCATTCAATCTGTTAGACTGTTTTGAGTGATGAAGTTCATGATGAAACTCATGGTTATAAGTTCATTGTCCTACTTCTTGTTTGTAAAATGAATTCCTCGATCAGAAGCAGTGTTGTGTGGGATTCTATAATAGAGAGTAAGGCATTCTTTTTTTTAAAAATATATTTTTTATTGATTTTTTACAGAGAGGAAGGGAGAGAGTTAGAAACATCAATCAGCTGCCTTCTGCACATCTCCTACTGGGGATGTGCCCGCAACCCAGGTATATGCCCTTGACCAGAATCAAACCTGGGACCTTTCAGTCCGCAGGCCGACGCTCTATCCACTGAGCCAAACTGGTTTCGGCAGAGAGTAAGGCATTCTTATGTCTGTTGATGGCGATGTTGTCAGAAACATGTGGGCAGGAAGTCACTTTCAGATATGGTATATATTGGTTAGACTTCTAACCAAAATCAATCTGGCTACATCATTGCTAACCTTCATCCTTGTGACTATGACCATTTTGTTCACAAGTTCATTGAGCAAGCATTAGGACAGTTGGGGAAAGAAGCTACCTAACCACATAATAGGACATCTTGACCATCTGATTGTTGAGTATTTCATTGCTGTTGCTTTTCTGTGAACATCTATCTACACAAAGAGCCTCATGCTCTGCATCCATTCTGAGAGGTCCAGCCCCAGAATGCTACCATTCTCATACTGTTCTTTCCAAGACCTTGCCCATGTAGTCATTTTGATTACCCATAGGCCTCCTTGGTAAGCTCCAAATAACTTGGTGTAAACTCTAAGTTTGGTGGTGCGGTGATCTATTTTGGCTATTAAAGTGCCACTTAGTTTAAGACCCAATTAATGGCGAACCTGGAGGTAAAGAACAAAAAGGATTGATTCTTTTCCTTCTCTTTACCAGCTGAGTTTCCCATCCTAGCACTTGAGTTTTCAGAAAGGGCAAAAGGCCAAGCACATGGAAAGCTCAGGCAGCCCAGCAGGAGGAGAGTGAGTCATTTACCTCTTGAGGAATTAGGTTCAGTAATGTCCCATTAATCTGGCTTCATCAGGAAATGAACTGTGTCACCTAAGTAAATTTTCCAATAACTGAAGCTTACCCTTTCATGTGCCAAAACTTGATTTAATCTTTTTAGATGTAAGTCTTTCTAAAACCAATTACATACTTCCTTGCCTATTTCAGTGGAAGATCCTGGCTGTATTCTAACCTTTCCTTGATGACATGGTGACCATTCATTTACCAGGTTCTCATTTAAGAAAAATAAAGGGCTATTGGCCCCAATAATAGATTTCCCTATCCTTGTTGTGAATTTTGAGTTGTTTTTCCTACTGTAATAATCTTGTTTTCAGCCGCGCTCTCTCATGGTATTTGGTGCTAGAAGACAAACCTGACAAGAAGGGGTTCTGGAGTCAGTTCCAAATTTGAATTCTAGTTCTGCCACTTCTGGCCTCTGGAATCCAATGTCCTCATATGCAACACAAACATCTGTTACTTGTGTCTAAAAATTCCCTCAGTATTATTGTGAGGGCCAAGTACACAATGAAAAGGAAGAAAGCTGCTTAATAATAAAGACTAGTTTTTAGTGAGTGGGTTTACTTCTTGCTCTGCAATTTTCTTACCCTAAAACTGGGAAAAGGGTAGGGGTTGGGACATGTATTTCTCATCATCATGCCAGCTCCTCAGAGAAAGTGAAGCTTCTCCTACAGTAAGTTCTACAATCAGTTTTGCATGTGGGGGTCCTGGGATATGTGGCACTTTTGTAGACTCTAGAATAGATCTAAGTTTTTTTTTGTAATGCAACAGTCAAGCTGTACCTCCAATATTCTCTAAGCTTTTATGTTTAAGGAGAACTGAAAATGCATCACTGCTCCATTCTTAGAGAAAGGGGAGAAGGTATTTTCTTACTAAACTATTCACAAGCTCTCAGAGCTGCAAACAAAAACCATGGAACCACACACACACACACACACACACACACACACACACACACACACTTTCCCTTTCCCTGAGAAGTACTCTGCCCTTGTAATTGGTAAGGCATGAACAGCAAGTTGGAAATTAAAAGTGAGGGGCATGCTGATTATATTTCTTTTAAAGTTTTGAGCTCCTGGAGCCAAGACCAAAGCCACATATTGACAGCGCAGGGCACGCCTCTGACAGCAGCCTCCTGCCAGGTTACTAGAACACTGATTCATCTTGTGCAATGAAGACCTCTCCATTGAGTAGGGAAGCAATGGAAAGGGAAACTCTTGCCATTTATTTTGCACTTACTATGTGTCAGGCTGTATATTTGTTGTTTCATGCTGACCATAATTTTGTGGGGTAGATATTATTATTCATTTCTTTCAGACTAGGTAAACAGTTTGAGAATTTGAATATTCCTTCCAAGTTAGTACAGTTGATATTAAAGAATTTTATTTGGCATGTGATAGAATATAGGGTAGGTGTCTACCTTGAGACAACCTCTACCAATACTCCTAGCCTAGTCAATCCCACAGAGGGCCAGGAAAAAAGATATGAAAACTCTGACATAAGCTGTTCTCAGTTTTTAAATGGAATCTCAAGCTAGGAATCACAGAGTACAGAAACGACAGTTGTCACTATCATATATACTTTGATATGATACTTTACAATTCAGAATTTTCTCCCCTTTCTTTGTCTATTCCTTCCTTGTATATATGTGATAGATCCTTGTTGGATCTATCACATGAGCTCTCTGTCTATAGTTTTACCTTGAAAATGGGCATAATAATTTATGCACTACCCATGAGAAGCTTTTTGGGAAATCAAATAATATATTAGCTCTGTTTTCTTTGTAAAAATGCTCTTTTAGCACCTGGAACTTAGTAAAATTAAATGATGATTTGTGCAATTTGTGCTTACTATCTTTATCTCCTATAGAGATCTCATAGGTCTTCACCACTGTATCTCTAGCCTCTATATTACAGAAATTTTAGCAGCAGAATAGAACTTGAACCTGAGTCTAAGGATTGCTGCTCAGAGATGGGTGGAAACAATACATTTAAAATCAGAAAAAATGGGGGAAATATATTGTTTGCATTGATCTGAATGCTGCATTGATCTGAGTGAAGATCCATGAACCTACATTGCAAAGCTGATGCAGGGCAGGCTGTCCACCTGCTCTAGTTTTAATGCTGACTCAGTCTTCAGTTTGGCTGGGTAGCACAGGGCAGTGTAAAGAGCATTGTGCTTGGAGTTTGGAAGTCACATGGAAGAGTCCCTCAGGTTTTGTTTCTTCTGCAAATTTCATGGAATGCTTCCTATCTTCATCCATGTGACTAGCAACACTGAGAAATCTTGTTTTGAAGAAAACCACTGATGGTTAGAGAGTTCTGTCCTCGGCTCTTCCTATCAAGTGAACAGCATGGGTAAGGCCAGTAGACACGATGGCCACAGCTCTCTATGATAAGCAGAAAAAATGCCCACTGGAAGATGTTGAAGAGGCTCGGTTGATGGCTTAGCTAGATGTTGACAAGGAATCTGGAAAGTCTCTTCTGAGGTCTTTTTACAACATCTGTGGAATGCTGTTGATCCAGTAATTTAGCATCCCAACCCCAGTAGGAAATGAGGCTAGTTTGGTGTGATTCCCTTTGATTAAAGTTTTTTCTCTTTTTTATGTCCCAGATACTGGCTTGATAATCTCTTCTTCAATTATTCGGAGGATTGTTTTCAGATAATATTCCCGGGGTTCTTGTTCCAGCATTAAGAAGGGTTCAGGAAATCTGGAGAAGGCTGTGCATAGATTAATAAAGAGTCCAGAGACGAAGCATAATTTTGAAAGGCATTTGGGGGTCAGAGGAGCCTAGTTTAAAGGAAACTAAGATCCAAGTTCTAATCTCTCAGGTCTAAGGTCTAAGGTCTCAGGTCTAAGGTCTCAGGTCTCAGGACTCCATGCTTTTTTATTGACACAACTTGTCCTGCGGTGAGGCAGAGATATACACTTCAAAGGCTATACACAGGCATTGTCAGAATGGGGGAATTAGCCTACGGCTGTTCAGGTGTTTGGCCAGTAGGAGGCAATAACATGTAGATTAAGATGCCTTTTAGCTGTCTGGCAACCAAGAATCAATTTAATGTATCCTATTCAGGTTTGGGGAAATGCCTTCAGCCATTCCCAGATGGCAGCCCTGCTGTCATGCTGGAATTGGTCTCTGGCAAATATAGTCACTAACATATAGTAAGCTTCTGATCAGAACCAGGCACTAGGTTGGCCTATTATCTAATTCAATTCTCCCAATGATCCTGCCTGGTGGGCAATGGTCTGGCTCCTATTTTAGAGATGAGAAAATAGAAGCTTAGAAAGGTTATGAGATGTGCCACAGTCACATGGCACTTTCGAGAATATGATATTCATGTGGGAGATACAGAGATGAAGCCTGAAAGAGTGAGGGAAAGGAAACTAATATTCATTAGCAACCATGTGCTGGACACCTGAGTGCTTGACAAGCCTTGTCTTGGGTAAGATTCACAGCACAGCAAAGAGGAGGGCATTGTTAGTGTCTTCATTTAGAGAGGGCAACAAGCATGGAGAGCTCATTGTCATAGAGCCAGTGAGTGGGAGCAAGTTTGGAGCCCTGGTCAGATGCCACAAAACTTGTCCTTCTAGTCACTAGGCAGAGCTGCCTCACAGCAAGTGTGCAGCCCATGCTGGGGCATCCAGCTGAGGACTAGGGAAGCTGGAGAACCCGGGAGGCTGCAGGGGAGCAAGAGGGTGTGGCAGCCCCTGGAGCCCTGGTGTCATGACCAGTCAGTGTCTGCAAGCTTCCTCCTATTGTCCCCCTGCTGTTGCGGAGCTTTCCATTTTGTGTTCCTTCCCAGCTAAAAATAAGATTTTGTTTGCACTCAGGGCAAAGGCCCTGGGACCCTCCTGAGAAAATCCGCAGAGGAAACAGGACGCAGAGTGGACTGCAAAGGCAGGAACGTCAACTCCTCTGCCCTGAGAGTCTGGGAGCACAGAGCGGGAAATGGCACTTCCCCTGTGTTTTTATGTTTAGCTGGGGTTTAATTAATAACCGGCAAACAAGTCTATAATTAACTCGATTTCCCTTTTGGCCAGCCTAGGGAGTAATAAGAAAGCTCCTTCTAAGTCCCTGGTGTTGCTCGAAGGATGGGAGGGAAGTCAGGCTTCAAGCGCTGCCTGCACAATAATGAGGGCCCTGCAAAGCATTCATTGCCCCCTCCCCCTGCAAACTGTATTATCTATACCAGATGTTGCATTAAAAGAAGAATTACTATACTTCAGGGCTCAAATTATATGTGCCTGATTTATTGCCCTGCCTCAGTTTTAAGTGCTACCTTGCAGAAGGCTGATAAATGATAGCTTATTATTTTGTGGAGTGCTCAGGTTGATGAAGAGATCAGGGTGGGAAGGGGTTCACCCTTTCCAGGCTGACCATTTGGTTGGGCATTTTGCTCTCCTTCTGAACATTTCAAGTCTCCCCACACCCACCTCACCAAACACCTGCCCTTTTGTTTGTTTTTATTTTTAATCTCTAAAATGACGTGCTCAGGACCTTGTCTTGGTTTGCGAGATACCTACACATCTTGTACATCAAAGATGAGGTACCAAGTCTTGAGTGTGGCATTTAAGACCCGCCTCCGACTTCCCTTCCCATTGATCCCCTTCCCACAGGCTCTGAATGGTCTGTCCCCTGCCTCCTTCAGCAGCCTCATTTCTTGCCCCTCTGCCACATTGCCCTTCTTCTAGCTCCTTGAACAACTAAATTCCTTCCTGCCTCAGGAACTTTGCCCATTTTTCTCCTTCCCCTTGGAGATCTCTCCCTTCCATCCTTCGTTGGGTGTACCCACCTTTCTTGTCTCATCATGAGCATCATTTCCTGACCTCCAGCATTTGTTAGATACCCCTTTCTATTCAGTCTAATGGTGCCCTGTATATTCCCCTTCTAGCTCTTTCCATAATGTATGCTCATTTATTTATCTGTGTGATTATTTGCATAATTTCTCTACTGCACTGTGAACACCATAAGGCCAGGGACTGAACCTATTAGTTCACTACAATAATTCCAGAGCCTAACACAGAGCCAGGCACAGATGCACGACATTTTTTATTGAATAAATTGAGTAGGTAAGTGGTCAAGCTGCCTGCCCGCCCCATTCTTCATACTCTTCCTCCTCTTGATTCTTTCTGCTTCTTAAAGAATCTCTTCTGCATTTAGTACTGGGGCCCACCTTGTCCTTCACAAAAGCTCTGTCACTTACTAGCTTTGTGGCCTTAGGCAAGTTCTCCCTGCGACTCAGTTTCCCCCATTTGTAAAATGGGATTAACAATAGACCAACCTCACCCTGTGGTTGTGCAGATTAAGTGAGTCAGTGTGTTAAAACACTCAGAAGTGTGTGTCTCATGGAAGGTACTGCACAAAATGTTTAAAACATCTAGTGTGCAGCCTAATATTTATGGTTATGCATTTCATCTAACTTGACTTTAATCTGGGCTTTTGCTCAGGCTATGCTTCCTTCAGCCACATCCCTTTGACTTGGACTCTGCCTTTCTCAGGCTATGTGGCCTCAAAGTGGGCACAGGTCAATCAAAAGGAGGGTTTAACTAGACAGGTATGACCCAGTGAGCACAACAGTAACCATTTCAGATGTGAATCAGGCAAACATGACTATAGGAACAGTCAGGGGACTCTAGTGCCCTGGACTCTCGTGGTTCAGTTCAGTCCAATAGCCTTTATCAAGTACCAGTTGAGTTTCAGGCCTGAGTGGGCGAAAGGATTCGGTGTTGGGCAAGACCTAGTTTCTGCTCTTGTTAAGCTCAGGGTCAAAGGGAGGTATGAAAAGGTAATCAGGAAATGGAAATGGAGTGCTGTGGTGGAGGCTGTGGGAACTCAGGGGAAGGGCAGCTGACCCAGAATTGGGGTAGCTGCTCAAAGGAACTGATGCTTGAGCTGGTTCTTAGAAAAATGGAGATAACTTTCCCAGTTACTGAACTGGAGACAGAGTGTTCCAGGCAGAAGGAACAGCATGAAGAAGGCCTAGATGTACTAGAAAATAAGATGCTTAGGGACCATGGTTTACATAAGGACTCAGTGTAGTTAGAGAGTGCAAGTGGGTGCAGAGGGAGAGGAGGCCCAGGCATTTCTTGCTAAGGATTCAGGATTGTGTCCTTTAGTTTATGGGCAGCAATGGAAGGCTTTGGGAGAAGAGAATGCCACAGTCACCTCCAGTTGCTGTAAAAAGGCAATATGTGCCAACACTGGGGGCCACAATTCTGTTAGATTAAGAAGGGGACAGTATAAACTTTTGAACAATAATAGATACAGAGGCAGAGCTGCCTCAAACAGATTGTCAAACTGCAGCGGGAAGGCCAGGGAGGGTTGGGGGGCAGGAGGGAGGGGGGTAAGAGATCAACCAAAGGACTTGTATGCATGCATATAAGCATAATCAATGGACATAAGACACTGGGGGATAGGGGAGGCTAGGGGACTGTCAAGAGTGGGGGGAAAAAAAGGACACATATGTAATACCCTTTGTAATACTTTAAGCAATAAAAAAAAAAGATAAAAAAAAGAAGGGGAGCAATGAAGTCCTCAGCTACACAAAGACCCAACTTAGGGCTGCAGAAATAGGGTCCAGGTTCTAGGAGTGCTTGCCTGGATGCCATGTTTATTCCCTGGGAGTCACTAATCTTTTAAAACCAATGGTTTTAAAAATGTGTCAGCTCTCCAGGCATGGATGGAGCTGCCTTCCTGCATTTTAATTCAACTTTAATAGGTTCCAGGGGCAGTGGCAGATTCACGAGCAAGGCAGGCAGGTGGAGGGGAAAGAGGTAGCTTTTGTTGAGGGCCTACTCTGTAGGAACCCAATATGTGCCTGGAACGAACATTTTTTTCTTTTAATCCTCTGCAACAACCATGAGCAGTGGGTATTATGACCCCCATTTTTACAGATTAGAAAACTGAGGGCAAGGTGGGCTAGAACATGTGTGTGGCTAGTATTGGCAGAACTGCAGTCTGTTTACTCCCAAACTCCATTGCTGCTTTTCCTGTCTGTTTTCTTTACACAGCGCCCAGAGTAGGGTGATTCTTTGGTACATGTGTTATTGCTCTACTAGACTGTTCACCTGTTCAGTGCCCAGCACGGGGTGTTTCACACATTAGTTCTCAGTACAGGTTTACTAATTGGCTCAGTATCCTTCAAACCTACAATGAATCCATCAGTCACTAGAGGGCATTATGGGTATGCAATATGGAGTGAAATTAAGAGTTACATATGATTTCATTCGCCATAGCTATCCAGCTTCCCTCCCTCCCTTCCTTCCTTCCTTCCTTCCTTCCTTCCTTCCTTCCTTCCTTCCTTCCATCAGTCACTTATTCATTCACACAAAAAATTATTAAATGACTCACATGTGCTAGGCACTAAGCTAGGGACACTGGGGTTAAGACCTAAAGTTGCTCCGTTTTTGGCATACCATGGGGGAAAGGTCACAATGGGTTCAACCATAGGCAGCCCTTCACTTAGTCTGGGAGTCAAGGAAGACTTCTCTGTAAAGGCAGTATCTGAGCTAGGTTTAACAAATGAGTTGAAGTTTGCTTAGTGTAAAAGTGAGAGAGAAATATACTCTAGGCAGAGGGCCCAGCATAAGCAAAGGCCCAGAAAAAGAGAGATGAAGAGCTAGTGGTGGGGCTGGAGAGGTGAGGAGGGTCTTGAATGGCAGGCTGAGGACTGTGGACTTTCCCCGAGGTCTTTAGAATTGTTCATGAAAGGTTTTAAGTGAGTTTAGGGTGTGAGAGGGAAGGGATTCTTTTCATGTTCTATTTTATCTTTTAGAAAGACCACTTTGGTACAAAGAAGAAAATGAAAAACTGGAGCCAAGACTAGCTTAAAGGCTGCATTAATCCATGTACTAGGTGATAGTGGCCTGAATTATGGCAGCAGATATGGGGATGGAGAAAATTGGATGGAATTTAAAATTTTAAGATTTTAGGGATGTGGAGTTGACAGATCTTGGAAATTCATGAAGATGAAGGAGCTGACAATAATTCCTAGGTTTCTGGTCTGAGTGCCTAAATGGATGGAGGTCACATTCACCGTATTGAGAACATAAAGGGGAGGAGCAGAGTTTGAAGGAACATGACAAGTTCATTTTTAAACATGCTGAGTTTGAACTGCCTTTAGCATACCCAGGCACTGGGTATGAGGAAAAGGTTCTGGGTTGGAGAGACTCCGGTTGAAGAGGTTTTTGGAGGCACAAATACATGGGTCGTTTTTAAAGACATGGATTTGAATAAGTTTAAGTAAGATTAGTCTTTGAAAAAAGAAGATCTGAGAGTTGGAGGGAGAACCTCCAGGAATAAAGATCAAGGCCTGAAAAGCTAAGTCTAAATGGGTGAGGGGTCTTGCCGGGGGGACCTCTATGAGAATAACATCATTGGATCTCACGGGGGGAAGATCTTGAAGGTTTGGTCAACAGTGGCAAAAGCTACAGAGATGAGGAAAAATAGAGACTGAGATGTATGTATTGGTTTTAGCAAATAATGTGGGTAAGTGCAGTTTCTATGAAATGGTGGTTATGGACACCACGATTTAGTGGCTTGAAGAGTTAAGAGGTGAAGAAGTAAAAATTGTGAGTGAAGATGCTATTATTGGGATCTTGGGTTTGAAGGAAAAGAGGTTAGGAAGTAACTCTCTAGGAATATGGAACAAATTGACGGGGGTTTAAACTTAAGGATAGAGAATTATAACCAGGTTTATGAAAACATAGTGAATAAAGAAGAAGTTAAAGATACAAGATGGAAAGCAGATATAGATACATTTATGGGTGGCAGGTAGATTCAGTAGATGAAGTTAACATTTGCCCTATGGAGGCAGTTTCATCCCAAGAAAATGAAGAGAGAGAGAGAGAGAGAGAGAGAGAGAGAGAGAGAGAGAGAGAGAGAGAGAATCTAAACCAGAACAGGGTGAGATAAGTATCTCAGCTACACCTGTCTGGGGCTGAAAATTAGTCTTGGAATTCTGTTTCAAATCTTTGCAGTTTGTTTTGTCTACTCATCTGTCCATTCATCTAGTTTTCAATTACCCAGGCACTGGAGTCTACTCATTCACTGGTCTGTCTATGACCCATCCAACTTGGCAGAGCCAGTGCTCATCCCCATGTGGGAGATCAGTCCTTCTTAGTTTATTATCTTTGTGTGTGTGTGTTTTTTTTATAAAATCCTCAGATAAATTTCCTTTCCAGATATTGTTAGATATTGAATAAATTAATGAATAAATGAATACATGAATGAATTTCAGATCTCTTTCATTTGACCATTTGACAATTACTTATTAAGCAACTACTATGTGCAAGGCATTGTGCAGGTGCTAGGGGACACAATGATAAACTAAATGGAGTTCATAGAGCTTTCTGCCTGGTCATGGCTACAGATATGAAATACAAGATTCTACATGCTATAATTAGATCATAGGGGAGGGGACAATATAGACACAGAGCCCTGGAGATGGTGTATTGAAGTGGTGACTAACCAGAAACCTGAGCTCTCCAGGTATCCAAGTTTACTATTACAGTCTGGATTATTGTTTTATGAATACAAAATTAGAATGTTTCTATCAGAATCTGCTACTTATGAATGTATGAATGAATAAACGAATGAACAAATGAATAATTTCTTCCATCCTATTAACAAGTTTATCGTTATTTATTTTGAACTCTTGCTTCCCAGAAAGTGTCAACCTTCAGTAAACAGCTTCCCAGTATCAAAAGAGTTTGTAAATAGTGAAATGTTCTAATTCCAGCCAGCTCTTTGCCAGTGTTGGTATTTTTCTGGGAAGAAAACTGTTGTGTGGCTTATCATTTGACTATAATAAGCATTTAAGGCAAGACACTTGAAGTTTGGATGCGGGGGACCTATTTTCAGTTGAAGAAACTAGTTTATCCATGCTCAAGGTCATTTAACTGAGTTGAAGGTTGTGTGAATACTATTAAAATGATTGTCCATGGAGGATAGCTTTGCTTGGAAATGGTAAAAATGACTGGGAGAGATCAACAATTCTAGCTGCCTGCTTCAGTCTTTTGGTCAGGCCACCCAGAAACCAATTCCCAGCAGAGAACATTCTTCTACTTTTGCAGATCTCTGGAGGAAAAGGACTTTAGCTTTGACACGTCTCCATTATGGTGACTAGAAAGGATAAAAGTCAGGAAATGCTCTGTTATAGAAATGAGATGAACTGATGTTTGAGGAGCCAAAAGTGAAGGCATTGCTAATAAAAATAAGGGTAATATTGGCTACTATGGTGTTTATTACGTGTCAGCCTGGTGAGGTGGCCGGCCATTCTAGGAAAGGGAAGAAAAAATAGGGGGCAGTGCTGAATGAGGGCTAGAGATGAACTGCCAGGCCCGTGTTCCAAGCCTGGCCACAGGGCCCTGGAGCTGCAGGGGCCACTTTGAAATGCTATGATAAGACTCCACCATTCACCATGGGCAGAGAGCGGAAACCTCTTTACTTGGCACACAGAAAAGACTCTGAACAAGCAACAATTATCAACCAAACAACAAAGGTCTCCAAAAGATCTACTGGGGGCTGTTTGTCAGGGGTAGTTCAAGAGGATTAAAAACTAGCGAGAGAAAAGAATCATGAAGAATTAATACTCTCCTTCAAGAGTCTGAAACCTTGCCTGACTGGCACGGCTCAATTGTTGAGCATGACCTGTGAACCAGGAGGTCATGGTTGGATTCCTGGTGGGGGCATATGCCTGGGTTGCAGGCTTGATCCCTAGTGTGGGGCCTGCAGGAAGCAGCTGATCAATGATTCTCTCTCATCATTGATGTTTCTAACTCTCTCTCCTTTCTCCCTTCCTCTCTGAAATCAATAAAAATATATTTTTACAAAGGAGCCAAAAATCTTAAACATCACCCAACAGTGCCTCCTATTAAATCTTAATGGCATTTATTCATCTCAGCTTGGCTTCAGGAATGCAAAGATGGATGAGATGGAGTGCCTGGAATGCCTCAAGCATTCATAGCCTGGTGCAGGAAGAGAGGTACTCAATCAAGATTTTCTAAGAATGCTTTTCTCTCATTCTAGCTTTTTGTATATTATCCATTAGCAAAAGCACAGGCTGAATTGGAAGCCCTCTGCTGTTTCACTTTCATGTAAGAGTCTGTTGAGGAGTCAACTTTTCTGAAAAGCCTGTGTGACAACTCCTTCCCTAGCCATTGTTCCGTTCCTCAGCCGTGTGCTTTCCTAGAATGTAATACTTGCCTCCTGAAACTTACTATGCTCTTTACTTGCCTAGTAAAATGAACAGGCTTGCTAGGTGAATTCCAGGAAGTATAATATGGTGTTTAGAAGATGTTGAGCAAATCTAACTCCCTTGCCTTACTTTTCTTATTTGAAACATTGGGATAATAACAGTATTTATGTGTGGGGGTTATTTTTTGTTTGCCGCCAGATCCATTTTTGACTCTTTTGCCTTGCTCTAGGATCTGAAAGTCTGACCCTTGTGTACTGCATTACCTGGCTCCTTCATGACGGGCCTCCAGACTGCTGAGTGGTCAGGGCAGGGGTCTTAGACATGCTGACAGTCCTGGCTGTCTCAGCCTCTGCAGTAGAGGTCTGTCCCAGGGTCTACTCCAGCTGGTAGAGGCATGGCTTCCTTTCCCAGAGGTTTTCCACCTCTCCAACTCCAATTCTGATCCTTCTGCTACCTGGCTCCTTAGAGGCGATAAAGCTAGAGGGTGATGCAAACATGTCCTTTTCCCTCCTTGGGTGGTGTCTAAGTCAACTTGGGTAGCATAGCAGAATGCCACAGATTGAGTGGTTTAAACAACAGAAGTTTATTTCTCACAGTTCTGGAGGCTGGAAGTCCAAGAACAAGGTGTTGGCAGATTTGTTTTCCCCTGAGACCTCTCCTTGTCTTGCAGATGGCCATCTTCTCATGGCTGTGTTCTCACATGGACTTTTCTCTGTGTACATACCTGCTGTATCCTTCCCTTCTTACAAGGACACCAGTCCTATAGGATTATGATCCCACCCATATGATCTCATTTTAATTTAGCTACCTCCCTGAAGGCCCTGTCTTCAAATATAGTCACATTGGGGGTTAGTGCTTCCACATATACATTTCAGGAGGACACAGTTCAGTACATAACAGGCTATGATGGTTGGATGTTCTCTGATCCCTTTTTGGATTATGCTGTGCTTTAGGTCCTTTGTAGCAATGTTTTCCAGAGCTCTACTGGAAACAGTTCTGGTAAATAGGCTTGAAAGATGGCTGCCATCAATCCCTTCTCCCCGTGCAAATACCTGCTGCCTCTTATGGTGGAATATAATCCCTTACCCTCTGAATCTGGACTGGTCTTAGTGACTTACTTTATCAACAGGGTTCGTCCAAAGAATGTTCTGGCACTTCTGAGACTAGGTCATAAGAAGGCTTGCCATTTCTACTTGGGTCTCTTATAATGCTCATTCTTTGGCCACCTCCTGTTAAAACCCAGCCACCATATGATGAGAATTGTTAGAGAGAGTTCACATGGAGGTGCTCCAGTTGACAGCCCATTGGAGGGGAGAGTCAGCACCAACTCCTAGAATGTGAGTGCACCATCTGGGATATCCACAGTTGAGCCTTCAGATGACTCCAATTCAAACCGCCATTTGACCACAACCACATAAAGACCCTGAGTGAGAACTGCCCAGCTGAGCCCAGTTAGCTCACAGAACCATGAATGAAAATGATAAATTGCTTTTTAAAGCCACTATATTTTGAGATAGTTTGTTACACAGTAAAGAATAATTTGAATAGCTGAACCTCCTCTCTCTCAGCTCAGGTATGTGCTGAGCCCCCCATGGATTGAATGACAGGAACCCTACCTTCCTCAGAATAGCCTTTCCCTGCCTCTGTATGAGGCTTTGTGTCTGGGTTATGCATGTCTGCCTGGCCTCCTCCTGCTTGATGATGACTTCTTTCCCAGGATACTTCCACTGATTCATTTTATCATTCCACCTGCCATTTTCAGACATGTGTCAGTCCCAAGGGTAATTGCTCAAGCCCCAGCTGGGAACTCTGTGTATACAAAATGAGGGATTTACTGGATATACAATTATATATATTTATTAGATCATTTTTTTTACTTAGTGTTATATTGTAGTAATTTTCTGATGTCATGAAAATTCTACAGAACTGATATTGCATCCTTTGAATATATATTATTACTCATTCTCCTGTTTTGGGAAAATTGTCCCCGCTCTTTTTTTCTTCTTAAATTGTAAAAAAGGCTGAGATGAATATCTTTGTCCCTAAATCTTTATCCAGGTTCTTACCTTAAGGAAATAATCTAGTACCCTGAAAAGGGTACGATTTTTAAAAACACCCTTGATACATAATGTCAAATCACTTTTCAGAATGATTGTACCATGTTACTCACACCAGTCCATCTGATAGGCAGAAATGAGAAAAATAAAAATTAATAATAGTAAAAATGAGAATAATAACCTCATTATTTTAATTGGCATCCTCTGATTTTTGGTGATATTGATGAAAAGATATCTTTCACATTTCTGCTGTATTTGTTCTCCTTCTTTATTAATTATCTACTAGGTGTGAAGAAACCAACTTGACAGCAGGAAGTGAAAGATTTGGTGTATAACCCCGAGAGTGGGCCACACGGCTTGAGGAACAGAATTGGCACCGTGAGATCAGGAGAGCACCTGACCTGGTGGCAGTTGGATATGTTTCTATCACCCTAGTGGCATTTGAGAGGGTGCTACCTGGTTTTGTGGAAAGACAACAAGCTTGGCATCAGACATACCTACCTTCAAATGTTGTCTCTGCCAGTTGTGTACCCTTGGCCAAGTCATCTTACTCTCTTTAGACTTAAATTCCTCACCTGTAAAATGAGAAAAATATGACATCCCTTTTAAGTCTGTTGTCAGGATGGAAAGAGACAGTAAACATGTAATAAACATAAACATCTTACATACAGTATCCATTCAATGATCATCAAAGCCCATTTTGCCTGATCAACTCTTGAGTTTATCTCTACCCCCTGCTATATTGCTACCACCCTCCTTCATACAGCTTATGCTCTTTCTCAGCTCTTTTACTATGATTGCCTCTTAGCTGGTCTCCCCATTCAATGTCTCATCCCTCCAATCCATTTGCCACACCACCTCTGTCTGCCTTTCTAAAATTAAATCTAATAATGTCATTATCTTACTTAAAATCCTTTAAGAGCTCATTAATGTGATTGAGATCTGGCTCCTCCTAGACTTCCAGCTTCATCTCTTACCTCTCCTCCTCATCACACCCTGCATTCTGACCTCACACTCTGCCTAGAGCTGCTGACACAATCCCTGCCTTCTCAGAGCCTGGTGTCTTTGAACATGCTGTTTCTTTATTTGTTCCCGTCCTGATCCTTCCTCTCCCATCCATGTGGTTATTTCCTACTCATTCCTCAGACATTAGCAGAAGTGAGCCATTGCCTTCCCTGGCCCTTTAAGCTGGGCCAGGTTCCCCCTCCTCAGGGCTTCCCCTATCACAGCACACAGACAAGGAAATACACAGTTCCCTCCCCTGCTGGATGATGGCTCCTTGTGGGCAGGAATGGCATCTTCATTTCTACATCCCTATTGCAGAGCCAGAACAGGGTTTCTCAACATCCATACAGTTGACCATGATATGTTGCATAATTTTCATGGCCAAGGGCAAAATGAAAATATAAAGTCCCTTTGTTTAAAAAGTTACTAAGAATCTCAACATGACAACAGCAGAGCATTAAGCCAAGTATGGGACCCTTCGGAGCACGGGGCCCTGTTGACTGTACAGGTTGCTTGCCCATGAAGCCAGACCTGCTGTTGGCATTTTGGGCCACATAATTCTTTGTTGTGGGGAACTGTTCTATGCACTGCAGAAAGTTTAGCAGCATTTTTGGCTTTTATCCACTAAATGCCAATAGCACTCCTCCCAGCTAGGACGATTGAAAATGTCTGAAAGAGGGATCCTCTAAACATATTTACTTCAGTCCAATTGCGAAATAAATGTCTCTGAGTCAGGATTTTAAGTGCTGGGGATACATAGTTACTGCCCCCAAAGTAGTTCATGAATGTATAAAACAGTGATTCATTGGAATTGATATTCTCATAAACCTAACTGTTGTGATAGGGAGGTAGGTGCCCAGGCTCCCAGGATCCCATGGGGGGAGAGTCCACTTGATCAGGGGAGGGGTTGGGTCAGCGCAGGCTTCACAAATTAGGGGCTCCAAGATGAGCCTGAAGGCAAGGAGAGTAAACCAGGCAGGTTGGGGGTGGGCTAGGGACTGCATGCAGGGGCAGTGCATAGAGAAACGGCGAGTGATGGGGCGGGACTGTTAAGCAGGGGTCAGTTCCTGAGGATCTGCCATGAAAACCTACATATCCTGGACTTCATTTAGAGAGGGTGATGGAAGGTAATGGAGAGCAAACCAGTGGCCCTCAACTGGGGACAATTTGCCCCTCTCCTCCCTTTCCCGGGCCTGACATTTTGCAGTATCTGGGAACAGCTTTGGTTCTGAGGCAGGAGTCACTACTGGCATCTTGTGCGTTGAGGCCTGTTGTGCTGCTAAATATTCTACAATGTCCAGGACAGCTTGACTTAACAAAGAATTATCCAGCCAACAATGTCAACAATGCCAAGGTTGAAAAATTCTGTTTCAAACTAGAAAATGATACATTGATTATTTTTTTCTGTTTTAGAAGGACAAACTGGAAATTCCCAATTCCTAAGAGCTTGGGAATTGCTATATAACTGGGCTACCTTGTATATTTTGAATGTTCTTCCCTCTAGATGAGACTGAATAAATGGTATTTTCATTTGCTGCTTTATTTTCATCTTCTATTCCATGACTATCTACTAGAGGGCATCAATGGGATCCTAGTCCATGTGAATGGTGCCCCCTAGAGTTGTGCAGTACGCAAACCGCGCCCTAACAGAACAGTTTAAAATCAATCACCCAAGCAGTACTTCTCTTTAGGGCCCAGCACAAGCCTGGCATGGGAATTCAGAATTTGATGAATGAATGAACAAATGAATGAATGATTGGGCAATCCAAAGACTGGGAAAACTAATTTTGTACTAGGTGATGCTGAAGGAGAAACTTGCCATTAAAAATTTCAGAACGCTATTATACCGGATTTCTCGACTGCACTGAAGTGGAAACCAACAGGTCTCTGCCAGGGTCCTCTTGGCTGACACTTCGGAGTTCTGGCTGGTGAGGGGCCCTCGGAGTGAGGCTGGGTTTGACTCTGGAAAATAACTAGGTTTTCTTGTCTCCTGGGTCCTCTGCAACCTTATCAGTGCAGCTTTGTCAGGGTTTCCACCATAAACCCTGAGTGTGGGGCTAAGTGGCCTATAAAATCTGACTCGGGGCTGAAGCCGGCAGCACAGAGGCTGCTAAGATGCAATTAGTTTGACTCCAGGAATCTTCGGTTGGCTTCTTTGCTTAATTGGGAGAATGCAACCAAGAAGTAGGTTTGGTGCTCCTCTGTCTCTAAAGACAGGCACAGAAGGCTTCTGTTGCAGGGAAGAAAAATAGGCCCGTCACTATGCCGAGCTCTGGGAAGGGGGGCTTGGAAAAGGTTGCCCAGCAAAAGTTGGGAAGTGCTGCTGGGCAGGTGCCAAAGGCAGCTCTGTGACCCGGCCAGCCCTTTGCCTGCCTGAGAGGAGGGGTGTGGGGGGCTGCATTTCCCTTTGGTTAAATTACGTGATGCTTAGGCTTGCTTTTGTCCCTGAGAGGAGGTGTTCTGGGATGGTTGCAGCAAAATTAAATTCTTTTCTAAGGCCATGTTTCACACTGAAGCCCTCTTCACTCACTGATCACATTCATTCATTATTTCAATCATCACCTATTCTTACGTCTTTGTTCGGGGTGAGTAGTCTGGAAGTAAGATAGAATCAGACTCTGTTTCAAACACAGTCACTGTTTCCTGCCCAAGGTAAGGAAGATCCCCAACCTCATGGGGGCTTAGTTTTCTCATTTTTAAAGTTGTGAAAATAATACCTAGTTTATGGCTTAGGAATGAATTTTTTTTAATGGATTTTATTGATTTTTTTACAGAGAGGAAGGGAGATGGAGAAGGAGAGTTAGAAACATCGATGAGAGAGAAACATCGATCAGCTGCCTCCTGCACACCCCCTACTGGGGATGTGCCCACAACCAAGGTACATGCCCTTGACCGGAATCAAATCTGGGACCCTTTAGTCCACAGGCCGATGCTCTATCCCCTGAGCCAAACTGGTTAGGACAAAATTTAAATGATATAACTTGTGAAAGGACTGTAAAACTATGTCTGGACAAAAATACAAGGGTTCTTTATACATGAGCTTTATACTGCTATTTCTATTACAATAAAAACACAACTTGACAAATGCTGTCCTTGGGGTTTGCTGTAAAAACTGCTATAAAAACTCAGAGGTGTGAGTGCCTGTGTCTGAGGGTGGTTGGAGGTGAGACGGAGTCAGGGAAGACTTCATGGAGGAGGTGATATGACCTGAGAACTCAATAATGGATTATGACCTTTCTAGGAAGAGAAGAGAGGAAAGAGCATTACTGTTAGCAGGAGCAGAATGTGCACAACTATTGCATGTGCATGGTTGGCTTGGTGTAGGAGGATGCATATTTGTATCCTGATCACAGGGCCCAGAGTGAAGGGACCTGAGCTGTCCCAACCAATCCTTTCTTCCTTCTTCCCCTCCCTGTTCCCTTTCTTGTTTTCACTTTTAGAGCACGTTATCCATGCAGATTTTTAGTGCACTGATAAGCTTCATAAGGGAAGAAACTGGTCCCCAGTCTCATGGTGCATTAGAGTCAGAGCCTCTGCCTTCAGGCCCCAGCCTGTCTCTGGGCCCAGGGCTCTCCTCTGGGGGATGTGGTCTTTTCTGAGCCACTCTTCCTCCACCAGAGCTGCCTTCCCACCTCTCAGGGCTGCTCAGCTCTCAACCCTGACCCTGTACCTCACTACTTGCCCTGCCGGAGGGCTCGCTCTCATAAAGTTCTCTTAAAAATCATTTATGACTCCTTAGTCCAGGCTCCCAGTCTACCCTGCACCATATGTGAGCTTGTTAATTCCTTAAAGGGCCCACTCAGAGCATAGCTTAGGGATGTGGACACAGATATACAGTGGCAGCTGCCAAGAGATGTCCCCTTTCCAGAGTGATGGACGGGGGTCAAGTGGAGAGCTGGAAGCAAGCAAATAAACACATTTTGAACACCTGCTGTTGCTGAAGACCATGCTGGCCATTTTTATATTTGAGACCTAGGTGCACAGCCTGACTGTGTTACTAAGCATCTTGGGCCATGTACTTATATATTCCAAGTCTCAGTTTCCTCATGTGTAAAATGGGAGAGCAAGCTGACTTACCCCACAGAGGGCAGAGCAATCCCTTGGCTGCTTTGAGAGTCTCAGGTCTGAATATTCCCTCATATCTGCTCAGGTGTGTAAGAGACTCTTAGATGTAACACACAATTCCTTTGTCTGTTGGTTGAATGGTCTCCCTGAAGCGGGCCATAAGGAATGAGCTCGGGACCTTGACCGAAAACTAGAAGCCAGAAGCTCTATGTCAACTCGGGAAGGTTGTTGGGTCAGAAGAGAAAAATTAATTCCAAGGAGAGGAGGCCCCTTTTGTACCTGAGAAGGGATGGTCAGGGCGTAGTGAGGAGCCTGCTTAGGTTAAACAAAACCTGGGAAAGCTGAAGAGATGGAAAATATGCCTGAAGCCTGGCCCCTGCGCACAGCCAGATCCTCTGGGACGAGTCACTTGTTCCTGGGAGGCATGTGCTGTCAGAAAAGAACACTGACTGGAGTTCTCCAGGTTTCGCCCTTAGCGGCTGGGTGTCCACGGGCAAGTCACTTAACCCTCAGCCTTCCTACACGTGGAGCAGCATTCCTGTTGGGGTAAATGGCCTGCTCCACAGGGGACACTCCATAAAGGCTAGTTCCCTCCTCTATCCGGCCAGCAAAATACACCCCCCCCCCAAGGACTGCCACCCAGCCCCAGGGAACAGCTCAATAAAGTCCCCATAAAATTCAGCCTCTCTGAGCCCAGCTTCAGAAATTACAGCGAGTTGATTCATCACATTGTTTGAATTATGGAGATATGAAAATACAGCAAACCCACTGGGAGTCAGCCTTTTCCCATATATAAAACAGGGTTATGATCCCATATAAACTTTTAAAAGAGAATGCTTTAGTTTATATCTTCATGCATCTGATTGGGGGGAAAAACGAAGGAACAAGAAAAGAAATAGGAACACATTGGCAAACAACATAATTCAAACCAACACCCCAGCTTATTAGTCCCTCAGGCCACGTCTCTTTTCCTTCTTTCTTCATCTTCATAACATCCCTGAGCCAGTGCCCACATTGCAATGGGCTGGGGCTCTCGGGAGCTTCAGAGTTCGCTCCCTTAGTTCATCCTCTTTTCTCCATCTCCACGGCCACGGCCTGCATCCCAGTCACCAGCAGCTCTGTCCTGGACCACTGACCACCTTTCAAAGACAGGCCCATGTCTGTTCAGGCTGCAGCCGAGAGGATGGATGGGGGAGGGGTAGCAAGGCAGGGACACAAACATGTGTCTATCTTTCCCCGTGTAAGACCTTCAGAGGCTCGTCGGTGTCCTCAGGAGGAAGTCTGAGCTCCTGAAAGCCCTGCTGCTGCCTACCACCCAGGCTTTACTCTCCCCTTTGCCTTAAACATGCCCCTCTCTGCTTCCTCTGTCTGGAAGGCTCTCTCCTCTAAACTTCCTCACCTCTTTGTTTACTCCTACTTATCCTTTAAGATTCAGTTTATATATAATTTCCTCGGGAAGAATGTACTGTGACCATCCTACCTCCTCTCACTCAGCCCAAACCAGGTTAAGCCCCCTCCCTAGCTGTGTGTTACCTTGGAAACGTCTATTTCCCCTACATGGGGAAGAAGTGATTGTAAGTCCGAGGAATCTGTTTTCACTTCCAAGCTGTGAGCCCCAAGAGCAATGATGAAACCTATTTTGTTCATTATCATACCCCCAAAGGCACAGTCAAGTGTTTGCTTTCATGGTGGACACGCAAAAAATACTTGCTGAGTGGTGATGACAGACCTCAGTCCCAGTCTGCGCTCTGTCACCGTCGGTGCTGAAGGTCAGTCACTTCAATGGTAACTTGGCCAACATTCTCATCTTTAAAACGGGGATAAGGATACCTACTTTGTAGTAATGTCATGAGAATTAGAGAAAGATTTGTAAAGTGTGGAGCACATAATTATGGGTTTTACTTATTGAGTGCCTACTCTTATTACGTGGTCTTGGGGACAGAAGAAAATTTCTTTCTGACACTGTGATCATCAGTTGTGATGAAATATTCAACACCAGCTAATGCCCACCAGAGGGGCACAAGAGTGAATTCCTGGATCAGGGATCTGTTTACACTGGGTGGGAAGGAATAGCAGTTGTTAGTTTTCAAACGAGACCTCCTCTTGGATGGCAGCACATGAAAGGCTTGCCTAGGCGCGGGTCCAGGGCTTTGTATGCAGCATACGTGGCTATTCAAATACAATTGCATTTACTCGTGACCCCACCTGTCAAGAGCTCATATGCAATCTAAAAAGTACAAATGATTAGCCTTTATGACAAAGGCATAAAGAGAACGCTAGTTGTGTCACTTTCTAATTGTTCTGTGACTCCTCTCTCCTCTGTCCTTACGTGTTCATCCTTTCGTAGGGAACAGCAAAGATGACTGCGGGTCAAGCTCTCCCCGAGGAGCATGCGTGATTCCCTCGTCGCCAGGCTTCTCGCCGAAGCCTCCTAGAGTTTTGGATGTGGGCAAAGCCTTTGAGATGGTATCTGAAGGCATTCTTGGCAAAGTGGGCTGGCAGGGGACCCAGAGGCTTGGAGATTGAAAACAGACCACAAGATGATGAAAAATTTCCTTCCCAATGGAACAAACACCATGTTGTAGTTTACACTGTGTGTCCACCTAAGTAGTGGCCTCGTGTGATCTTTGTGCAAAACTCTGATGCTGTAGAAGCTGGATCAGCCAACCCGCTTTACAGAGGAGGAAAGGGTTTCAGACATTTTCCTATGACTGGCCAGCTCGTTAACGGCATTGCCAGGACTTAACCCTGGTTGTCTACCTCAGAGCCCTCTTTGTTGTCCTTCTGGTAAACTGAGTCCTGAGTCCCTCTTGTTATCTCTGCCTCCCCTCTCAGTTTGGAAGTCTAAGGAGGAAAGCATGCATTATACATCCCCCCCCGCCCCCCCTCCCCCCGCTTTCTCTCCCTGTCGGTCTCCGCCCCCTGAAACCTGCCCTGCCCATGTCCCCAAGCACAGCTCATCATGCCCCTCTCTGACTTGTTCCCATGGCGCTAGTTCATCCGTGTGCTTCTGTGTCAGAGCAGGTGCCGTGCAATGCGAATGAGCCACAGGGAAATACGATCTACGTTGTTGGTTTCTGCTTAACTACATGGTGTTAAGGGAGAGGGCATCCAGCAATAACTGAAAGCCCTGCCGCTCCCACATATTTTACTTCCCACCACTGCAGATAGTCTGTGTTTTTGGGTGATGCTTTGCATTATGGTAAAAAGATCTTGTCTGCCCAGGGAGAGGGAAAGGTACTGGATCATTTTTTGAGTGACTAAGATGTGCTAGTGTTTCACACATTTACAACTTGTTGAATCCTCACAACATCCTACAGAGGAAGGGGTGGTTGATCCCATTTTACAGTTGAGGAAACTGAGGTTTAGCAAAGTGAGGTTATATAGCCACCCAGGAAATGAGTGGTGGAGCCCAAACCCATGCTTTGGTTTCAGGGAACTGCCCTAAACAGGACTTGTGGCCCACAGGGCCCATGTGATGAGAGGATGTCAATCCAGGCCAGAAGTTTCTGACAAGCAGGGATAAAGGGTAACAGCCTGCAACTATTAGACAAGGAAGAAGGAAGGGAATTATGAGGTGACAAACAAATAGGAAACATTTGGGATGCAATTTAAAGGAACATACAGGAAAAATTTCAGGAAGCCAAACTCTTCCAGAGCTGTTTGCCGTGGAAGTGGTGGGAAAGGCAACCTCTGGCCGGAGCACCATGCATTCCGCAGAAAAATATTAGATCAAATCACAGAAACTCATTGAAAAAAAAAAAGGGTCTTTTATTCTTTTCATCAGTCAGTTTATGCTATTCCAGCCTCCTCCATGAGCCAATGCTATCCTGGGCACAGCGGCTCAAAGTTGAATAAAATCCAACTCCTGCCCTTGGGCAGCTCATTATTGAAAGGTTATGAAGAGAAAGGATGTGTGTTACTGTGGGGCGCCATGTACATACTGACAAATGCTACAACATTGGAAAGTGTAAAATCTGAGCGTTCATAAAGAAGAGAATCACTCTGCCTGGGGAAATCAGAGAGGGCTCCATAGAGGAGGTGATGTGAGCTGGACCTCAAAGGAAGAGTAGGCATTCTCCAAATGGAGGTGTGGGCAGAGCACATTACAAGCAGAAAAATAACATGGGGCTCCAGTAACGGGGAAGGCACAAAAGCAGAAGAGAGCATGGCAGATTCAGGGAAGAATAGGCAGCCATACATCAAATGCATGAAATAATACATAACGTGGCTCCTCATGTTCTTGAATGCCTGTGTCTCCCAGCCTGTACTTGGAACACACAGCATAGAACACAGACTGCACCAATCAAGACTGGCAAACAAATGCAAATGGCCAAATATCTTAATGAAGAATTAAGCACTTTGCCACCAATAGCTTTCTATCCAGCATTTCATCACACTCAACACTTCAATTGATGTCACACAGGAGAGCCATCTGTTAGGATGCAGTGAGGCCATTAGCACAGCAGATTGGAGCCCCAATGCCAGGCCTGAACCTGGCTCTGCAGCTTACCAGTAGGGTCACCCAGTGGCCCCTGTGTGCCTCACTTTCCTCGTCTGTAAAGCGGGGATAATGACAGAATCAATCTCCTAGGAGCTAGGTGGAGGATTACAACTGACCATTTGTGAGTGTATCAAGAAAGGGTCATTGTTTAAATTGATGGAATCAACCCATGACTGACTTTGCGTATTTGTTTACAGTTTATTCCCATAAATTGAGGCACACAATTATGTGAATGGGACCTCAGAGATCTTCTAGTCCAACTTCTTGGGTCTGGAAAGTTGGCCAGATTACTGTGTGATCTTGAGTAAGGCACTTCCCTGTAACACCTGTGCTTTCAAGCTAACCTGTGACGTCTAGCATCCAGCGATACTAATAGTCACACTGAGTTCTCACAAGGCACCAGGCCCTGACATACTGTCCAAATGTCAACTCGTTCATCATTCCTAACAATTTCACAAGGCAGCAACTAAGAGAATTTCGATTAAGGACACTGAGGCATAGAGAAGTCAAATGACCTTCCAAAAGTCACAGTTCGTGCACGGTAGAGGCAGGACTGAAACCTAGGCGGTCTGACTCCTGAGCAGTGTGCCCCTCCACCACCACTCTACCACTCCCGTAGAATAATGGCAAGAATGTGATCACTATTCCAGAGCTCTTAGGAATGTTAGATAAGGTCTGGGAGATAAAAATCTCTGCCATAACCTACGCAATTGAAAACTACAAAGTGCTATTATGTCACGTTATTATAAAGCATAAAGATGCATAAGAGTACACATAATGTCCAGTTATTATGGAACCTAATGATGCATGAAAATATAAAATGTATAATAAGCAGCCTGCAAAACAATTTAAAATATTCTCTCAGCTACCTTGGTCTGTTTCTTCATCACCTTATGCTCTTGACATGAGCTAATCCCTGTGTTCCTGAGTTTCTGAGGACTGGCCACAGAACAGGGGGGTTTTGGTCAATGTGCCCAATCAACAAGCAGCAAACGACTGCCTGCACTGCCGGGAGGGGGTCCTGAGGCAGCTGGAGCTCATTTCCATGTTCTCGCCTGGCCAGCCTCAGCCTTGGCCATGACCTAGAAGGAGGTAGTTCGTCTTAGGGTCTTAGCAGTTCTTGAGAAATAAGTTCAGTTTGTTTCTATCTCCCCTGAATAACCATCCTTCGAGCTCATTTTCTTCTTAGGCTATCTCCACCTGCTTTTTGGAAAGCCCCCTTACAAGTAGACCTGTATGGAATACTGGGGGAAGTCCTGTCCAGGGCTGAGGAACTGAGGTTTCTGGACGGAGCCGGACCACCGACTTTCTGGGTTATCCTGGGATAGTCACTGCTTCTCTGTGGGTCTCAGTTTTCCCTTTTGTAAAATAAGGAAGTCGGACCAGGGGTGGGCAAACTTTCTGACTCGAGGGCCACAATGGGTTCTTAAACTGGACCGGAGGCCGGAACAAAAGCATGGATGGAGTGTTTGTGTGAACTAATATAAATTCAAAGTAAACATCATTACATAAAAGGGTACGGTCTTTCTTTTTTTTAGTTTTATTCATTTCAAACGGGCCTTATTCGGCCCGCGGGCCATAGTTTGCCCACGGCTGAAGTCGGATCCATGATCTGGAAGTTTCCTTCTGGCCTGAATACATACTTACAAGGTAGCATCCATCTACTCACAGTCATAAGCTAGGTGTACTCTGCAATGTTGAACACATCAAATCTAGAACACAGAAGCTTGAGTGGAGGTAGAACATTTAACTTGATACACCATGCTCTCCACCAACACCCTGTACTATGACTCACAGGCATCTCTGTTGGCAGTTCCCGTGGTTTTAAAATAGATTTACAAATTCCTTGACACGTTTCCCTCCAGTAGGTGCAGTCTGATTCCCCTTTCAAAATTAGGTCAGCCGTAACCGGTTTGGCTCAGTGGATAGAGCGTCAGCCTGCAGACTGAAAGGTCCCAGGTTTGATTCTGGTCAAAGGGCATGTACCTTGGTTGTGGGCACATCCCCAGTAGGAGGTGTGCAGGAGGCAGATGATCGATGTTTCTCTCTTATCGATGTTTCTAACTCTCTATCTCTCTCCCTTCCTCTCTGTAAAATCAATAAAATATATTTAAACAAACAAACAAACAAACAAAAAACAACAACAAAAACACAAAAACAAAATTAGGTCAAACGAGGCATCACAGGTTCCTCCCTGCCCTTGGTGTTGGGCTGCTTGCTCTGGGGGAAGCCAGCTGCCATGTTGTGAGGATGCTCAAGTGACTCTATGAGGAACAGGTCTATTTGGTGAGGAACTGAGCCCCCGTGTGAACAGCCATGTGAGCGAACTACCTTGCAAACAGATTCTCCAGGTGTTCACACACTGCTGGGAAAGGCCAGGGGGAAATTTGATAGTGTAGGAGACAAAGGAGACAATGATGCCATCAGTGTCCTGGGGAAGTGAGGCAGAGTGGGTCTGGGCCACCGCTGGGAAGGTTGGCTTCAGTAGCACAGGACAGACATCTATAATGACAGGAAGGATGGCAGAGCACATAGGCATGGGAGAGAGCAGTGGGTAGACATAGGGGGGAAGTTACCTTCGGAGTGCATCTGTTTTCTCAGTGACCAGAGAATACAAGGTCATCAGCTGAGAGGGAGGAAGATGGAGGAGGTACTAGAGGTTTAAGGAGAAAGAAGAAGATGTGGAGTAGTCTCAAGTTCTTTTTGTGTTTTTTCCTTTCTGTCCTTTGTACGGAAGTTGGCATGGGGGAATGATAACAAGACTCAAGATATAAAATTGAACAGGACGTTGCCCTTCCTGTGCACCGGCTTTGGGATCTGATGGGGTTTGAATCTTGGCTGTACCCCTCTCTGGGAAAGTGGCCTCAAGGATGGCATTGCCACCTGTTTGCTGCAGGTTTCTCATCGGGAAAGAGGGGGTTAAATGAGGTAACCAATCTTATGTGCCAGCTAGTGCCTGACACATAGTGGATGCTCAAGGCCAGGCCTCAGCCCAGTGGACTGCACAATGACCTTGGAGTCAGGAGAATTT